>NW_026138172.1:2400000-3000000 GCF_025592945.1 Manacus candei
AAAGCAAAGTAAATTGTCTTCAAAAAATGTTCTTGTCTGATTCCTGGTTTGTCAGCCTCTGCTTCATGTCATGTGAAGTTAAGTGTCTTTGATTCATGGAGTGTTGTGTAAACGTCTGTTGATTTCTATCTGTTCTGGTTTACACTTCTGCCCTGAGGTTTGCTTTGAGTTTCAGGTTTGGGCAAACTGAAATTGTCAAAGAAAATTCACTTTAAGTTGCAGTGTTTCAAGTGGTTTTGTTTCGAATCTATGCCAAACCTGAGATTTTGCATAATTTCTTTTTGCATAATTTCCAAGCAAAAAGATAAATTGTGTCAAGCTCCTTTGGAATGAAGCTGAAGTTTATAGGTTTGTGAATTTTTAGGAAATGGAGGATAGGAGAATACTTGGAAATTTCTGTGTAACAGAATTATATTGGAAGAGAAGCAGCATGTTCTTATTTCAGCTCCAAGCTGACAGATGATCATGACCTATTTCACTTTTTTGAGTACTGAAATTTTGGGCTTGAGTATGTGAACATTTGAGCTGCTGTCTCATCTCTGCAGTAAGTTTCTTCAAATCCAGAATAAAGCCAGTTGCTCAAGGAGAAGATAAAGCTAATTTGAGGTAATGTCTATATATCTGTTCCTTGGACAAAAAGAAATTAATTTCAGTGGGAGTCTTGATAGCATCATTCCCAGTTTTTATTTCATTATTACGAAGAGCTTCCAAGAGAAGCTCCCAGATTGTTGTCAGAGAACAATCAGTGGAAATGTGTCAAATGAAATGAAGATCCCCTTACTTTTTGGTTTGTTTTTGTTTGTTTGAATATATTTCTGTATCTAGATCTTAAAAACAGCCTTCAGCATTGCTAACATAATTAATTGCTTGTATCAAGTGTTCTAATTACAGCAATTCAGGTGGTTAGCCACCTAAATGACTGCATAATTATTTAGAAACACTTTTGATTGCAGTACTGACATCCTAAAGGCCCAATTAAAAAGCCAAAAAAACCACACAAAAAAAAAATCAAAACCCAAAATATTGAGTCTTTGAAGCACTAATACCTATTATCCTGTTAATTAGATCACCTCATACGTACTCAATATAATATGGCTGTCTTTTACTTCTATCAGGTATTCATTTGCTAATAACTTTCAGTGAACACAGAGCTGATGATCTTTCAAGTGTGGGGGGGAAACACTTTAAAATTGAGTTCTTACATGAGGAAACTTTGAGGGGAAAAGGGATTTTTATTAATTTAATTTTTTAACAGAGGAGTGGAAACAAAACTGATTTGATGCTGGTACAGTTCAGGACACTATGAATAGTGGAAAATTGTCCAAGTCCACAGCAGTATCTGAACTGAATCTGTCCAGCACAATCTGCAGTTTCATAGGATTCATAGCATGGATGTGCCATTCTTTAATAATATCCTGTAAACCAGTTTACATCTTCTCTAAGATATACAGTCTTCATTCTGCACCCTATGATGCAGTGTTGGGTATATGTCTTCAGGGTACAGTCCCAGTTACAGCGAGGAGAAAGGGCATAAACCAGATAAAATGCATTAATTTTATAAGAGGATAAAATATTTCCTTTCTGGAAACAAAAGTGTATTAAAATGGGGGGGAGGGCAGGGGAAGAAATGAAACATATTATCATTTCAGGCTCAAAAGCATTCAAAATCTTGTTTCATAATGACTTTTAAAACATTTTTCCTGTGAGTTAGGATGGAAACAAAGACAGGAAAATCAGAATTCTCCAGAGCATGAAGACACAGATTTCCTCACTTACTTTGAAAACAGAATTTTTCCTGTTCTTTAATAGTGAGTCAAAAGTAATTGGCATATGAACACTTTCCTTCTGTTCATCCACTGACTGAGCTAAAGGTCTGCCAGAAAAATAAAAAGGCCAAGAGATAGCATCTTTTCCTGAAAGTAAAGAAAAAATGCACAATCCTTGAAAAGAAAGTAGTTTCTCAATGAGCAAGTGAAATCTCTCGAAATAAGAGAGCAGCAAAACTTCTGGTTTCAGTGATTGTTTTCACAAATGATGCTGCAACTCTTAGCAAGATACTTATTTCACAGTAATAAACTATTGATAAGCACTGCATATTTTCAGTATTAGGAAAGTGAGACCTGTAAGATTTTTATGCATGCTATGAAATATAGGGTGGAAAAATACTACGTGTCTGTGGCCACATAAAGTTTCCTGTGAGGTTCTATGAGTATGATCACTGTTGTCTGCAAAATAGTTCATGCACACTAAAATTTCAAAAAAAAAGGTACATGTTTTTTTCTGGTTTTGAAATGCCAGTTTCTCTAGTGGCAAAGTGATATTCTTTCTTGGCACGTGGGTTTGTAGAAACTGGTGTTGGAGCTCAAAATGGGCTGTAACTCTGTGACTGAAGTTTGCAAGGATGTTGTGAGAATATATGTGTTTCCAACAAGGCCTTTGAAAGACAAATTTGAAGGTCGTCAAATAGGAAATCTATTTTATAACTAGCTTCTGCCAGGGTCTTTCTGCTGGTATAAACTGGTTGTTGTGTACCAAACCTTGATACAAAGCATTAGTGGAGGGCAAGGTCATTTTATTTTAAAATGGCAAGTTTCAGTGATTCACTGTCATACTCAGGTACTCACACGTGCAATAAAGTGTGTACCCAAGCAGTCTGCCCACCGTGTCTGTATCCCAGCTGCACACATCCAGGTGGGCTGCTCAGGATTCCCTGCCATTGCGTGGAGGGCCATGTAGTGCTCCATGAGTGTTCATCCTGTCTGCTGGGATCTCCTCAGGATGGCAGCCAGGTGGCACTGAACCCTTTTGACCTTTGGGAGCTGGCAGTTACCAGGATCTTTTATTTCTCTGTGCTCTCCCACCTCTGGGAATCATTAGGATTTATTTCCTCTTCTCTGTCTCCTTACTAGGGTGTTTTAAGAGTCCAACCTTGTTCTGTATTTCCCTACCATCACCTCTTAGTGTCTGAAGTCCTTTTTCAGTTCCAGGTGGAGGCAGTTCCTGACTGAACCTGTTCCTTTGTGTTCCTGAACCTTCAAAAGCTTTTCATAAACATGTCTAGCACCTGCCATCCTCACTGGGCTTTTTGTGCTGTTTTTTCCCTTTCTGACACTTCCACATGCAGACCTTCCCATTCGTTCTCCATTCCTGCCAGTCTAAGCATTTCCATTATGAATCTCTATAATTACTGGTGGCATGATTTAAACCACAGGCAAAAAAATAACGAAAAAAACTGTTTTAGAATTTCAGTCTCTCCTGGAAATTCCACAGAGAGCAGTACTGTACTCTCTCTTCCCTATACCAGAGCTTGATCTCCCTGCCAGGCCATAGGCAGTGCCTCTGGCACCCCTGAAGGTCCCTGGAAGAAAGACAGGGCTGGAAAAGGCTAAAATTGCTGTTACTCCAGTTGGAGACAGGAGCCTGGAAACTGAATACTGACAAATTTAAATAAAAAATAAGGCACTTTTTAACAGTATATAAAGGTCTTTATAGCAAGGCCAGATGCCTTTCTGGTAAGTTACTTTAGTCCTACACAAGGTTTTTGCTCAGGGCAAGGGCAGCTATGTGAAATGCAATCCCCTGCACTGTTGAGCAGGTCACATTTATGATCTAATGGTCCTGTTTGGCTTCAGATGCTGTGGATGTCTTTTATTGCTGAGTATCTGGTGAATGGGAATTAATTCCCAGATTGCTCAGGTGCTCGGGAGAGGAGGAGCAGAGGCTGTAAAGGTGGAGAAGGAAGAATGCTTTGGAAAATAGCCTTTGCTCAGGGGTCAGTGACATGGCAATTTGTCCCAAGCCTGCAGCTCAGTATCCCTTGTTTCTTTTCATCATTAAGGAAAAAACATATTGTTACTACCCTTTCTTTTTCTGCTGAGCCATCCTGTGAATAAAATACAACTTCATTTGGGACTGCTAATTGCCTTAAAATCTCCATGACACCTCCATGACTTAGGCAGGTTTTGCACTTACTTTATGGACATATCAATTAGAGTGTAGCAAGGTAAAGGAATTTGAACTAGATCACCCAAAAAGACAGAGATCAGTTAAATCAATCAGTTCAAGAACCCAGGAGTTGTGTTTCCATAGCCCCTGCTGTATCCACTAAATCACAAGAACTACTAGGGAAAGATCCTGCCAAAAGCCACTGTTTTGTGTTTTTTAAAACCACAAGAAGCATTTGCCTCAATTCCACAGGGTTTCTTCCTAGTACTTGGTGCAAATTAATTAATTATGTATTTTTAGAAAGAAATGTAAAGCCTTGAGCAGCCCAAAAGCCATTGAAGTTTTAATTCTCAGAACTATTCCCTGACTTGACTGTTATCCAGTTCCTATTCAGGCAAGATAGGAATTAAGATTAATGACCCCAAACAAACTGGTATTTCAGAGAATCAGTCTTTGCCAGGCATTATATTCTCATGACAGAAAATCATTGAGGCATAAATACAGTGCTCAGTCATTGGTGTATATTAACAACACCACGTTGTTCCCATAAATGCTGAATACAGTGAAGAGGAGAATGAAGTCTTAAAGTTCATTAATTTGGGTTGAGGCATTTTTTAAAGTGAGCAAACCAGAACCTATGGAATAAGGTACTGGTCTGTACTGCACAGATATGAAGGCTATTCTGATTCCAGAAAGGCATCTCCTCATCTGGGAGGTTGTTTGAGCTTGGTGATGACTGTCTCTGCAGTGCCTTTCACCAGCTGGACGTTCTGGAGACTTTTTTAAAAGGCAAATTGATGAAGACTGAGTCTTAAGGAGAGAGAAGTAAAAAAACAATACCTTTAGCTGCTAGGATCAGTGAATGTTGTAATGTATGGGGTAAACACAAGCCATTATCTGCCAGCATCTGTCCAACTTCCAAGAAGGGGTTTGTGGCCAGAGTCTGTTTTCTAAGCAAATGAGAACTGGTATGGGCACAGGAGCACTTCACCTGTCCTGGGACTAGAAGTAGTGATGGTACAGCACTAATACAGGAAGTTAGGAAGTTATTGTGGCAATTTCTAGAAGATGTTTGCTCAGAGGAAAAAAAAAAAGAAAATATTTCTGTATTTGTATTTCCACACTGAAAAGACATCCCTGTGACATCATCTTGTTTGTTCTGACATTGCAGCAAGAATGGAAGAAATAAAATGGTAGAAAAGAGACCCTGGTCTCTTTTTTTTGCTGCCAATAAAAAACAGAGGAAAGATGTAACCAAAATATCCAATGGTTACTTTAGTTCTCAGAGACAGTTCAGCAGATGAATTGTTTTTCAAGGACAGTTGGGCTCCCAGACACAAGAGCATTCTGTAGTAAGCTTAATTACTCATTTTAATTATGCATTTTAATTAGCAAGGGACTAACACAGAGCTTTTCTCCTACTTTCTCAATGAACCCACTTTGTAATATTACAGAAGAAACTTGTAACTGAAAACTCCAACTGTCTGTGGTTGAGAAAAACAACCTAAAGTTCAAGGGCTTTTCTTCTTTGTTAAATCACATTCAGTGATCAGGTTGCATCTACCTCTGATTATTTTCAGGAGCTTTCTACTTACTTTATTCTGTTCATGGACAGCATCAAGAAATAACCCTGGCTGCTGCTTCTCCCAGTGGTGTCTCCTTTGCCAATATATTTTCTTGGCAGTTGCTCCCTTTAAATGGTGTCCTAGTTCTTCCTCTTCTTGCAGGTTCTCCTCAAAGCTGTTGCTCTGTCCCTGTACTATCTTCCCTGCCCTAATCCCTAGGGGCACTGCTGTAGGAAATCTGCTTTCTTTCTCATTCACTTCAGGGAAGGCCAGGTCAGAGAGGCAAATAGAAGCAGAGGCAGTTGCATTCTGGAACAGTTTCAGGGGCAGCAGTGTACATGGTGGGGAATGGGTGGAGATAGCAATTGCCACAAAATCTTCAGCAAAATAACCAGATGCCAGAAAGCAGCCCCCCCCCCCCCAAACATGTCACTTCTGTACTGTTTCCTACTTTGCCTGAGACTGTACCTGCTGAGGAGGGATTTTCAGAATCTGCAGCATTCAGCATTCCTTCATAAATTGAGGCTGTCAGCAGACCTTGATGAAACCAAAAAGGCCTCCAGGCTGCTCAGTCTGAGAGAAGCCAATCCTAATTTATTTATAGTTTTGATCCAAACATGGGCTTGAAAAGGTTCAGATAAGGATATGGTTAAAACAGAGATGAGGTAGGTTTAAGGTGGGGTTGTGATTAAGAATAAAGGGAAAAATAAAGTTGTGCCAACATTTTCTGAAATGTTCCCTCAGGTTTCTGTGCAAATGGCATCTTATATAATTTCCATCACGTAAGTGATGGAAAGTCTCCAGAACTAGCTGTTCTTTACAAGTCTTTGATGAAACATTACAAGACTGGAAACCTCTTTTGTCATATTTATGTTGTACTTCTCTGCTACTGCTGGCTTGGGGTAAGCTCTGGAATCAGAATCATTGCCTGACATTTCTTGGTGTTTGCATGTCAAATTCAACCTGCAACCTTGTCTTAACTCATGGTTTAAAATGCTCAAGGCATTTTGTCTGGCTTTGCTTAGCCAAAGGCAATAATAATTGTATTTTCATTTATTGGGAGGAAGATGTATTTTTTTTCATTTGGACACTGTAGCTTCCCTCAGTTTTAAAAACACATTATATAAGCTGCTTTTCTTTGTGATGAGAACCATCACTCTTCCACCTCTATTCTCCCTAAATAGAAGGTCAACATAGTGTGTTTTACTGCATATGGACTAACTACTGTATCCTTCTGTGAAAAAGTCTGTAATTTTATCTCCTGCAAGATTTATCTTTTCCCACCCTTCTTATCCTCCAACAAATTATTGGTGCATGGTATACATATGACAGGATAATTACATGGTATAGCTGTGTGTATATATTTGAATAAAGATGATATTCATCTCTGCTAAATATTGCCCTCCAGTAGCTGTGGGAATCTGCAGGTTCAAGGGAAAATCTCAGCTCTGGAAGTGAGTGGTCTGTGCACCTGCAGAAAAAAAGGTACCCTAGGATGCCATCATTTCACATTTTGTATTGATTCTGGTAATGCTTTCAGTGCAAATGAGATTGGCTTTATATATTACCTAATAAAATATCATTTGATATAATTGTACACGTTAAAAAAATAAAGTTAGGACTGGGAATCAATGTTCTTCCCAGAATCAGAAGTGGAAACCGAATACTCTTAATCAGAGGTGGTGGGAAAACAAAAAGGCAGGTGGAGAGCTGAGCTTCTCAGATAACTTGTTTACATTTCAGTTGCCATCACTAATCTAGTCCCTGTTTGTGCTGGCTTAGAAACTAGTGTCAAATGAGCAACTCCAGAACTGATGATGCTGTATGTTACTCTGGAAAGGAGTTATAACATTATCCAGTGATCAGTATTAAAATAGAGTTAGTATGACTTTATATATATTTTCCTGCTAAGCAATCAAAACGTAACAAGTGAATGAAGCTCAGCAGTAATCCAAGTACTGTAAGTGTGTATCCTCAAACCAGTTTTGCAAATTGGGACAGAGAGCTATAATTGACCTTACTGAAGTGGCCTTTATTTTCACCAGTTCATGATCAAAGTAGTTACGTTACACTGAATAACTCTTCTAATTCACGACACCTGAATAAATGTCAGGAAAACCAGCCTGGAATGCACGTTCCACTATCTGCAGCCATCCTGCAGCACAGCTTGAGTAAAGTCCATCCCCCTATCCCTACACTGAAGTCCACTCTAATGATCAAAAAGTGCTTCTGGACTGAAAAGTCCATCACACTGATAACAGGCTTGTTTGTAAACTCGAGCTGTGCCTCAGCATGGTCTGGAATAGCTGTATTTCTGCCTGGGTTTAGGGTCCATTTATGTAACTCTTTTTCACTTAAAATATTCCCTGGCTGTTCCAAAGCACATTAAGCTGGAAGTTATCAGATACCACACAAAAGAAGAAAAAGAGTACATCTGAACTGGCCAACACAAGCTTTTAACAAACAGAATGGTACATAAAAATAAAATTTAAAAAAAAAAATTCTGTGGATAGTTTCTAGAGTTGCTTTGGATTTCATCATCTCTATTTCCTCCTCTGGTTCAATTATTTTTAACTGAAAAAAGTGTTTGGCTTCTTTGGCTTAAGCTACTGCCTTTCTGCAGCTAAAAAAAGAAAAGAAGTCTTAAATACATTCAAGTGCTTTAGCTAAAAGTAAGGCCTTTCAGTGCTCTCTGAACCCTGAGCAGAGCAGCAAATCAGGGCTGTGGTGCCACCTTGGCATACAGCTGTCCCTCCAACCTCTTCGTCCACAGAGGGGAAGGCTGAGTCAGCCTTCTAGAATAGTTGCCAGAGTGTTTCTCAACATCCCATCAGGGTGGGGACTGCATGTTAACATCGGTGTTCCAGGACCACCACCTGCTCCTCTTTCCTCTTCCTCTACCACAATGATATGACAGCCCAGGAGCCCATAGGCCAAACTAGGAATAACTCATTTTAAATAAAGATAGGTTTGACTGCTTTTAAAATGGAACATGCTGCTAAGAAATCATTTAGCAGAGAGGTAAGGAACACGTGCTGCTTTGCAAACGGATCCAAGGCTGGGGTCCTACTTGAAGACATAGTTATAGATGATGTCAGTATCATTTATGAATCCAAGTATATATTATTTTAATACAGATTTCCTGGTATCCATTATAGTTACAGATGTTACAAGCTTCCATTATTAATTTTTTTATGTGCTCATAACTTTCCCAAACCCAGATCACTTCTGTTCAAAGGTAATTTTGTTGTCCTTTACAAAGTGTTTCAGGGGAGGGTTTTGACAAAACCTTCTTACCTGTTGTTTAGGTTAAAAGATGGGAAAGCATGCCACTGTCTGTCAATAAAACTCTAATTATACTCTTTTGAGCAAAACATACCAAAAAAACAACCCACCGAATAGTTACCACTCAACAGTGACATCCCACCTCAGCATGGACCCCATCCTTATAAGGTCTAGAGTTTATGCCTGGGTTTATGAGTAAAGCTTTTTTAAAACAATTTAAATAATTTTTAATGTACTGGAGAGCATGTCCTAGTGTGTGTGTGTGTGCCACTGCCCTCTGGTGCACAGCGGCAGGAGAGCTTGGCTGCTCCGTAGGGACTGAGGTGTGGGCACCCACCCGCCCATATTCCTAATTAGTGCAAGTGCTCAGGCCCCTACTGACTTCATGGGGGAGCTAGAGCTGTGAAAGTAGTTAAATCTTCACCCCCGTGGGAGTTAGGAAACATAATCCCCGTAAAGATCTGTCCCTTTCTGTCTTGTGTTGGTAGAAAATGCCACATGGAAAGAGCGTGCAAGCATGGGGCTCACCCCCTTGTGTTGTCTTTTCAGGAGTTGCACATCTCAAAATATCTGGGAGATTCACTGCAAGTGGTGTTGTGATCCTAATGAGCATTACTAAAGCATGACCTAAAGCATCTCTGCCCTTTTGTTCTCTCCAGTTTTGTGCTTCTAGCATGTAACAGACTGACACCCTTAAGGCTGAAAGGGTTTTGCCTAATCCGGTGTTTTGGGATAAAATAAAAGGTTTGGCAGGGTAAATGCATTGGGCTAAATGCAGGGATAATGCAACCTAGTCAGTAATAGTTGTAACTGTCCACTATGGACATCAGTGACAGGAAACCTGTGAAAATCAGCTAAAATCTCAAAAAATGCTGCCCCAACCCCCTGTAAGGAGGATAGTTCTGCTTGCTATACAGAGCAGGGTGCTTACCTCATCTAGAGCTCCTCCCTGTCACCTAGAGCTGCTATGCTCCTTGTGGATTTATTGAGGCAATTAAGATAACAACAGCCACTCTCAGTCTATGGATTTGTACCTTTTCATGCTATTTTTCTATTAAAGCCAGATTTCAGATATTTCTGTCTCTCAGTGTAATACTAGTGACCATCAAATCTCAACAGTCACTTCTTTTTCAGAATTTGCTCCCAGTGAGATTAGTGTGAATTTTGCCACTTGGAACATGCCAATATCAAGTGCTTTTGAATTATATTTGAGTGACCTTAGCTGTATTTCACGAATGAATAGCTTTTCTCTCTAAAAATGCAGCTTTTTCAACTGTGCATCAAGTTCCAAGACTTAGTCTCATGGTTTTGAACACTTTTGAACACTTTTGAACACAGTGGCAAAAGTTCTGTAGCCCTGATTTCTCCTGAAGGAGTGTAATTAGGAGGAAATTACTTCCTTGGTTTGTTTCCATCTCTGACTTCTTTAAGCTTTTCTATTTAAGTCTGTTTAAACAGTGCATGAACCACCTCATATGGATAAACCTAATAAAAAAACCCTCTCAAGTATATATATGAAGTTTCACATAATTTATAAAGAAATGATTTATTGCTAGGGGATAATTTGAAGCTTTTATCTTAACTCATACACAGGGGAGGTAGGCTAAACCCCAAACCTTAATTTGTGATTATTTTCTAGTTATTAAAAAAAATAATAATAATTGTAGAGGCTGACCAAATTTCTCTGATATTAAGAATGTGCCATTTACTTGCCATTTGCAAGTAAAACGTCATCTCCATTTTAGTCACTGGCCACAGGAGCTCAGCTGGGGCCCTGAATGCCAAGCTGAGAGCTTTTTTTCACCATAATGAAGGTCTTGTAGGGTAAACTCCAATCCCTTTGATAGGTTTACACGAAAGCAAAGATTTGTTCTTTGCAATGCTGTTGATGATATACAACAAAGGTAGGTCTTTAGTCAGGCTCACCCTGCACTGTCTTCTGTGTGTTTGCATGTGTGAGTGTATTTATACGGATATGTGCATGAATATACACAGATAAATGAAATGTGAGGATAAATGTAGTACAGACACCTGAGTTCCACACCTGTTTGTGCATGCATCCAATATTAATCTGGGGTTGACATAGAAAGAGTCAGAAAAAGCCCCTGAAAGCTTATTTAAAAAAACGTTCCTGAGGCTCTGATATCTCACCCAGTCAGATGCACTAATTTTACCAAAGAATAATTATAAAATGAAAAACTATACTAATTCTTAAATACAATCCCTGCTTGTTTAGCTTTTATTTGCTTCACTTTGAAATAATACACTGTAATCTTTCTACTTCTTAAAAACTTTATCTCTAAACTGTGGCACCCTAGTAGGTGGCCTAGCTAATACTTCCTTTTCCCCAGCCAGGTAGACTGGGAAGAGGCAGCAGACTGTGCCTTCAGGAGACTCAAGAAATTTGATGGATAGCTTTCCTTGGGTTATCATCACGTCAAAGATGATGTCCATACAGAGTGTAGATTTCCTAACGATGCAGCATCCTTGGAAAGAAAATTTTTTTCCTTAGTTTACTCACTTGGTGTGAATAAAGAAGTCCACGAGGAAGGAATCAGTACTTTAAGAAAATACTTCTACTTACAGTTACCACATTCCTGCTTTCTCTCTACCCTTTCAAAATTCACCATAAATAAGAGGTTGTAGTAATTAATTACCAGCCAAGTGTCTCAATTAATGTTCTGCAAGTGCAGTATCCTCTGGGTGAAGTGCTACAGCTAAGTTATATTATGTCCGGTTCGGTGTTTGAATACCAGTGCAGACAGCCACATGCACAGACACACACGTGTGCCAAGAGAGTGTGTTGTGTTCATTTTATTTTTTTTTGAGATGTGACACTTCAGTTTTTCTTTCCTTCCTAGAGAGGTCGAAGTCCTTTTTAAAGGACCTAATTTCTGCGCAGTAGAGCTCGTGGGCAAACACTAAATGCAAAATGAGGAACGCAGTCATGGCTCTAAATACATTTCACATTCTTCAAACTGATGCCAGTTGTACTCATTGACAGTAATCCTGTCTAATCCCTTCCACATGTATTATCTTTGTACACCTGCTTTCATTGTCTCACTTATCAGTTCTTAACACTTAGAACCACAATACACAAGAAGGCAAAGCAGCAGAACAAAGTATATATGCACACACAGTGTGCTATGCTACAGCTTTGCATTATAGACATAAAACATATTTGTAGATTTTGGTGCTTAGAGTCAACATCTTCCATTAAGACTACTTCCATTTTTCCTGCTTCCTCCCCCCACACCAACTGATGTATGTCTGTGTTTGTCTTTCTTGGCAGATTAACTGAAGCACATCGAACAGCTGTAAAAGTCATCAGGAGAATGCAGTATTTTGTAGCCAGAAGAAAATTTCAGGTAAGCAGCATGATTAATCATAAGTACAATTGCTGTAAGCTTAAGTATATGACATAGAAAGTGCTCTCAGAGTGCTCTCAAAGTCTTTGTGCATGCAGCACTAATAAGTCAAAGGCATTCTTTAGGTTCTTGGCCTCATACTTACCTTACATGGATTTTTTCATGGTGTGGGCAAAACTGTCAACTATCCATGGGTATAGCATGATACAAAAACCTGCATTTGTGGAGTCAGTGTGGTTATTTTTCACTTCTCTTTTCGTGCTGCATTTGTTTTTTGGGGTTCTATTCGTTTTACTACACTGACCAATACTTACCCTTCTACTAGAAGTGAAGAAAACACTCTGCTGGAGTGTCTGCAAGAACACTGTTACTGTGCACATGATCATAATGACTGGTTAGAGGATGCTCAGTTGTGTGCTGAGGATGACTGACAGACCAATAGGCCTCACTGATGAGTACCATGCTGTGTAAAGTTGCTTTCACATTTGTGACCCACATTTCCAAATTGGTTTCCCAGAAAAGGACATCATAGGCCGTATTTTGTAAAACTGGGCAGCATTGGCCCTCTGGGAATTTGCTGTCTTTATGGAGGGTTAAGTTAATTTTCTCATTCGGGTTACAGTGTTCTCAGACTAAATGTACTGCATTGGAAATACTGTTATATTTTGCCTGTTTACTGAGGCTTCTTGTGATAAAACTTTTTTGGACTGGGATTCTGATATCATCGTTCTCACCACCCATGGGCTGGAAATGCCATGGAAATGAAAAATTAACTTCTGGACTGATTTTCAAAGCCCCTGTTGTTTCCATTTAAGATTCTTGCTTTTTTTGTCTGAGAGGATCCACTGCAAGTTAATGAACTTTCATAATCCTTTTGAAGAGGTTTTAAAAGCATAAATCAAGAACCTACATTTCAGGGAAGTTTGACTAGAGCTGAGCACTTAATTGCAAGGGATAAAAGTCTGAGATAAGCTCACAGCACTCAGAAGACTCTGAATTATGGCAGACAGAATAGCATATACATTTCCCAAGCTCATGCAGACGTATCTTCAGATGACCCTACCTTTTGAAAGAAGACTAGGGGAAATCAGTTTATTTAACTCGGAAAAAAACCAGGAGAACAGGATTATATTGTAAACATACCGGAGACATAAACAGTATGGGAAATTAAAAATAAATAAATAATAAAAAAATTAAAGACACCATTTCTCGAAAATAAAATCAGTTTATAAATTATTTAGGTTAAAAATTAGTATATTTCAAACCACCAGAGACCTAATGTTCTGGGGCTGTCAGCCAACAGCGGTCCTGCCAGACTTCACAAAATGAACTTGATCAGTCTATGGAGAGAATTCTGTGAGTTGGTTTTAGTGACAGGGATAAAGAAGATGAAGGAATGATCTTCTGTTTCTTTCTTGGGGCCATGAAATACAGTTTATAGGACTCCCTATGCTAATTAGATTTTGGAAGTTCAAAGCTGGGTAATATTATTTAGAGTTTTGCATTAGGAGCTTTAAGCACACTGAATGTGGACTACTGAGCTCAAATGGCCAGGATTTGGGATTATGGGCAGAATGGAAGTTAAAGGAGTTGCTCAAGTTCTGCATTTACCACACTTCCCTGGAAGGCAATTGCCTCCTGGCTTAAGTTGTATTGTACTAGCATTTTCTAATAAAAACATAACAAGAGATTGGGCCAAAGTTTGGCAGGACCTTAGATGCTCAGATCTAAAGCTTTATAGGAAAAGAGGAGATAGAAATGGTGAAAGCTGGAAGGATATTTTTACAAAGCTTTAGAGAGGACTCAGACAGATTGCAGTGTACAGTACTTTGCAACTGTACAATTCAGAGCTGATGATTTGGTAAAAGGGATAACAGATAGAGGACTTCTTTTGGGGGAGAAATTTCATTACAATTGAGTAGAATTAATTATGCTCATAGTAGCCCATGGGGGAGAGGGGAGTGCAAAAATCCCCAGCACATCTAGGCTCTGTGCCATGCATCGTGTTTAAATAGAGAGTGTCCAAAGGAAAGGACGGAGAATTTAGCCAAAAGGCTCTCAAAGCACCTCCACTAGTCAATCCAAAGAGTGATACTGGCACTGTTTCTCGGGGTGAAGACAATAGGCTGCTTTTCTGGCCAGAAATAGTGATGTGTCAGCGTCTGCAAAATGTGAAGCTGGGGAAGCGAAAAAAAAAAAAGGCGATAAACTGAAAGCTGAAACCTCCCTCCCCCCGCAAAGTATCTCCTCTCACAAATGCACACAAATGTGCACACACACACTACCAAAGCCACGAACTCTTCTGAAAGTAATAATGCAGGTAAGTGCTGAGTGCAAGGAAGGCATTTTGTCACGAAGAGCTTTTCCTTCTTCATTCATTTCACAGGATTTGTTTCCATTCCAGTTCCATGCTTTCATTTGAAATTTCTAGGATCCTGTGGCTGCCTTCCAAGCATGACTCCAGCACATACTGTAGGTGTTCAATGCATGTGTGCAGTGGTGCATGCTAATGGCTCTGGCTGAAGCTGTGACAGAGTGGAAACAGACAACAAGATGACTAATGAGCTGTTTCCAGTAATTTCCAATTACTAGATTTGCAGTTTACCTTTGCTTTTTTTTTCTTTTCTTTTCTTGAGTCAGAGCCAAAGGGAAGACATCTTGCCCCACATTTCCCATAGGGGTTGGTATGGCTCTCAAAATGCCGAAATTTTCAAAAAGACATAATTTGTGTTTATTCCACCACACACACATTGATTTTACTTGCTAAAATTTTAGCATGCTGCACTTTTTATAATCACATCACTTTATGCAAATTCTCTAGACTTGTTTCAAAATTCTGCCACAGTAGTTGCAGCAAGAAACCAAAGCTTGGCAGAAGCATCTGGATTCTCATTAGAATGGGAATAAAGCTGGGCAGATGGCAGTTTTTTCACTCTCTTGCATTTTTTATCTGTCCTTTTTTATTTGAATTGCACTTTTTTTTCTGACTTCGTAGGTATCATGAAAGACAAAGAAGCGCAAACAAAATCCACATGCAGCAGTCTTCTGACTTATGCAAAGCATCTGTCTTCCCAGTTCCTTAAACAGCAATATTTCTGTCACCAGACATCTTTAGTCTCTAGAGACATGTGATTCTGGGTCCAAGTGTTATGAATTGGGCCTGTTCCTGTGGTTCAGTCCTCTGACATTATGATTATCATATGGTTTTGGAATGAGCCAAGAGATACCGCACATGATAGTCTTAGATAAATTATATATCTTGGGTTTGTGTTTTTCAAATACACTGTGAAGGTCTAATATTTTGCTCAGTATGAAGTAACATGAAGACATGACTCTAACTGACAGTAATGGGAATCATTTGGCTCCATCTCCACAGTAAATATGCACTCCTACAACAGCTACATATTTTTTATTCATTACAACAACTGTTGCAAAATGGCAAGCAAATAACCTCTGGAAGATAAAAAAAAATAGAATGAAGGCCCATCTGAAATAAAAATCAAGTTTAAACAATACTTACCTTTCAATCTCTTGACTCTTTTCACAGCAAGCTCGGAAACCTTACGACGTCCGCGATGTGATCGAACAGTACTCACAAGGACACCTCAATATGATGGTTCGGATAAAAGAACTTCAAAGAAGGTAGTCCCTGTCTACCTCATGAAATATTTGATTTCTCTAGTGCCAGCTGGCTTTAGGAGAGATGCGTACTTAATGAACAGTAATTGTCTGAAATTGCAAGCGCAACGGGGAGCACAATATCTAGAGGATTTAGCTTGGAGTCATTTTTAACCCTTTTTATGACCAGGCTTACAATTGTCCTTTATTCTCCTCTCCTCTGTCTCCAAGTGAAATCAAAAGAAACGAAGGTGCATGCTGTGAAGTTTATAGTATGAAGCAAGTTTTTCTGTCCTCTCCTTAGAAAAGGAAAACTCTTCAAATAATGATTTGTCTTTCTGTTCCCACTCTCTGGTTCTCCACAATTGAGAGAAATCTGGTTCACTTGTGTTTCCCTCTCTGTCTGGAACTTTTCCCTTCCTACATTCCTCCATGCACATGCTTTCTCTGAGTTTCGGATTTGCAGCTGAAAAATTTTGCCACAAAACTATTCCCTTCTGTTTCAGCACAAAGTGCTTTTCTCTTTACAAATTAACGCTGTGGACTGGGACACCAGAATGAACTTCTCTGACCCTTAAATTAAATGAAAGAAAAAAAAATCCTGTTGAAAGGAATCTACTGTGTCAACATATATAGATGTTAAATCTGCCTGTATGAGATTCAAGGAATAGTTGCAAATGTTATTAAGAAGCTATTCTGTTTGTATAGTCTTTGTTATTAGATTATGTAAGACACAAGAGAACTATGTTTTAGTTACAACTTGAAAGTCTAAGAAATATTAGTACTCAAGAAAATAACAGTAATAATATGGTTTGATTTTGGAGAAAAACTCTAAAGAACTAAACTGCTGACTGTATATACAGAAAGTCATGCTAGTCTCGTGTTTTTACTTGTTTTGGTTTAGGTTTAAAGCTACTGTAAATTCTCATGTAAATTATGCTCCCATGCTTTTTCTAGCAACAGAGTTTAAGTTGCTTGGTAATTGCACTGCTGGTAATTCTCTGTTTGCTTTTCAGGTTGGACCAATCCTTGGGAAAGCCAGGTCTTTTCCTCCCAGGTATAGTGACTGCATTTTATGTAAAATTATTAGCTTCATAACTTTGTGAAAATACCATTGGCTTCAGATTTATAATCCAGCTAATTATGCATTAATATAATTCTGTTAATAAGCTTTGGAATGCCTGTGTAAAGATAAATATGTTGCATTTAGGTGGTAGTGGAGCAAATGGAAAGTAAGAATAAATGTTACAAAGTTTATCAGTGCACGATGAGTTGGAAATATATCACAGGAAATTCTTCCACAAAAATATACTTTCTAAATCTTTCATGCTGGGATTAAAATATATGTTGATTCCACTTAAAAAGGTTTTTTTCCTTTTTGAATGACCTATAGATTTCAGTTCTGGAAAGCTCAAAGGAAGATCGTGGGTCTCACTCAGGAAGAACTGGGGTAAATTCGAAAGCTAGAGTGATAGAAGTGGTATGAAATTCGTCATAAAAAAGGCAAGGTCAGGCACAGGGAAACCAATAAAAAAAATCTCATACATGATCATGTTGGTGAACAGTTTGGCATGTCTAAGAAAAAGAAAGGCCTAGTTTGCTAATTAATTGTAGGCAAATGCAACTGAATGTAATGGCCATGCACAGCAGTGATATTCTGGGAAAATCTTGTGGTGGGAATCGTGGAGATCAGAAACCTGAGTGCTTGATGGGGAAAACTGAAAGAAGTGTTTATTTTTTTTCCAAAAGAAGTTGACTTCAAATTTCAGGGGCCCTGTCTCGTTCTCTGTCCCAAAAAGCTCAAAAGTGGCTTAGGAACTGAAGCCCCATATCCCCAAGTGACTTTCAGCACTCACAGCCATAAGTGTAATTGAGGGTGGCAAAGTTATTTCAGAGTCTTTAAAAAATTACATATTATCAGTGGTTAATATTACCAGAACAAGGAATATCTCTCAAAACACCTTTTCAACATCTGATTGCGGCAGAAGACTCAGTAGTATGATCTTCTTTCCCTGTAGCTGTGCTGGTTTTGGACCACAGGAAAATAATCTGTCAGCTCGAATACTTCTATAAATATTTATACTTGGGAATTCATTCTGCAATGTTCAAGCTAAAATTATGGAAAAACTTCCCTTACCTCCAAGAATGTATTATTTGATTTCAAAGGTAGCATTACCAAATTAGAACTGCAATTTGTTCTCAAAAAGACTAGTGTTAGAAACACTTTTTATGAAACAGTGTCTTGTTTCAGAGGAGAGGAAGAATTAGAAGTGTTGGCTGCAAAGAAGCTAATTGTAAAATAATGTTCTGAGAGGTTTAAGAAGCTGAAGATGTTCAGGAAGTTTACTGTCACCAAATCTTGAGTCAAAATGGTCATGGTAACCACTGGGAGGGTCTTAGGTAGGTCTGTGGATTTGAACAAGTGTTCAAGTGTTGAAAAGAGTCTAAAGTACCGAGGAAGAGCCATGGGGTTGTGTCCATGATTGATTCGTGCATGATCCACCTGTAGGCCTGAAGTTACACAGTAGCTTCCTGCAGAGATAGCCTGTAAATACAGCCCCAGATGATTAAAGTCAAAATCTGTCATACATTTTTTATGGTTCATTATAACTTTTTATTGAAAACTCTTCCTTTGATTTACTATGAGAAAAATGTTGAGCTAGGCTCATCTTCAGAATTCATGATGGGAAGCCTTACTGTGGGAAGTATCACAAGACTTCTGATTTATTTGGGAAAGCCATAATCTGTGCTCTGAAGGAGATTACGGCATCCGTGTTCATACAACTACTTTCCCTTGTTAAGTCTTTTCTTGCAGCATTACTGTTGAATAGCTCCTTTGAGACAGCTCTCTTAGATGCACAAGCATGGTGGCCCCGCTACGAATGATGTCTGCCTCCACAGCATGCCTTAAATGGACTGAATAAATGCTGACTGGGAAAGGTAAAATGGCTGTAAGGGATGCAAAAGCTGTTAAGCTCAGTTATGGGTTTGCAAGACCAAAACCAAAAGTTAATTGATGTAGTAGTTATTTTATCTAGAGCCTCCACAAATACAAAAATAAGATAAGTGGTTCCAGATAAATGGTCTGCAGAACTAAATCTGGAGTTAGTTTACAATTACTCCCAGTATTATCCAACCTGCCCTTACTGCCAGTATTATCCAAGTGATGAACAGTGATGAGTGGTTACAGTATTTCTCTGTTTGGGGTGAAAACAGACCTCTTGCATTGCCCTTCTCCTCTGGCAAAGGAGTTCTTCCTGAGTTTTCTTCAGAATTCATGGCTAATTCTGCACTGAAGATGTATTTTCAATATGATACTTACACTTTTCCAGGCATTGCTAAAAACCTCATTTGTAACAATTATAGGTGTTTCCGCCAGACTGTGTTATTTTTGTATTGATGGCAAGCAAAAGAGAAATGACAATGCAAACAAAATTAAACTGCCAAGGAGAAAAACATGAGAAGAATTTTCCTTTTGAGCTCTTTTTTTCCCCCTGTTTTATTATGCTCCCATTCAAAGAATCTTAAGGTCTGATTCCAAGCCCGTTGAAATAAATGGGAGTCTTTCCAGTGACCTCAGTGGGTTTTGGATCAGGCTGTTGTTGAAACCCTGTTGTCAACTTTGATAATATAAAGTAATTGCAGTGTGTCTATAGTATTATTACCTTTCAAAAGTGAATGATGTCATAAAAGATCCAGAATCTGAATTCACTGGAAGCAATTATTGTTATTTTTCAAGTTAGTTTCTTAAAGATAAAAAACACTAAAAGCTGTGTTAAAACAAGATAAGGATACAAGAACAGAATAAAAGCCATGCTGGGTCAGACCAGTCCTGACTCTAATGGAGCCAAAAGCAAGGTTCTTTGGGAAATGTGTAAAAAAAGCTATGCATAAGCCTCTAAGTTTCCTGTAAGCTTTCAACCATTTGCAGATCAGAGACTTCCTGACATGGTTTCAGTGCATACAGTAGTACAAAATAGTGTGTTCTCAACACACTTTCCTAGAGACCCCTATAAACGTTTAACATCTGAGATATTTTGTAAAAAGAATTTTTATAAAATGATTACAAAAAAATTATTTAAGTTTTACATACATGTATGGTGAGAAATTCTACCTTTTTTGCTTGTTTTGCTCCTGGTACCTACTAGTTTTCTTTGAAACTCCTACTGTCAGGAGTGGATTTAAAAACGTTAAGATAATGGAAAAATTTTCCAAAGACCTGAATCCCTTTGTTATGGGCATACCCAGAAGACTGTGTCTTATTTTCATGGAAAGCCTGTCCCAGTGTTCCCAGGTGACACAATATTGTAAGATGACACACATTCTTGTAATAATATACATGTTAATAATTTGAAAGTGTTGATATAGAGGCAAAGCACATATTAATAAAATTATTGAATTAACAAAGTAGACACACATAATGATACAAATAAAAAGAGCGTAATACTTGACCTTCACTACACATAATGGAGTTAACTGCTTCTGATTGCAATTTTTGAGACTTACTATAGCTTTTCAGGGGCAAAGGTGAAGAATAATGCCAAGGTAAAACAAAAGGTCCAGTGTTTGGATTCAGAAAAGTACACAAAAAGCTGATATTTATCTGCAGTTCATCTGAACCTCTTGGGTCTGCATAACACCGGTGGGAATCCCTGGAGGAAAGAGCTTCCTTGTAAAATTTTGACAGTTCCATTGTTTGCTTTTTTTTCCATGAAATGCCACCTAAGCTTTCTGATAGTTTTTCCTTCCCATCTGTTAAGAAGAAATTGGGTCATAGTATCTTTTAAAACATAATAAATATGCTTGGTTTAATTTTTATCTTTTTGAGTCAATTAATATTTGAAATAAGAGATACTCATATTTCTGCAAGAACTGATTTATTCCACTCCTCCTGGAGACAAAATCAATGGGAACTTGGTCAAAACCAGAAACCACATAGGATATTTGCTGTAGCTGTCAGGTGTTCACAGTCTTGTTTCTGGAAGTTCATTTCATTGCTGGAGTTGATCTACCTCAATACAAAGAGCCAGCAGAAATATCACTTACATCCTATTCTGAGGGTTCAGAATTTGCAGCTAATTTACTGCATATTTAGGTCCTCTGAACAGTCTTGAACTGCATTCTTAATAAAGACTTAATAAAGAAGCTTGTATTTAATTTTTAAATTGGTGTATTAATTGTTTTATACATAGTGTAATGATAGTGTGTCTAAATCCTGCCATCAGCATCTTCGGGAAGAAGGGCAGAAGTGTGATATAGTTCTTTAACAAATGCAGTGAGCAAAGCTTGTCTCTAATAAGTTGATTTTATTGTTCCTTGTGAGTCACTTAAGCAAATTGTGTCATCTCAGAGGCTGGATAAGTGGAGCAGGTAGACTGACAGACCTTTTTGTTAAGGGCTGTCTTATTTGTTGAGAGGTGGTTGCATGTCTTTAACCAGGCAAAGTAGTCACTGCAGCTAGGTTTTTGCTACTTGAAAAAGCTAGAAATTTCTGCTCCCAGTGTATACTGTTTAACCTTCATCATGGAGCAGTTAACTCTATGGCAAAGTTTCCGTATTGCAGTAGTTTCTGTGTTTGGTAGTTTACTTTTTAGGCTGTCCAAAGGAAAACACAAGTGCCTGATGCAGGACTATGTTTTACCTTTTTTCAATTTCTTCTACTGATCAGTTCTGAAAGGCTCTGGCTGACAAGAAAAGAGACTCAAACCAAAAGTCATGATGCCTATGGCAACTTTGTTATTTGCTTTTTTATGGATCTGTGGCTTAAAAGAACAGTCCTGACTTCCATTTTCAGAAGCACTCTCAGTTTACAAGCCTAAGAACCTGGAACTTACCATAAGCTCATCACAGTTATCCCTGCGTGGAACTTTTGCAGAACTGGAAAAACAGATCCAGAAAGCTGTATTTGCATTGTTAGCCAAAAGAAGTCATGGTGTCTCTTGGGCTGTCCTGCTTTCTAAAATAGAATTTACAAGGTTTTGACATATCTTTAGCAGTCTGGAATATCCTTGGTGTCACAATGCTCATATTCCTCATTTTCTACTTAAAAGCAATCAACTGTTTTCAAATAAATTGTAATATTTTTCAGTTAGCTCCCTTCTATCTGTGTACACCGTGAAAGTAAAAATCAAGGAAGGACTCTTATTCTGTCCAAGCAGTCATTTCCAGCTTTAATAATTTTCAGACCATCTGTCTGCAATTCATCCACTGTCCTAATGCTCCCTGTAATTATTTTTTCTAACCAAAGGAAAAAAATTTGTTTTATTTAAAGTTGGTTGGTTTTTTTTTTTGTATAGTCTGATGAGATGGAGGACACTAATTGTGTTAAAAATTAAGAATATGGTGCGGTCCCTCATTTTATTTGCTTTCTTCCTCCTACTTATATAATTACATGTTATTTATATCACATGGTTCCATTTGGGGAAAGAGTCCCCACCTGCTGAACTGCCATGGAGCATACCTAAAATTTTTAACTTTTTCTTTTTTTTTTTTTTACAAGAGGCTTCTCTTGTTCTTCACTAGGAAAGGAGATGGGCCAAATTTATGAAAATATTAGAAAATGAATACAGGTTTGTGTTGTTTTGAAAGTAGAATAGCATGTGTATTCAGGAAGGTAAAGGCTTTCAGGGAAGAAATTTCTATGTTAATAAAGATGAGAAATGGACTAGATGACCCAACAAGTATTCAGTCTCCCGAACTATAAAGCCTAGTGCTTATATCCCTGTGTTTTCTCTGATTCAAAACTAAGTATATAAAATGATGGGTTAGTATCATACCAACTATGTTACATGAGCTTGTTGGAAGATATTTCTTTTTTATTTCTGAGCTAAAACTTGTCCATATGTATTTTCATCAAGTTGTAAATAATTGTGCTTCCTTCCACTAAGATCATGCAAATGTAGTCTTGTGTTTTGTGCCTTTCCCATATGTATTACTGGATTGCTTAGCTGATCTATCTGTTTTCTGAAGCCCACCAAGAAGAACAAAAAAAAGTCAATACTAAAAGAAAGTTATTTTCATTTGCCAAGCAAAGACTGTAGAAATTGGGATATTTCAGATTTATAGTTAGCCCTGCAATTTTTTCAGCTGTGTAAAAGCAAATAATCTAATATAGGAAGTCTAAAATTATATATCTTGAAAATTATATGTCTTGAAAAGACTCAAGAGAGAAAACCTAAACATGAGATAGAAATCAAATGTACTGGAGCAACATTATCTGAACTTCTGTTCACCCTTCCAACGACAACCTTGAGCACATTGTGCACACACCACACTTACTTTAAAGGATGGTCTTTATTAGAAGAAAATGCTTGTAAATTAGAGATGAATGCTGTTTTGTGTGGAGGCTAATAAGAAGTTGGGAAAGACCACAGCATTTTGTGATTTATACAATCTGCATGCCAATAAAGGGGTGGACGAGATACAGCTATACATGCATGTGTATCATTCTTTTCACTTCATCTGATGGGAGTGCCACATGCCACAAAACAGCTTCTAACTGCTTATCTGCTTCCTATTTTCTTGTTTTCTGTTCCACACAACATTTGAGAATAACTAAAATAGGAAACATTATTAACTTGGTTTGCTTGGTTTGTGATGTCTTAGGGATTATCTGATGGATGTAATTAGTGCTGGTGAGGAAATTATTATTTTATTTTATTATTATATATAAAAAAAAACAAACCACCATGCTTTTTGAAATATTTCTTCATGTTTGGGGGACTTTTTGGGTTTAGACCCAAACAAAAACACTACCTACCCACTGCTGTTCAAATCGCATCCCAGTTTAGAAATCCTTGAAGGCATGGTTTTTTCTGATATCTACTTTGGAAGATTTGTCTATGGATTTACTAACTAGAAAGTAGACTGCAGAATCAATTATTTCATTTTAGGCAGAGATGAATGCAGATAAACTTGAACCTCAGCCACTTATATTTTAAGAGATTTCTGAGGTTGTGAATGATGAATAGCACACATGTATAAGCCAAGCTGTGTCATTTATTGTCTGTCCCCTCACAGTGTCCTTGAAAAATCTTTGAATTTTCTCTCCTTATTGTGTTTGTTCCTGCAGGTTCTCTGATGAAACACTTCTCTTTTCTAATCTTGCACCTTTTAAATATTTTAGGTGGTCTGTAGAGGAGAAGGAAAGCACAAAAAGTACTCTTGCCAGCATTGCTAAGTTTGGGGTGCATAGAATACAAGTCACCTTGAAATGAACTTTTGTGCAAATACATGGCTAAACATGTCACACCAGCAAACATATGCACTGCTAATGGCAATGGTAAAGCAAGTACCATTCACTGAGAAATGCCAGAATGGGAGTTCTGTGCAGAGTGAGCACACATACAGGCAGTTATGGTGGGCACTGATGCACTGTAAATTCGTATCTCAGCCTGTCTTCCAGCAAGCCCTTCACATTGTGCTCATGCCCTAAACAAAATTGAATTAAATAGCTTTAAAAACCAAAGCTCAGTGACTCGTAAAAATGAAGTAATTTATGAAACTATCAGTTACTCCTAGCCGTTACTGGAGGTATAGTTTAGTAGAGAAAAATGTATCCAAATTCCATTGACATAGGCTAAGTTACTTTAGTACTGGGGCATGGGTTTTTTCTTGTGAATATTTTCTCCCAACTCAGGATATATGTGGATTTTTGTTTCATTCCTTGTGAAATAACACCCCCAAACTATGGCATTCCTTTGCAGTAGGCCATGAGAACAGAAAGGATAGACCCCACTTTACACAGTTTTTAATCTTGGCTCCCAATCCCACCATTTTCAGCACGAGAGTGAAATAAAATGCATAACTTGGCTTTAATTATCAGGTCTCATAAGGATCAGGAGGGAAAATGAGGTCGGAGATGCAAGGGCTTTTCCCAGTGTCACTCATTTGCAAAGAGGAGATGGATAGATAAATAGATAGATAGATAAATAGATAGATAGATAGATAGACAGACAGACAGAAAGATAGAACCCCGGGATAGTGCTGTCTTCCACAGCTGCAACCTCAGTTGAAAACTATTCTGGTTTCTTTATGTATAACAAGTGTACCTTGCTCATGCCAATGATACCCAAAACAGGAGGTGTGCCCAGTACTAGGCCTATTCCATCTAACTACATGCAATTAGCTGACATAATTAAACAAGAAAACAAGTTACCACAGGCACTATCTCTAATCATTCATGATCATAGACTACCTCTATCAATGTCCAAATTGCCCTTTAGACTAACCTAATCTTGCCAGTTAGACAAACTATTTCCCTTCTCTCCAACCACTCTCTTTCACTTCCATTCACCATCAGAAATTCTTTCTTGTTGTGTTCTTTTTTATGCTACCCTACTATTACCAGCTTCTTGTTTTGCTTTAAATATCATAGATATAATTCTTGGTCTGAATTTATTCTCCACCTAATGGATGTCCCATTTTTATTCTTCTTTATTTAGAAAAAGGGGTAGACAAAGGATACTATAGTATAGGAGCCAGACTGATCCGGCTAGAGGATAAGGTAAGTGCATGAAAGCTTGCTTTTTTTTTTTCCTGAGTCATGATATCTGATCTACAGACGTGCAAGATAGTATCTTGGCATGATTTACTTTAGAATTACAGGGCACCATAATAAAGAATAATATAATTTTTGTAAGGGAGTTGATGAAGTATCATGTGCATGTTGTTCAGCATTAACCATTTACCTGCCATGCAGATTTGGTTCTCGAGTATAAAAGGAACTGCTTTCATATTGAAGCCAAATCACACGTTTTGTATATAAGTACTGTGAACTAACAAGGTATTTGCCAGGCAAGTATTAGTGACTTAAACAGAAAGGCCAATATCAGGTTCTTTGTAAATAGCAGCAGTTGATATCTCAATTAAGGATCTTGAGATTCTTTAATGTTTACTGCATTTTTTTCCCTGTGCAATTATCTTTGCATCAATTCTGCCCCTCCCTCACTGTCTTCTCTCCAAGAATATGTTCATATTTCTCATTATTAGAGTTACTTAGAAGTATGCCTGGAGGCCAAAGCTCAGTGAGGCTCTATTGTTTTAGACCTAATATAAACTTCCTCAAAAGCTTTTCCTACTCAAGTGATAACAAAAAAAAAGAAGTTTGCTTAAAATTAAGGCTCTATTTCTCTAATAGTGTTTTGGTCAGCTCTCTTACCTACCTCTAAAAGCTACCTACCCCTAGAACAGGGTGATTTCTGTGGACAGTAGCAACACAGTAGCTTTGGTGTGTGGTATGATGTAGCAGCTGAGACAAAAGTCCATTTGAATTTACCCTATCCACTGCTTATTTGTATCCTTGTCTCACTCAAATTTCTCATGCAAATTTTCCTTTCACTTCTTTCTGGGGAAGTGAGGTGAGAAGGAAAGAGGAAGGAAAATTCTCATAATTCTTAAGAACTGTGCATCTTGCCAAAAAGCAGAAATTGAAATTAAACTAATACAATCCCTTGCCTAATTTTTAATGATCTTTGCTAGGACAACATTGGAAATATGTAACACTGCGTGTCAAAGAACATATTTTCTTTAATTTTTAGCCTTCTTGGACAGTGCCAGAGAATCACTTTCACAGATAAGGACAAATCACCTGAGTTAACTTTTGAAGTGGATTGGTCCCTTGTGCGGACAGAGTCGTTTAAAGTGAAAATGGTTTTCATTCAGATTGCCTTAATTCACTTCAAAAGAGATAAATTGCTGTCTAGCCTCTGTATATCCTGTAAATTCATACCATTAGTTCGTTCAGATTTCTTGAATATGCATATTTAGAGAAACCCACAATACAAATTTGAAAATTTAGCAATAAAAGTATATGTGGTATCAGTTAGAGTGCTTTGAGTGAGAAATACTGCTAGTATTGTAAATACCTCTGGAAGCAGTTTTTCATGGTCTCCTGACTGCTCCATATTTATGAAGAAGAGAGGTGAAAAAGTTTTTAGTGTGTCTGGCACTGGTCCAGCTTTAGCACAATCTGCTGTGGATTTGGTAAACCTTATTTCAAAGCCTTACTTGGAGTACTTCAGAGGGATCTTGGTATAAGAAGAGGAATGTTACAGGAGATACTGGTGTATGCCATGAGTGCTGCAGTGACTGCTCTCTGCATAGACCTGCTTGTGTTCTACCTTTACAGCTTAAACCTGCCAGAAAACTGAACTCTAGCTGATTCAAAGAGATCATTTTCATCAATACTGCCTTGATGTAAATGTTTAGAGATGATGAAGCCACATGGTTTCACCTTCTCATGTTAAATATCTATTGAAAGCTTGTGGTAACAAGTCTGTAGCGTGGACTCACAGCAATATTTTCAGAACAACAGTCATGTAAATTAAAAAAAAAAAACAAAAAACAGTGGTGTAGCCACCTCAACTTCATTTAGACATGATCTAAATATAGTGCAAGCTCAAACCATTAGTGTGGGCAAGACCTAGCTGCTATTTTGTTTGAAGAGTTCAACTTAGTTCTTTAAGTATTGTATGGAAACTGGTGAATTCTCTCTCTCTCTCTGCTTATTGTTCTGCAAAAAATGCATAGAAAGGAATAAAAATCTGTTGAGATGTTTTCATGAGATGACTCAATCATTGCAGCTTCCTTTTTGTTCTCAGACCAAACTACAAATGTAAAATAAAATGCCAGACTCCAAGGTAATCCAGGTTATTTGTTTTTTCAGTACACATTAACCTTCTTTCAGGGGTACAGGGCTTCATTCTCATAGTCCTACCAGGAAAATATACATGGTGCAGAAAAAGCACAGACACTTGTTGTGTTGGTTTTGGGGGGATTTTGGTGGCATAGGTTTTGGTTTGTTTGGGGGTTTTTTTTGTATTTGCATCTCTTTGGCGCATTAGGCTAAAATGCGTATGTTTACTTAATGAATACAAAGTGAAGGTTCCTACCTATCTCTGTTCTAATGGGACAACAGAAACTACTGCACCCTGCTGTCAAACTGCTTCCCCTAAACTATTTTTCCATGTTTCATGGGCTCTCCTGTTCTGATAGTTCACTGTGTAGTAGCTGCTATGTGCCCAAATGTGAAACAATATTGGAGTCAAGAAGGACGAGCTGAGTTTCAACCTCTGAGGAGAATAAATGAAGCAAGGGCATGTCTGACATCAGGCTCCAGCTGGTGGTGAAAAATGATCTCCCCCTTGGAACTAGGAAACCTTTGGGATCAGCCTCTTCCCCCTGGAGAAATTATTTTAACATTCAGTCACCCAGTATAGTCATGGCAGCCTCCCAACAGAGTGACACATCTGATAAAATGATACATTTTTGGACAAAGGCCAGTTAGTGTAGACTGATAAAAATGCAGTGTGGATTTGAGCATTTCATCTGCTTTAATAAACTGTATCAATAAGTGAATACTACACCTCTGGTCCAGACTGATCCTTCCCACCAGCATTTTGCAGTTCATTTGTTTTAGTTGTTTCTCTGAAAGGGAGTCAGAATGTACTATACCCACTCAGAGCTGTGCGTTTTTCAACTTAAAGTGATAATTACTCTTTTTGTAAATTGAGGGAAAGTTGCACATTTCTGATGGTTAAGATGAACTTCATTCCCTGGAGAGGCTTGCTGTTGTTTCAGTTAAAATGTGGGGTTTGCTGTACAGAAAGGCATAGGCGCAGATCTCTGAAGCGGTTGCTTAGTGATAGGTAGAGGCTTTGAGGCAAAGATTCAGAGATAGCAGCCTTCCATTCATGTGGCATGAGCAATATTGCCTGCAGTCTCTGTTTTGTGACCATCCAGCTCCTTATGTAACTTTGAGGGAACAGGGGAGAGGGAACAGAACAAGTCTGTGTAGGATGAAGCACCATGCGGGTCCAGCATAAAGCAGAGTTGAAATTTACTTTGCCTTCAAGCACTGCAAAGCTGACTGGAAAGGGGTAAAATGCATGGTGACAGTTTTCAGGCAATATGTAAACCCCTTTTTGGCAACATCAGTGCTGTGTAAGGCTTTACTCCTTTCAGTGACATAGAATGTTGCATAGTGTAAGTATACCTGTAACACTTTTCAACCTGTTTTTCCATGAGTAGGGTATGAAAATCTTATTTTGTTGTGGTCAGCATAATAACTTAGTGTGGTTCTTTTCACAAAAACACTGAAATGTTTAGAGAAAGAATGAGGCTTCTTTCCCAACACGTGATGTGTGCCACTTGGCCGACCCCTTCTTTAGTTTGATGGCAGGGTTTAATTTTATATTGTGGTATGTAGCCATTGACAGATTCTTTTGAAATGTATTAAGAGGGAGATTGGTTCCAAGACGATGTTCTAGAGCTGGAGTTAGTTTCTTTTCAAAATTGTAAACTAATGCTTCTTTATGATGAAATGAGTATTCTTTCTTTTCCTTTTCTTTTCAAAATTAGAAACAAAAATCATGGTGTGCTGTGTCATACTGCACGGCAACCTATAAATAAAAACAGGAGAGAAAAGAATCTGCAAATGAAAGGTTAGAAAGGACAGCTGTGTTGTCTTTGAAAAAGAAATCTATTAGGTATTTTTATAATTATATGGCAGTCTTCTTTATGTGGTATTTGCAGTTATGATTTACGTCCATATTACCATAACTGTTTCCATACTTATAGACAACATGTGATAATGCTGTGAGCCAAAAGCAGCCATTTGGTAGCATTTAAAAAATGCAAAAACACTAAGAGAAAGCAGGGCAGTAAAGCAGAACCCTTCTGAGTTTTATCCATCTGAGTAATACAAGCCAGAACAAAAGTGTTGTCCAACATAAACAAATGTAGAGGTTGGATTGTGGTGGTAAACTCTCTCTTTACCAATTTAAACACTCATTTTAGAGTTGGGAGCTAAAAAGATGGGCTCAGAGAAGAGTGGTATTTCCCTACCATCTTGTTCCTCCTGGGTAACAATGGAGAGATGGATGGTAGTGAATCTCATTCCTGCTGTGATTACATCAAGAGCCATTAAACAGTAAATTATTTATCATGACAGTGCCTGCAAGCACCACCATAGTGAAGGCCTGGTCAGAATTTCCATTATAAACGCCCAGTTTGTGGGTGGGATGATGGGGATCACTGAAATGCATTAAAAAACAGCAAACAAACCATAAACAAAACAAAAACCCCAAACAAACAAACAAAAGGTGAATATTGGTGCATGATGAGACAGTTGTAAAAAGACCATGCTACATCTATAAGATTTCATGAATACATCTGAAATAAACACATTTGTTAACAAAAACAAACATGTTTTGGCACTAAGGAGTTTGTGCATTGTTTGCCCCCAGATTTCTAAAGATTGAGTCATTCCATATAATAAAGTTTTTCAGAAGGCTTTTTGCAAATGGGTGTTGTGTGCATTTTCTTAGCCACTTAGGTCAAAGCCTTATCTCATTTACTCTGGAGCAGTACAGCATAAACACATGGATTCTGCACCATAAGCATGACGTCACTGGATTTTTATTTTCAATCTGCTGCCAAATTAAAACAAAACAAAACAAACAAACAAAACAAACAAACAAAAAAATAAAAGCCCTGATGCTTCAAGCCAAATTGTGTTTCCATTTATGCCAGTGAAGTTACCCAGGACTTATGTAGGTGTGAATTGTAGCAAATTTATTACATGGCTTTAAACAAGTTTCCAGCTCATGTCTTCACATCCTGCTCATTAGGAGTGAATTGACTGAGATGAGGTGAAAGCAAAAATGGGAACTCAAAAATTTCAGAATTAATATGAGTGAAATTGTGGTTTTCATCTATTATGACTAAGTGAATCTTTGTGTTTTGCTGGGGATTTAAAGTGTTGTAGAACTGAAATTGTCCATGTGTTCCTGTACTGAAACATCAAGACAGGCTTTTAATCTGAAAACCAAGTAATGATGATTTAACTGCTTAGATCTCAGCCACATGGCTTTTCTAGTTTGCTAGCTGACTTCTCAATGCAGAGAGGAACTATCTCAGCCCTGACTCCTTTTGACTGAGACAGTTGTATGCTTCTCAAACAAACCTTGTTTAATACAGATGAGAACAAAAGGCTGTTTTTGAGCTGCCTGGTTGTGATGGTAATTTCAGGAGGATCAGGCAAAAAAAAAAGAGCTAACTCTGATAGCCTTTCAAGTAAAAGAAGAGACAGATCATATATTCTGAAGTATAATGGAAAGAATCCTCCCTCAATTCTTCCCTTATGTTTTCTGTCGTGGAGCTTTATAGTATGTGGTACTTGGTAGCACCCTCTTATAATTGAGGTTCTACACCACTTTCCATTATAAAGCTCTATTTTCAGTTCCTTACATCTTTGCCAAGCTTCAGCCATCTGGGCTGAAATTCTCTGAGGCAGATGTCTGCCTCAGGCTGAGATCCTTTGGAAAATTTATATGTCAGTGTGGGTCATCCTTTCTATATCACAGTAACCTGACCCACTGTGAAGATTCTCCCAAAAGTAAACATAAAAATGTTGATGGAAAACACTTGAGCTTCTAAATTTGAGAAAGAAAATTGGACAGAAATGGAATATTATCTGCCAGTCTTGAGACCCAGAGGCCGGATCCAAAAAGTAGTGAACTCAGCAGGAAGCTTTCACATGGATCAAGCCCTGATTTTTAATGAGTGAGGGAACAGAGAATTTCATATAGTGAACATTTGCCAGGATGCAACTCACCACCATAAATCAAATGTTAAATAATTCCAAAGCCCAAGAAATAAGCATGCAGATGGCAGTGTCTGCTCCCCAGTGATTGCACTGACTGCTGATTAGGATCCAGCTTGAGTAGTTTGATCTCATTTATAGCAGACTCAAGGATTGCTCTGATTAGGCAGTTGGTACAGTCTAGTTGAGTTTCTGCTCTCTTGGCTGAAGCTCCTCTGATGGGGGCAAACTCATCCAGCAGATGCTGCCCATGACACCCTGGAGCACGCTGGAGTTGGGGCAGGCAGGGGCTCACAGCCATATGCTGCAGAGTAGCCTGAAATCAGCTGGGTTCAAGCCTTACCTTTAGCAAGAAAGAACATCACTTGCAGAAGATGTACTGCTCTGCACTAGCGCTCCTGGAGAAGGGCCCACGGATTAACTGCGAACACCAAGGAAGGCAGGAACAGCAAAGGGACTTAGGGCTGCTGGGAAATAACAGAACTTTTGGGAAGGAAGTCTTTCGTGGTCTATTAAAACGTTGGAAATCTAATCCATATTGATGCACCCCAGCTGTTAAACCTGCAGGGAAAAGGTCCTGGAAACAGCAGTGTTGACCAAAAAGGCTGTGCTTGAGGGAGCCTGTCCATCTCTTCATGTTCTCCACCAAAACCTTCCCAGCAGCACAAGTGGGTTTAACCAAAATTGAGGAAAGGGTCATGAGCTTAGGGACGTTGATTTCCTGTAAGTTTTAGAGAAAAATAAGTGCCTGGGTAGAGGACAGACACTCTGTTAATCCCCCTGCTCTCAGAAGCGTGGCTCTTCTCAGGGGCCAGAGAGTCCGGCCACGAATGTGTAGGAATCAAAGCTCTGGTAGTTCTGCTGCTTATGATGCAATGAAGTAATTTATTTACTATTGCTGAGTGAAAAAAAGTATTTTTACTTTAAGAGTATTTTGGAGATTTTGACCTTTTTTTTTTTTTTTATAAAATGTCAAATCCTCCCATGAAGAGCTTTGACCTGAATGTCCAAAGAGTAACAGAAATTAGATCAGCTACAAGTATTTTACTTCTGGGTTTTGTAACTTTTAATAGGTTATTATAAATAAACATAAAGTTCTGAATGGTCCTGGGCCTCAAAACGAAATGCCTTTATTTAGTATTGTGGAAAATGGAATATTTTAAGAATCCTTCTATCCTGTTCATATAAAAAAATATTAAAATTTATAAATTCATTACACCTGTCTTTTCATAGGAGCAGTGTTTTAAAAATTGTAATTTTCTGATGGGAAAAAAAAGTCATTTGGACAGTTTTTGCAACCTCCCATTGTTGCACATGTTAAACAATTTAATTTAGAAAGCTATTTTCAAAATTAGATTTTGTAGCTGTTCTTAGTTGGCTGTGGCTGAACACTGCAAGTGCTGCCCTCCCTACAGACAAGTTGAGAATTTTTCTTTGGAATGTTTCTCCAGCTGAAAATTACAATATGTTTCCGATGCAACATTTTTAGAGCAAATGTCACATTCTATGGAACTGTGTTTTAAATTTTATACTGAAAGAAAGTGTCTCCAGTTTTTACACTTCAGAGCTACTTTCTGAAAATGAGAATTGGGGTGAAATACTCTAATTTTCTGAGCATTTGAGTTGGACAGGTTTATTTCTAATTCATTTGTGTGAAATTAATATTTCATTCTGGCTTTGAGTGAAAGGCATTCCAGCATAGTGAAGAATTCATGGAGAACACAGATAAATTTTCCTAGAGGAAAAGATTGATTTTCCTCCAGTACTCCTTACTTCAAAGTTACTGTAATTATTTCACCTACCACATTTTTCAGATCAGTAAGGTATAGGGCAGTTTTAATGTTATTTGAATGCCATGCAATACTCACCTCTAATTCCTCTTGATCAAGGAAAGTACACTGGAAAAACCCAGATTTATATTATTCAAATGGTTCCTAGAATAACAGTTGGATTTACGTTTCATGCAAGAACTGTGATGCTGAGTCAGAGGAAAGATCTGTTTAATCCTGGAGCTATTTTGTTGCTGCTGGTGGCCAGCATTGGATGCTGATGGATGGACTAGAAGAGAAATTGAGTCTAATTTGCTATAACTAATCTCTGGGTGTTTGCAATGGATTGTATGTAACAAGCAGTAAGAATAGTACTGTACAAGGCAAGTTACAGGATGACAGCACTCTGCAAAAGAAAAACAAAACAACTGAAAAAACTCACCAAGACACACTGGAGTACTATGGCAACATGAAAAAATGAAAAAAAAAATCTTTTCCCCCTACATTTACCACCAGTTTGTAATTTTCTTTGCTTAGCTTTGAATTTTATGTAGCAGAAAAAAAGCGAGCAGGTCAGTAATACATACTTACTTCTACAGCATAGACACTTTTCCTCCTATTAAATAATGTTGATAAATTATACTCCTATTTCTCCTGTTTAGAAGTTTGGTTGTTCTGGGGTGTTTTAATAGAACATATGATCCTTTGGGACTAGGAAAAGAGTCTGAGGGTTCTGAGTCTGAGGAGGAGAAGTGGTAATAGTGTACCTCATATCTCTTCTGATCATGTAGGTACAGTCCTTAGTTTATTACAAGTTTGATCCTCCAGTGTATTTTTGTGCAATATCAGAATATAATTAAATATTACCAAGTCACTGAATGGTAATCTAAGGACTTATTCGTGGTCTTGTTATTGAAGAACTGTGCTTTTTTCATTATGAGCAAGTGTTTTTCACAGGTTTAAATGCCTGTGAAGTAAACTACCTTCTGTCACACCAGGCCATAGCCAGCATTCTCAACTCTATAGTCGTGATGCCATAAGATAGGCTGGGAACACAGGCTTGCAGGAGACTTCAGTCATTGTAGCAACCCCACCATCTCTACTGTGGGTCTATCATCCTCCTCCAATAATATTGTGTATGAATGTAGATGAGCAAATAAACACTAGAAATGTGCTGACAGGCTTTCACAGAACCCTAGAATCATTTAGGTTGGAAAAGATCTCTGAGATCATCTAGTCCATCCTTTGACCTTATCAACTAGACCAGAGCACTGAGTGCCACATCCAGCTTCTTGAACACCTCCAGGGATGGTGACTCCACTACCTCCCTGAGCAGCCTGTTCCAATGCCTGATAACCCCTTCTGTGAAGAAATTTTTCCTGATGTGCAACCTGAACCTCCCCTGACTCAGCTTGCAACTCGTTCTGTCACCTGTTACCTGGGAGAAGAGGGCGACACTCACCTGGCTCCACCTTGCTTTCAGGGAGTTGTAGAGAGCAATAAGGTCTCCTGTGCTTGCTCCTGTTTGAGGCATCATTAAGGACCATATTGGCAGGTCTGTGTTCCTTTCTGAGACATGCAGCCCACTGTTAAATGGCATGTGTGTCTTGGGTCTTGTTGTTTTCAAAACCTGACAACTAGAATTACTGAAAATTCAGTCATATTTTCTCTTCTGAAAAATGCTAACAAAAATAGGAGGCTATAACTGACACAAAAAGGACTGTTTTTTGAGACATGCAGGATACAGCCAGGCACATAAAGCAACTTTAGCAGGTATGGAACATGGCCAAAACAGTGTCATTTAAAATGTGGGCTGCTACAGGGCCATGCTGTTGCTGCCAGGTCAGGTTAAATGTCTGACCAGATCTCCATCTGGATTCAGGATCTGGCTCACACAGCTTCCTTGCCCCCTTCAGGAGCAGAGATTGCAGACTATTGGCTCTGTGATAGTATCACAAGTCTACTACTACCCTGAGTATTTCCTAAGGTTTCTGTATTTGGAAGCATGCAGTTTATGTGATGTTAAGGAAACTTCCCTGCCTGACCATTCCTGAGACTCTCTGGCAGGCACACTCCCAAGGTCAGAGACTTTCACTGTCCAGGGGAGGCAGAAAAAGCAGCTGAAAGGCCATGTAAATGCTCAAAACTAGAGCACCCTGGCCTCTCTGCCACCTTAAGTACACTGCCAGCTGCACTGCACTTAGGAAGTTTGACAGGAGTTCAGGTATCTCCCAAGCAGCAGCAGGCACTGCCATCAGGACATACCCTAGGAGGCAGCAGAAGCCCACGTTCCTTCACAACAACTCAAAACACATCAACCGTCTTTAAATTTCCTCCTCTGCCTTACCATGAGCTGCCTATTAATGTTAGTTTTGCTACTGGCTTCCAAGGGGCTCAGCAGCTTTGCACAACTTGTCACTGTGTGTATCTGGAGAGTTTCTCGAGCCACAAGCAGCAAGTCTCCTTGCCTGTGAAAGGCCGGACCTAGAACCCATAACCAGACTGAGTGGGTGCCATGCAGAGAGCATTAGCATCTTTGTGCAGTGTTCAGCTTGCCTCAGCATTTGCATTCAAACAGAAGAAATAGCTGCTTCCTCCACTCGTATTTCAAAATTCTGTGGTACCATCGAAAGAGGATGGTCCTTGATGAGTACCCAGAAACTGAAGCAGCAGTCTTTCCCCAGCATCACTACACATATCTGAAATCAGTCTAGGCAAGTTAGTTAGAAATCACTTTTTGCAGGGCAGGAGGACTATACCCAAAGAATATTCTCACCACAAAGGTAACTTTATGATTACCATATAAATGGGATATCCAGCTTCAGAAATGAATATCTAGGTAGGCAATACCACAGTAGTGCCCTCAGGATATGCATTTCTGTGCCCCCCTCAGCTCTGACCTCTCCATTCACCCTCATCATTAAATTAGTGGGCAGCTGCCCCAGGGTAAGAGCATTTGTGCAGCATGGGGGGAAAGCAGCTGTGAGGCCAGGGAGATGGCTGGAAGGAGGTCGGGGCAGGAACATGAGGTTGGGAAATGGTAGTTTGGCAGAGGAGAAGGATGGAGGTGGAACACGAAGTTGCTCTTCCTGGATGTAGGAGTTGCAAACAAATTAGATTTTCTTAGAGAATTTTGGAGCCTGACCTGAGAGTCACGCTTCAGGCCAGGTTTTATTTGAGCCTGGCTCTGCAGCCTTGCATGGCTGTACCTTAGTCAAAAGTTTTTTAATATATGTTAGCTGAACGTGCGGTTGCATGGATGTGTAAACATATAGAACTCTGACTTATATTTCGTAATTTTTGCATCTACATATTTTTTTCCTTTTTTTTTCCTGGCTATCTTTTATATTTTATGCATTTCATCCTCCACTTTTTAGAGTCTAAAAAGAGTTTACAGTGCTATATGAGTACTGAATATTGCTATTACTTCTGAGTGGAGCTTTTGCTAGGTACCCTAAGCTCTCCTTCTGCAGCACATTCTAAACTCACTATCCAGAGGAATAAAAAAATCCAAAACAAAACATTGTTTCTGATGCTGAGAACAGCCTTTATTTCCAGCCCCAGCTACAGGGTAGCTGTTACTGTAGGGATCACTGCAAGTAGGTCAGATCCTGGAATCCCTATGAGTTTTACCCTGACTGGAGGTTGCAAAAATAGTCTCCTGATCCTGTGGTAAAACATATCTGCTTGGGGGGTAAGATACTGAATGGCGACAGGAACTGCTGTAAAGCCAACACAACTTTAATATGTAGGGAATAGAGTACTCCATATGCTGCTGTGTGATTTCCTTCTTTGGCTTGGAAGGCAAAAATGAACTCCTTGTATTTGGAAGATAATTTTAAATCCCCAAAACATCTTCTCTGCATTTACTTAACTTTGCTAGCTGGTTGGGCAGGCTGACCATAGCTCAGAGTACAGGTTATGTCATTCAGCAGAAAACTCCCTTCTGTGAGCACAATTTTTTTTCATACTATTATTTTTTTCCTTCTCTTTCCTTCTCCTCCAACAGTATACATACAGAAGGAGGTCACAAAATAGAAGTAAGCTGTAGCCAACAAAGTTCAGATTTTGAAATAAAAAAAAAAATCTGTACACTTATTAGAATTTCTTGTTAATGAGGTCATTTATGGCAGGGCAGGAAATGTACAAAATAGCACAGGATAGAAAAATCTAGACACTGTAAAACATGCCAACAAATTTGGCACATGCATTACTCTCTTAATATGTCCCCAATGTAATCTATAGATCCCACAAGTGACCACACTGTGTTTATGTATGTAAAAAGTCCTATATATGTAACACTCATAAGAGTAGCAATTTTACTAGAGGGAAAAGATTATTGTGGTCTTTTTATACAGCATATAGGTTTACTTAGAATGAGTCCTTGTAGAAGAATGCAGGACCATGAAAAACTGTTAAAATGTCATGATTATATTAATTTCATACTTAAAGGAATACTTCACTTTAAGTTATGGCTCCAAAATTACACTGCTCATTCATGATGTTTTTAATGTATAATTGGCTGCCTTCAAAAATGTCACAGTAGGAGGAAAAAAAAGTTCATTTTCCTTGGCATGTGTACTGTTGCTATTCCTGTGTTCATTTGGCTTGGCTCGGGTAATGAAATGCTGCAGTCTGAAATAACTTTTTATATGTTGACATGTGCATTTAGCTAGAATAAGCAGGCAGAGTGGACCAAGTTGGATTCAGCAATGAACAAAATATATCTTGTATTTAATGTATCAGCCTCCGGTTATGATTTTTTTACATCTCTCTGTTGTAATGGCATAGGTGCACCCCCAAGATGCACACAGCCCCTCACAAAGATTAGGCAGCAAGGTAAGATTAATGGGGGGGGGGGAGGGAAGAGTAAGATGAAAGAAAGGAAAATGATGGATGCAATTTAATCTCTTGAAGAAAAAGTTGGGAAGGGGATATGATTGATCTTTTGAAATTTATTTAGCCAAAAAAAGCCTGTTGTTTTCCAGAGCAAATAGACCTTTTCACCTTTTTGACTGTCCCTCAGTCTGGACTAAGGAGAGACCTCTCAAGTCTCACACATGTTGAGCTGGATTCTTGAAACCTCATCTCATGTTCAGGCCTAACCTGGCCCGAGTCTTGTTCATTTCTAGGATTTTGTTGAGTCTGGTCTCTAAATCATGGACCACTGACATCTGTGTTTCACAACAAGCACAGGAGAAAGGCCCTTGTCCTGCACTGCAGGTGCAGGAATGCTGCTGTGTGGAGCCAGACTGGGCAGCACTTTTCTCCCTGTGTCATATCTGCTCCCCATTTCAACCCCAGCACACAGCTTGGCATTCAGGTCTCACCTGCCAGGAGGCATCTGCAGGTAGTCAGAGCTCAGCAGCAGCAGCTCTGCAATATGGATGATGCTGGTGTTCAAAAAACAGGCAGCTGGTGTCAATGAGTGTTGGGTGTGGGCAGGTGGTGGCTTTGCTGCAAAGTCTTCTGCTCTGAGGCTGCAGGTACAAGGTGCAGGATAGTTTACTGGTTCATTGCACATCTCTGAAACAGGGGCTTTCCTCCAAGCCCAGCTCAGAGGGATGTCCCATAGTTGTGTGGTTATGTGACAGCATCTGGACCTTACACAGAGAAAAAACCTGAACACTTGCAGGAGTGCAGCACAAGTGCTTAAAGGCGAGGAGACAAATAAGAAGAATCCCAATTAAATTTTGCAGGCAGTCCCATGATTCTGAATGTCTGTTTTGCTGCCGTAGGCACTATGGTGTCCTACTTTGAGATATGCTTTCTACATTTTCCTGGGTCATTATTTCTGGGCAGCAGAAAAATCCTTGTGTACCTACCTCCTTACACTACCATGAGCTTGACAAATAACCTCAGAAGAACAGATAGCTGTGCACTCTGAGAAGTGTGTCTTGGAAGCAGACTTTAAAGATTAGCAGTGGTAGTTTTTCAAACTAGGCAAAAGACACCTTATTCAGTTATAAACAGGAAACCTGGGCCAAGTTTGTAGAAGTTCATGTCCAGGGCCACTCCCTAGATGAGCTAAGGCTCGATGTTCTTGTCAAGATGAAAATCGTGACACACCCTGTGCCTTGCACATTGTTGGGACCTGCTCCTGGCCACATCTCAGCAGGGCTTCCTTGTTTAGGTGTGTTAAAATTTGGTGTGAAAAGAACTAGGGGTCAGTTAGGGGGAAAAAAAATCCAGGTAGAAAATTAAGGACATTTAGGAAACTTGAAAACATGCATGGAAGTCTACTGCATTGGTCTAAGAACCTGTGATAGGAGCACCAAAGGGTCTGGGATTTGGGGGCTTTTTGTGTCACTGTATCAGTCTTATGCCTCTGCAGCATTTTCACAATGGAGTGGGAATAAAGCAAACATGGTATGAGAGGGAGAGAATAGGATTGAGCAACTACTTTGGAGGTACTTTCTTATCCAGGTTTCTTTAGATACAGTGTTTTAGGTAGATGCTGTGTTCCACATGACATCTGTTGATCTTACAAATGATGGCTTCTGTGCTGAAACCCCAAGGAGATATTTCTGTTTGTGGCACTGTTAGTCCTCTTAACTTTTTCTTCAGTGGGAATAAAGATGGAAATATAAGATGTTTTCTGATATCTGCGTATTTTATTGATTTTTTTCCAGTGATATACCTGATACTGTGGGGAAAAATGATCTTTTGGTGTGTGTGTGTTGACTCATTTACATCCTGACAAATGAAGTAAAACTTTAATTGAAAATGCAGAAGAGTTCTAACTCTTAAGTCCTTTATTGATATTTCCCTCCCTGCTCAAAACTACCATCAGGGCCTGAGGAAGTAATATACAGTTTTAGAATTAATCATCTGGTTTATTTCTCTTTTTTTTTTTCCCAAAGTTTTTATCTGTCCTGTGGTGGAGTACAAATAACACCAACATGAGCTGCTTTTTGAAACATCTTTGTAGCATACAACCAAATAGATTCTGGCTTCTATGTCATTTGGGGGAATGTGTGTTCAAGTATAGTATTTATTAGCATTTAAGTAGTCTGATTTTTACACCTTTGTGTGTATTTATGCTTTTTACTTCTAACCCCTCCCCACCCTCCACCTCCAAACCATTAATGAAGTTTATTGTTCTTAAAATAGCAGTTCTGTTTGGAATACCTAATTGCCGGGTTTCTGTTGTTGTTCCTGCCTCGGTATTTGGTCAAAAAAAATCAGTGTAAAGAGCAGCCCGTGTGTCCCTGTGTTCAATGGGGACCTGTGTTCCCCCTCTGGGAGCCTCACAGCCCTCGCCGTCCTGTGGCTGAGGATCTCAGCTCCCTGTTTGAGCCACTCTGCATTTAGACCTCTCCATGACAAGCAGCAGAGACTCAGTTGATGGGGACCATAAAATGGCTGCATGTCTGCTGGAGCTGAATGATTTATTTATTTATTGCTTCTCTATTTATTTATTGCCAGTGTCAAAGAAGAGATTGTACTTACAGCCCTTTCATCCTCTCCCAAGTGTTGCCTGTGCACTCCACTGGCCCTGTGCAGAAATATTTCCCCCCTCCAAGTGCACTTGCTGATTGGAACTAAATCCTCACAGGCAAACTGCAATGCTACTGGTACAGTGTCATAATATTTCATAGGTCATTTATAAATATTATTGCCAGGGCAAATAAATTTCTTCAGAGTACTTAGTCTACTGCTAATAAATAGTTTATTTAAGCTTGTAAGAATGGTGACATTTCACTTTGAATATCTTTGGCCTCTTAAAAATTATTAGTGCAGAGAGAAAAAAAAAAAAGGGGAAAAATAAACTGGAAAAAATATGCAGCAGATCTTTTGATATTTTTTCCCTACATTTTTGCTTGCGTAAATGGGCCTTCTTGTCAGACTGCATGTCTGTGTGAAGCTGGTTTCAGATTTTAATTAATGTGTATTATTTAACATCTCATTCAGTAGATCATTCCCTCTTTTGGAGCTGCATGAAGCTGAAATAGTGTTTGAGCAGGTTTGATATGAGGTACTACTCATATCACTAGTAGTAACTAAATCTCTTTTGCCACTTTTCCCTTTTGGGGTAAAAACTGTAGACATGGTGGGAGTGTTTTGTTTGTTAATTTTTTTTTATGTTTTGGGTTGGTTTAGATTTTTATCATTATTGTTTGTCTTGCCCTTTGGTTAAATAGGTTGGGGTTCAGTTGGATTTTTAATAGTGATATGAAGACAGAGACCAGAAGGGGGAAAGGATTTTCTAGCATCCTTGTAGCCATGTTAAACTTTTGTGACAAATGCTAAAGAAAAGAGGTTCTGTACATATCTTTTGTAAGGAATGCAACCCACTGACAATGACTGGTGGGGGCACATGGCTGCCAGAGCTGCATTTTGGACAACAGACAGTGGTTTCTTGGTTTAGTTTTTGTGGTGTGAGTTGTGTTTTGTTGGGGTTTTTTTGAAAGCTCAGCAAGGGTGTTAACTCTCAGCTCTTTTCGTTCAACTTCTGAATTCATGTCAAGAATAAATGCTAAAATATTCTTTCATGTGTTTCCCATAGAACTTGTCATTTCATGAGAGCTCAGGAGGAGGTATAAAGCTAATAATTTTATTTGTGCATGTGTGGGAACATTATATTTCTATTGCAATCATCCAGTATGGAAAGAAAAATGATGTTCCATTGAAAATATTCAGTGATTTTTGAAAACAATCCTGTTTAAAAATTACAGTCCCTGCAACTCTAAAGGTGGTTAATACCTCTTCTGGCAGATGACTCCATACCAGTCTTTGCCAGATGACAAGCCATGACCAGGCACTCTACAGAAACTCTGGGAAAAGACAGGGAAAAAACTCATCAAACTCAAAACATATATAGGAAGAGAAATCACTTTAAATGAAGGGAGTCACCGGGAACTTGGTCAAAGACTTCTGGTGTAAAGAGCCTGGAAAATTTTGTACATACCTCAACCAAATGCTACATAAGACTAGAAGGAAGGGAAACAAACCTCCCATGTGCTCTTTAGCTAACAAATGACAGAGTTTCCAAGAGCAAAGCAGGAAATTCTTTGCACTTACGTATAAGTTTCTGGCAACACAGATGTACTCTCCTGCAGACTTGCACATGATTTTGTCATTTAAAGAGATTGGGAAGAGAGAACTCTTCTGACTTGGATTTCGTGGTTGTGAATGGACTTCCTCTCCGTTCATCGTTTTTACCTCAGAATACCATGAGCTTGTCTTCTTATTTTCCTGCATAGAAGGGGATTTTTTTCTTTCTTTTTTTTTTTCTAGTGTCTTGGAAAATATCAGTTGATTCTCTGAGTGGTGGTTTCATTCATTTCCTTCCACAAGGCATTTGTTCTGAACATTCCTCTTGATCCCCAATGAGCAACAAGGACGACGTCGAAAGGCAAAATAGGAAGTTTCACTGGTCTGTCAGAGCAAGTGTCTGAATTAAAATACAATAAAAAGGCAGTTCATTTTCAAGCAGATTTATACAGATGGACAAAAAAGAATATGGTCTTCAGGTCCAGTAGTCAATAAGGTTGTGGCAATATGATGTCTCTGAATCACTTTGAGAGAATTTGCACAAACATCAGCTGCAAACTTACTATACTTTTTGATCTTCCAGCTCTGGAAAAGTGTGCAGGACAGGGACAAATGTCTCCAAAGCATCAACATTGAAATAGCTTCAGTGGTCAAGCTTTAGGATGATTTTGTTGTGCAAAGATATGGGCTCGTTTGCATCCCTGGGCTCCAAGGACACATCTCAGTGTAACTGAGCATCCAACACGAGAAGCCTTTGTGCCTATTCCTGGCAACTCCACTGATGTTTTCCTCTGAAAATTAAAAATACTGTTCCTCATTCTTCAATGACCTCAGAGCTTCTGTAGGGGCCACAGTTCAGTCAGCACTCCTGCTGCACCTGTGTTCTTTGCTTTCCAAGGAGGGGGTAGGCAGGGAGCAAAAACGACTACTGCAAACAGCAGAATTTACCTTCCAAAAATATCTTCCATATTTTCCAGGGGTTTTATCACACCACCTTAGTCCTTTTCCTGACCATGTTTATGTAGGAGAGCGAGCCTTGCAGGAAGGCATGATGCCTTCCAGCTGTTGATTTGTATCTTTTCTGTGGTCTTCAGGGCACGCAGCAAACAACATAAGGCTGTATGTGTGTTTAATATCAATGGAGTATTTTAGTTTGGACTTTTTCCTTTATGGGCTGCATAAAGGCATATTTTGTGAGATTCTAATTTCACTCATAAAACCCCTTGCTAGAAGCAAGCTGCATTTTCCTCAGTAAAGCTGTCAAAATTGACAGATTCAGCTTTGATCATACTAACAAATCTGTCTGACCTCAAATTTTCAGAAGTGTCTCTGATACAGAAAAGTTGTTGCACTTCCTAAAGAAAAACTCCAAAACATGGGGAAAATCATGCTGTTGCATGTGAACATTTTGACTATTGTAGACCTTTGCTGAAAGAAGTAGCTTGAAATTTAACTGATTACCAAATATAACAGACTCTGGAAAATAACTTCTGTGTTTTCAAAGGGTGTAGGGAGATCAGGTGTATTTGCAAAATGACCATTTAGCCTTTTGACATGCATAAAGCTAATAATTTAGATTTCAGTGATGTAACTGAAAAAAAGATAGATTTCAGGATAAATAGGTGTTATAACTTGTGTGTGTGTGATAGATGTTATCAACCTGAAATATTACAGATATTTAAAACTGCTGAATCCCATTTCCAGATATTCAAATGTGCTTCAGGGAAATAACTAATATCAAGCAGTTTATATTTGTAGGAACCCAGGTGGGCCTGGAGCCAGCCTCTCACCTGGGTGAATTTAGGGCAGAGAAGCCTGGCTGGTCTGTGAAGGCTCCTGTCCACAGCTGATGGGGCTGAGCTCCATCAAGCAGATGTTAAAGGTTTCACTGCAGACTATCAGAAGTCTCAGAGCTGGAAAATTTCCTTGGAAGTGCTGTTCAGCCTATCTAGATGTGTAGAAGGTGGCTCTGCCTCTGAGGTACTTCTCTGTCTCTTAACTGTGGAGAAAAGCCCAGATGACTGTTTTTTAAATTAGACACCCACCTTTCCCAGAGCTGACATCAAATGGGATGCATCCCAGCCACCTTGTCTGTAACCAAGCTCCAAAGACTGTTTGATACCTTATTTCTTTGTGTGCCCTAGCATGATGTCCTTTTCAGAGACAAGTCCTGGGAAAAATATGGCTGCATGTTTCCACCCCAGTGCAAGTCTGGGAGCACACATGGTGTTGTGTAACACAACTCTTCACCACCTTCGGTTTCACACTCTGTTACTTCTACGGCCAGTGGAGATGCACCACTGCTAAAAAGTATTAGGAGTTTTTCCTACTGAGGAAAAGAAATAAAGGCCAAGGTGGTACAGGGTCATGGGCAGGAACTGCAATGACAGTACACTCACCTCTCCTAAACAAAAACAATGTGTTAAGATTTGATGAGAACTAGGTGGAGGTAAAGTTCCCAAACTCTTTTTTATTTTTCCCCTTTGTTTTTTTTCCTAATTGTCTGTCCATGTGGCTAGTTTAAGTGAAAAAGACTGATTCACTGAGAGAAGAGTAACATTTTTCAAGATAGTAAACCAACACTGTAAATACCTGTGATCCCAGGATTTTAACCTCAGAAACAGCATGGCAAAAACAGTTTAGAACTCTTATGCTCAGTCCTTCATCAGAACAGTGCTTTCTTTCTCTCTCTCTGAGTTTTTAATAGACATCTCAAATTGAGATGACTGTCAGCACTTTCTTCTGGTAAGACACAATTTTGCTGAATATATATTCTATGTGTGTAGCTACAAATATATACAGACATAGAGTATACACTTTCTGTAGTAAGTCAAGTTTAATTTCCAGTTAATTTTCTGATTCATTCAGTGTGTGTATATTGATGTAATTGTTGCTTTATTTTTATCTAGATATGTCAGTTGCGAGAAATCTTGTGACATTTTACACATGAGCACTCTTTCTGTTCCTGTGCCTCTATAGCTGATTAGTTCATTTTTGTAACTTGGATCTCTAGATTCGTTAGGGCACAGCAGTGAGACTGAATTTTGTGGTTTTGAAAAGCAGACTCTTTGTGCCTGGAAGCATAATTAAATAATCTTAAGAAAAATCAAACTAATAATATCCCATTTAGATAATTAGTTGTGTGCTTTTATAGATAGAAGGAGTTATGCAATGAAATGAAACAAGAAATAAAGTTAAAGGCAGTTTAAAAGATATTATTTCCCGAAATAAAAATACATCTATGGAAGTCAGTGCCACATAGATTATTGAGTGGAAGAGTTTTGCAGGATTAGATGCTTTATGGGTAGCTAGAACACATTATTTAGCATTTTCTCAAAACCAGACATATGCCTCATGCCTCAGAGCCTCAGTCTAACCACTACGTGATGGATTTAGGAAGAAATTTCTGCTGTAGCCAGGTCATCCCTTATAACTGTCCACCAACAATGCCATCACCTCTCTGTGGGACATCTTTTTATCTCTCCCAGATGTTAGACCCTGTTTTCCTTTGAAAAAAGTGCCCCACAAGACAAGCCAGAACACTTCAAATGCCATGAGTCTTAAACTTCTCTTAAGTTCAGTATAACCTGCCAAAGATGAGGTACTCCAAATTTACACTCTGTAACTGAGAGCTGTGTCTGAACAACAGAACAATGAATGTAAAGACATAGTAAAGGTGAAGGAGCTCCAGTTTGAATTAGTGTGTAGCTCAGCAGCTAAAGGAACTCCCTGAAGTAGAACCAGACCAGCATAACCAAAACAGCTCTTTGTGTTTAAAAAATATATTGCTGGCTTGGACATTTTGTATTAGAGGACAAAGAGGACAAAACCCTAATCAAAAAGACAACTCACTTTCAGGCATTTTAACAAAATCATTAACCAGGTTGCATGTGTGTTTAGCCAATGATTCTTCATGCTTCTCTAAAGAATCAAGCTTCATACTTCTATGCAGCTTATGAGGATCTGAGGAATATAATGTTTGTAAGTATTCTGTTCAGAAAACATTCAGCTCTTTAGAGGTCACAGTCAATATCTAAGATTTCTGTGTATAAAACTGAGGTCCAGGCAGTGCTAAGATACTCTTTACCCATGGATTTCTCCTCCTCCAGAAAAAGGAATGGAAGGATGGGTGGGTAGGTACAGAAACCTGCAGCTGCACTCACTGACCCTCAACTCTTGTATATTATCTTTACCATACAGTTCAGCCTGTAGCATTCTGCAGAGTGCTTCACAGCCTGAGAGAGTTTCTCTCAGAAACGCATAGTTTCTCCTCTGCAACTCCTCTCCAACACACACTCTGACACAGTTAAAGCAAATCCTCTATAAGCTCATTCAGTGACCAAAAAAAAAATCTTTGTTAACACAGAGTTAAAATTGCCCAGTGGTTTCTCATGTCTTTCCAAAATGCTTTACTCAGCAAAACTCAAACCTCTGAAAACACAGAAAATGAGGACTCCTGGCATATAACAGCAGAACCTAAACTGTGACCCCCTGGAAGTCACAGTCCCTGGGAATTACTGGCATGCTCACCAGATGAGTTCATTGCAGTAGGTTTTACTGAGCCTGATGCTCCAGAACGGCATGTGCTATCAGCAGGTGAGCTTCAATCTGCATTTGTTTTTATTTTGCTTTGGGTTTTTGGCAGTAAAATTCCTGCATTTTAAACAGTGTCAGAGAGATATTTTGATAGAATTTAGAAAAAAAATATTTTAGCCATCTCTTCCCTTTCATTATAGTCAGTCCCCTGCCTGATGGAGGAACAGCATATGTCTTATCTTGGCACTTCTGGGAATTCAGACTGTTGCCCCTTTCCCTATCATCTCTATTAGATTTTAGCACACTTAGAGGAAAGAATACACCACTGGCAGGCTCCTCACACTTTACCAATCACTTCATCTTCCTCCAGTTTCTCCTTTACCCCCTATCCTTGCACTCCTGTTTTCCAATCCCAACAGTCCCTCCCCAGGACTGCACTCCTCTGTGTTTTTGCACCACCCTGTGCCCTTCATGCTCTCAATCTCCATCCCAACATTCTTCCAGTGAGCATTCACATTGTACCATACTTTCCTCTTGCAAAAGTATTATACCTCCTAAGCAAGATCCCAGCTTCCTTAGTAGGAGTTGGTTGTAGTTACCTGTCTGAGGTTCATCATTATGTCTCTTATTGAGCTTTCTGAGACTGGCTACAGCTCACCTTCCAAGGCCATGGTTTCTACACTGGAAGCATGCATGATTTGTCACAAAAGGCTGACTGGAAATCTTAGCCTGATATTGTGTTTATATGCATCACAATCTAATTTAGACTGCGAGTGTTCACACACTAAGTGCCACATAATAGCTTTATCATTACTTTTCCCACTAGTGGAATCAATGAGATCAGGTAAGGAACAGTCGAGGTGGGATTTGAACCCTGGGAACAATCAGAATAATCCTCAAACAAATCAAACCTGCCCCTTTGAAGACAGGACAAGAGGGAAATAGATTTGGAGTGAAGACTGGATTTTGGGAGGACTATGTTGGGGTTATTTTGACCTTATCTGGAATGCCAGCAAAATGCAGTGTAAGCTAAATAAGCCTTGAGGGGTTTTAGGCACTTTAAAATCAGCCCAATTTCAGCCTAAATTTCAGGGCTTTATAATTTAGTTATTGGAAAACCAGAGTTCTGCTACAATCAGTATTTCTCCCGCAGTCTGTGTTAAAATATGAAGCAAGAAAGCAATACTGTTATTACCATCTTTTCTTCAAAATATTTAATAGTTCATAGACTATGGTGAAGTAAAGCTTTAAAGTAACCTCAGTAGATACTCAGTGGGAAGAGAGTTGTGAAATGCTTTGCAACATCAGGCCTTGTTTGAGAATACTCAGTTTCACACAAACCCAAAACATTTAATGGATTAAAAAAAAAAAAAAAAAGTAAAAAGCTATAAGAAAACTCTATTTTATATCAAGTTCTCATATGTGGAGTTGTACAAGGAGCAGTATTCTCAGGCACAGTTCTGATGTTTTTTTAAAGTAAGCGTACAGTATCAGATGCTTGGTTCCAAGAGCATTGGAGCATTGCCAAATCCTTGAGTTTTAATGCTGATGTTGGTAAATAATGTACAGTTTTTGGCTAACCATGCAGGTACAAATTTGTGGGTTAGACCAAAAAAACAAGGCCAGCACACTGACAGAAATTGATTCCAAGGTAGATGCTCTAATAGTTGTGCTCTTGTTCCAGTCTTTCAGTCTGAAATGAAAGCTCAGAGCCCTTTTGATTTGAAGCAGAGATTTATGGTTAATTATAGCATTTCCCATGATTATATGTTTGTGCTTCAGTAACTGCTAGATGAGGAGGAAAGTTGAAACAATTTTAGGGCTAGTATGTTGCTCTACCGAAAGATATACATTCAGATATCTCAGCATGGGTCCTTCCTTATTTCTTTATAAAGAAAAATACATGGCAAAAGTTACACCCTGCTAGTCATTGGGAAAGCTGACAGGAGGAGACGGTGATTTCCTCCAGTGCTTCTGTCCCTCAGCTTTTCTTCTATAGGCAAACTACTGCCATTCAACATCCTCATCTGAAAAACAGCAATAAAAAATGGTCTGGGGTTAGCACTGAGTTCCACTCACCCAGACCATGAGTTATGCAGAGATAAGACAAAATATTTTTACCATCAAGAGCTTGTAGATTTGGTTATGAGAATTCAGTCAGGTGTCCAAAATTCTGCTGCTGTATATCATAGTCATAGAATGGTTTGAGTTGGAAGGGACATTTAAAGGTCAGGCAGTTCAACCTCCCTTCAGTGAGCAGGGACATCTTCAACTAGATCAGGGTGTTCAGAGCCCCAGTCTTGGCTTTTTTGATAATTCTGCTGTATAAGCAAAATATATGATTGCACATTGCACAATAAGTAGAATGTTAGTGAGTTCCCATCCTTCTTTCATAATCTGCATCATAGTTGCCTGAGAGACTATATTTAAAAGGAAGCTTTGTTTACTTTCTTAGCTAAAATCTCATATAAACAGTATATTTTTCTTTTGCTCACAAGGAGAATATTAAAATATAAATTACTGTGCCAGACATTCAAAGGCTTTTTATCCCCCCAGCTACTACTTTCATGACCATGGAAACATTGCTTTTGTTTCAGTAGAAAAGCTAAAGAGAACCTTCATGAACTGAAAACTAAAGAACACATCAGATTTTAGATATGAGGTAAATACAGTTATAGGTGTGCAGGAGATACAACAATGAAATACTCTGAAGATATTCAGTAGCTAAATTAGAATATTATGAACACAGATTCACTTGTTTTGGTGGAATGCTTGCTAAGTCAAAATGAAAGGGAAACTTACCAAAATTACAGAATTTATATATATAAAAAAAGCAAAAATGTCAAGGTGAAAGGAAAATGAGAGCAACTTATGCCAAACCTTTGAAACATATAGAATGTTTTATTAAAAGTACATACTAATATGTATGTAATGTAGTTTTTCAAAAGCATACATTAACCTGCACTTAGGTAGTAATTCTCCCAGTCTCAAAGATGACTGGAAATTGCTCAGCCTAGTGGGGGATAAAGCCCAGAACCTCCATCTGGGACTGAAAGCAGGGGGGAGCACAATGCAAAGAAAGGAGCAGTTTAAAGAGCACACAAGTAATGTTCGTTAAGCCACTGGCACCAGAAGGGAGGGGTAGAAACCAAGTTCTTTGCTATAACTAACCAGAAACGAGATTTCAGGGGCTGCTGCAAGCATGTGATCAGTTCTCTCAGGAGAGGAACAGTTTTTCCCTCACCACCAAAGCTGAATGAGCAAGGGGAGGGGTGTTTCACATCCACACCCAGAAGAGCCAGTGCAGTGACCAGGATGGGCTTCCACAATTAATACGGGACAAGTGTTGATTTCATACATACTCTGAGCACCTAAGAAACATTGATGATAAAATAAATTATGGTGATTTTACAAGTGGAATTCTCTATTGGAGCAAGGCAGGGAATTAGCCAACCTAGGATCTAGTTTATGAAATGTAAATTTAAGTCTGAACTCCCTGTATTGTCAATGTAGGAAAAATAATTTTTTGATGGATAATTTGTCCTAAAGCACATGTCTGACACAGGTGCTCTGTTCTCTGGAAGTACTTGTTTCCCTCCACTGGCTGCTAAGGGAATCTTGGTATCTAGCTCAAGCATAAAGGAGATGGGATCAGTCCCATTCCTCATGCCTGGTGTAGATATACTCTTATTAGCAGAGGATGATGTCTTCTTATTGATAGCTGAGATCTGGAGGGGAGGAAAGTGTGCCTGGATGATGGCAGTCTTTAACCAGGTAGAAATGGTTCAGAGTACAGTTTAGACAAGTTACAAGAACATTGTAGTCTAATTAATCCTTATCCTCTCTGTCTTGGTTGCTCAGGACATTGAAGTTAGTATTTTTCTGTTACCAAATACATTTGATGCATTAAAATCTCACTATGAGATGAAGCCACTCCTCACAGTCTGGGATTTTGCTCTCGATATGTGGTCCTCCCTTGAAAGTACTATGACTTTGTGTACTTGCATTAGACTCCAAAACAGGCTGTGGAATAAGACCACAAAGGTGGTCATTTTTGTTGGTGGCGAAAGATTGCTGGGCACCTTCATATGAAACTGCAAAACAAGATACAAAAAGCAAAGAGATTTATTTTAGGCTGACTTTAAAAAGAACCAAGTACTATTTTTAGTATGTTTACTACTTGTCAAAGGGATTTTCTGTTGTCTCAAACCCAGACCACTGAGGTTTACCACTGCTTGTATAACATTTTTTCAATACTGCTGTTCCCTTTTAAGTAATTGGTATGGCTTCATATGGCTCCAGAAACCCTCCTCTATCTGTGAAGCCTGAGAGGGAGGATTTACCCCACGGTGGGGTGGGAGAGGGTACAGTTTCTGGGTTTGGCTTTGGGCTTGGTGATGCAGGTGGGGTTCCTACTGACTTACTGTCTCAGAGTCAGACCCAGGACTGTTTTGGTTTCACTGAAGCCTATTTAGTTTCCTGGTAAGAATACATTTCTAAATATAGCTCCTTAGGTTGGATGCAGGAATGTTTACCCATGCGAAGTCAGGCAAGGTAAACACTCAAAAAGGTTTTTTGGTCAGTATCTTTTTAGTGGAAATGAATCTTGAAGTATATTTGGCATCATCTTGGCATGCTGGAGTCCCCCTGGTACAGGGACTGTCTTCCTTTTCTGGTATCTGTTATTTCTAATTTTATTTTCCTGTGGAAAGGGGTGATTTAGTGATCCTTCATTATAGGTGTGTCATTCAGAGCAGACGTTGCAAGCTCTGTGAATTTTGCATTCACCTTTTAAATAACACAGCCCTGAATTAATCTGTTGACAGAAGCTGAGCAATTTAAAAATACATTTGCAAGTATGCAATGGGATTATGACAGAGGGCTGTGCCAGAAAAAATACAAGCTCTTACTATGCTGGTACAGTTGCTTAAGCACAAATTAAATGCATAGTTTGCACTCGCTCTCTCTCTCGCTCTCTCTCTCTTTCAAAGAATGTATTGTGAAGTACATTTCTGTAGGACTATGCCATCATGTTAATTCGTCTTTGATTCTACTGATGGATTTCTTTTATAATCCCTCTTGTGTATTTGTAATAAGCTCTGACTTGATATTTGACATGTCATTTTGTTCACATAAATCTGATTTCAAAGCTATTTATGAGAGTGGTTTACTTGAATTCTTTAAACAGGAAGATGCATTTCTGAACAGGCTGTTATTTTCTTGTAGGTTCCAATCATCTCATCAGCTGGTACTACTGTACCTTTGAAGAGTAGTGAGGACTACTCTTTGCCAGTCATACTGAAAAAGTTGTGCCTTATCACACTTTGTGGTATTTTCTACTTTCTTTTGTGTAGAGGAATAATCTAATTTTGGTACAAAGATGGAGGAAAAAAGAAAATCTTTAGAATACATTGATGACTTTTTAAAAATCAGTGACCCTTCAACAAGCACCCTACACAGAACACACTAGTGAAAAAACATTTGAACATTGCCTAAAGGAAGAATACAGTCATCTTTGGGACACTGTGCCTCAGTTACATCTCCTGTCTGTGCTGAGATGTGGGTTTCAGCTGAGTCCCCAGGAAGTGTGGATTGAGAGTACTACTTTTTGGTTCATGATGGTTTCATGACAGCTTTTCTGCTGTAGAATCAGGGAGATTCAGTAAGTTTCAGCACAGAGGCCCAGTAGTCTTGTCTTTAGGGCTTTAGTTCCTCCACTGTGGCAGATAGGCAGAGTTTTTATTGAGTCTGGGCCTAAATGATGAGATTCAAGAAGAGCAATGACAGCGGGAAAGGAAAGACCAAAGCAACAAGTTGTGCTTGGCAAAGAGAAAGGTAGAAATATTGTGAAGAAGATGGAGAGCAGCAAGTGCCTCTTTCCCTGATTTCTGCAGCAAGGCCATGAGCACTGTGAGCAGCAGGGCAGCAGCTACTGTTGCCTTGAATGGAGGAGAGAGGCAACCTTCTACCTGCAGCTGACTCAAACAGTTTCACTGTTCCTCCCCAGCAGGAAACACACAGCCTCAGGCTTCTTCTGAGAGTCTCACCTCACAGGTGTCCTGCCCCAGCACAAGGAGCCGCAGTCACAGGCAAACAGAGGGTCAGCACTGGAGCAGTGATTTCATCCTGCGCTCTCTCAGTCCTTCACACCAGTGCCCTGACCCACACGCCGTCCTGTGGCCTTGCACCAACCTATTTATCTTCATAGAGTCATAGAGTCATAGAGCAGGGAATTGGAAGGAACCTGAATCCAGTTCCAACCCCCTGCCATGGGCAGGACACTTCCCACTATCCCAAGTTGCTCAGAGCCCCATCCAACCTGGCCTTGAACACTGCCAGGGATGGGGCAGGCACAGCTTCTCTGGGCAACCTGTGCCGGGCCCTCACCACCCTCAGAGGGAAGAATTTCTTCCTAATATCCAATCTAAACCTACTCTCAGTTTAAAATCACTCCCTCTTGTCCTGTCACTCCAGACCCTTGGAAATAGTCTCTCTCCATCTTCCTTGTGGACTCCCTTCAGGTACTGAAGGCCGCAATTAGGTCACCCCAAAGGCTTCCCTTCTCCAGGTTGAACAATCCCAACTCTCCCAGCCTTTCTTCACAGCAGAGCTGCTCCATCCCTCTGAACATCTCGGTGCCTCCTCTGGACTCGCTCCAACAGCTCCATGTCCTTGCTGTGCTGGGCCCCCAGAGCTGGAGCAGCACTGCAGGGGGGTCTCCCCAGAGCGGGGCAGAGGGGCAGAATCCCCCCTGGCCCTGCTGCCCACTCTGCTTTGGGTGCAGCCCAGGACACAGGGGGTTTCTGGGCACCAGTGAACAAAGCCAGGGCAGGTCCAGCCTCTCACCCACCAGCACCCCTAAGTCCTTCTCCCCAGGGCTGCTCCACCTCTTCATCCCCAGCCTGGGTTGATACAAGGGGTTGCCCCTACCCAGGCGTAGCACCAGCACTTGTCCTTGTTAAACCTCATGAGATTCCCATGTTGCTTTTGTTCTTTTTGTTTGTTTTATTCCTTCCATAATAAATGTTTCCATTTTTAACTGGTTTCCAGTTGCTGAAGCAGTGAATATTACTGGTATTCAGCTCCAGGGGAAACAAAGTGATGTAGCAAGGGAGGAAAAAAAATAGGTAAGGTACAATTTTGTTCAAGCTTTCCAAGTAAGAGATTAAAAATTCCTGTACATATGTTCAGTGTATATCCCTGGCTAATAATGCATATCTCCAGGTGAGTTAAATGGAAGGAGGATGCTTCTTCAGGAGCAGACTTCAGCCATAAATAATATGGTGCTGTCTGTGGTCTAACATCACATATTAAATTTGACTGTCGCAAATTTTGAGCTGCTTTTATTGTCTGTAATGACAATATCTCCCTTACACAGAGGTCAGAAGGAACTTACTGTTTCCTGTAGTGTGTTCCTTTGTTGTACTGCAGTGGTATATCAGAGTCCCACTTATGCAGCAAGACACTCCACTAACATGTGGCAAAATGCAAAAAGAAGTAGGGTCATCCTGTGCCGTCCTTACTCATGCTGAAGGTCCCTGTCCTCTCTGAGGAGTCCCACAAAAGGCCCCTCTGTTCCCATAAAGAGCTGAGAAGCTGAGCAACACCAGAAGGAGGCAGATGTGGGGGTGAGCAATGTGTATCTGAGACTTTGCTGAGTGCTCTAGAAAGTCTTGTTAATTGGAGGTCCTGGAAAGAAATTTGGCATTTGTGTCATGCTGCTCATTTTTTGGTGAGTCATGGGGCTGGGAAGTCACAGATGAGCCTTGCCAAGTGTGGGCAGTCAAGGAAGATCTGGATGAACTGGACTCCCTAGGAAATACAGGTCAGGAATGCTCCCTCCCTCCATAAGCCACAAATTCTCATGGGCTTATTTATGTGACATCCCAGGTGATCAGGTGCACAAACATTACTCCAGTTTGGTGGATATCCTTCTCACAAATAGATGCTCTACACCACAAGCCTGAATGGTGAGAGGGCTCTCACTACTTGAACTCCTGTTTCTTTCTCCACTTTCCTGCTAAGCCTGCTTTCCTGCCCAATTAGGGAGTTTTTGGGAAAACTGGCAAGAGTTGGTGACAAAGTGCACAGCATCGTCCTATGAGCACTCTGGAAGGAAGTGTAATATTGGAAATAAAAATAGAACAATTGATTTGTGAGCTGAGCTCTACGTTGACACAAAAAGGGTCATTGAAAGGGCTTTGCAAAAAGTAAAGAAGGATATTTGAGAAAGTGCCGAAGTTGCAGAAATCCTAAACAATGGGAGTTTTACTGAAATGTGCTTAACTGAGCCTCTTGAATCGTACGCAGCATCGTGACAATGCATGTCATCTGTTGGCATACGGAGAAAAACTGAAACACATTCAGACTGGAGCTATTTTAGGTTATTTGTTATAAGCCCTCTGCTTGGCACAGGCTGTGTGTTTGAATCACTGTAGACGGCCTGCTTCCCCAGTCAAGTAGCCGTGGGTTTGGCAATGACCTCCCTCCCACAGGGAGATAAGGCAGTTTGTACCATGTCAATGACCAGAGGCAGCCACAAAACATTAGGCAGGCTCCTGACTGTCGAGAAGTTGAAACTGCTTGAAAACAGCAGGGTCAGTCTGCTCTCAAACACACTGGTATTATCTCATTAGCGGTGGCATTTACTGCACAGCACAAGGACTAGAAAAGGGAGTTGTTAAAAAAAAAAAAAGCAATCAAATAGCATATGAAATTGTTAGGCAGAGGGAATGTTATTCACATGTGGGCTTTTTCTTTATTAAAGAAAGTAGTAGTTACAGTGAATCATACACAAGCTGCAGATTATCACTTCCTTATCTTACATCTAAATAACATTCTCCTTCCAGCTGTCAGGGAAAGAAAACATTTTACCTGACACTTGTTTGTAAAGCTTTTTTTTTTTTTTTTTCTTTTTTTTTTCTGTTTGTTGACAGCTGAAGAAATACAATCTTGCTTGTAAGGTTCAGGTTTGGGAATGGAAGGCAAGCTCTGCTGTGGAGCTCTCCTCCCCTCTCTCCATATTCACCTTCTCCTTAGACCCATCGGATGGCTTTGCTTCTCTCCTGCGAACTGTAATGTCATATGTTTAGCTTTGACTTCACTGTGGCATTACAGTATAAAGATTCAAGAGGAGACCAACCAGGAGGACAAAAATACTGGATGATAAATTCTTGGGATTAGAAATAGCCTTTCTGTTCTTTAACTGTGCAGCACCCAGCCCAGTGGATGCAGGATGGTGCCCCCCAGCCATAAGCATGTGAGTGGCACGTCCCCTGGGGCCAGCAGGAGTGGCGAGAGATGTGGGAAGTGCACAGGAAGCCGTTTCCTTCAGCAGCTCTGTGATATGTCCAGCAGATATATTTCCACCAGCCTGTAAACACAGTCACAAACATGTGAATGTTTGAGATGTTTTCACGACAGGACCTCAAAATAGAGCTGCTTCACGCCGTCCCCACTAAATACTTCAGGATGGACTTGGACTTGCAGCAACCCCAAGCCTGTAATGGCCACGTGTGTGCCTGGCCCTGCCAGGTGTGGGCACATCTGATTATCACAGGCTTGGGGAGCAAATGTCAGATGAAGGCTTTGCAGTGCCAGAATTTTTATTCCCACCAAAAGTGTGTATTGGGATACTTCCTCAGAAATGAATCCTTCTTTTAATCAGTGTACGTCCTCTCTGCTGTCATGGTACTCTCAGTCGTGACCAGCAAATCAAAATCACTAAAATAATCTGCTAAGAAAGTTATCAAAGGTACCCTCCTGTATTAATAAGTACAAGTTGATGTCAGAGTCAGAGGTAGAGAAGCTCTCAAGAGAGAAGAGAACAGCCTGTGAGAAACCAGAGACCAAAAGTGTATAGTGGAAGAAAGCTGCAGAAGAGTCTTTAAACTTCCCTTTGCATGCATGTGTTGCAACTGTATCATGGGGGATTTGTTTTTTAAAAAACCCACTCTACAGGAAGACCTGTATTTTAAAAAAAACAGAAAAAACTCAGATTTCCAGAACACAGAATAGTTCTTGATGTGGTTTCCTCAGATGTATGTGTTATTTGATAGATAACATAAAATCTGTGCACTCGCTCTGAGGGATTTTCTGTCTGAGCTGTGTTGATGACTTTTGCTTTCTCAGGCAGAACAAATTACGATTTACTTTCTTACAGGTGTAGTTCTGGCTCACATAAGTTCATATATACAAGTGCTAAAATTATGGTTTCCTAAAAATGTAAAGGGGAAAAAACCGTGTTCCTAATTTCTTGACTGTTTTGCTCAGGTAGTTTTCAGAAAACAAACTGAGAGAGGAGTATGCAGAGAACCAAAAGAATGTGTTGAAGGTGAAAATGCACACAGATACAAATATATTCTGGGACCAGCCCACCAGTATGAGAATCTAAAAAAGACACTGAGTTAATGATTCACACCTGCTAGAATGGGAGTTTATGCAACTAAATTGTCCAGACAACTTTTCTTTTTTTCCCCAAAAATTGCCAAGTTCATAAGTTTTTTAGATGGACTTTTCATAAAATGCTAAACAGTCACTTTAGGCTGCATCCAAATCTGTGATCTACTGTGGCTTGTTACATTAAAATAAACTTTCAAATGATAGGGCCCCTACTGTGTTTGTTGTCATACACAGACACACTGCTTTATAGCACAAGAGGATTTGGTTTCAGACAAACTAAAAGTGCTTCTAATTTAATAGAAACAGTACAGGCCAAGTTGTGAGCAAAGAAATGTATATTGAAAAAAGAACAGGACAGGAACTATACTGATTAACACAGCTGCAATTCAGTAGCAACAATAAAGGGTTGCCAGTACCTTTTGACTAAGGTGTGCATTTGGTCAAAATCTGGTAGGGCAAAAGTTATCTTTCAAATTTTGTCCTGAAAGCCAGGAGAAAGATTTATGGTAAGAAAAAATAATGCAAGTTACATCATGTAATTTTTTTAAAAAAAGTATTATCAACCCTGTCTCTGAAATTATATTGGTAAAATATAAATTGTGTACGTTTTGCTTCTGTTTGCTACAATTGACTGTATTTTAATAGATGTATATAATGTAATTAAGGTCCTTTTTTTTTCCATAAGGTCAGAAATATAAGTGTACAGAAAGTTGAGTATGAACTTACTGGGAAAATAATTTCTTAAATGCTTTTGGAACTGATATCCTTAGGAAGCATATTGTTACTCTGGCCTCTGCACAAATGAATTTCTCTTTCTTTCTCTATTTTTTTGTCCATTTATTTTCTGTGCCCAGGACATGTTTACATTAGGTGGCCATTCTTGGATCCATAAATGAAGTTAATTCAATGAGGCTTTTTAAAAAATCACCACTCAAGAAAGCCCCCCAAATATAATCAGCTCTTAGTAATTAGTGATGTCTGCAGTTAGTTTACACAAAGGTTGCATGTCTGTTGTTCTCCTATGCATACCTGGTGAAATACCACCAGGTATAAAAAATATAACAGGATAAAAAAAATGAAGACTTGCTTGTGAAGGCATACAAGAGAGGAATGTGGGGGGTTTTCCTACTCTTGAGTAGGAATTTCTTCTTTTTATAGCTTGGTTTTATTTGTTATCATATACCATATTTAGCTTACTGATAAATTCATTCAGGGTACCCCAATTTTCCTGCATTATTTCTTTGTGAATGAAAGTACAGCCTGGCACAAATAGCAGGTGTGTGAGTCTGTGTGTTAAACTGCATGAGTCTGTGTGTTAAACTGCCTCCAAACAGACCTGTAAAGACAGTTAAAATAAGTTGTTTATAGGTGAGACTAAGAGTAATTTGATTGATCATTCTTCACAATACTGCAAAGGGATGCTTAGAGTGGTGAAAGAGTCTCAGCCTGTCTGGCAAATATCCTGCAATTTTAATTGTACTCAGACAGGAAAAAATATAAGGCATTTGCTGCAGCTAAGTGAACAATCCAAAGTGGACAATGTATTTAGCACATTAAGATTAGGAGTCTGGGCTACATCAGAGCCTTAAGAGCTCTAGTCAGGACAGCTCCAAGAACAGAGACAAAAGTAGGATTAAGCAACCCTCACCAGTCCTTCCCTCAGTCCTTGGCTTTTTTTCACATCAGTAGGGGTGTGACTTTTGCACAAGTAACACGATGGAGGTATGGAAACAGCTGTGTGGCATTCAGGCTACCTGGTAATAATCCCAAAAGCCTCCAAGACTGAATCTTGTAACCTGTAGTTCCTTCATAGCATTGCAGTGAACTTCTCTGATCTTCTTTTACTTGTGCAATATCTCTGAGTAAACAGAGATTTATTTATATATATAGCCAGCCTTGTGATTTACCCTTAGCTTTCAGAACTGCTTACTGGGTGAGCTGATCCCAAATAGCACTTTTTTAAATTGACATTTGTTAGTGGAATCATCTGGCACTGTTTCCATTCCTTAGGGTGAGAGTAGAAGTACACATAGAACAAATTGTCAAGTGCATTTCAGATTCATTTTTCTGTCATTTGTGGTGCTACTGCCATGCTGGAAATGAAGGAAAAAGAAACATAAGCATTTTTTGTACAAATGTTTTTGCATTTATGTTATTTCATCTCACTGACACAAATACAGCAGTTGAAGAGTTACAAGGGAAAAGACAAGTCTAAAAGAGAAGCAGGAGTCAGTTGTTCCTCAGGAAGAGCAAGGTGTAGCTTGCTGTTATGCTACTGTCGTTTGACTTCCACAGTTATTAATCCGCTCCAAGAGCAGAGAAAGGATATATCAATGAGCAAGATCATGTCCCTGGAAATACCATGTACAGTATTGGTTTTCTTTCCCATTCACCCACACTTCAAGAAGACAGAGGAGCCATGAAGACTGAAATTATTTAAAAGAAACTATTCTATTTTTGCAGCTTTTTATTTTGACATTTCTATGTTGGAATTCCTTGACAAGAAAAAACATGTTCTAAAAATCAGACACCATGCAGAGGCACAAAAACTGCTACTCACTCTTAAAACTAAACTCCTGAGTGTCTCTGAAAGAGCAGTTAGATTGGAAACAGAGTTTAAATCAAGGTGCTTTCTACTGTGTCCCATGACATGAAGGTAGTTCTAGATACTCACTAGTGAAACATTGTTGATAAATAATAAAATAATACAGTTAATCTGATCACATTTCTTGTTATATCCATAATACCCAGAGTACTTATTTTTAGTGTGTGTTGAGAGAACGGGTTTTTTTGCTTAAATCTTTTTATTATATTTTATTATAAATCACAAGGAATTAGGGTGCATTCTGGTTGTCTGAAATACATATGTATAAATAACAAGTGAAGTACAAATTAATTGCTGTATATTACAAAGGAGGTAGGAAGGCAGTGCTCTTCTGCAACATTTATCATTTAAACTTCATCGATAGGTGTACGTCGATATGTGTGTACACAGGATATCAGTAACAGAAAAATCTACCCTAACCTCAGGCATGAGCTGGATATAATATACACTGTTGTCTGCCATTAGTAATAATAATAATGTTTCAGAGTTAGAAAAGGTACAAAACAGAATAGCCAAAACAGCCTGTGACAGGGAGATGGGAAATGAATTATCAAGAAAGATTAGCCAGAATTAGGCAGATTGATAACAGGAGACTCCCAAGGGATAGGCTGAAGACAATACTGAAATGAAAGAAACAAAGAGAATGAATCACATTAATCTTTTTAAGATAGTCCCTAATTTGAAGAGTCTGGGATCTGGGATAGCAAGGGGGTGACTCAGAAATGATAAGTATTTCCGGCACATTTGTTTAGTGTTGTTGAAATATTGAACAAACAGCTGAAGTCAAGAGCAACAAGTCAGGGGTTTAAAAGGAGCTCGTTTGTTTTCTTTTTGTGAAGGATTTTTGAGATTACATTAGCTACATATTTGAACTTACAATGATAAGTTCTAGGGTGATTTGTATTTATTGGGGTTATAAGGGCAGGCCTCAGTGGACCATATGGTATTTTTACAATGCTGTTTCCATAACAAAAATGGCACAAAACTGTATTAACTTTTCACAGATTGATAGAGAAACAAACTGTCTAAATAGATGTGTTTGTTTAAGGAAGGGTTTAAAAAGGACCTGGGGTGGGGGGAATCCTTGCAGGTTTTCTGAGCAAATGTGTACCTATAGGTTTGAAGTTTTAATTTAGGTCTTTATTTCCATTCTCATAAGAAATAGCTGAGAAAGGAAGCAATGGGAATGAAAAATACAAGAAGCAAGAAGGAAGGAGAATAAAGAAAGAATGTGAAACAATGCAGAGAGACCTTTGGGGGGGAAGGAAAAAAAAAGGGAGAAAAAAATCTGACTTCCAAGTAGTTTCTGCAGGGCAGGATGGGAGACAATTCACAGCTCCCTCCACCTTGACAGACAAGTCTTCATGTCTTCAGTTAAAATTTCTTTTCCAGCTGAATCTTCTTTCTTCCTGGGTACTGTAATTTGAATGGAATATTTCCAGCTTAATTCTCCAGAGCTGGCATAAAGATATGCATTTGCTTCTAAAAATTAAACAAAATTTTAAAAAGCGGATACTGTGATAAAGTCAGATTGAATGAACTTAATGTAAGTGAACAGCAATTTAATTTTGATTTATTGGAAGCATTGTTTTTCTGTTATTGCAACACAACATTTTGTGTCTGTAAACCACTGATTACTAGAAGGTGGGAGAGAACAGCAGGGGAAAAGATCATTTTTATCTTCTTCTACACTTTCCCCTGTTAATCATGGTAACAGACAGGATACTGGGTTACATGGAGCATATGTTTGGCCCAGAATGGCCGGTTCTATAATGTGTAGTTTTATGAAGTGACAAATTCTGGAATGAAAGTTCCAGCGTTTTTTTTTGTAATAACTGGGGATTTTAACATGCTTTTTCAGTTATAGTAATTATTCCAATGCGGAAAATTGAACAAATGAAAACGAGAAATACAGAAAGTTGGTTTTACATGAAAAACGGCTAAAATGAATTTCATATTGGGAGTTAACATTAAGTCCTGCCTATATTACAGAAAAGACTTGCTTAATTTTCATACCTGAGGTTTGTTAACTAATATGAGCTAAATTCCTCACTCGGACAAAGCAAACTGTGTTTTTTGGTTAGTTCACCAAAGTGAACACAAGGAGATGGAGGGGAACTCTCACAACTCATGGTAATATTATTGTTGTTTAAACACATTTTGTTATATGTGAGCGTGTCTAAGCCAGGGAAGACATAAAGTAGTAATTAACACCAACTATGGCATATTGACATCATTAGTCTTACAATTTCAGGACTTGTATTCCAAGTCATATGTCAGAAAAAAGGAAATTTATTGAAATTAAAATTTCTCTCTGACATTTATCTGTGGCTGCACAGTACCTTAAAAATGGTCTTCAAAATAAAACCTGCACTGACTCCAGGGGCCCCAGGTGTCCTAGCCCAGCCCTAGATATCCAGTGGCATGCCTGTAATGTGGTGGCAAGCCACCAAACAAGGATAGCCTGAATTCAGATTGCCCACAGACCTTATCCATCTTTGTGAGAGGTCCCAGAAGGGCCTCCATGGTCACCCAGTGCTGTGGCCCTTCAGTGGCCCCAGTAGCTCATTTCCTTTCTGTCTTCAGTACTCCATCACCCTAAAGCTGTGCTTCACCACCAGATCGTGTCCTCAGGTGAGGTTGGACTCACACATGGATGTGGGTCTGCCCTTGATCAAGAATGGGGATGTCAGTCTCCACAGGCAGCGTAATAGAAGAGTCTGCACCTTGAATGCCAGTAGATTAGTTTTCTGGTCCACCTGTCATAAATATGGCTTAGGAGGGTTGTATGTTGTCAGAAGGAAGTTCAAACTGCTTGAAACCCCTCCTCTGTTGGCCCAGCTGTCCCTAGTTGTGTTGACTGAGTTTGTTAGCTAGAGTTTTTGGTCGCAGTTATTAAAGGCAAAGGCACAAGCAAGCGTTTCTGTGGAATGGCTGCATTGCAGGCACAGGCAGAATAGTAATGCATCAGGCCAAAGGCCACATGAATATTCACGTCCTGAGAGAGGAAAAAAAGTCATAAAATGCAGGGCCACGCTTTGAGCCTTTCCCAACTATCACTGGTGAAGTGTAATATCAAGTAACAACCAATGAGAATGCTGTGACTTAGGAGCTGAGATGATCATAGTCATGACAAAGTCATCACTGCTCACCAGAGCCCAGCCTTACACAAGGCTTGCACAAGGTGCTCTCTGGACCTTCTTGGTCATGTTCTGCAATGTGCTTCAATGTGCTTTGGATTAGGACTTACAGACCAGATTTCTCAGAGGTCTTCTTGGCACCTACTTTACAATATAATAAGGAAGCCCCTATTGATAATTCTTAAGTAAGAACTTAAAAAGTGTCCCTCTGTTATAAGCCTTCATACATGTTCTGAAGTGCCTGTGAAAACAGGACAGATGAAATTCAGACCAGACTCTGGGCAAGCAGGTTAATTACTGCAGGTCACCTTTGTACCTGAGGTGTCCAGCAGAACACAGAGTGCCTATCTTCATTAACCCAAGCAGTTCCTTTACCTCCAGATCAGTCTGACCAAATGCACATTAGCTTCCAAAGGGCCTAAGCACCCAAAGGGCCTTGCCAGTCTCAGATTAAATCTGTGTGGGCTTGAGGAGAAGCACATTGTTTTAAGCAGTCACACAATTAAGGCAATGAACTGGTGATGGGTAGAAATGAGTTCAGTTTCCAGATGAGAAAGATCACCCCTAACAAGCTGTTTGTTCTCACTGCACATCAAATCCACATTATTAATGTTGGGAATAATACATCTTTCCTCCCATCCCTGGTGTCTGATTTGTAAATCGACTGTAAGCTCTTTGAGTCAGGGTTTAGCCCTTACTAGATGCATTCACATAATCAATCCACTGAGATCAAGCCATAGAAATTGGTCCAAACACCTTCATAGACAGACAAGAAAGCTGAAACCTTACACACACACACACACTGCAGCACATCTGTCTCCTACTGCAGCCCCTGTGTGCTGTGCTCCCTCAGCTCTCAGCACAAAATAAAGTGACCCCAGGTAAGTACTGAGTGGCAATAACCCATTCACCCTCCCTATCCAATGAGCAGTGTGATTTTTAACACCTGATCCCCTCACTTGTTGTTCCAGCTTACATCAAGAAAGTTTTGAACTCTTCTCGTGGGGATCTGGGGATCTTCACTCTGCTTCTGGAGGGGAACCAGGGCTGCCCTTGGCAGGGTAGCCCTTGGTGTGAGGCCCTCCAGTTTTGGGTGGGGGCCATGCATTTATGAGAGGAAACCTCTTTATACTTGCCTTTTCAGCACAAGGCACCTTGTTGACACAGCAAGCTGGTGGCTGTTTCTTCTCGTGTGACAGAAACTAAGCAGCGGGCTGGGTGACCACAAGGCAGAGCAAATTCTTGTGCCCAAGAATCACCAAAAGGCAAGCTGCAGAGAGGGAGGTGGGCTGAGGGAAGAGCATGCTTTCTGGTCAGCAGCAGTTCATCCAAAATCCCTTCAGAGATGCAAAAGAAACAGCCCTGCTCCCACTTCACCTCCTAATAATTTGATGTCTGTGTTTGTTGGCAGCTAGGAGGTTTTTTTTTAAACTTAGCAAGAAAAGGAAGGTAGGATTTTAGCAGAATCCTATTGCAAAGCATGTATTTCTTCTTTTTCTTTCCTTCTCCCGCCACCCCCGCCAACAAATCCCCAAGGTCAACATTGTAATAAACAGCAGGAAAGGCCCAATTTTCTGCACCTGTGGCCTTGTTTGTCTATATATTTCTGTAGGTGAATGGGCACTGGGGACACAGAAAGGAAGTGAATTCAATGGATTGGTTTAAAAAACTCAGCATGGTAATCAGCAGGCACTCAGGTGAAATAGCTTTAAAACCCTGTTAAAATAGACCCAGAGTGAAACAGGGTGTGTAGCTACAGTGCAGGCAGCTTGGGGTTTTTTTTGAATATAAAAACGTGGCATTGTTAAAAATCAGCCTCTAGTCAAGCAGTCTGTTATTCAAGAACAAACCCCTGTACCTAAAATCTCTTACACAGAGCAGAAGAATGATCTTGGTTTTAATCTTTTTTTCATTCCATGAAAATTTAGGGCTGACAAAAGGTACTAGATTAGCAGCCACAGAAAAAGAGGCACTTTTTTATTTTTTTTTTTTTTCAGAAATAGAGTGGGCTCAGGCACTATGAGCTTCCCCACCTGCTCTTCTCCCTGCAGGGAAGGCTGCGTGGGATGTGTCCAGTGCCTGGCCTCGGTGGTGAGGCAGCCAGGAGCGGTACAGTGTTAGTGCCAGTGGTACTAACAGTGATACCCATGGGGCAGGAAATGTCAATAGGACTGAACCCCTGCCCACAATGCAGATTGCTGTCTTGCAGCACCCAAAACCTACAGTCTGCCCCTGACCAGCTCCTTGCTGCAGTCCAAAACCATGATAAGCAGTAGTGGTACCTTTTTGTGCTAACTCCAGAGTGACACTATTCAAACCAGGAGGGCAAAAGCTTTTCACGTAGGCTATTTAAGAATCTACCAGAAGGAAGTAAATATTGGTTGCTAACAATCCAGACTGGACCCCAGTTGGTGTCAGGGGACTATGATGGTGATGCAGACAGGGACTGTTTGCTCAGTGCCTGGCTGGTGGAGGCAGAAGGCAGGTGGTCATTTCCTTTTCACACTACATGTGCCTCTGACACAAAGTCATTGGGGTTTGGGGAGCCTTGATTAGCCTAGCAGAGCATATGCCCTGCTAACCTGTTTGAGCTGAGTCATGTTTTGCCCTGAGGGAAGATGTTCCTTCTCTGGTGCAATGTTCTTTAACTGTGTAATACAATTCATCTATTTTTTTCCCAAAGATAATGTTTTATGTGTAAATGCTTCATATGCCAAGAGGTGCACAAATTCTCTCACATTTGGACAGATTTATTTTCAGAGTCTTTATTAAATGCCTAAGGGGAATGACTTGTAAAATCCAAATTTGCGAGAATTGATATTCTCCTGGAATTTCAGTTCCTGGATGGTGGATGTGCTGTGAAAAGAGCAGAGCTCAGGTTGTTACAGCTCCCTGAAGGACTGGGAGAAAAAAGACGGTTAAAAAAGATAAACACCTTTTGGCAAAAGCCAAACTGTTTGGCTTTATTTGGGTTTACCACTGGGTTATTTCTGGCTCTGTTGTTTATTCAAGTCCCTACTGAATAGTTGTAGTATCCACCCATCTGAATATATGCTCACTGTTCACACATATCACTGCTCCAGAGGCACAAATTCAGCCCCTGAAGCAGTTGTGGTGTTTAATTTATTTGCAGTAGGAAAAATTAAGCCTGAAATAGAAAAGGGCCTCACTGAATTTTTTTCCTGATGCTACTCTCCTGAGTGAAGCTCCAGCAAGGATGTGCACTGTCTGTTTCCCTGTTTTCCCAGAGGAGTGGGATTGTGAGGAGGGAACCTTTACTATTGAACAACTCCTTTCGAAGGATACTAAGGCTTTAGACAAGATACCATTGTAGAGGGGAAAGAATTTAAAATGGGAAGACAAAAAGCAACTCATTAAAAAAAGATCAGGTCAAAACTCAATATAAAGAATTGACAAGAGTCCCAAGTCGGTGTTTAGATGAGATTCAAGGAGGTGTACAAGTATGAGTTAGTTGCATGAATAACTTTATTGCTTTTTGACCAAAATGCAGTTTAATGCACAGCCTTGGTTTAGGGAAAATGCCTCAATAGTTTGGCTGAACACATGCATTCACAGTTGTATATGTGTACTTAATCTCAAATACAAATACTCAACCACGGATGTGTTTGTTCAACCCTTTGTTGACTCTGGTGATCAATTTTGAAGCCTAAATGCTGGTTAACAGCACTGTAAAGAACTCAGAGGCAGCTGTTTATTTACTCATTATATTTGTCTAGCATTTTTGTAAAAACAGACACATAGGATTAGTTTTGTATTGCTTCCTTGATACCTGAGACAGATACCACTCACCTGAGCTTGTGTTTAGCAGGAACTATCCTGTCTGCTCTAGCTGGTTATTCAAACATTCTGCTCAGATTGAGAATCACCTGTGACCTGTGTCCTGACTAAGGCTCTTTCCCAGACTTAACATGCAGCTTTGGACAAATTGCTTCAATTGAAAATGAAGCAATGATCAGTTGGTCTACACCTCAGTTTGCCTACCTGTAGATTGAGATGGCTTTTAGGACCTATGTCTAGCTTGTAACTGTCTCTAAATTTGCAAAACATATGATTGCATACATGCTAATAGTTTTGGGGGGTGTGATTGGACGCTCACTGCAGAAGTCATTCAACTGACCAGCAAAAATAAGATAAAACTCAACCAATATTTATATATTGCCTGCTCTGTTTAACTAGGAGGAGCCTAATAAAATAGTCCTCCATTAATTTTGAAGCCTATTTGACATTTTTCTCTTTACCATCAGACTGCTTGCTTTCACTTACCAAGCAGACATATCCTCTACCCATGCTCGTCCCACATTTCTCTGTAGTGCAGTCAGTTCTAGCAGCACAGAACACCTGTATTATCTCCAGTGCTTCAGCAACAGCCAACAATAACAGTAAGCAGCTGGATGTCAGAAAAGACCAAATCTATCATGGTATGACAGGCTGCATTGCCTCTGCAGCAATAAAATTACTGGTGGGTCAGCAGAAACAGCATCCAGAGTTGATCAGATCTTCTGTGGAAGACGCCTGGGATAACGTTTGGATAGCTATTGGTATTTATGACTTTGGTTGTTAATTAATAATTCTACTGGTAAATTTGGTTTGCAGCACATGGAACGACTGTGTTCCTGGAGCATTCTTAGCAAGCCTCTCCCCGGGGTTTGCAGGCATTAACTATTTAAATCTGTGCAGTAGTTAAGGGAAACTGTAGGGACCACTTCACTCATTGCTGATAAGTAGCTGCCAGTGAAGTGACTCTGCATAGCTGGTTGGCAGCACATAGCAACACTAATCAATATCTGAAAACAGAACATTGGTGTATTTCTTCTACCTGCTGAAAAGAGAAAGTGCTCTTCTTTAGCCTGGTAATGTTATACACATTCACTGGGACAGGAAAAGGGAGATTTTGTCTTCCCGCCATGAAAGAGTTGTGTTTATCCTGTTAAAAAAGAGAGAGAGAGATTAAAAGCTAAACTTTTTTTAGTCAAGATTTTTAAAGCCATCTCCAGTCCCCATAGCAATTAATTTCAAATTTGTAGTTCAAGGCTACTGATCCAACACTAAATAAGTTAGTCTGGAAGAAAATAACAGAGTGAACTTGCTCCCACTAAAATAATTTTGCATTTCTTCTGTTGTGTAATTAGAATCAGAGCAAATCTAAATTCTAATCTAGTTTTAAAGTCTGCCTAGGCTTAAATGCACCCTCATGCCAGGGTTTCATTTCTCAAATTAGTAGCTTTATAAAAATACAGTGTGATGGTATAGACTATTGCTTGTTTTGGGGTCTTCTGGGGGTTGGATTTGGGGGGGGGTTACAATGCTGTTTTCAATTCCTGAAAATAATTAGGGAGGAAGAAGAGCTATTTAATATGCTGCAGTATCTTTAGACCTTAGCTGAAAAGAGCCTAGGACAAGAAATTCGAGTGCTAAAAATAATTACTTCAGTAGGTGGCACTACTCCCTCTGTGTCACTCCTAAATAAACACCCTATGTGCTGCTCTGGGGCTAAAGAGCTGTAAAGTAAAAACCCCAGTGCGTTGTAGTTACTGAGGACCCCTGTTTACACGTCACAGCGGGGATTGCCAGTTCCTAAAGGGCAAAAAAGCAGCCTACCCTCCCTCTCCCTTTCTGTGCATAGGGTGTTTTTGCTTGGTAGGTTGGTTTGAGAGGGGGGTCCTGAGATTCTGCCCTCAAAGTATCACATATTTATGTGGTGCTATTTTAATAGCTGCTCTGTTCCAGCCCAGAAAGGCTGCAAAATGATAGGTTGAGTGTCTCCCTCACAAGCTCAGTCATCCTTCACCTCCAGCTTGCAAAAAACATTGTTTACAAGCAAGTTCAAGAAAGGCTCATTCTCAACGTGAAAACAAATAATATTGTTAGAAATATACAGTCTGGTAGTCACCAAGTTCTACAACAGTGCAGAAATACCTGCCAGCCATTCCAAAAAATACATTTGTGTGCAATTGCAGTTTAGTCACTTCTCATAGCTGTTAGGCAATATACATTAATATATGCTTGTCGTAATTCTTTACATGTGGCATCACTTCACACTGTAAGGTAACATTGGATTAGTTTTTTAGGATAGCTGTAGAAGTAATCCCTACCCTCCCCCCACCTTCTTTTTCTCAAATAGTGTGTTTATTTTGCTTTGCTAAGCTGCTCTCTTGCTTTGGTGTTAACAAACAAGCACAACTGTAGGGCAAGATTTGTAGAAGATTCCTGTCTTCACTGAGCATATTTGAAAGGAGTATCCCCCAGGTCAGATGTCTACATAATGTGGGCAGTTCTAAGCCGTCTTTTTGGCATCCAGTGGTAATTGTGCCAGCCACAAATAGCACTTGGACCATGTTGTATTTCCCTATGAAGCAGTTGAAGAGGAAGGATACTGTTTAGGAAGTAGCTAGAGAGCTTCTCAGTCAGGGAATTTCCAGCTAAAGAGATCCAGCTTGGTTTTAAACCTGGCCAGATCCTGGGCTTGAATCTAGTTCCACAGGCTTTAACTGAAATCCCTTTTCCTTTTTATTCCCTGTCATTCATCTGGAATGCAAGTTTAATACTAATTTTTTATGTTGGGGCAGCATGAGAGGGCAGTAGTTAGGAGTCAACAGCATCAAAGGAAACTTTCCATAAATCCAATCTCCCTTTGCCAAGCACTGTTAGGGCCATCTTCTGGCCTTAATATTCTGCCCATGAACATTCCTGTGTATTCACCACATAAGTCTAAGAATAGTTCAGCCATTTAAGGGCCTAAGCTTACAGACAGAGACTGTATGAGCAATGAATTGCTGGGCTGGATCACTGTTAAATGTTCTAGCAGTCCATGTTTATCAATAATAAGGTAATAAAACAACACTATCTGATTGCAATTTTCTTACCTTAGCAAAATATTGGTTCTTTATCAAGCTGAGCTTGGTTTTCTATGCACAAGGAAACAGTGATTTGTGTAATTACTGACTTTCTGTTAGGTTTGGCAATGATACTTAAGCATAAATCAAATATTTGTGTCTTTTTTTAATCTAGTTTATCCATGTTCAGTCAGTGAATGAGCATACAATACAATATGATATAATCAAAAAACTCAACAACACAAGAAATTAATTAATTAATTGTTTTAAATCCCAGATCTCTAAAGGAAATGTGTAAATCCATTTGTAAGTCCAAGCCTCTATTAGCATGTTCATGTATCTTTTAAGATACTAGATCAATCTTCAGTGCTATTCTGTCAGATGTCTGGATTCACAGAGTCACAGAATGGTGGGGGTTGGAAGGGACCTCTGTAGATCATCTAGTCCAACTCCCCTGCTAAAACAAGTTCTCCTGGAGCAGGTTGCACAGGGTCACGTGCAGGTGGTTTTTAAATATCTCCAGATAAGGAAAGTCCACAGCCTCTCTGGGCAGCCTGTCCCAATACTCTGACACTCTCACAGTAAATAAGTACTTTCCTTACAGTAACTAAGTTTTGCCCCTTGCCCCTTGTCCTGTTGCTGGGCTCCACTGACAAGAGACTGGCTCCCTCCTCTCACCCTTCCCTGCAGACACTGACACACATGGATGAGGTCCCCTCTCAGTGTCTCCTCTGGAGGCTGAACAGCCCCAGCTCCCTCAGCCTTTCCTCCTCAGGGAGATGCTCCACTGAATCATCTCTGCAGCCTCTGCTGGACCCACTCCAGGAGCTCCATGTCCCTCCTGTCCTGAGGAGACCAGGACTGGTCACAGCACTCCAGATGTGCCTCACAGGGCTGAGTAGAGGAACACAATCACCTCCCTCAACCTGCTGGCAGTGCTCCTCCCAATGTACCCCAGAGTACCATTGGCCCTCTTGGCACAAGGGTACACTGCTGCCTCATGGACACCTTGGTGTTCCCAGGTCTTTCTCCACAGAGCTGGTCTCCAGCAGATCAGCCCCCATCATCTCCAGGTGCATGACAGAAAGCCCTTGAAGACTTGCTGTACTATCACCAGGGCACTGTCTTTTCACGGCCACCATGTAGTTTCAGTCTTATTTTCCAGTAGATGACAGACTATTTCTGTAACATCAAAACTTTTTCTCCTTTCTCCTTTGCTATTGTGAGGTCTAAACCACTCCAAAAACATGGGATTTAAAAATGAACTCACTTAGAGGAGGCTGGACAAGGGGAAAGGGGAGAGGAATGACTTTGCTTTCTCCAAAGTCTTTTGGTGTTGAAGTGTGCAGAGTTCATGTTGGAAACATTCCTTAGCACTCTTATGTTTATTTTCAAGGAAACAGACTCTTGTACTGGCACCACAGGTCAGGAGTAGAGATGCTGAAAATAACGAATATTTTTAATTTTTCAACCTGATTATCTTTTTTCTTAAATAAGTACACTTTCATAACTAAGTATAGACATAAGTATCAAAGTACCACAGAACAGTGGTTTTTAGCTTATGATCCGTGGCTCCGTAGGTGACTTATAAGGTGGCCACGGAAGGTAGTGGTGAATACTAAATATGTAGTCAAGAGGCTTAAATTCTTTGCACATAAGTCCACACCCATACAAAAAAAAAAAATAGTGGTCCCTATATTGGCAAAGTTGGAAAACCTTTGCCAAAGGTTTTTTTCTCTGTCCAAAGAAAGACACAGAAATAGAAGAGAATGGAGCCACATTCAACCAAATTGCAGAAGACTCAGTGGTGAAGGGATCATGGGTGTGTCTTTTGCCAGACTGACCTACAACACAAGTGTCTTTAAATAAGCAAGTCCAAATAGTGGATGCTTTCTAAGGAACAGCCACATGGAGATTTGCGGGGGCTCATTGGTGCTGCTAAAAAAGACAGTTCCTTGGGCAGGGCTTTGCCACAGCAAAATTGCTCCTGGTACGAATGGAAAATAACTTTAGGCTTGCTGTGTTGAGTTCCCTCCAAAGGGAAATTGGAATAAACTGCTAATTTCTACAGAGTCCAGATGAGGTAAATCTAAGGAAAGGAAGGGCACACCAGGGTGAAAGGACTTTTCAAGAGTTTCAGCACAGGTAAGAAGCAGAGTAGGAAGCAGGGAGTGAGGCAAAATAAAACTGTGCATTAAAATGTACCAGTGGACAGCATCTGATAGCTTCTCCCCACGCCAAAGCTGTACTTTGATCTACATCTCGAGCCTTTTTGTTACATCAAATGAGTCAAGAAAAGGGGACAAGATGTTTTCCTTAACATAACATACTAAAGACTACTTCAGAAAAAAGCCTTAAAATAAACTTGTTCAACTATTTTTATGACATCCTACTAGTAAATAATTCCTACTATGTCATGAAAGAATAAAAACATAAGACAGCTGGTAAAAAAGAACTCCATGAAGAAAAAAAAATTAAAATGTAATATCTTACTATTTCTTTTGAAGTCAGCACATTTTTTAGTTTTTATTTGGGTGAGAACAGAGCTTTTCATAAGACAAGAGACCCAGCTAAATTTTTCCAGCAGACTGTGCTGCTTGTTGTACAGTATTTCCAAAGTGAAGAATCTCCTGTTCCTTTCCCAGGAAAACAGAAATAGAGGAAAACAGGCACTCTCTATGTATCTGTCTTAAACAGACCTCAAACTGGGTGAGCAAGGGGCACCTGCTGCAGGCAGTTCAGGCTGTAGATGACAGGAAGGACTCTCCTACATCCTCTCCTCACTGAAAACCAAGCAAATTAGGCACCTAAGTGCTTCAAGTTATGCAGGATTAATCAGGGTTGGGATACTCTTATAGTCCTTAATACCCCCAACACATGCACATGTGGGAGCCTCACTATGATATGATATGATATGATATGATATGATATGATATGATATGATGTGATATTAGTCCTGCAATACTCCCATAGATCTACGTTTTGTCCAGCAAGCAGCACTATAGTTGTGTGTGTGTGTGTGTGTGTGTGTAAAAAGGGGGAAAAAAGGTTGAAAAAAACTGCATCTGAACTCCCAAGAGCATTGGTCTCCAGCTTGTTTCCAGATTCCTGGTCATCAGGAGTTTTGATGTAGAGGAAATACTGAATGCTCCTCTCTTTAACTTGATGGGAATGAGATGTAAAGAGAGATGGCATGGTCTGATGGAATTCTCTGAAGGAGGCTTGGAGCTCCTTTAGTTCAGTAGCTGGACAGCCAGCCTGACTGATGAAGGCTTATGCTGCTCTGCTGGTCCATTACTAGGAGGGAACTGGGCCCTTGGGTATGAGAACTTCCCACACGTGGAGCTGGGAGACTAGGCTTGGGAGAGGCTTCTTGGTGGCTTCTTGGTGGCACCAATGTCCTTCCTGTGCTCTGGCACGGGGGACTTTGTTGCAGTCTCCCTATTTTTGTGCTCATCTCAGGTTGCCCAGTGTGCAAAAGGTTTTCTGCCAGTCCTGTCATAAGCCTCTTGCAGTCCTCTCCTTCACCCGCCTTTCACCCCACGGCATCCCCTGCCAGAGGGAGACAAAGGAGACGCAGGGTGAGGTGGGTTTGTGGGAGGACAGGGCAGCATTTGTGAGAGGTGACAGTTTCTGTGATAGGAGCTGCGAGGGGGGTGCCCTGACAGGGGGCTGTTTACAATGTGATACCTCAGCAGCTGCTTCAGTCGTGGCCCTGAGCTGTCAGTGCTTATGGTTTTATGGCACTTTCATCACCATCTGTCACTCCTTTAATGGCATGGTGTGTGTGTCTTGCCACCTTCCCCCTGCCACCCCTGTGCCCCCCCCGCCGTGTGCACACACACACGTGGAGGAGCTCAGCCATATGGCACTGAGTGAGCCACACTGCACGTCCTCTTCTTCTGGGTCCACCTTGAGGGACTCCAGGGGACAGAGCTCCATAGGATGGCCCAGGTAGCCCAGAGTTATGGTGTAGGAGTAGAAAACAAGATATTATCAAACTAACAATGGGAACTCTGTCCCCATTTCCCTCTTCATGGATGTGTCTGCCTTCCTAATGTGGGCTGTTGGGCAGTGGTAGATGTTTGGCTTAGTCTGTTGCAAAGAAAAGTAGCCTAAAGGTTGCTCTTTGTTTGTGCTTTATGATAAAGGGAGAAAGAATAAAACACATACACATTTTTAAATAAAAGTATTTGTTTATATATGCACAGACACACCCCAAGGCTTAATTTCAGGCCTTTGCCAAGGAACATATGTTATTTCAGCTTGACACATTTTAATTGCAAGATCCAGGACGTTCTTTTCATTCGTCCAGAACAGGAGAAAGCTCCAAGTGAGCTGTAGCAATCACAATCCCCGTGGCTGTCTTCCATCACTAAGCTGTGTCTGTGCTGCGAGCACACATGGTTTGAAATCAAAGCCTTCCCGAGCTTTGGAGAAGCACTCCCAGAAAGTAACGAGATCTGTTTTGCCATGCCTTAACTTTCAACTTGTGGAGTTTTAAATGCCCATAAGCTTAATGTGGTGCATTATACTGTTATCTGCATTACCTGGGGGGGTTTTGAGGGAGAGTTTGTGGCTGAGAGTAAACTTCACTGTAGCAATTTTTTTTTTCCTCTTATGTGTTCCTCTGATTGGTCATTTGATTATAGTGAATCCCTAAAGGCTCATGGATTAAAAACAAAGGCTGGTTTGTAAGTGAACTTGCTGTTGATGGATTAAGGCAGTGTGCCGGCTGTAACCAGATCCACAATACAAGTTCATTCATTTGGAGAGCAGCTCTCGACTCGCATTACACTCTCCCTGACTCGCTCTTTACCATCCAGCCAGTGAAACTTTACACCTCTACGATTTTATCACAGCCGCAGTTCACCAACAATGTGTGTCATGCTGTGAAAAATATAACTATAAATCAAAGTCCTACATATGGTGGAGTGGTAACCTTTCCAAAGACCCTGTTTTGGAGGCTGTCACTAAACAGATTTGTTTGTGTGCATGTGATGAATATACACATATGACAATCAAAGGCTACCACAACAGAGTGCTCTTATTTTCTAAGCCGACATTTCATGGTATGAGCCAAAAAAGTTCATTTTAGAGCATGGTGCAATGTTTTTGATATCAATATCAATAGATGCCTTTAGGTTTTTGCTCTAAAGCCAAATACATTCAGGGATGATACATTTTTGTATCATTAGTTGGGAGGCAAAGCAAAGCGTGCCCACATTTCTGTGATATGCAGAAGGGAACTTTCACCCCTGATTTTTTTTTATCTCCCTCACTCTCTTTGGCTCACGTGCCACTCTGAGCATTCCCAATCCTTGGAGAGTGCGATCTTTAAGAGCTGTCATTACACTTCTCAAGTTTGACAGAAGATAAGAAAGAGAACAACTGGTTTTAATCATGACAGATTCCAAGTCCTGGAAATCTTTCCAGAAGTTACTCCCAAGAGCTGACATTTTCTGAAGCCCCTTCTCCTTTCGACGCATGTGTGTGTATTCACACAATCCAGAGATCCTCACCTCCAGATCTTTTTGCTTGCCAAACACAGTCCCTAGTAGACAGGAAGACTAAACCACGCTGTACTTTTGCAAATTGTGCATGATCAACTATTTCTGTTATGGAAGAGAGCCAGGACTAGGAATGCAATAGCCCAGTAACGCGAAGCCCCAAAGAAAAGTAGTCAAGCCAAAACTGCTGTGCAAATGGCAATTCTGCCTGTGGAATAAAGCCCTTTCCCAGGCCCAGTTCTAGTCAGTGATCTTGATGACTTATACAAGTCTCACCTGCTTCTCTTGCCACTACCTGATTATGGTAGTATCAAAACTCTGACAGGTATGCTTTTCCTGGTTTTACTTCTGGAGTTAATTTATAATAATATATATAATACCCTTTATGTCTTTCAAAGGGAGAACCAAGACACAGAAAGCTTAGTTGACTTAGTGAACTGGAAATGCATGGCACAATGCATTGTCAAACAAGCTTCACAGAAATTTGACTGTTTTTTCTGCTGCAAGAGCTTGACTCTACCATGAGGCTAATGTACACTGTGGCACTTGCTCTTCCCCATGAAGAGGTGATTTACACCAGCTATAGGTTTAGTCATGCAAGAAAAAATAGCAAAATTCAAGGAAGCTTTTAAGTTCTGTATCACTCCTACTTCCAAGCTTTCTCCGGTGCTGACCTTCTTCTGTTAAGAGTCGGTTCTTTCTTGGCAAAAGCAAGACAGACCATGCACTACCTGCACAATTATTCCACAGCCTTAGCTGTCACTTTCTTTCTCATTCCATTTTAAGTTTCTAACATACATGGAAAGAAGACACAAACAAGGTCTGAAGAACAGCTTATGAAATGGACAACCAGCTCCTCTGTGTTTTATTGCCTTTTCTTTACAAGAATATATATCTTTTATTAACTGTTGTTGATGTTTGTCTAACATCTGTGGTAAAACTTTTTTCTGGTTTCATCATCCACAAATTTGAGAGGTGGAAGGTTGACTGTTGGAAAAGGAATTTGCTTCTTTAATTAAAAAAAGCTTTTTTTCATTTTTATCATTAGTTTTTCATAGAAAATAATTTCTTGTTCTACTGCAAGCTCCACAGAAAACTTTTAAACAGATACAATTATGCTGAGACAACAGTACAAACCAGAGTTTCTTCTGCTGCCACATGGTTGTATTTGACTGGTGTTGAAGGTACACTTGTGTTTTCTCCAGAAGAGAAAAAAAGTCGTAATGTAGTACAGACATAAGGACTGAAATATGTTCTCTTTATCTGCCTTGATAGCACAACTATGGAACAGTTTTATGGAGGAGAGAGAGGAATCTCCCTTCTCTGTGTTTTAAGCTTAGTTTTAGGTTACTCAAATTAAACAACATTTTATTACTTGGCTTAGAATTTTCTATTAGCAACTTCAAGCATTCACAATGGAGCCAGTTTTAACATTACAATAATCTCCAATATTTGTGCTTGTCTCCACTAAGAAATTAACTGTAACCATAGGTCATATAGCAAGAAGAAAAGCAAGGGGGTGAGGAAAGCACAGTGCACGTTTGGGGTATTTGAAAATGCATGGACAAACCTTCAAGCATCAGTGCTTTGTAGTTTTCAAATTAAGACTGGAAAAGCAATGGTCTGGGTTTTGTCTATCGGAAATAAATTATTAAGCAGTCACAGCCTCACTTGAGGTCCTGTTGGACCCGTGTCTGCAGGTTGGTATGGGAACCACCTTCACATGTGGCATCCTTGCCAATCCCAGCATCAGGATTCAGCAGTGAGGGACTGCAGATCAAACAAAGAGTCACTGAAATGAGGGGCAGACTTTCCTGGGACTTTGGTGACCCCTGGACATTGTCAGTTCCAGCGATGGTACAGATTAGACTGTGGACAAATGATGCCCATATCTCTCAGCTCCCCGTTCTGGGGGTGAATGGAGGCGAGGTGTCAACGGAACGTCTCTCACCAGTGCCACATTCAGTGCTGAGAGAGACACACACTGCTGACAAGCACTACCTGACTTGGTCAATGCCTTTTGATAGCTGTGCTGTTGTCATGATGCCTATTAGGATGCTTTACAGTACAAGACATAGGGCTAACACTTGCTCAGACCAATCCAAGGACACAGCTGAGAAAGAGATAATTTTAGGTTTAAAATAGTTGTATTTTCTGTAATGCAAGTCTTGTATTTGAAAAGGCTGAGAGTTGTTGATAGAAGTGCTGGTGTGAGTAAGTGCACAGCTGCCAGCTGCTTCAGATAAAAACACTGCATGAAATTGTGCCATTTATATAACTCTTGTTTACGGACTTGGAGCACAGGGGTAATTGTGCTTTTATATAAAATCACACATACCTGTGTTTGTGAGAATTCTGCTGATGTGAGGAAACTGAACAATTTTAAATCACCACACCTGGTATTGAGCTCTTTGGAATTAGGTATCAGAAATGTTTATGCAACATGTATTTCATATACCGTTCAAAAAACTTGGTATTCCCAGGAAAATTGATTTAAACTTGTCACTGTTTTCAACCCTGCCTCGGGAATAAACCACAATTTAGCTCCTTGTAGTACTTGAAGATGTTTACCTTTCTTTTGTTTGTCAATTTGTGAGCATTAATTATTCCCAGACATCATATTTTTGTTCCTTTCCTGAGTTCTATCAAAGATCTGTAATTAAAGTTATCAGTATTTATTTATTGTCTAGATCCAGATAATTACTGGTTGGGTCTAACACCCACTGTAATGCATTTTAAACATGTGGCTTTGGCTAGAACAGTTTGAGAGGCCTTTTTTTCCCCATGTTTATAGTTGTATTAGCTCTGCTCTTTTCAGAAATGAGACTGTCAGACCCTTTTTGAAAAACAACCATATTCTGATAAGTGGTACATCTACTCGTTATTTCTTCTATTTATAGCTGCATGAAATCATATTTCACTACATACTTGAGTTTGGAGACCCTTCTGTAATTCAAACAATTGGAGATTACCTTTGATATTTCCACCTATTGCCTTGATTTCACTGGGTCTAGGATTTTATCAGGATCCTGCTTCTTGGTCCAGGTCCTGCAGGTATATCAAGACTACTGACCCATCTGGAAAACTGACCATTCATCTTCTTAGATCCTGTTTAGACTCCAGGATAGTTGAGCTGCCCTTTCCTTCCAGATGAAGGAAAATAAAGAAGTGCTGAGCCAAGATGTCTCTCCAAATATGATTTTGCCTAAAAATCTGAAGAAAACCTGAAGTATTTCCACTCGCTACTCCATCTAGAAATCCTGTTGTCTTGTGTATTTTCTCCAGTCCTTGGCCCCCCACAGCCACGTGGTTCTTACTGTGCAGTGTGCCCCTGCAGCACCAGGAGTGATCTTCAAGTCGCTTTTGTACCTGAGAAGGCAGTGAGAGATCTGCACCTCTGCGTCTCCTTTTGCTCTGGCTGCACATCCAGAGCTGTGCAGCTGAGTAACTGTGGAGATTTCATACTCAGTCACAGAGGAGAGAGGAATGGCATTAGCTGAAAGCTAATGTTAGTTAACTTTTTACTCTAGTTAACTAACATTATTAGTTAGTTAACTAATTACTTTCAGTCCCTGCTGTCTCTGTATACCTGCACTGTACTTTTCCCTGTCTTGACTACCTAGAGATGATACTTAAGAGAGCTTGTGTTTAGCCATACTCCCCCTTCCAGAAGAGGAGTGCAACTCAGCTGATTCTGCTGCCATACTTAAATATATGTAATGTATATATAAAAATATATCAAATTTTAAATATAGCTATATATATACGTTACTAGCACTTTCCAGAACAAACAATTAGCTACAACTCAACATTAAGCCTTTTTCAAACACCTAGCTCTTGATATTACACACTCTAAACAAACTTTCAAATTTTAAAAAATCCAGATCTTGGAAAATGAACAGTTAAGAGGTCCAGTGACTTCCTCTATTGCCAGGCAAGCGTGTCATCATTTTTATTCAAGCTGCTGCTGCTGCTGTGCAATGCCCTAATGTTGTTTATAAATGTACATGCACACAAGTACCTACAATGATGATATGAAAAGCCATAATATTTTTCATTCTGTTATTAAAAAAAAATAAAAAAATATATGTGGGATTCAGTTGCCATGAAAACAACAGTTTGTGGTGCCATTTAAGATGCCCTAGGACACCTCAGCTGGTTCCAAGGCTCTTATCCAGAAGGGCACGTCTTCAAAACAACCTGGGTCGTGTCTACAAGGGTAACAGTTCTTAGACTCCGAGGGAGTCCAGAGTGTCTCTAGGCAGATATTTTTAAGCATCTTTATCACTACATTTGTCTAGGCAAAGAAAAGTGATTTTGCTACTAGCAGGTGAAAATTTTATGGGTATTTTGATGGAACCCAGTAATTGCCATACACAAAGAAACCTTGCAAATGAGCCTGGTAGAGTGTAACAGATCTGTGAGAACAAGCTTTCATCATCCTATTAGCAGTTTTCTAGGGCTCTGGAATCAAAATGTTCTCAGTCTGTACCCATTCCTACTCCACCCCACTCAGCACAGGCATAAATATTTTTTTTGAAAGTCCCAGGCTTCCCAACCTTCCCCTGCAGAAAGAGAGGTGATGATTGTAAACAGATAAGCTTCCCAAAGTGAAGGGAGAAAACAGTGGAAGAATCTGTTAGTTTGTAATAGGTTTATTCTTACATATAGAGATATTTGCAAGATTGATTTCATCACTAGAAAATGACGTGGATAAAATTACTACCAGTTTCAATTTTTTAAAATATTTTAAAGTAAATAAGGCGGAAAAAAGGTAAGTAGGAAAGTATATAGAACACAGATATCAAGAAAACTCTGCAAGCAGAAAGCTATCAGCTATTAAATTGCATAGCCAGTTTATCTGAGGATAGCTAAAGCAATGATGTGAAAGCAATAAATGATCTTTTCCCAGCTAACAAATCAGTCTGTAATGGGTGAGGCCAAGTTCTTATCTACACGAGAAAATAGGATTGTGCCAGCAGCTGGGTTAATGAACCAGTGCCAAATATCAGCTAACAAAGTATCTTGACTTGTAAAATGTCATCAATGCAGGTTCATTCTGATGCTGGTTAGTCTCTGCTCCAAGGGGTTGTGGTCGTGGTGAGCTATCCCCTACAGATCAGTCTTGCTGCCACAGCAGTTTACTGAATTACAGGAGTGCTGTGGAAGAGGTTTTGTCTTCTAGACAAGGCCAGTGCTGCATATCTTGCTCTGAGTGGTGCACACAAGGAGGGCTGTGCTGGAGCTGCTTACCAGCCTCATTTGGCTTCACTGCTGTAAGATTGTCCCACACTGTGGCAGTTCCCACATTTCAATCCGTTCCAGGTTTGAAAAAGCTCTAGTAGCCAGCAAAGGAGCTGCAGGGGGCCCATGTAGAGAAGACCTTCAGCAATTTCACTACTGTTGCTATTAGTTGGAACCATAATATCTGTACTGATGCTGTTTGTTTGACTCCCATCCTGCTTCTGAAGGAAAAAAGCAGACACTGAATTCGATCTTTATAAACGAGTGAGGCAAGATATTACAGGTATTCCCCTTAGGGATGAAATCCATTGGCAAATCACTATCTATGACTGTATCTGTATTATTTGTGTAATATCAAAGAAATTCAGTCAGTAGATTAATCCCTCTCACACCTTTCATGACCCTGAGGTCTGTTGCAATGCTCCTGTAATTGCACAATTCTAATTACATAGTGCTGGTGATATCCATATGATTGAAAATACATTTTGAGGGTGGTGGGGTGGTGGAATATGAGCACAGAATAGTCCTGTGACAAGGGCATTAACTTAATTAAGAATTTGATTTTGGACTCAGCTTTCAACTCTGACACAGAACTTTTGCGTGACATTGAGCAAGTCACCTAGCCAGGTTCTGCTCTGTAAAATGTGGATAATGAAAACCTCCTTTTACTCTACGGGAAGTACAAATGCTTTCACTGTTGAGAACCCTTTCAAATTCTTTTGATGAAAGCCAGGTACTATTACTAGGATGCTCATGCTGATGTCTCTTGTATTTGTTTGCTAGTCTGTCTTCTAAGGTTACTGAAACCTTTCCAGACTTCTGGCTAGTTTCAAACTAATACGTTTTAAAAAAAAAAAAAAAGTGCATAGACAAAGCACACGAGCCACAGAACCATTTCATTTCTCTCAAGTATGGAATTCCCAATATTTCTCACCAAGATTTCTGAAACAATCAGCCTCTTTGGATGATCTGTTTGTGTGTTGCTCCTCTCCTTCTCTTCCCCCCACCAGCTGGGAAAAAACCCTGAACACAAATCCTTAAGCTTAAATATTTCTTTAGCTTTTTCTAACACTTTGTGACCCCATGTGAACCGTGTCTTGACCCTGGCCCATGTGGGGTCACAACCCACAGCTGGAAAAAACTGGCCTAAATCTAAGATGTTAGTGGGGCTGCTTCTCAGAAGTGACTTGATTTCAGTGGGTGTGGAGCAGTCTTGGAGAGGATGCTCTGACCTGCCAATCATGAGATGCTGTGTTTCATCCACGTCAGGGAGTTTGTCCCATGGAGTTTAAGGAGGAACAAAGATCACACAGCACAAAAATGAGGTTTCTGTTTAAGGTCTTGGCCTACTCTGACTCCTGGGGACCTCAAGTTATTCTCTTTCTTAATTATATTTTTGTCCTGAAATGGCTCAGATTCTAAGATGGGACAATTTTTTTAACATAACAGTAATTTTGCATTAATTAGACATAGCACCCTAGGAAAAAAGAGAACTAGATGTCAGAAAAAGATCCAAATGAAAAGAGAGCATAACATTTGCAAAAGGGCTGTGTGTATTTTGGATGTTCTCTGAGAAAAAATATCTGCAGAGCTGGCAGTAGCAGGGATAGGTTGATTCAGGTAGAGCAGAATGCAACAGAAGCAACTGGCAACTGGGAAAATGAGGAATGGGTGGTGGTAGAAAAGAAAAGTATTGGAAATTATTGAAAAGAAGCACCAAATGGAGCAGAAGTGTTGAAAAACATACTAATATTGTCATTGAAGGGGAGAAGAGACATAGGAAAGAAATAACTTGGAATATGTGGCTCAAGGGAGAGGGAAGCAGTGACAGTTGATTTATTTGTGCTGAAGAGCGAGTCAAAGTGGATACAGAGCTGACATAGCTTGCTTTCTTGGCCACTCTCTTTGCTGTTGGGTCTCAAGTCTCCGTATGCTAAACTGGGAGTGATGGATCTGTCAAGCATGGGTGTGTCAGGTTATATTTTTCATTCTCAAATTAGGATTTATTGGTGCAGGTAGGAACTCAGAAGCTGGCAGTAGTTGGTGTCTCTCAAATGGACAACATATTATCTGCTACCTGTAAAGCCACTTATTCTCCCTATGACAGGCAAGAAATTCTGAGGTCTGTTGGCAGCAAAATCAAAGAAGTGAGCTTCTCCCAAATCTCTTTTGATGTATTACTTGTCACAGCTCCTCAATTGCCTTGTTCTTAGTGCTTGCAATTCAAATCCTAACTCTTTGGCTCCAGTGCTACCAAGGACAGACCTGTGCCAACAGTTCCTCTGAAGCACATTAGGTTATTAGTACTGGTTCTTTACTCGGCTTTTCAGGCACACTTCCTTGGCAGAGTGTCCTCTGTGTTATAGCTTCCTGGAAATGGGTACTTGCAGCTAGGGACAGTTTGTCTTAGGTTCTTTGGCTGATTTGGACTCTGGGTAATCCCAGGATCTTAAAATCCTGTTCCAGAAGTGCAGGGGTAAGGCTGCTCTGGCTAATATCCCTTCACAGGGATATGGTCCTGACTGGCCATACCTGACAATGAGCAGAGGGACTGCGGCCAGGATTCTGAAATATTACTGTTCTCTCTCTGTAGCATAACAATAACAAACTATAGGGGATGCTTGCTTCATTTTTCTCACCTCTAGATAGCATTATTTGGATAAAGATTGCCCATGATCTTTATTCTGCAGCAATGTCCTGACTTCTGAAGCGCGGCTGTGTTCCAGCTAAGCTTAACTTTGGCATGTACCTCAAGTAATCCAAGCCTCTCTGGCCTCCTCACAGGAAACCCCTGTGCTTCTCACCCCCTTTCTCCCCTCACCCATAGCTTCCTCTACAGTTATTTTGTGCCTGAGAGTTTTCCATTCTCTAAACATCTGCCTATTGAAGAAGCATTGGGAGAAGGAGTTGTCAAACTTTAGTCAACTTCCTTAACAAACCTATTGTTTAGTCATAGTTCAATTGTTAACTCTTAATACCTTCTGTTGTCTTTCATGTGTACATCCTGGGGGCCCTGTCAGCAGAAATGGCTACAGCAAGACCCATACACCCGTTTTTATAACTTGCTTTCTTATAATTAGCCCAAGTGCATGAGTGCCATAACCAGTTTCCTCCAAATAACCGCTTCTAACACCATGGGCTTTTTTATTTTGTGCAAAATAATATGTTTTCAGGGATATAGTTGGTCACAGCATCAGGCACAGGGTGTCTGTTCTGAGAGAAAGAAAACCCTGTTTTCAGGCAGGCTTTATCTTAAAAACAGTGATGTGTGATTGCTATTTTTTCTTTTCAAAATTAGTAGCACTAAAAAAGACCAGAGTTTCTGAGTAAAAGCAACACTTTTTGCTTGTCACACCTTCTTCGTTCTGATATCACCTGACAGGGAAACTAATATGTATCTAGTTTAATATAATACATGGAGAGAGAAACGAGATGCCTTTGGTTAGCAAACTTCATTGTAAGATAAAGGTCAAGACCTCAGCAAGAGCCATGAAGGTTGAAGAGAGTGTTCGAATGATCTCTGCCTGTTCCATGGGATTAAGCATCACCATTTGATCCCATTAATGTCACAGACTGAATTTCACATCTCCATTGTACATAGGACACAAATCCGAAAGTGGTCCTAACAGATGCAAAGGCACTTGTGCTTCCATGGGGATAAAACTCCAGGATTCATACAATCTTTGCCTAGTTGAAACACTAGGTAAAAAAGTTTCTGAAGTGCCTCTCTGCAATTGTCCCTCGCCATTGCCAACTTAACCTTTATTGCCATGATGAGAAGTCTATTTTAACCATTTCTTCAGGGAACTTTGAGACCCCCTAGGATGTTAATAACTTTAATTAAAAAAAATCTTTTCACAATCTTGGTTTTCTGCCTATTTCAATTATTTTCTTTGAAACAATATGTCATTTTCATTATTTGCCTGCTCTTGTAAATCCATGCACAAAGACAGAAAAATAGAGAAAATATAATTTGAAAGAAAAATAAAGCCCAAACAACTTTCAGGATTACCAGGATTTGTGTAGACATTACCAAGTTGAAAAATTCTATCAGGAAGGAAATGAAAAAATGAAATCCATATATGTTCGCAAATTATGAGAGTGTCAAGCAGAGGGAATTCAGTAAGAAATCCAATACCCTTTGTTAGGTGAGTATATTTGGTAAATCATGTTTTATAGTTGAGTGTGGATTAGACAAGCCATAACTAATTTGTCAGGTTTTGACTGAATACCAGTGTTTTTGTTACATATATGACATTTTAATCAACTTCATCTTTGAATGCATATTGGAGAAGGAATTTCCATATGACCTGTCACTGTTTTTTAACAGTGAGCAAAAAGGAAGAATGAAATGATCTAGAAGCAAATTGCTAAGTTAGACAAAGTGTGGCGAAACATAACGAGATAATCAAATTGGATGTTCAGAAGGAAATAAAAACATTTCTCATGTAACTGATTGGGTTCCTCCTGATATACTGTGACTTTCATACACTGTGGGGAAGTAAACTGCTTAATCAATGTCCCGTTATTGCTGCAAAACACATGATACAAATGGTCTGCCTATGATTCATTAAGTCCTCTGAAAAAAATAAGGGTTTATTCAAATGCTTCAGCTCTGCCTTGTTAACCTCCTTAGTACTCAGAGAGTGGCAATGAGCTGAGAAAGAGCAGAGCTCATTTTGCAAGCACCCTGATTTACAGATCCCCCACGCAAGGACACTATTTTTGGAACATTTATTACAGATGTCGGAATCCCAAGTCTTTAATGACTGTGTTGTTAATTAATACCCTATTTGTTACTGTCAGTGGTTGAATACTGGATGTGCAAAATTCCACATGTGAAAGTGCTTCATGTAATCAGGTAATACATTAGTGAGGTGCTGCTCAGCTGTTGGTCTGGTGGAATGTCAGGGGGTGCCAAAAAAAAAAGCATTGTAGGAGAAAGAAAAGAAAGAAAAGAGAGAAAGGAAGAAAAGAAAAGAGAAGAGAAGAGAAGAGAAGAGAAGAGAAGAGAAGAGAAGAGAAGAGAAGAGAAGAGAAGAGAAGAGAAGAGAAGAGAAGAGAAGAGAAGAGAAGAGAAGAGAAGAGAAGAGAAGAGAAGAGAAGAGAAGAGAAGAAAAGAAAAGAAAAGAAAAGAAAAGAAAAGAAAAGAAAAGAAAAGAAAAGAAAAGAAAAGAAAAGAAAAGAAAAAAAAGAAAAGATTGTGAGTAAGGTTTTCTTTAGAGCTGGCTGATGGGGGCTACCTGCCCAGCTAGGAATGTTCTGGCTCACTCCTGGAGGTTGCACTGCCTTCTGTCACTGGTGGGCTGTGATTTCTCTTTGGAGCAACCAACTGTTGCACAAGTGTACTGAGTGCTGCTGACTGCACAAAGGGCTTCTATAGAGTAAATAAGAACATTGCAAAATCCTACATGAAGGAGAAGTATCTTCCAAACAGATGACAGACTCTTTGTAGGTTGAAGAACAGTTGCTTTTCTACTGCTGTTGTTCTAAAATACTTCATATTCCAGCATATCCTTCTCTTCCAGTACCTATAGGGGACCTACAGGAAGGCTGGAGAGGAACTTTTGACAAGGGGGAATGGCTTTAAACTGAGAGAGAGTAGGTTAGGATTAGGCATTAGGAGGAAATTCTTTACTGTGAGGGTGGTGAGGCACTGGGAACTGAGACCTCTGCCAGAGTCCAAGGAGGGAGATGAATACCCCTTCTCAGAGTCATTTTGAGCAGCAACCTAAGCTGAGTGCTCAGATTCACTTCCCAAAGCAAGCTGTTTCTTGCCTTTAAGAGTACCTAGGGAGGAGCCAGACAGTTCAGGTGAGTGCCAGAATTACTGCAGACAAGAGGAAGAATTGATACTGTTTTATCCCAACAATTGTCTTTTGTTTTGGTGGTTCTGATTTCTGGATGGATTATTCTAAAAAGCAAATAAAGGTAAAATAAGATTATTTGCAATGAAAAGCTAAGGTTATATTGCAATATTCTCTAACAAGGCTATGGCTTCAGGTCTCTGGTAATGATGATCACCAGTTAACCACATTACTTATCCTGAAAAAGGAATGCAGGTTTTTTATATGACTTCTATCATATAGTAATGGTAAGCCAGTGAATCGTTTGCAAGCATCCAAGAAGGACTTGGTCTGTGCCATGGAAAGTCTTTTATCTCACTTTTAGAATCAAGCAATCATATTACTGGAGTAACATATTTACCCAAGGCTTCACCTATTTCTACTGACAAGTTCTTATTACAAAAAAAGAGTGAGAAGGAATTTTTCCTTTCTATAGGTGTTTGAGTGTCCACATGTAATTCCATGGTATCAAGGCAGATAACTCTCTCATCTGTATTTTATTGTTGATGACAGGTTGAGAAAAGGAACAAAACAGTCTAAACTGACTTGATAGAGGAATTAAATATTGTTGAAAATATTTACCTGAATTTTCCAAACTCTCAATTGTGATCCTCAGATGGAGGGTAGAAACTGTATAAATTTTATTCATATGGGATGCAAACAAGTTCTGTGATGGTCAGTGTAGTAATACAAACACTGGCTTTTGTGCTCTGGTTTTGTGAGGCTTGAGGAGTTAAATTTGGCTTTTGTTGGTTTTCAAAGTTGTAAAGGGGTCAAAAAAGTTAAACTTGCTAGCTGTCATGATATGGTTGATAATTTTCAGACAGTAAGAATGACTGTGCATGAAATATACCTAAATAACTTTTTTTTTGCATTACACTAATTAGAAATAGTTAAAGTGCATCTAAAAACTTACATTGCTTATGACTGCTTCAACCTCATCTTATGTTCCATACAGCATTTATTTCTTTGATTTATTTCCCTTTTCAATTTTTAAAATCTGATTAAAAAGAAAAAAGTGATATATGGTGGTCTAGACATTGATGTGCAAAATACTACGCATTTTTATGAAAAGAAGTTAAAAACAAGATGACAAACAAAGTGAGGATGGGGTCAGGTGAAGGGCCCCGGGTAAAAAATCAGAATTGGGACCCTCATGGAGGAAAAGAAGAAAGAATGGGCAGAGGTCCGGGGACAAGAGGATCAAGAAATAAACCAGCTTCCTGAGAGGGGGAGAAGATGGAAGCATAAAGGCACGTGGGAGAAATAATGACTGGATTTCTTCCCTTTTCTTTTCAATTACCATCAGCATCTGTTACTGATAATTTCTGTGTTTTTGAAGAAGAGCTGGTATAGTAAGTGAGCCAGCCCACCAACATAGCCAGCAAAGGAAAAAGAAGAGAACAGGTTAGAAGAAAGGGAAATGCAGGGGTTTTTATATCTGATGGTAAACACTTTCATCCTTCCCTGCTGCTTGAATAATGCATCCTAATTTGACATGACTATACTGGTCACCAAGTTCATGCTAGGGTTATATAATCACAATCTGATCATTTTTCTTAAGTGCTGCTCAGCACAGAATCCTTTTATGTGGATAAAGGAAAGCAGCTATTCTTTTTCTTGTGATTTTTGGCTTCAGTTGATAGAAGCGTCAGCCAAGAATAAAAATACCTTTATAATCTTTAGTTTTTTTTTCCCTACAACACTTTTGAGTTGTATTATTATTTCTTCATTGTCCTTCTATCAGCTGAAAGAGAACCTGGTGTTTATGCCTCTGTTGGTTTAATAGTGTATGGCTTTTGTTCAAGTTTACTGAAGAATTCTCCAGAAAATGAGTGTGGTCTTCAGGTTGTGCCTGACCATATGTGAATGAATCCGTTTTTTTTATTTGACTCCTCTCTACTCAGAGGTACTAACCTGGAACTCAGCCTCATTTCATTATTCCACCTCTGTGTCAAGTGTCTTCTATGACTGACAAGATCTGGATTTTCTGGGATTGTATGCAAAATGCCAAAACTCAGTGATCGCTTTTCTGATAAAGTTAGGAATGCCACCTGCTACTTCCTCATCTATTCTTTGTTTTCCAGCTCTTAAGTTGTCTCTGGAAGAAGTTGTAGGAGTCCTTAGAGATGTGTGTGTTAAGGGGAGAGGTTATATCCTCAAGGAGCATTATTTCCATGTAGAGTTCCTGTGTAGAGTAGTCCTTTCTCAATATCGTGGTTTTGTTGGGTTTTTTACATAATGTGGCCACCCCCATTGCAAGGAGAAACTCACTTCCTCAGAAAGTCCTTGACAGTCCTTTTTTCCTATAAATGAAATAAGGTGCAGCCACCATGGTTCGAATTGCACTTGCAACCTTATCTCGAGATTTAAGTGTGCCTGGCTCGGCATTTTTTGGGAGACTTTAAAGGTGAATGATGCTGCAGCAAATAGCCATGTTGGTGTCATCCTCTTTAGGAATGGAATTGCATTGGTAGGAGAGCTGAGCTCTTCTGGGCTATATGCAATTTAGGCACTCACTACACTGTAGTTTTGAAAAAAGCCAACAAACACTTTTCAGATCCTAATTTAATTGACTGGAATCAGCTTGTATGGTCTGTGTTTCATATAGCTTGGCTGGTTGCAGGATAGCCTGCATTTAAGCTAGAACAGGTGGGATGAAGCATTCCTGGGAAGTTCCCATGCCCTCTGATAATGGAGGGAATCTGGAAAGATAACTTCAGCTAGACACCAGTTGACTGAGGTTACATGAGATGGGTCTTACACATGCTATTTTCAGCTGTGGTGAAATATTGGTTGTGCTTTGGGTGCTACTCATATGAGTGACTAGACATAGATATCTTGTCTGTCTCTCTTCCTTGAAAGTGTTCTACCTGTCTGCATTAGTCCATCCAGGAGCAAAACAAGACTTATGTGAATTTTACATGGAGGATTAGTAGTTTTCAGAAGAAAAACTACTGACTTATCTGTTATCTGACTGCTGTTTTGGCAAAAGAAATAGGTGCATAGTAAGTACTCACACAGTTGTGGAGCTATTGTTATAAAAATAGAGGATCAGCTTTATTTTGCTTGGATTTTACGCATAGATTGTATTGAAATGCTTGCTGCAGAGGCAGCTGTTGATTTTCACTGTATGCTTGCTTGGTGGGGATTTTTTTGATTTTAAATTTTGCAACCAGCAGCAATGCACTGAATAGATTCTCCTTTTCTGACAGTAGTGTTACTATCTGTACTCATTTCCTTTCCTGAAAAACAGGGAAAATTAGTGCACTGCATGGAAGGCCTCTGTGCTTGTGCCCAGGGGTGGGTATGTCCAAAAGGGGCACTTTTGCCCCTCTGCTGGGTTTGTCACACACTGCATACCCAACCCAGTTATACTGGACTTGGTGTAATATGCAACTTCCTATAATGCATACACACTGAATCCATCACTTCTAGAAAAGTAACTTTCCTTCACAGACAGAAAGGGAAAAGATAAATCCTGGAAAACTGGGATAATACTAATAGCACGTGTCGAGGGTGTCTTTTGCAGATAAACTCTAGAATGTTTGTGGAGCATTCCAACTGTACATCAATACATTATTTAAAAAAAACAAAGCCAAAACCAAAATGCCAAAACAAACAAACAAACAAAAACCAAACAAAAACAACCAAATCAAACCACTCATCAGAAAACCAACTATTTTATATTTAGTGCTGGCCTTGGATGCTATGCAGTAAATAAAGGCACTGAGCAATTTATATAATAAGAATTGCAAATAGATTTCCCTGTGCTGAGCCTCACAGAACTTTTGCACTAAATCTGGCACTTCCAAATTTTTGAATGAATGACTTTGTGTCCATAAGCTTTTCAGGAGTGGTCTGAGTTTTTCAGTGTAGTAGATGTTTAAAATTGATCCAGTGAAATTTACCCTGGTAGGATAGAGAGAAAGGTTAATTGAGATTAATGTACTGTGTTGCTTTTGAAAGCTTTAGGGTATAATGTAATTTAATTTGTAAATGCATATACTGTAAGATGACCAAAATTTTTTAGCCTTCAAAAAGAGTTAAATCAGAGAGTAGCCTAAAGCCTACAGTGAAAGTCTGGTTAACTCTTTACAGTATTTTAGTTTCTAACATGTAAAATGCCTGACCCTTTGTGATGCCTGTTTTCTTTAATGTGTGGTCTGAGACACGACTGGAAGAGAAAGTCATGCTGTCTGTGAAGCCGAGAATGGCTACTTAGCATCCAAATATGTAATTAGGGAGCTTTTCATGCCTTTTTAATAAGTTGTAGTCATTAGTAAATTGCCAGTCTCGTACCCCTCAAGTGATTCAGTCTTTAAACTTGACTAGACTGGCCCAATTCCATGCAGAGCAGATGCTTTTTTGTCTCATTTTATTCTTTCCCTTTTGTTAGGGGCTTCAGCTGCAAGGTTTACCTACATGGACCCTGAGGAAAATTAATGCAAATTAACCAGAAGTATGAAAGTGGATTAAAATGCATTAAAGCTAAACTGCGTGATCTCATATAGATGCTGTTACTCAAAATTACCAAGACTTTAATCTCATCAGGATTAATTGACCTCTAGTGTAAATCCAGGCAAACAAAATAAAAACATGTTGGCTCTGAGTTAGAGTGCTTATAAATCAGTAATCACACTTAAATAAATTTCTTAATTAAAAAACTGGTTGATTAATTGCAAAGGTATTACAAATGGACTTCATAATTAGGTTGGTCATATGGCATTTGGCTGGCATTTTAGGTTTTAAACTGGATCATTTATACAGAATAATTTATTTAACCAGAAAGTCACCAGGCAGATACCCACAACCTCTACAAAACCCTTAAAATGTTCTCAGTGTTTTAAAGCACCCTGGGTAGAACCTTTTGCATATTTTAAGTCATTTTTGATTTGACATTAGTTCAGGGTCTGCAGTAAGAATGAGGAGTCAGAGTTTTTCCCTTACTGATTTCTGATCCATATATGCTGAAAATACAACAACCTGTGCAGCTGTGTCTAAGTTTATCACCTCCCCTCAGCTACACAGCTGCATTTTTTGTTTCTCATGGGATTCTCACAAGCAGATGAAATGTTGCACCAACACAAAATCCTACCCTTACCTTAAGGTATCTACAAGAAATGATTCACTCACCTTTCTATCTTCTTTTTTTTTCTCTGTATTCATATATATGTTTGCACTGGGAAAGTTGGCAGTACTTTAAATTAATGGACTACTGAGACCTTTAGTCATCCTCTCAGGATATTCTAGATGGATGAACGGAAGTAATAATCATGCTGTATCATTTTTTAATTTACTTCAGCAGATTTTTTTTTTCCCTGTCTCATTCCAAAAGTACAGCTGAATCAGGTGCTGTTGTATTTGGGAAATAAGGGGAAATAATAAGCTATCATTCTGAAGACAATTGTAAGAACCATCTTAAAAAAATACACTCTGAAACCACAGAATTCTATGAATCTACATATGCAAAATAGAAGGGAAACTGCACTTCTAATACTTTCCAGGGTTTGAGACAACTGTTTTAAGATGACTAGGGGAAAAAAAAGAAATTTTTCCTTGAGATAACACAGAATCAGCAAATTCTGTGGATGCAGCATTACATGACATTGCACTGAGCACCTGAATTGGTGATACCTTAGAGCAAATGCTCTAACAACAACCAGTCAATGGAGAGTAGGTGTTGTCTTTCAGTGATGCTTTTACTGTGTCTGATAGATCCTATAGAGTCCATTCAGTTTGTTTCAGGCATGCATCAAATTCAGCAGACCTCAGGATACATTTTAAGTTTAAGCTGGGCTGTGGTGCCACAGTTAAGTGCCATCCCTCATCACTTACAGTGCATTTTCAGGGCCTGTCACTTCTACATTAGAAGATGGTTTGCCATTGATATTTGCAGCATGAAAGGAGTCAACACAGAGGCATAGGAGAATGCTGGAGAGTTAGCTCTGGGTTTTGCATGTGAAGGTACTAAAGGAAAAGCAAAGTAACTTCCAACTCTGATATAATAGGCCAAAGAAATATGCCAAAAATGCCAAAGCCATGAAGAACTAGTTGCACAGGACAATTTGGCTAATAATTCATATTGGCATTTTTTGGTGTCAAACAGATGAATTGTCACTATATTCTTGTCCAGCGAGCCCAGCTGTGATATCCAAGGGATGGGTATGATCTCATAAGTGAGCTAGGGCTGCCAAAGCTGTGGTTAAACTGGAGGCTGCCACACATGCATAATTGAGAAAATATACTTTTCTGATACTTGGAACTTCTGGCCAAAGCATAGCTATCCTCTTAGATCCTGCAGGATTTTCTCCTTTTCCTTTAACAAAAGCTTTTTTAAGGTACTTAACCTGACAACCCTGGGTTTGTTCAAAGGAGCTCTAGAGAGTCTGCCTGTTAGAGGCAGATGTGCATGTTCAAGTGATATGTATTATGATGGTCTGGGAGAATTTACCCAAAACCTGAGATAGATATCCCAGCACTGGATGTTACAAGTCACAAAATATTTGTTCAGCCATTCCAATAATATAGAAAACATTTAAACCCTTAGGATCCTTTCAGCTGTGTTATTTTCTGCAATAACCCACATGGTTTGTCATGTGCTGTCTCTCTTTTGAATCTGCCTGGAACCACTCTCCACAGTCCCTGCAGCCCCCTCTGTGTTGCTGTGGTGAGCCTTTGGTCCACACACTTCAAATCAGACAACCTTTTATGGTCCTGATGCAACTCTAAACCAGACAGCTGACATAAATCCCAACTGTCTATCACAGCCACAGGCTCTCCCAGTCATACAGATTAACTGGTATAGATTACTCTTTGTTTTTTATGTTCCATCCCTATCAACACAGTTAAGACAAGCAACTTTCCAGAAGGGAAAAGAAAAAGAGTTTAAACCTTCCTTTCACATTACTGGCACCTAAAAATTGTATATTACAACTATGTCTACCCTTACTACTTATGAATAGTCACCTTTTTATCTTCCTATGTGCAAGGTGTGTGATACATTGTAAAGTCAGAAACAACCTACAGTAAGGCCCGAGAACTTTTCCTTGTTTCTGCATCCAGTCCAATCTCTGTCGTGTACAATATGGGGATGAATTCATGTGGGTCTGTGGTGGCTGGACCACCACTGCGTATATTGGAGAAGTTTTCTGAAGATACTGTCCCCAGTGTGCTGGCACAGTTACCACTTGGGTAGCTGGATCATACTTTTCTCCCTTTTTTTTTCTTTTGAACTCTCATAGCATAAACATTTTTTCATTTAAGTCACCTTAGAAAACAATATTGTGGTCACTCTCATTGATTTCTATGTGCCAGGGCAGACCTCACTAGAGAGATGCCTTGGCTTCTCCAATGGAGGTGACACTTCCATGAAAGGATATAGATCCAAAACTGTGATAATTTTCTTGGCTTATTGGTTGTACACTCTTGAAAGGGAGGAAACTCAGTGATGCACCTGCATCCTAAAATCACTATAAGGGGATACTTTTTTCTCTATATATGAAAAGATGATAAGGGGCAGCTTAGAAAGCCTCATAAAGAAAACAGTCTACCTACTTGAACCAGAGCAGGTAAATTGAGTGCTTGTACAAAGGTGACTTTGTATTTTCAGATCCCAGGAAAATGTGGATGCCATATGACAGAACCACCAGTACAAACATGAGATTGTTGGAGAGCCAGCCTAGAAAGCATAGTTCAAGGATGTTACATAAAGCATAGTCTATAAATCCTGTATCCTTGCCTAATCTAGTTGTCTCATTTTGCTAGCACTGTGCTATTATTACACATTTAATGACACATGCTTAGATATTCCTGGCAGGTCCCAATATATTATTGACAGAAGCTGTCCTGTGGACACAAAGAGTTTTGTCTTTTAGTTACTCTTTATGGATCTTGATTTGTCTTTGCGAGGGACAGTTTGGGAAAACCTGCAGTTTTTCAAGAGGAAGGTTTTAATGGGCTCAGGAGCATGCAGTGAAATCAGATCACAGCATACTTCTCAGTCTGTCTTGACTCATCTCTGTCTTTGTGTTTAGCAGCTGCAAATGGGTTTAGTGCTTGTAACCCAGTGCATGTTCACTGGTCACAAAGTTAGTGCAATGGTGAATCTCAGTTACTGAAAAGACAAGATAAATTTTAGATACTGGTTTTCTGTCTTCTGAGCAGAAGGACCCTGCTTTCTCCTGTAAAGAAGTTAAGGAAGAAAGGCTAACAATTGCAGACCTTACAAAAATCAGACTTTTTATTGCATTTCTTAGAAGCTATGAGGCTGACTTTGGGCTCTGCATCCTGATCTTCAGGTTTCTTTTCCTTTACCATTACTGATCAGCGAAATCTTTTGGTAGATTTTGACTAGGTGCTTTGTACTTCCTTTGAAAAAAAATAAATATTCCTATTTACAATTCATCCCCAATCTGCAGAATAGTATATCCTGGCCTCTCACACCTCTCCTCAGTGAGACTTCTTACCCTCAGAAGAAGGAAATTGCAACCCATCCATGCCAGTCTCAGTGCCTTTCATTCGGTTTCCTTTGAATGTCATCTTGGCAGCCACAAAATGAAAGGAAAGGCCTGCATGGAAATGTGGTTGTTTTTATAACCCACCTAAACCTGACAGAAGATTGAGCAAAGCTATTTTTCTGTCATGTATTTGTCTGGGACATATTTGTTCATGAAATTCCTATCCAGGCATATGAAAATAGAGTTGTTAGTATGTGTAACAATTTGTGCGATTCAGGGCGAAGTATGGTTTTGTTGGCTTGTTTCTCTTAAGGTGTTTTCAAATACAATGGACAACTTAAGAGGAAAATCCAGTGATTGCACCCATGGGCTGAATAGCAGAGTTCTGCCACTTTGGCAGTTTACAGTAATTCAGTAGTGTTTATGACGATAAGAAAGCAATTTGGTGAAAGTGAGGTAAAACAGCTAATACAGAGCAAGATAAAACTGCAGTTAATTCAACCATCAGGAAACTGACCACTGAAAAATGTTCCTGATATGTCATTTTGAGTCAGTCCAGGTTGTGATTTTGCTCAATCCACTCCTTGTTTAAGTTTCAGTGCTAAAAAGACCATTTGTCAGAGTGTCACTCAAACAAACTTTATGCAACAGATACAAAGCAACCATAGTGCATTGCTGTGGTGTAGCGAGACACAGAGGCCTTTGCCAGTAAAGTTTTTCTTATACTGTTTGTATTTCATCAACCTTTCCAAAAGATAAAGATGTGATGTTGGTGGGAAACAAAGTCCAGTAGTCCAATGGTGTTTATCAACTGTTTAGAGCCAGAATTGTATGAGAAGTCAAACTCAAAGTGAGTAAAGACAATAAACAGAAAGATAGATGTACTGGCACCTATTTGCATGTTATTTCAAGTCGTTGACAGGCTGGGATATAGCCTGTGCATACACAAATGTGCACGTTTTTGCCAGGCATTCTCTCTGTAAGCAGCAGTGTAACTCTGGCGCCAACGTTCAACAAAAAATAAAAAGCAGCTCAGGAGAATGCTGTGGACCAGAATACTGCATACAAACCTTACTGATTTTCCTAATGCATCATCAGCAAATAGAGAATATTAATCTAAGAATTTCTAGTAGTTTAGTCATCAAGCAAATGCTTCCATTTTAGATAACAAATTGAATAGAACTGCAACAAACAGTCCTTTAAAAACGTGTCTTCAAGACTAAATTCTGAGGGGATTTCCACTTTAGAAGTATTCATACTGCTGCCACTAAAACTATTACATAAACATTCACAGCTGTGAATAAGTGTTTCAAAACATGATTCATAACTAGCATTAAAAAAAAATGATCATTTTGGAGAACCAGACAATGCATCAAAAGTCCACTAGTAATAAAAGAGAATCTCCTCTATTTTTCCACTAGCCAAAATTGAACTGACAGAGAAATAACTCTTTGTTCCTGGAACTGGATATCTGATGTTCTGAGAAGAGAGAAAAACCATGTTATGATATTAGGTAATTTCTCAGTAGAGAGGAGGAGGACAGCTAAAACTCGGGCTGTAAGTCTGTCGAGGTTCTGGAATTTAAGTCAAGTAACTGTAACAATTACAGGTAATATGTTTATTGGTAAAAAGGTTTCCTTAAACTGTAGACTAAGAGTTGAATTTTCATGCTGCTTTTCATAAGCACTCTCAGATCACGCAGTTTCTGCCACTTTGTATCCCACTACAAAGCTACTGAGCAATGGGCTTACTACTTAAACTTCCCCTTTAAGTTTCAGATTCTTCTAGTTTTACATCTGCTGACTACATCGAGGAGTACCTCAGGGAAGGGTTATTGGTTTTTTTGAAGGCACAGAATATAACAAGTGAACAAGCCATTTCAAAGATACTGTCAGATGGATGCTACTTGAAACGTGAAATCAGCCCAGTGGATTTCTAATAAGGAGACCAATTTAGGACAATCTGAGTGAGAACTGTTGAAGGAATACAAAATCACAAGCCAAGATTCCTTCTAAAATCCCAGCTCTGACATCAACTGCACAATAAAAAGCCATCATGTGTTATGGTGGGATTCATTTTGCCTGATTTTTGATGTCTAAATATCGAAGTGAAATCTCTCAACAGCAGCATCATAACACAGATGGTAGGGCAGGCAAAATGAACTGCTCTTTGGGAGTGCTGTGAGAGCTATGAAAGTGCCCTGGGCCCACTGCTGGCATGAGGCAGGTGATTTCAAGACTTGCTTCAGGTTAGAAACCTCTTCACATGACATTTTCAGAGCTGAATCCTACCTCTTGAGGTGTAACCAAGCTGCTGTTGCAATTAATGGCAGTTGGAAATAGTCTGTAAAATTTAAGGCAAGTCCACACTTAAATCTTTTAATGATAGATTAATCTTCTTTAGAGGCATGACAGCACTTAACCTGGCAAATGTCCTGATGTAAACAAAAATTACGTGGCATAAAATGTGGGATTTTGTTGTTGCTTTTTTCTGTTTTACTCAGGAAATGGGTGTCAGTTGTTTGGACTCCCCTTCCAAGTAAATGTCTCTTCGATGCAGGAGAATGGCACCATCACTGGTGTGATGGGAAACACAGCATGCTCAGAGCAGGGGTTTTGACAGGCCTGCTGCAAAAGCAATCTTCGCCTGATATATATTAATGGTATAAAAATGTCATCACCCTCTCTCACAAACACAAAGCAACACACAGAATCATTTTAGCCTGCAGCCAGGAGTTTTAAGCACGGATGTGGACAAGCTGCACCAGCCCACCTTCTGGGAACTAGGTCTTCGGTTTGGTCTCAATATGTCCATCTCCCCTCCGTGCATGATAGTCCTTCACTTCACAGGGGTGCTGTGATTACTCAGTTATTGTTGTTTAGTAAACATTTGCAAGATTAAATACAATGTGTGAGAGAGACATATTGTGACCTGACACAGGCATGGTTTGGTTATGCAAGCTGGGTCTGACTGTGTTCTTCTGTAAAGAACAAATACCCTTGATATTAGAAATTGCTCATTGTGAATTACTGTTTTATTTTATTTTGTTTTAAATAATGTGGAAAGTGTAACCCTTCCACGTTCTCTGTTCTCCTTAGTCCTGACACATCAAAGCAGCAGCCACAGGGAGACATCTGTCACTAGTTAATGTCATGGTTATGGAGGTAGAACCTCCTCTTCTGTTTGGGCCAATGTGGTCAGCCCTTTGATGGATGTGTTCAGCCTTCATCCAGTTTGATCACCCCGTGCAGCCCCTTGTTCAGATCTGCGTGTGAACAAGAATGTCCTGACCTGAGATCCTTTTTAATACAGCAGGGATCCATGATATAAACCATCAAAGGAAACCTTTGATCTTTTGACTATCTCTTAGTCATCTGCTGCACAATGCAAATAATAATGAAAACAAAGCTAAGGAGCGGAGCAGCTACATTAAAGAATCAGGCTTGTTGCCGGCAATGAAGCTAATCACTGAGGTTTTATCCTATAGTCAGACTCAAAAAGAAACAGGGAGGAGGGAAGAGAAAAGAGGAGAAAAAAAAAAAAAAAGCTGTGCTCAGCAGTGAAACCTCTTTACTAAACTGAAATATTTCAAGAACATTAATTATTTTATGTCAGAGGAGTTGACATAAAATAGCCACTCTTTACAGTAGAATTTAACAAATAATCCTTATTCCAGTGTCTTTTTTTTTTTTCTAACTTGCACAGAAATATGTATGAATGTACATCACAATTCAAGTGTCTCTCAGTTAATCAAATTAAGTGAGTAGTACTGGAGTCTTTGCCGCCTTTTCTCTACTCTTTCTTTCCCCCTCTCCTTCCACCCTCCTCCCCTCACCCACCCAATAGGCCCCCTTGGGATGGAAAGCGTGTTGATTCAGAAAGTGAATATATCACTCCAGGAAAATAGCATCTCAAAAGTGTGAATCTCTTTGCAGCAATCTCATTTGATTTTGTAGCATTTTCTGGGACCCATAAAACCTCAAACAAATGTGTGTGACAGTTGGGGCCTGAAGGAGTGTGTGTGTGCAAATGCACGTGTGTCTGCACGTATGCAGGTTTTTCTGTCTGCGTGTGTTTTGTGAGCATACTGAAGGATTCTTTCAAGCTCTAATGCCAAGCATGTCTGTTTATGTACATTCTTTCTCATATGTTCCTCTTGCACATCATTATTTAGCTCAGGTGAAATTTTGTTCTGACAAAAAGCCTAGAAGTTTTAAATCATTTATTAGGTGAACAGAAACAGCCAGAAATATCAGCAGTTTTCCCCTTCTGTGTGTGTTAACAGTATCTCTGAGCTCTGCTCAAGCTGTCAAACTCTCTCAGAGGCTGAAAATGTTATACAGCTTCTGCAACCCATTTGCAATGCCAAATGGGTCACTCTTCTGCCAAGGTAACCAAACTGTCACAGTGGGCCAAATCAATAAGTCAGAGCTGTCAGGCAAAAAATATCCATCACCTCTGTGATGCTTAATTCAAATACCTGATGCTTTCTAAGAAGAAATTAATTCAGAGTATCAACTTCAGTGGACAGATATTATGACAATGTTGTTACGTTCACAATCTTACTTTATGAGCTGGAAAGTTCCAAGGATAAACTGTGATATGAGGCCACAAACAGATTAAGGTTGTTGCAAAGAAACTTCCAAAGGAGGTCAGAAGTAGAATGGTGCAGACAGGACCCCATCAGGGGAAAGAAAATACTTTTTGGGAGGCAAAATTGGTGCAGGTTATATCAAAAAGTGAAAACTGCTAACTTTTGAACTAAATTTAAGAACAACTTTTAAGAATAGAGGAAGCAAATGATGCAACAGATTTTGGCCAGGAGGTTAGCAACAGTAGACAGCATAAAACAAAGTCAAAAGGCTTGCTTGGATTTTTCAAAAGTTTATCCAGAGCCACCATACCCCCACAAACCAAACGTCTTCCACAAAAACTCTACTCCATAGGAAAATGTGTTATCACCACTGATCTAAACTGACAAATGTTGCCTAATTTCTTTAGAGAAACTCTTACACCAGTGTGTGAGGCCAGTGAGCTTAGTTTCCTCAGCCTGTGTAGCTGGAGTTTCACATCAGGCAGGAGTGCTCCCTCAAACTGACCTCCCAAGAAGGATTCCTAGGCTCTGAGCAAATTTGACCATCCTTCAGCCAGAAGGATGGAGGATCCCTTGAGAATGGGAGCTATGGAGAAGAAGGAAGATATAGGAGAAAAAAAGTTGTTAAAAATATCCGGGATTCTTATCATGCTCAGGAAGTGGGGCATTGGAGAGGAAGGCAAAGAGAGTTGCTAGAAAAAGGAGCTCTAATCCTTTGATTTATAAGACCTTTCCTAACACTCTAAAGAAGACAACAAGTGAGGGATGCTACCTACAGTTTTCTGCTCTGTCTTACACAAGAGATTAAGCATAATAAAAATAATAGGCATGTGGGCACTCAGAAGGGGTATTTTCTGTAATGTAGGTCACAGTTGCTGCCCATTAGCATCAGAACAAACTAGCCTTTTTACCTCCTAACTATTCACAGACAAGCCCAGACTTGCCCTGTTTTAGGGTTAGCAACTACCATGAAAAAAATAGCCTTGGTAGATGCCATTTCTAAAAAGTGTCTCCTTTAAATTATTGTTTCCTTTCATAGAGAATACGAGGGAGACTGTTATGGTGCACAGGGAATAACTCTTGGATTTTCTAGATTTGTCAGTGCAACTGTGTTAGAAGGGACATGAACAAGTTTACTTTTACAGCTGCATGAACCTGGGCGAACGCTGAAAGTGTAGGTGCTTTGAATTTTTATGATGGCCCATCTAAAAAAGCCAGACCAGTGTAGAGGGGTTGACAACACCATCATTTTCCTTAACTGTAGCTGAACTGGGAGAGTTCAAAAGACTTATTTTGCCACTGGTGCTGAACCCTCAGACTGTACCCAGTGGACTTTAGATTGGTTTTATTTTCATATACGATTGCCTTCCTGATTTTGTTTTCCTGTCTTTTTTTAGCACTGTAGTTTTTAAGTAGTTATTTGGCAAGGGAGTGGAAATTTTACTTAAATATGTTATTGGTGGTATTTAAAAGGAAAAAATAAAGATATTTTAAAAGGTCTGCTTGAATAACAAAGGATTTTCCTTTTATTTTTTATTAACATCCATGAGGGTTTTGTTGTCTCTTGTTCCTTTCTCTTTAGACTTAGAGATTTTTTGTGTGTTTACTCTTACTAGCTTTTGTGCCACTTTAATTTCTGTGTGTATTTTAACAAACCACCATCTGTACAATTAATGCAAAATCGCATTTTACAGAGATTTTTAAAGTTATTGTTTCAATTGTGTTACAAGACAAAGATAGCCCCAGTCCCAGGGAGCTTCCAGTGTGAGACTTAAACAAAATGTGGCTATTAACTAAACAGACTCTGAATCTTTCACAAAAATAAAACATTGGCTGTCAGAAATAATATATAGAACTCTTTAATATGAAAAATTGCAAATCTTCAACTGACCACATATCCTGCAGGAGTAATTATGTCATTTCAGAAGAAAATAAAACAGCCATGTTTTGTCAAATATAAGACATTTCACACACTATCAATTTTACAGATATAAATACCTAGGGGCATACACAAACTCTATGATCACCAATGGCAAATTGCCAAGTGAGGACAGATTCATTAAACATTAGAAGTATCAGGCACCCACCCAAAGCCATAAATTAACATTTTAAGCCTTGAACATTATGCCACTGCATACAAGTTAAATATGTTTGGAGACATTTTTATGCAGCCTAATTAGAACTGAATGGAAATCCCAGTTAATGTATGATGTAGCTCTTCCTTAGCGTAGTTTTCTTGGCTAAAATCAGTCTTAAAAGAGTCGTATTCCTTTCTGCAACTTGCTGCAGCTAAAAGAAGCTGGTGGTAAATTGCGTGCATAAGAGGTTAGGAAACTGCTGCAACTGGGTGGCTGAAACAAGCCTGGCTTGTTTAGGTTAGTGGAACCGCCAGTAAACCTTTGTAATCTGCAGGCAGAAAGAGTGAGTTCTTAATTAATATTCTCAATAGCAGTGACTAATCTTCTTTGAAACCAGCTCCTGTCACCAGATGAAATTGTCAGCAGGCTTCTGCAGCTACTGTTTGAGCAGCCAGTCACTATTTACAGTTTTAAAAAGCAATGTGCATCTCAGCAACCAGATACAATTAAACTTGGAGTTTAAACAGCATGGCAAGCCCGAGCCTCTTTTTCTCATCTTGCTTGCTAGGTTACACCCACCCACAGCAGCTACCAGGAAAGACCTTTGTGCACTAGACATGGCAAATAGAATAGCATGAAACGGGAGCTGCCTTATTTGCTATCTAAGGAAAGATTGTGCAGTTTGGTCTGTAATCGTAGTTACATTGGGGAGTTGAAAGATGAAAAGCAATAATGGACTGTGGCTCTCTTGTAGTGAGAGAGATGTCCTTTCCCTTCAGCTGAGCTCGGGCGCTGTCTGTAAGGTACTTGGTATTTCATCCAGCTCCAGATTTCTCACTCATCCTCCATGAGCAGTTTGCTGGGTACCATTGCATAAGGAGCTTGCAAAGGGTGCAAAGTTGTGGTCTTTTTCTCCTTTTAACAGGGGATTGGTGTAACTGTCCAAGATTCCTTATTGTTGGGTCAAATTGTTTCTTAGATTTAAAATTGCAGCAATATACACGTTTTTCTTTCTGTTTCTAATGAGATTTGATCCAAATGTTAACTTCTGGCCAAAGCATCTCAGTACACGAAACTTTAGGCATAAAAAAAGAAAAAATCTGGTCTCCATATTTTTGAAATATTAGTACAAAAATATTTTTAAATATGCAACAGAGTGTTCTTCATAATATTCCTTTTGTGTTTTTCTTTGCATGCAAATGAGGAGTTTTATGGCAAGGCTTCCTCTTGTTTATAGCTAACAGGTAACTATGCAGTTATGCAAACTGAAGCATAGGCAGTGATAAGGATGGAGTTAGACCAAACTGATCTGTCATGATTCCGTTGTGGATAGCAGCTTCTACATGGTGGCCACCTGATTCCCTGCTCCCCTAAATCACAGCTATTCCCAGAGAAAGGTTCCTAGTCCAGACCAGAGATGGTGGAGGAGCCAGATGTGGTGCCAGCATAGGTGGGATGCTGGACAACAGCATGACAAAGAGTCACTTATCTGGCAGCTTTTGCACCAGCACTGGTGCTTGTGCTGGGACTAAACCCAGGTCCCTCCCTCACGTTTTTTCTTCTCTTCTGATAAGCTTTTACTTAACTGAGCAACTGTTAGGTAGTGTTAATATTTTAGAAGTTACAAATGGTCTGAGCAATCCAGCGATGAGTGAAGTGCTGCTCTTTTCGTGAAGGGAGTTGCAGAAGAGAATGACAGTTATAAAGTAATGAAATTGCAGCAATTATGTTTTTCCTCTTGATTCCCTTTTCAGAGATAATGATGAAAGGCTCTGAAAGTATAAGGACACGGGATGAATAATTGATTGTAAAGCATATTCACAAGTAGGAAAGAGCAACAAAAAAATCTCCACTGACTGTAGCAAAGATCCTGCAGGGAATGCTGATTGTGGATAATTTCTTTGAAGGACTGGATATTAGTAATTTTCATGGTAAATTAAGGTTAAGTTACTTGGCATTAGCTCTATGTGAAGTTCAAACAAAAGAGAAAGGTCCCTTCAAAAATAACACAAGGAATTTTTTTTCATGTTTTGTTTTGTTTTATCAAATTAATAATGCTCATGTACTCCCCATTTGCCCTGCAGCTATGACTCATGAGTGCGTGTATGCATAAATGAGAGATACAGGCTCTCAGAATTTACCACAAAAATTAAAACAGGAAGGCAGATGGCAGTCTTTTATTCCATCTGTATTTCAGTTAATCAGCTTCTCTTATCAGAAATGCTGCTTTAGAAATCACTGGTTCTTTTTTGTCCTTTGCAAACTAGAGACACACAAGCTGCTTTTTTTCTGAATGTTCTGCTGGCTGACATATAGGCAATACCTACCTATACATGAGAAAAATGAAAGAAGGTAAAATTACCTAAAAACATTTAGCATACGTTAGCTAAGTTTAACAGAAATGCTTTGCCTAAAGATAGGCAAGTCTGGGGCATTGATTTTCCTCTTTGAACTATTGCAAAGGAAAATGTCAGTGGAGTCACCCTGGTATAGGGAGTGAAGAACCAAATCTCTTCTGTATGAATTTGTAAAGTCTCAAATTAAATGAAACTGAAGGGGGGAGAGAGAGACAGAGAGGGACTTAGGTATCCATTCTTACCATCTTGGTAGCTCGTGTTACAACCCACACCTAAAGGCAGGGTAACTGAGGTTCTTGTTGATAGATCCCTTCTGTGAATTAGAGTGAAATGACGTTGACTGATGTTCTCGTGTATATATATATATATATGTGTGTGTGTGGAGGTATGTGTGGCAGGTTTATTTTAGAACAATTTGATTTCAATTTTGGTTATTATCTACATTATAGAAATGTAACAATATAAAAGTATAAAGATATCACTTAAGAAAATGTATAAGGAAAAGAAAGAAAGAGAAAGAAAGGATAAGAGTAGATAGTGGAGAGGAAAGATACTGTGAGAAAATTCTCTTTTATCAATTTATAGAAACGGCAAAAAACTTTCGCAGGACAAGGAAACTTACAGAAAAGGATCCTTTATTTGCAGCGCTGGGTGCAGTCCCAAGCCGCCCGCCTGGAAAAGCACACCCCTCCCCGAGCCCGTGTCTTTCTTATACTCTTCAGTTACCCAATATCTTGAATATTCAGCAGGTAACAAGTATTTTACCTTAAAAGGGTACTTTTCAAACTGGCGGGTGGGTGTCACCCTCCCACCTGATTGGCTCCTCACTTGATTGGTCCCACCTAATTGGATCAGGGCATACCCCCTGTACAGTTTGATTGATTGGTGACGTACCCCTCTGTACATGTACAGGGGGTCCCCCCTGTACAAAAAGACACGTGGCTGATATTGTATCCTACCTCGGCCGCAATATTCCCTTGGTGTACAGCCCTGACGGGGCCTTTCACCTTACAATCTTCGCGAGACGCCTGAAATAAAATTAAATGGGAGGTAAGAAGGAAGTCCCAACACCCCGTTTCCTACTTACATAACTTTACTTATAATAAAACCAGATTATTTTATTTCTCATAATACCACCACCTGTGAATTCAGCAACGAGACTTGGCTGTTGCAATTTCACTGGCCGTTGGTCAAAGTGCTGGCTGCAGTCTTGATCTGTTGGGGCTGGGGGGGGGAAGCCACTCAAAACACGAAGTTCAACAGGTTAATATACATTTAGGCTCAGGTGGAATGACCACGTACCTCCCCCGTGGGGATGGGGTGGGAGTTTTACCCTGTCTGTTGCAGCTGTGAATCATGTGCAGTCCTCTGGTACAAGGCCCAGAAATGAGTCTGGGGCCACTTTGGGGGTCTTTTATGGGTTGTGGCCCCTTATAGACATGACCACTCTTTCTCACCTGTGTGTAGTTGAGTCACTTATGCCCATCAGAAGAGATGAAAATCTTTAGACCTACGTGTGAATGTCCTGGTACTTTCCCCGATGAAAGGGAGAAATTTTCACATCTATGCCGTGATGTAAGGGAGGACATTGGCATGATAAAAAGCATTATCTCACCTTGCAGGATCTGTTTCTTATCCTCCTCTCTCATTATCTGGCTCAAAATCCAGCTCAAAACGTTGCTAAACAAAGGTTGGATTGTCATGGTCATCCTCAGGTGATGATGAAGGGTGCTCATCCACTCTGCATCTGGGCTGTTCTTATGCAGATCCAAAAAATCCCCTCCTCCCCTTCAGTTGGGGGTCACAAACCTGGCCTCAGCAAAGCACTGCTGCTTTTGCAAATAGCAATTGTTTGAGTCGTTAACCCTTAACATTTCAGTCTCTCGCAGCTTGAGGAAGGAAAAGGAAAAGGAAAAGGAAAAGGAAAAGGAAAAGGAAAAGGAAAAGGAAAAGGAAAAGGAAAAGGAAAAGGAAAAGGAAAAGGAAAAGGAAAAACACTGTCACAGCAGAGTTTTGGAGTTAATCTACCTATTTTTCAGGCATGTATTTTAATAAGATTTAATGAGCTGCTGAAAAGAGGAGTGCTGCTTTTTTTCGACTGATGGCAGTAAGATGAAAACAAGTGGCTTTTTAGAATGACGTTAACTAGCACTTTAAAACTTAACAGAGCTCCTATGAATCTCTGTTGGCAGCACCTGGAAGAAGCAGGTGAGAATTCCAGTGAGATAAATGGCAAGTGAGGGGCAGAACAAAATAATAAATTCTTATTTGCAAGATCTGGATACAACATCAGTCCTGGAAAAATGTTTTTCAAAATCAGCAGAAGTGTTGCCTGCAGTGAAAGTTAAAAAAAGTGTTTTGAGGAAAATCTGGGACTGGTAAAATGATTATAGTATTTCAAACACAGACAGTTCTTTTAGAATAGTATTTTTTAATTTTTGTAACAAAATTTCAAATTACAAATGTGAAGGGTGAAGGAACATGTAAGCCAACCACAAGAAACATCCTTGTTCCACAACAATTTGAGCTCCATGCCCCTGGGTGTTAGATAATGAGTGTTTCAGGATTGTATCAGTTCTCTGCATCATAGAGATCAAGACAAAGAAAGCATGTGCCTAAGTGATGTGCCCATGTTCAGCCCTGAAATACTTCCCCTGCCCAGTGACAGTGGAATGCCTACCACTGTCTGCTGAGGGATGTATTTTGGCCTATTGCTTCCAATCTAAAACCAGCATAAAGATAGAAACTGCTTTGATTCTGTGTGTTCTTTGTGACAGAGGAGAAGAACACATTTCTTGAATTTGTAGATGATAATTTGGGAGGGAGTGCAAGCATGCTGATTAGAATTTAAATTGATCGTATAGAAATTAGCTAAAAATATAGGATGTATTTCAACAACAAGTGCCAGAAACTACCCCCAGCAGTAATTAACTGCAGGCATGAGGAATGGGAATGAATCAGCAACACAGCAGTTGTGCAGAGAAGAGCTTGCAAGTGGTGTATTTGATTTCAGCTGAACACAATTCCAGCAATACCATGGTTTTCAACACAGGCAAATGCCAGCCTGGGTTGTGTAAGCAGGAGCAGAGGCTGATTGACATTTTCAATAATTCTTCCACTCTATTTCTCTTAGCATTCATTAATCTTTAGGTCAGGATTCAAATGTTGTCTTTGGTACAGTAGCTTGGGCTATCAGGGGAAACACAGGAGAGCAGCGGGTTTGATCAAAAGTTTTAGAGAAATGGCCTACAAAAAAAAATAACTCATCTCTGGTAATTTAGTCTGGAAAAGGAACACTGAAGGAGGAGAATGATTCCACAATTACATAAAAGGTAGCTAAAAGGAGGGAAACGATGCTCCATTCTCCATTTGCACGCTCGATAAGAGAAACTGGAGCACAAAATGTGCAGCCAAAATACTTTTCACTTTCTAATGACAGACAGAAATGAAGACCTGGATTACATTACCTGGACAGTTGTAGAGACCTTAGAAAGAGGCATGTAAACATGTACCAGGAAGGACAGAGATGCAGGCCACCTGCCTTGGGCAAAGGATGAGCTGGATGACCTGCCAGCTCCCCACCCTGTCAGGGGATTACGCTGTTACAGTCCCCTGACAACAACCTGGAGTGGCTGTTACAGAGCAAAGGCCTGCTCCAGCCCTAAAAGGACACACCTGACAGGAGGTGTGTCATCAGGCAGGTTGTGGCTTCTCTGAGCTGGTAGGAAATGAATGGGAGTCAGCCTAAAATGCCAGTAATGTAAAAAAGGGGCCAAAAGTAGAAGAATTCAGCTGACTGTCTGTAGGGTGAGGTGCCAGATCTAGATGTTGGGCAAAGCTTTTCTCTGTCTCTTTCAGTCTGCCTTATCTTCATCTTCTTTCAGTTTGCTCTCTCTGCCTCTTTTATGCCTTAGGATAAATTAATTTTGAATGTTTTTGTGAACAAATAAAGAGCAGTGTCTTGCGGTTTTCATAACGAATCGCTTTGTGGTATGTCTTTGTCTGCACATCACAAATTCCAGTAGATAAGAAAACTGAATAAATATTTCATGTAAAAAAAAAAAGTACCACAGAAAAGAGCTAATTAGCTGGATTGATATAAGTTGTTTTGTGACCCGTGAAAATATGTTAGTCATAATGCTGTTCTTGATAAACACCGTGCAAACTCATTCAGACATGCTGTCAGACTAGGATAGGGAAACGTGAAAAGCGAAGAGAAGCACTCAAGGTAATATTAAAAGAAAAGTCAGAAGAAAGATTTTTGTCTGAAGGCTTCGCCACAATGTCTAACTCGGTTCTCCCAAAAGCTGCTGACAGCACTATAGCCAAAGTGGGTAAAGTAGCCTCCCAGAGTTATGAAACTGGTGTGGTGTGATTTGCTCTGCAGAGGGTGGAGTAAGAATGAGGGCAAGGCTTGAGGTGTAGTTTTCAAATGGTGCACTTGAGGTCATGGACTGACTGGCTCCAGTCAGATTATTGCCCTTATGTCTGCAGACAAGCTTCTTAATAGTATACCCCGCCTTTAGAAACTGCACAGAGGGAAAACAGTCCATCTACTGGAAGATGTATAAGATTCAGTTACCCCCCTTACTGGAGAGGACTCAGCATTTTGGTGTCAGAATATAATTCTTTATTGAAGTCATAGAAATTATGACTTTGCTGTCATTGAAAGGGAAAGAGTGGTAATACGTTTTTTAGAAGAAAGAAGGAGAGTGTTTAAAGGTTCCCTTAAGAACATCTGTGTGTGTGTGCGCCTGCCTATTTGTATATTTTCCCCTTCATTTAGCAACCAGCGAAGTCAGGCTATGCACATTTCCATACTGGAAGTCTCCTTTTAAGGCCAGGCAGTCTGCCCTCCTGTAGCTCCTTCTTTCCTCCTCTTGTGAAGGCAGGCTTCGAGGCAGAGCAGTGAGCAGAGACAAACAACACTCCCATGGAAGGCTTCTCGTGGGTCAACTCTGTGTGGCATCCCCTGTCACAAGCCTCTCCTGCGGAACTGAAACACCCAACAGTATCCCAAATTTGAAAGTAGGCAAAATAAGCCATCATCTTCTCCCTTTATAATCTCAGGCAGGGACTGTGTCCTTGCAATGAGATCCCTATAATGGGAATGCTCCTTTCCATCTTTTCAAAAGTGTATCTCTGGCTCCAACAGAGTTGAGCTTGTTTTCTCCTCTGCAGTTTGACAGATTTCATAAGTGTAGTGGGCTAATTGCAACCACAAGACTCGGCCAACCTTCTTGACTGCTGCATGATATCCCCAGCATCTCATTTCTATGAAAAACATTATTTTACTGTGCATTTAAAAGTAATTTTAGTAAATTAATGATGTCTTGAGATTGTAATGGATTAGAAGTCCTGCACTTGTTGTCAGTGACAGATGGAGAAACATCATGTGTCAAGAGTAAATTTCTGGATATTGTTTGCCTTAAAACACTTGCTTTCACATGCATGCGTACAAGTGCACACAGAAAAAAAACTTTAAAACTTTTGGACTAAAGTTTCCCCTGTTTAATTCAGTAAAAAAGTGACAGTTGTCAGGGAAAAAATTTTGAGCAGATAAATAGAGAAGGAATTAAATCCTTAAAGATTTTTCTGTGATGCCTTTTAGACTTTTCTTGTCAAGTTTCTCAATCTGCTTTTACACCCAGTGTCTCTGTAAATAATATAGTATTACAAAGTTAGTCATACTGGGAGGAATGAAACTGAGAGCTTCTAATAAAGAGAAAAAGCCCTTTATAAATACCAGAATCCAGTTTTAAAATGCTTTTCAGTACGTAGAGGAGTTTCTCTCCCACCTGGGCAGTGAAGTTCAACAGGAAGCCAGGCCAGACATGACATTCCCATGCTTGGCTCCTGCTTCGTGCACGTGGATGCACAAAGCCATGACTTGCACCTGCACCACAGCATCTTCCCCTCCCCATGGCCTGACGCAGCAGGTGTGGCCACTCTGCCTTGCTGGGCAGCTCAGCTCCCCTCGCCGTGAATGTTGTCACCGCGGGCACACCCGAGGCTGGAGGCATCCTCACCGTCTGACTCACTCGGCAGTGCCTCACTCGCTCGGGTTGGGGTCCTGCCTTGTAGGACGTGGAAACCTGCTGGAGCCTGCCCAAGCAGCAGAGGACTTGGAAAGAAAGATTGAGTGGGAGGCAAAGCGTGTCACAGGGAGAAGGTGCACCAGGCGAGATGATGATCCCAGTGCTGCGGCTCCCGTTTGCGCCGCGGGGCACCTCCCTGGGAGAGCCCGCTCCCCGCCCGTGGGCTCAGCACACCTCTGGACCCTAGCCTGGAGCTGCTCTTCTCAGATGCTACTGAAATCACCCCTCAAATTCGGAATTCAGCATTGTTAGGGTCACAGAGTTAGTGTTTGTAAGAAATTTCAGAACAATTCCAGGCTGAGATTTTTAAATTCATCTTATGGCTCCAGGCAGTCGACTCTTAAAGTTTTTCGGGAAAGACACGCCTTAGGCTCCTTGGCAAATCCTGGCTGTAAGAGCAAGTGCAGTAACCTGCAGAAGGCTATAAACTGTGTCTTGCCATACCACATGCTTTATTTCCGTTTGAATTTCCTCTATCCCTGTATTCCTATAATTTCACCCTGTCTTTTGAGTACACGCAAAGAAAATCCAAAAAAACAAACCCCAAACTAAAACACAGCACTGCTCCAAGAAAAGCAGTGATTAGACTTTGAAGGGCAGTAAGTTCCAGAGAGCAGGATTTTGTTTTCAATTTAATTTGATATTCATATTCACCAGCACTCAAAGTTTCCCCCAAAACATACCTTCAGAGGAAACACTAGTCAGCATTTCCCTAATTCAGAGAAGGGCTTAGCTTAATGTACATAACAGTTTTCCACTCACCGCTGGTTCTGGATAGCGTCATGTTTGAGAAGATGCCTCATACCATTTGCTTGTCCTTTAAAGAGTGTTATTTAAATGAAAGTGAAGTCCAAAACACACTTAACTATTAGCAGTAATTGACTAATTAATACAAACTAATACCAAATTATGCCATAAATAGATTTAATTGCAGTCACAGTTAAGTACAATGTCAGCACCTTTTTGTGAAACGTGGCCAGCCCACAAGAGTTTTGAAATCACAAATTCCAGGCCAAAATTTTCATTTGAGATGCCTTTTGGTGGGAACCCAAGCTCAAGATGAAGTAGTGCAGAGCACTTTTTTGCAGAACAAGAGTGCTCTGGGCTTTTTAAGCCAGGTACCACTACAGTATCCTGAATTTGCCATTCCAAAATGAGGGGTCACCAGTTCCTTTTTGGGAATTCCAGCCTACTGGACTGTCAGAGTATGTTGTTGTTTTTTTAAAACAGATATAGACATGTTGAGAACCGTCTTTTTAAGTCTGTAAGACACATCCATCCCATTTTAAGCAGCTGCAAAGTTACAAAGAATGAGTCTCTGTGTTTGGTAGGTTGAAAACTGCCTGTGGTTAATTCATGCCTTAAGCTGAAAGCTCTAAAAGTGCTGGGTGGATCATTGTGGTTTTTCAAAATTAAGGTGTTTCATTCCCTGTAGTTTCTCCTTCTTTGTGTGTCATCATTTTCAAAGCTTTCATGGCAGGCTTAAATTTAGAGTCCTTGTGGCTTTGTTGGGGCACCACCTTTACCCTATGTGGTCACAATTTTGTGTTTCCTGTCTCAAATCGATAGTGCCAAGATGGGTGGGGAACTTTTCGGTGAGGTAACCAAGGATGGGCAAAATAGCATCACATATCATTTGTTTTCCAGTTTCAAGGCAAGAACATCAGCAAGAAGTATGCTTAGGTAGCTAACTTCATTCAGAAAAATGGGCCAGAGTTAAGTGAAGACAGATGTATTTTCTGGTTCCGGTGCTAATATCATGTGTTGGGGGGAGTAGGCAGGTATGTATGGGTGTGTAAGTAGGGTGAGATTAGATAGATAGACACATAGGTAGATACATACATGCATACATAGATGGAGGGAGGGAGAGATGGCATATGGATTGTTTCCTTGGGACTTTAATTGCAGTGTCTGACCTCTAATCATATTTGCAGACCACCAACATTTTCCAACCCCGATATCTAAAGTTAGCTTTCTAATTTTACATCAAGGTTGTTAAATGGTTAGGTCTGAGCTTTTAAAAAAAACAGGAGGAACTGCTGCCTGGTCAGCCCTTCAGGAAAGCAAACCACTTCTACAGGCAGACAACTCTGATTATTTAATTTAGGAATCCAGCTTTTTCTGCCATGAAGAATAGTATCTGGCTACCCTGTAGACAGATGGTCTGTTAGTGCATAGAACACATTTCTAGGTAGTTCTAGCCCTGAAAACTAGTTTCCTAGTAAAGGATTAGGGAGACAACTCTTCTGTGTAGCAGCAAACCTCTTTTCAACTGCAACGATCATACAGTTTGTTTCACAGTATGGAACAATTTCTACTTACAATGCAAAATATTCTTTTTTCAATGGTTGTGTGCTTCCTTAAATGTTGTATTTCACAGAGTGAAAGTCTGAAAGGTATCTGTTAGAAGATTTTTTCTTTGATTTTCTTTGGGCTATCATCTCTTCCTATATATCCAATATTAGAAATGCCAGGGATACTCCAGCATGATCAGCATGTGTTTGCTCTGGAGGCCTGTCATGGCCCTGGAAGAGCAGGATGGGCACTGGAAAGCCATTTTACAGATAAGAGAGAATATAGAGTTCTCCTCTAATTAGATCTCTCCTGAAATATCCATTTGGGTTTGGAGTTTAAAGGATTTTTAAAGCAAGCAATGAAAAAATGTCTTTTAAAATGGCCTGTGTTTTAAATAGTCCCTTACATTGTTTGAAGTCCAGAGGTTTTTCAGTTGTTATATAGGACAGGAGAGTCACATCTCCATTGTAAAGGAATAATTGTTTCTACAGTGCTCTGAGGGATGAAAGTCTGAAAAGTCATTTGTTTTACTGCTGCTTTTGTAGACCAAAGCTCTGTCTTCATTACCACGCAAAACTGTGGAAGGAAAGGGTTTTTCACTCATCAGATTCTGTCCACAGTGCAAATTAATTAAATGCATAACAGAAGGAAGAAACGCTGTTTTGTCTTTCCAGATACAATTACCTTGTTGACTTGAATTCAATTTAGGAAAGCGTATTATTAAGAAAACCCTACCATGAATATGAAGCAGATGTCCTAATCTGATACAACTGTAAACTGGAAAGAGAGGTTGCACTGAAGTGATTCAGTGATAAATAAGGTAAGAGGCAAAATAAAATCTATAGCAGATAAGAGGCAAGCCCAGTGGCTCAGGCTTTGAGAGGTGTCCTGTTACCCAAATATAAAATCTTAGTCTTATGATTGAGAAGACCATATTATTCTCCTCTCTGGATCTCTCTATTGCTTTGGTCTTGTGTTCCGTGGCAAGGCTCTTTTCATTAGACTTTGGCCACTGCCAAAGGCCTCTTCAAACTCAGAGGTGAAAAAAAAAAAAACAAACCAAAACCAACCTTTAAGTCTTTTTAATATTCAGTTTTGGGCTGAGAGGAAGCTAATGTTTATTAAAAACTGCTTCTGGGTAGAGCTTATTTCTTTTGAAAGCTCCACAGAGCCCATGTAATAAAAGCACCATGAACACCTGTTATCAAAATGGCAAATGAAGCTCAAATTATGTAGAAAGAAATAAAAAATTCCAGTGTCAAGCTTTTAAAAGTGATCAAGTGTTTAGGGAACATTTGTTCTTAGTCGTTCTGCTCAAGACTTCTCATATGCACCTCATTTTCAGCACCTACCAGTCATCCCACCTCCTGAAAATGACAATATACAATATAGATCTTTTTTAGAAATCAAGTACACAGGTTACTGTGGAAGCTGTGGCCATCATTTCCAGCATTTTATGGGCTGCAGTGTTTGTTCCTGCTTTTTGCCTGTCTCCTTATACTGCAAGACTAGGAAGAAAATAGCATGTTGTACTTTTTACTTTATACAATTCCATGCACAATGTTAGTTAATAAACAAGCATACAAACAAAGGAATTAATTCCATTTTAAACATGCAGAATATTAAGGACTCTAAATATTTTTAATGGAGTAGTGGTTATGGAAGAGTCTATTTTACAATGAATGTGGATCAGCAGCAAAATAAGAAAACAAAGACCATATTTAGATTTGTTTTGTGGCTCTGATCCATGCTCCTTTCTTTAAAGCTTCTTCCCTCCCCAGCCATCTCTTGCATAAGAGACAGGGCAACCTCGACCATTACAGAATAAGAAAATCTGAAGGGAGTTTGGGAGATGGAGGAAAGAATAAACAGACACAAATGTCAGGTTCTGCCAAGAAAGCACCTGGAACAAATGTGTTTTTCTATTATTGTATGCTAAGTGAGTTAGCCTGAAGAATTGCTTGGAATGTAATAGTGGCATTTCCTGAGGAACAGGTTTGAAATGAGCTTAATCACAACCTAGTGATACTTTACTAATTTTGAAAAGGCGGGTAATTGTTGGACATTTCTGTGGGCTGTTGAGGGGGTGTGGTTTTGTAGGGGCTTGGGGACTGAGTTTTTTTTTTCAGTTTAGAAAAGACGAGCGAAAGCTTGCGAGCCAGATGTTTCTTCTCAGATTACAGCAGCCTGCTCAGTCTACATGTACAAAATGGGAATGGGACTGTTACAGTACCAGGTGATGTATCTAACATATAACATTACTGTTCCTATTGTTTATACAGTAGTCCTCTAGCTAAGTCTCAGGCATGCCACAGGCTTACACTGACTGCCAAGCTCAGTGGAGTGACTATGAGAGGGACCCAAACAAAGTTCTCTCTGTGTTAAGAGAAAACCCTGCTTTAAGCTACATCAGCAGGGAGGCACTTAGGCTCTGGTATCCCGATGTAGTCCAGCACCTGAGACTTTTGCCATCTTGGATTGCAGGTGCTGTGTAGAATTCTCCATTGGGTGCTACAATAAATGGCTTCAGGTAAAGGCATTGCACGTAGGGCAGCTACTGCGACTCAGTAAATGTATTTCAGAGCAGTCTAATGTTTAAAAGTTATGGCCTGAAAGTAGGAAATACACAAACAAGGAAGGAAAAAAACATCAGTAGAGCACCTACAAGCAAGCAGACCGTTTTCTTTATTCTTTACACCCCCCATCATTGCACCTACAAAGTGTCTCTGAAGAGACCGATACTTCAGCTGCTCACATACTAACGTTCCTATACAGAGCTACCATTCCAAGTATTTGAAACCCATAAAATGGGCTGCATTTTTATATGGTCTCTGCTTATCTTTTAAGCTGTGGCCAGACTTTCAAAAGTTACCCAAGAGCTGGCATCACCAGCCTGTTGTCAGCATTTGTGAAGAACTTAGCATTTACTCAAATTCTTACACTGGGGTTGCACTGCCTTGAAAAATTCAATCATTATCATGAGTGTTTAAATGTGGTCTAGTGCTGCATCTGTGTCCAGTTCTCCAACTACAGGTAGCTTTTAAATTCAGAAGCAGAGTTTTCCCAGGCCAAACATTTTTATGGGCACTTGTTTTATCTTGTCAGTGCTTGTTCTCATGATACACTATTTATGAAACATAAGATAAGATCAACCCTATAAACATATATTTCATTTGTAGGAGTGGTTTATTTTCCATGAATACATTCACATAGGCAATCTGGCTAAAGAAAACCAGTTGTACACAACTTATCGTTGTTAAAGCAACAGCTTTGTTTCGTAATTTGAGTGGGAAACAGCTGAGTCATTTTCAGCTTTGAGGCGTAAAAAGACATCTGACTTTTTTCTGCAATATAATTAGTATTCACCTTTTTTCCCCTCTTCTTACTCCAGATTAGAAAGTATTGCCCAGACCTTTAAATTTCCATATTCTCCTATCCTAATGAACATAAGCCATTCTTTTAACTACAGGATATCTTCAAGGGGACAAGAATCATCCAGGCTTTACTAATACAGATGAGATTTTATTAATACAGATTGCAACTGACCAGTTACTGGGCAGAACAGAAGAAGAAAATAGAATTAGTTGGGTTCTTTCTGCCTCTGAATAAAAGATATATTCTTAAATACAGAATTAGAAGCCTCCCTATAGGAACATACTTTTAGAGCAGAGGAAAGTTTCTAACTTTTTGCAGGTGTTGATCTCCTTGAAGAATTTAGACATCATTATAAGTGACTGATTTACTCATATGAATAGTTATAACAAGTTTCCTATCAACATGTTGGTATTATTGATTGCCTGAAGTTCATATTCATCCATACAGCCTAATTCTTTCTAGGAAGAAAAAGGAGTTTACCTCTAAGTTAAGAGGTAACTTTTGCTGTGGGTTTTTTTGATGAATTAGCTTAATTATTCTCTGAAGGAACATGGGAATGGTAGTTCTAGGTCAGATCAAAGGCTCAAATAGGCCACTAACTTGTCCCCAACAGGGCCCAGTAACAGATGCCTGGAAAAGTGTCAGTGCATGGCAAACATAGTGCTATTCCCCACAGTATTTTCCCATGAGCATCCAGCTCCCATCATATTGCCAACCAATGCTTAACTTCTTACCTGAATCTGGGCATCAACTTTCTGCACTTTTTGTTAATGCAAGTATAAATATACCTGTCAGAAATCCTTACCATTCTTCTGTAGGGACAAGATTTTACTGATCTGTGCTCTTCTGCAGTGCTCAGCCTCCCTGGTGCCTATGATTTGTGCACATTACTGTATGTCATTTTAAGACATCCAATGTCATTTGAAGACAGACATCATGTGAGCCTTGGTTGAGGACTACTGATACTTTTATTAACCCAGACAATCCCTTAAGGCCCCAATTTTTCATAAGAAAACAGTATCCAGGAGTTCCCAACGAGGCTGTAGTAGTAAAGAGATAGATTTTCATAAAGGCACACTTAACCCAGCTGTCTGAAGTGGCCAGAGTGTCAGAGGTTGTCTCTACTCAGGCTCTTTCCAGTCCTCCATCTCCATCTGAAGACAAAACCTGGGAGGTACAGGGCACCTCTGGAAACCAAGCTGTTTCAGTTCCTTGGTGGAAGTTCAGCTCTGGGATAGGCCATGGTTTTAAGTGCTGAGCAAGTTTGGAAAACCGGCAGTTAAGGTGCTTTTTTAGTATTTTGAACTCTTGAAGTTCAAAAAATCCCTAAAAATCCATGTATATATTTAAACTCTTAGAAAGGAAATTAACTTGACTTTCAAGTATTACGTGTTCTACAAGAACTGCATCCTCAAGTCCTACAAGGGTAATCTCTGCTTCAAAAGTTTTTTTCCTCTTTTGTTGTGGTTTGCCACACAGTTGCATGAACACAAGAAAGGATGTGAGACCAAATGGGACTCAGTTCAACATGACGTGGAATCTGCATCATTAAAGAGTCTGTGTTTGTCCCACTTTGAATTCCTCTCTTTTAAGCATGGGTGAATAAAACAGTTCAAGGTTTTCCAGGAAAAGTTGTCCCTGCCCCCTACAGAAACATGAACAGTTCCTGTTTTGAGTGGAAATAGTTATCATGGGATTGCAGCAATCTTTTTCATAGCTATCTCACACCATGACTCCCAGTCATTCTGTGTTGACCAGCATTTTCAAGCTTCCCTGAGCTTTTTTTTCCCTGACCTTTTCCAACTGGAGAATTCCCAACTTTTTCCAGGAACTGTTACTGTTAGTTCAAAAGCGCATGACCTACTACACTTCTTTTATTCTAATAATTCAATTCTTAACATATGACAGTTTGATCCTTTGCTGTACTGGCAATATCCCAAATTCTCATCAAAAAGTTTGATTAATGCATTCCTGTGCATTCCTATTATTGTGCCAAGACCATTCATGAAAATAATTGAAGAGGTCAGTCCAAAAGCTAATCCTTTCCCTACAGCACAGGAATGTTTTTGCTTCCACCTCCAATGTGGTAATCCCTATTGTGCCTTTGTGACAGAGACGCATCTTTCTCTTGACTGCAGCCCTGCTGCAGCCTTCTCACATAACTCTTGAAGCTGGCTGCAGCTTTCAGTGCTGATGGGCCTGACTGACAACTTCTGCTGTGACTGTGACAGTGTGCTACTTCCATGGCTCCACCAGGGAGACACCCAAATTGATGCAGGTCCCTCAGGACAGATCAACAGTCAGAAGGCCAGACAACTTTTCTCCCGTGGATTTATATTTGCTGGTCATCTGCTAAAGACACAGAGTTCTCATGTGAGAAACCATCTTGGCAAGGTCTTTGTCTGTGAGAGAAGGAGGCCTTGAAACCCTCCCCTCCTGAGCAAGTGTCAGCCTCTGCGCCTGCCACTCTGCATGTGCTTGTCTGGCTCTTCTCTGCTTCTCCTCCTCCTCACACCTCCCTTAAGAAACTTGTCTTTCAGGTGACTTCTTTGACCTGTACTCTAGGAATACCCTGTTGAAAGGTAATGCCAAATGGATGGTGCTGCCATTGTCTCTGAAGAAAAGTGTTTTCTCTCAGGTAATGTGCTGTTCAGTCCTGAAGGTTTGTCCCGCTCCAACAAAAACAAGGAGATTCAAATATCTCCAGACTTCTTGCCTCTCAGCCCAAGACTGGACTTTAACCCATTCCTGTATCCAATACCCCACACTGAAAGGCAGGAACACAGCAAGCATGCATGTTCTTTACGCTGTCCACATTTGTGCTCCATTTCCCCTCTAGCCTTTGGCACTGCAGCCAATGCCATTGTACTTACTGAAAAAGATGGCAAATGTTTTGTTCTATTTTATACTTATTTTCCCTTTTCTCTGTCTGAGAAGCCCTTTGACATTTCTGTTAAGGTAGTTGATTTTTCTGAAAGAAGTTGGCTGGAAATTTTCACAACAGACCTACAATTCTCCAGTTGTAAGACATGTTTTTTCTTTGGCAGATCTTTTCTGAAAATCTATCCTTTTCTCCACATTAAGAGGATCTCTTATTATTTTTGCCATCCTGTTTTGAAATAGGATTAGCTGTGAAATCCTTCTTTAAACATCAGTCTGACACAAGTTCCAGATAAATTTGTGTACTTTAATTCAAAGATAGTCTATGTTTTCTCCACATTCAAATCCTATAAATTCTCAGACCAATTTGTGTCACTGTTTCCCTAAGTTCATTGAATTTTTCCCTTTATTATTTACGGGTTTAGTTTGTTTTTCAGTCTCCTAACTTTAAGGTGCATTGAATCATAAGCATTCAAACTAAGGTTACCTCTCTGAACAGTTTATCATTTCCTTAAGTACCTTCCAAAATCAAATCTAAGATAACATCTCCTTTTGCTGACTCCACAAGAGTTGCAGAGAAAAAAACCTATCAGGTAGCCCTGCCAGGAACCTCTGGTCTCTAACATTATTGGTAGAATTTGTTCTCCAACATATTTCTGTAAAGGTACAGTATCTCAATGATGTACAATGCTCAGTAATGTTTATGTCTCGACTAGCATTTTGTAGATCTTTATTCATACCAATCTGTGACTCCAGCCTGTAACCCTTTTTTTTTTTCCATTTGAAATTAGAATAACCAGATAATCAGAGCTTTGTTTCTGTTTAGCCATGTTATCTCTCTCTGTTAATGTGCAGGATTACCCATGGTGTTTATCATTACATGTGTTTTTGTGGAACAGTGGGTACTTCCAGCAACTATGTTGGATCATAACCCCTATTCCAACCATAGTTATACCAGGTTTTGGTTATTACTCCAATTATATACTTGATGTCCTGCACCAGGTGTTCCAGTTTCTTCATTTTAAGGTGTGTCCTGTCCTTTCTGTATAAAGTTTCATTTCTACTTCCCATTGAACATACTTGTCATTATCATCTGCCTGGCTGCTGGTCTCATCCTTGTGCTCCATCCACCTATTCTCCTCTGTTCTTTCAGCTACTGAAATACTCTTTATTACTTGTGTTTTGTGGGCAAAGGCCAGGTTTGGAGACCACATATATCTCCTCTAGCTATTCCCTGTTGATTTATAAAAAAATAAATTTATAAATCTTTTCTTTTCTATTGTCACAGATGATCAGCTCCTCTTTTGTGTCCCCCTTTCCCGTACAGTATCTTCAGAAATCACCCATCACCCCAAGAGCAGTCCATCCAGACCTGAGCCAGTCTTTGCAGAGGTCAAAAAGGGAAGTAGCAGTGTACTTGAATGAGCATAACTTATTGTTTTTAAAAAAAAATTCTTTGTAAAGAGTTACATCAAATTAAGATATAATCTTCTTTGTTTGTAAATGAGCATTTAGTATCATTTTACAAATCCATGGTAGCTGCTAATTCTGTATAAAGCATTACGCAGTTTTTTATGTAGTCTTTGTTTTTTGGAAAAGCCTTTCACTTAATTAGAGTGATCTTCAACAATTTAAGATATGGACAGCCAAATAAACTGCCACATGTGCACCAAAGTTATTGTACTGGTGTAAGTTCACACCTGAATTTACCTTACAATACAAGCCTATCCATCTTAACTGTTAGTGCAATACTGGACATTTCAATGCACATCCTCGAAGGCTATTCGAGTAGTCTTGGACTCTTGGACCTATAGAGATACAGTTAGAAAAATATTCATGGTAATTTTTAAATGGAATTATGTAGCAAGTTGGATATCTGCCATTGGTGTCTCATTGATATGTGCCCTTAATACTTTAGTATACAGTTTTAACAGATTGTATCATCAGTAAAATAATACAAAGCTCATTTGTAGACCTGAGAAAGTTTTAGTATCAAATCTCTTTGCCCTGTCCTTCCTTAGAGACATAAGATCTATGATTCTTACTTGAAACTGCAGGCCTTCTGGCAACTCTTGTTGGTGGAACCTGTTATGTTTTAACAAAACCCATCTATTACACATAGAATTTACAGTGGCCTGTGAGAGATTTCAGAGATCACTCTCTTTTGCCCAGAAATCAGAACCAACTTTGCCTGATTATTTGTAGTGATACCAGGAACTAAATTTTCCAGGCTTTAGTTCTTTTTTAATTTATATGTTAAAACAAAACAAAACTAAAACAAAACCCACACCAAAAAAACCAAGAAAAAGTGCTTAGTAGCAGCCCAGTCCAAGGACAGCTCGAACTACCAGTCTGAATACCAGTCAAACAGAAATCAATATTTCTGCAATGGCCAGATTATAAAGCGCTTCAGCAGTGATCCTCAGTTCTGATGATAGGAATGTCTTGGATAGCAAAGCACATATAGCTCCAGGAACAACCAGAGGGAGCCATGCAAGGCCCTAAGTAGGGCCAAAGCTGTGCTGCAAGGCTGCCTGGTGTCAGGAATCATGGAATCATGGAATGGCCTGGGTTGGAAGGGACCTTAAGGACGATCGCTTTCCAACCCCCCTGCCTTGGGCAGGGGGACCTTCCACTAGCCCAGGTTACTCAGAGCTCCGTCCAACCTGGCCTTGAACACTTCCAGGGGTGGGGCAGACACACTTCTCTCAACAACCTGATCCAGTGCATCATCACCTATTCCAGTGCCTCACCAGGAAAGAGCCACTGTCAAGAACTAACCCAGCTGGGCAGTCACTTGGCCACATGAACTGAGCTGGCAAACTCAGTATGAAGCTGAAGCTGCACATGCCATCTGACTCAAGACTTGACAGCATCAGAGTTTTCAGTATGTGAAAAGCTGACAAATTCTAATCCAAAACTTGCAAAGTCATGTGGGTTTTGTTCACCACCAATCCAGCTGTGAGTCTTTACTGTATGGAAGCCAAGGAGCCTCTCAAGTATTTGCAGTACTTACATAAACCAGAATATTTTAGATAAGTACCTAGAAGTGAAATCAGGCCATTCTGTGTCAGGTAGCTGTTTCTACTCCATTTAATTAGTCAAGTATTGAATTAATAGAAAACTGAAAAAAAACCTCTTATGAAGACCAGATTGTATGAGCACAAGTCACCCAGCAGACAAATGACTCTGCCAAAATGACCCAAAATTCAATGTTGAATTTGCCGCTTAAAAAGAAAAGTCCCAGAGGAGAAAGAGGGAAATCCGTCTTCAGTCTATGTATATATTGTAAGTTAGGAACTGATTTGGGGCTTTTAAGTTCTCTGCTCAGAATGGGACTCTGTCTAAAAATATTGGGAAAAGGAGATAGTGAAACCAAAAAGCAGCATATTCACAACTGATATAATGAAACGTTTTCTCACAGGGTGTGTAATTAGATTACAGGATTTGTGGCTGCAGGAAGCCACTGAGGTGAGAATTTAGCACTATTCAAAGAAAGAATTAGTGCATATATGTGGCTAATTGCAATTTCTGTAGACAGAACTAAGTGAAAGGAACAGAAAACCCAGAGCACTGCTTCTACCTGCAGTGGAGCTTCTGGAGCTCTGGAGCTTCTGGAGTTCTCCTCAGACAACTTTGATGCTGACTAGCATCAAAGACAGACTCAGAGGATGGATCAGTCTTGTGGAGCAGAAGGAGGGATCAAGTCCACCTGAGTTTGTAATGAGTGAAGTACAACAAAGAAAAAGAAAGGAATAGTATATGTGCCTAAATTCTAAGTTTGATTTAGAAATTATTTTTTTTCAATACTCTCTGAGACCCCTTTGTCACAAGGGGTTGTATTTAGAGGTAAAAGCACAGAGCAGAGACAGGAAGTGGCTCCATCGGCATAAATGTCTTCCCTAACCCTGGGTCACACCAGCAGCAAGCAGAGGTAGCGAGAGGCCTGGAAGCAGTCACAGAACCTCCTAGGTTTGGAGACAGATTTGGGTCCCATCTGCTTTGACAGAAGACAGCAGCTGCTCATTCTGCTGTCTTCTCTGTTCCCATTCCTCACATGTATTTTAAAACGGTTTCCAGTAAAATTTCTTGCTTTGGACCTGATCTTGCAAAGTTTTGCTAGTGGACATAGCCCTCTGTTGAGTTAAACTTTTAGCCTAGTGGGCTGCAAAGTTGGGGGCTGGATCCTGGACTTTGCTGTGCTCAGCCAGCTTCAGAGGTGCTCCACAAGGGTGCAGCAGCCCACCTACACACTGCTCCTTATAGAACCTTAAAGGCCTGACAGCTCACATTTTACTGAGAAGGAGCTGGGAGGGCTTTGTTTTTCCTTCTTCCCCGTTGGTTTCTCCCTCCTGCTTCCCATGTGCTTCCCATTTTTCCCCCACAGCACTGTGGCTGACACCAGCACCTCCATCCCACAGAGCAGATGCAGCGAGCCAGAAGGAAGCATCAGTGCTGGTGGGAGCCACATGCACCACTGCCCAGCTGCAGCCCCCACCCCCGGATGCCACATCTCCCCCCCTCATCTGTCTGTGCTCTTGTTGAGGTTGTGCACATCTCTGAGCCTGGTTCTATACCCTTTCTCGCAGAGAGATTAGCTGTTTGACAGACAGGAATACTTTGGAAGGAAGAGCTTTCTCTGTGTGGGTAGGGGTGGACCATACCTGGCCCTGCACTAGTTTGGGTGAGAGACAGAAGAATAGGAACTGTGAGCTGTGCAGTACAGGGAGCTGCCTGACATACAGAATGCTGAGAAGTCAAAAGGGTAGCTGAAGTGGAAAAAAGAGTCAATGCAACAAAACATCCCAAGAACAGAAGATGAAGTTTATATATTTAATAGTCCTAAGTAACTCTGTCTCACACCTACGGAACTTTTAGGAAACCATGACTCACTTTCTTTCTTTCTTTCTTTTTCTTTTTCTTTCTTTCTTTCTTTCTTTCTTTCTTTCTTTCTTTCTTTCTTTCTTTCTTTCTTTCTTTCTTTCTTTCTTTCTTTCTTTCTTTCTTTCTTTCTTTCTTTCTTTCTTTCTTTCTTTCTTTCTTTCTTTCTTTCTTTCTTTCTTTTCTCCTTCCTTTCTTTCTTTCTTCCTTTCTTTCTCTCTCTTTCTTTCTTTCATTCTTTCTTTCCTTTCTTCTTTCTTTCTTTCGTTCTTTCTTTTTCTGTATTTATTTTTCTTTCTCTTTCTTTATTTTGTTCTTTCTTTTTCTCTTTCTTTCTTTCATTCTTCTTTCTTTCTCTTCTATCTTTCTTTCTTTCATTCTTCTTTCTTTCTCTTCTTTCTTTCTTTCATTCTTTCTTCTCTCTTTCTCTTTTTTCTATCTTTTCTTTCTTTCTTTCTTTCTTTCTTTCTTCCTTTCTTTCTTTCTTTCTTTCTTTCTTTCTTTCTTTCTTTCTTTCTTTCTTTCTTTCTTTCTTTCTCTCTCTCTCTCTCTTTTTTTTTTTAATTTTGCCTGAGGTATTACAGCCAATAGCTTTCAATTAACTTCTTTTACTGCTCCCATCAGTTGCTGGCACCTAAACAGAAGAATATTTAATTTTGCTGAAATGTGAATGGCGATTTGGTAGGAATAAAAAGTCAAAGTGAAGCAAAAGCTTTTCAGCCCCTGGCACATCAGCAATACTTTACTGATTCAAGGGGTCTCTGCATTCAGCTGTCAAAATACTGTAATGACTGTTATGATATTTTTTACCCAAACAAACACTGAGGGCAATTTTCAGAGCTCTAGAGCATGCAGTGAGCAGGTAGGGTGGCTTGCCCACTGGACATAGACAGGCTTCTTAAAAGCCTTGCTTTTAAGGGTGCACCAGAGGGTTTGTGAGTTTTTTTAAATTAAAGGAGTGCCTTGAAATTGCCTTCTACAGATGGAATTAAAGGACTTGATCATTAGTGCACTGCAGTCAGTAGAGAGACCCCTACTGATTTCAGCATGCTCTGTACCAGCCCTGCTCCCAGTATCAAAAGCTCATTTTAAATGATGTCATCCCTGACAACAAAACTGTTAGTGGATTATATGGGGTGAGCTCAATTCAGTCTAGGACTACCTTCTAAAATATGGCATCTCTCATACTGTGTCTTGAAACAAAAATCTCCACAAGTACAGGCATGTTTTTGGACCTGATCAATCCCTACAAAAATAAAAGTTTGAAAAATCTATGTGAGCTTTCATTAAGAGAGTTTCTCAAGTTAAGGGAATGAACATTTGCAGCAGCCAAGAAAAGGTGGAGAGGAAGGAAGAAAGAAAAAGGAGCAAAAGGCAGAGAAATAAAAGGATACTTATGAAAATTGAATGGGAAAAAAAAGCATTACTCACTTTCAAATATCTTTTTTTAATCTATAGTGAAGTTTTAAAATAAAATATTGGTGCAATGTTCAAATAGAAAAATACCTTACATGGCATGAAATAATTTTATTTACAAGTATATATATAAATATCTCATTACATTGAGTATTATTTTCTTGTGTTATTCCTAATTGTTAGGAAAGGCAAGAGAGTAACTGATACTCTGGTCAACTGATGCCAGGTTTGGGATGGTCATGGGTAATGAGAAAGTGATTCGGTTAATTTTGCAACTACACTGCTAAATAAAAGACTACCCTGAAAAAAACCCCTACAGTTTCTGTAGGAGAAATATCTTGTCTTTGTGCTGAAAAGTCTTTTGATAATCTTATCTTTACCTGAGAGAAAAATGATTAGTGAATTATAAAATGAATCACTATCATTGAGAATGCTTTTTTTTTTTTTACAAGGCTACAAAAGTTGACAGCACTCCTGCATATGCACTTCATAAAGAACCTATTTTAAGTAATCTAATTTGCACTGTGTCACTCTTCAGGTTTTCTTTCATATAGTAGAAAAGTGATTAAATATAATAGGAGTCGGCAAGATAATTGTTTTTATTATTCCCTTGATTTCTCTGGAATTTAACCAAGCATTGAGTTCTTCTTGGAAAACCCCAAAACTTGATTAGGAGATATTAAAATAAAATTAATAATAATAATATAATTATACATGTAGAATACATCTAATAACGTTACAAAAAAAAAAAAGCCCCTTCATACCTCTTTGAATGTCAAGAGACTTTAAAAATGGGTGAAAATGAAACTGTAGTGTAAATGAGAGTCAAAATTAGAGGTTATAATACCTCATGTCCCACTTGAGCTTTCTGAGTAACTTTGTGAACTGCCTGGAAACTTTGGCTCAGCTGTACAAATAACAGGAAGAATCATCAGAATAAGAAGAATAACAGAGGGTCTATTAAGCCAGACACTTGAGAAGAAGTGAAGTTTTATTTTTAGCTTTTTAGCTATGAAGTTTTATTTCACAGGCCACTTCCTTTGAACGGACTTGGCACACCTTTTCCGAGTGATGGCTGCATGTGCAGCCCCCTGCTTTGAGAGCAATGAATGAGGTAGGTAGTCAGCATCTATTTTTAGTAGCCACACACTCAAGACAAGAATGCGTTGGGGTTTTTTACCGCTGGCAGATTCAAAACCTCTTCTTTTATCCCAAAACATGGGAAGTCAGATTAAATTTGCAACACTTATTGTGCTTTACTTTATTGCCGAAAGATGCCTCCTCTCTAAGGTAGGAGAGAATTCAAGTGAAAACATGAAACACAGGTTTTGAAAGTTCTTCAGAAATATTCACTGGCCACAGTATAAATAGGCCTTTGATCTGTGTTATACCTTTCTGAAATCCCAAGTGTTTTTTTGCTGTTGGTGTGGAAACAGGTCTTGTTTTCACACGGGCAACAATTAACATCTCCCCTTGCTTTAGGGAAGTGTCTTCAATTGATCTTCCCCTCCCATTGCTCCCCTTGCTGCATATCACAGGCTGGGTGTCACAGCCTACTTCAGAAGTTCTAAAACCAGTGCCAGATGGTTTCCCTCACTCCAGACCTTTTCCTTAGCGTAGCAATTCAGCAATCCTTCTCCTGTCCAAACGGATCAACATGGAGGAGCCAGTGAGACGCTGAAATGTGGATGTGGCACCTGACAGTACCAGGCATTTCTGATTGCCTGGGAGAAATACTGGCTCTTCTCCAGGGACTGGAGATTCTGCACTTAGCCTCCTGGAAAAGACCTGCTTGCAACCATTCTCGTGTTTAACACAAAGAAGAAGCATTTCTACATGTCACGTTCAGATATAATGCACTGCAGCTCCAAGCTTCTTGGTGTTTTCTTCATTTTAAACACCCACCACTGAGATGGGCAAGAAGACCTCACCTGAACTGTAATCATGGTGAAAAGCTGTACCTCACACTCCATTCCTGGCTGGTACCTGCAGTGACAGCATGCAGTGTGATGTGCAGGTCCCTTTGGGCTACCTGTGTACGTGGCCATCAAGTTTTGCCACACTTTGCAACAAGTGGAAACCTCAGCTGCCACAGCAGCACTAATTATCTTTCAGCCAAGCTTCCAGAGACTTCATTGTTCTTTGGAATTTGGGCCCTCCTCCACTGTGTGGCTCTAAATTAATTTATCTATCCAATCGACTAGCCAAGCAGGGCATTGCTCAGGTCTTGAACTTGGTCCCTGGCACAGCTCCTTAGGCTGTGAGAAGGATCACTTCACACTGCTCCTCTTGAGCTTCCTCTGAACTTTGGAGCATTTCCAGGTGGATGAAGGGCTGCCACAGTGCAACATGGAGAGACTGTGTGTGGGAGGGGAACTCTGTAGTCCTCCTTGCCACCCCAAAAGACATGTTGGGCTTTAGCCTTGACTATTCCAGCTGTGCAGGAAGGGCAGCCTCCCATGAGGTTTAATTGGGGAAGGGGGTGGGGATGGGATGTTATTTTATTTATGATTTGTTCTGTGTCATATCAAGTAGACCTGTCCTTCAAAGCTGGGCTAGCAGCTCTTTAGAACTTTCTAATAGTCTGACGTGGCAATTGCTAACAAGAGGCTGTGATTCACTGCATGTGTTGCTGCCTTCTCTGCCTGCTGTGATAAACTCGAGGGCTGTGTGATGCAAATGTGAAGGCTCAAGAAACGTTGGGTGACCTGTGTTGAACGTGTAGATGCAGTGGGCAAATCCCAGTCTTCCTTCAGATAGTGCCTGATGTACTTGGACACATCTCGAAGCCCAGACATCAAATTTGGTTCTTAGGCATCTGCAGGACGCACCCTGAGTGTGTGAACACCAAGCTTTCTAAAATATAACGAGTCTAATTGGATAACATTTATAGAGTAGCAGGCCTTAGCAGGGTTCTTGCTGAATTTTTTCTGGGAACCAGCTAAATCACACTTAATTAATGAGTTCTAGCTTCTCTCAAAAGTAAACTTCCTGTTCTTTATTTCTTTAATGTAACAAAAATGGGATAGGTTCTCAGTGGCTAGAACTCATTTCAGCTTCACTCACTTTAGTGGACTTTGACTGGCTTACCCCAGCTGAAAACCTGGCTTGCTGACCTCTCAGTTTCACATATTTTGCTTAATTTCCTCTTTCCTTTCAACTTCTACACTTTTTCCTTCTAGACATATTTTCCAGCACTTTGCATCCTTCTCTCTTTTGGTTTGTTAAAACAACCTTCATTGTTTTCTTGTTTTCCCTTCCAGTCTCTCCCCACAGCTCTCTTATTTTTTCCCTGCCTCCCTCCCATTGTGTGTGGAGGGAGCCCAAAGTCTCTTTGGTGCATAGCAAAATATCAATAGAGTTTGGTGCAAGAGGGACTTTATCAAAAGGGGCTTTATGAATCACATTTTGTGTGCTGGTGACATCATTGCACAAGAAAACTTGGTTTTATACTTAAATCCAGAATCTTGTAAAATCTTCGCTTTATGCCAGTATTTTGTGGTGTTCCTATTTCCATTTTTTTTCTTTAATAATAAAGACTTTTTTTTCCTTTTAGTTATTGAGTACAGAAGAGTTAGTTGATGATGGTGTCCACAAGAGTGTATTTTTCCTGAAATTAGTGCAGCTAAAAAGAAATATGTCAGATAGACAATGAGAGGAGATAGTTCTATTCCTTAAAACCATAATATTCAGAAAATTACCGGAAGGGGAAACTTGGAAGGATCGGATGAAAAATTACTTGCTGTGTCATTCAGGGGCAGTGGACAGCCTGATCTGTGGGAGATGTGACTCTGCTCAGCTCCTGTATGAACCAGACACACAACATCATACTATCCATGCCTTTGAATACACTTAACCAATACATGCCATATACTGTGGCTTTAGTCCTAGAAGTCGCCCTTGAATCAGATTCAACAGTATGACATGGCTGAACCTAAGAAAGCACAAGGCAAATGCGAAGGCAAGACAGACAGACTCTATCACTCTCTGCAAAGGCAAAGCCTTAATCTGAATCTCAAAAAATACCCAAGTACACAAACAATTTTACTTGCTTGAGAAATCCCATTAAAATCAGTAAAATTAGTTGCACAAGTGAAGTCACATCATGCTGTTTGGCAGCAACAGACAGTGCTGCAACAGACAGAAGAATGAAATCAGAAAGAAGGTGATGACTGAGAACTTTGACCTCTTAAAAAGCCACAATATTTCACTTCATAATTCTAGGGAGGACATTGTGTGGTTTAGCTCTAAAACTTTTACACAGTCAAAAGCAACAAAATGCTGAAGTCCACCAAATATTGCTTTAATTTTGTATTTGTTTGCAACATTTGTCTTTTTGTCTCATGCTTAATTTGTTAGAAACTGTGGAGCTTGGACTGGCTTTTCTCCAGTGATGCTTTTGTCCTGATGGAATAAAACTAAACTATCCTTTTTGCCCCCGCTCTGACAGTAAATTATTTCCATGTGTGTTCCTTATTAGTCAGTTGTTTCCTAGTCAGGAAAGTTGTGGCTCAGGAGAGCTGCCCTAGTGTCATGGTTTGTTCCGAGAATTGGTTTTCCCCGTGCTTTAGCTTCTGCTCTTGAAATGACATTACACTCATCACTTCTCAGCATCATATGCCCAATGTCTCTGAGTGCCCTTATAAACCTTTATAAAAATCCATTCTAACATTAGCCATACAAGGCAACCTTTTGCCTTTTTGTTCCCCCTTTGGTCTTCCTCGGAAGCTTGAAGGGAGAAGGAAAGAGAAGACTCTTGTAATGGCAGAAAGTTTTTTTTCCCTGTATTCCTGCTGCTGTTCCTTCTTGTCATATCCAGGGCACTGCTGATGACAATATTTGGATAGAAGATAATTATTTTCTCCCAGGTTAGGTTGGCAGAAATTTCTGGCTGTTCTGCTCTCATTTTTTATTTTCTTGCCTCATTATTTTTGATCAGGGGACTCTGCTTTCTTTCTGCATGACAGGGATGGGTTTGTCCACAGGTATCAGCTGGACTTCTCTCAAATCTCTTCTTCTTTGAGACTGCAGAGGTCCTGACTTCCATCTCTCCTGGGTCCATCTGTGGCACATGGTTTAATCCCCTGTGTACTTAAAGTACTGTAGTCTCAATTTCATCTTTGAGCTTAATATACTGGTGTCCAGGTGAAACTTAATGGGCTGTGCTACACAGGAGGACAGAGAGATGATCTAGTTGTCCCTTCTGGCCTCCAACTTTATGAAGCCTGCCTAACTGATATTATGTCATAAATCAGGAGTAACAAATTAAATGAGAGACCAGAGACTCTCCTACACACGCACACCTGCTGACCATAAAAACTGGATAGGGAGGGGCTGAGTGATGAAGGGATACAGCACCTTTTACATAGGGGTTACTGGTTCAAATCTAGGCATGGATAACTGAAAGTTTTTACTGACTAGAGGATTTGTAGCAGCCTTTGTGAAATGAGGCTGGTGGCCTCTGTCCATTTCCCAGTAAGCATAAAAAACTCAACACCCTTTTAATAGCTCCCATAAACCAGCATTTTTAGAAGTTTTATTCATATCAGTGTATGGGTACCTTGGCTGAATAGTGATTTCCTTTATGTTGTTGACTGGTTCGTGTGACTGGTTTGAGATGTTTGTTTTTCAGAAGTGAGAGCTTCCCAGAAGGCACAAATTCTTGCTGAATTGTGCTGAGCTGAGCTGCCATGCAGAGAACATAGTAAACACAGACCCTCCAAAAGCGCCTTCTCATGTTAAGTTCATGTTCTCAATTTCTTTTGATTTGAGTATATAAAACTTTCACAATGAAAACAGCTTCATGCACATTTTCTGCTGAAAATTTTAAAAAAACCCCAAAACATTGAAATAAATTCACAGCAATTATTTTCTTTTTCAGACTGACTTGAAAATTTGGAACTGACACAGTCCTGGAGTAGTCAGGTACTCCACACAACTTATTTAAGAGCCTGAAGTAACAGTGTAAAACCAGATGCTCCCACACTGTCCAGTCAACATTCACGGGACATATGTAGCCACCAAGACAATTCATCCATGCCATACCTTGTCTCTGGCTGTTTCCTTGGGCCTGAGGGACCCTAACTTTTCACATACCCAGCAAGACATCACGGGGTCCATGAGAATGGTGGCATGCCTCCAGCCAATTCCCTGAATATTTCCAAGCATCCATAAGAAAAAAGTTTGACTGAATAAACTGTTCTGGAGGTGACAACCAGTTTTGGCTGGTCAGAAGAACTGGGAACACTGAGCACATCCCTAGAAGCAGTCAGTCAGACGTATGTGCAAGTGTTTTGGTACACCTGGTAACATGGGTGAAGGAGTCTCTGAAGGGGCCTTCACCTACAAGAAGCTCTGAGGACAAAGTGCTTAGCCAGTCAGGCTGGACCACACATGTATTGAACTGGTTATTTTGGGGGTACAAAAATGCTGGAATTAGTTTTTCAACCTGCAGTCAACACCATGTTCATTTCTTAGTTCAAGGGCTCATCATCCAATGTTCCACCTGAGCTGAAATTTTCAAGGGGAATTTCTGGATGGTGGAGTTTTCACAAATCAGCTTCAAATAGATTTCAGTAGAGTAGCCATCCCCTAGCCATGATAACAGATTATTACCATTTAGTATTTCATATTTGAAAAAGGTCACTTCCTAATTTGCTAAAGCCTGTGTAACCTTGGATAGGAAGAATTGTTTAAATGGACATATATATGTTTCATGAACAAAGGCAGCTCCATGAAATATCTGCCCTTAAGTTTCTGCATTAGTCTCACTGGAGCTAATAATAGGCGTGTGTTGTTTTACATATTCTGAGTACATTCGAGAAATTAATTCATGAAGATGCAACTCAGTCATCCCTAGGTATTTTCTGTATCTGTTCAGTATTAGAGTAGGCCATTACAAGAATTAATTGTTCTTGTGAATCACTTTTACAGCAATAACACAAAAACTGAATGCAACAAACCTGCCAACTATGGCCAAGTGCTTCTTCAGCAGGCATTTAATTCTTCAGGCATATAAATGGTTTCATCCATATATTGCACAGCTCTAAGAAACACCCTCTGCCACAGAAAGATTTTGCAGGGCATTTGAGTAAAATCAGATAATGGGGTTCTGGCAACCCCCTTTTTCCCCCACCCCCAATGGCTCTGCCTTTGAACTTGCACCATTTCGCAGGCACTGGCGGGTGGCACGTGCACAGCTTGCACAATAGGTGGTTCGACCCTGGTAAGCTGCAGCTGTGCATATTTGGTCCACAGGTGTTTAGCTTTATGTCGGCTCGCCAGCCAGCTGCAGCCAAATCTGTCTATTGTCTCTGAGAGGGGCTGGCGAGGGTCAGGAGAGAAGTGGCAGTTGTTGCCCTGAGAGCGGGAGAGAGTAATTCTGCCATTAATCCTTCTCGACCAGCTCCCCCCTGGAAGGAGCCCAGCCCCTGACTGTGCTGTGGTGCTGGAACAAGAGGGGCTCTGCGACCCCTGGAGCTTCTGCGCCCGTCTCGGGTGGTAGGTGATGACTTTATGGGCACAGGTGCCATTGTGGTGCCGAAGGTTTCCCCACAGAACACCTGCTGCAGGACCCCGACGGCTCAGTGATATATATGCAAACATGAATCTCATTGACCATGAGTTGAACTCTAGTAAAAATTGCTTTATGGCCTTCTTTGTGATCATTGCAATGAATCCGGATTTCTTCTGGCCTTTTTTCTTTTTTTTTGCTCAGGCAAATAGGTCCCCAACAGCAAAACAAACACTTCTCTCCTCCTGCTTGCAGCTCATGTAGTGTGAAAAACCACACTACAGAAAATCATTAGAGTGGGTGACTGCCTGTCCTCCCAGTCGGATTACCAAGCCTGTGTTTGAGAAGAGCATATTGTGGTAACAGGCACTGAAGACATGCACTGGAAAGAGCTCATGAAGTCCAAACGTAAACTTGAGACAGGGAAAAACAATTTAAAAATTACTATTTCTGATACACCTGAATTTCTGCTTTCATCCTTAACATTTATCACAAGCCTCATTTAAGCTAAGAAACATACCTTAAATAGATTTTATTTTCTTTTCGCTTTTTTTATTTTTTAAGAAAACAAATCATAAGAAACAAAAATTGTAAGCTGGCTTCTCAAAACAACATGAGTGATTTGCAAACCCTAGTCACCTATTACTTCACCCCGCTAATTAAAACCAAATGAACTCTGCCAACCTTTCTTCCTTTAAGAATTAAATCATTAATGAAATTAGGAGAAATGTTAACTACTGTTACCAGTAAGATGGCTTTGTTGTTATACATGTCTTTCCCTATCAAAACACGTTTCATAAAGACACACAAGTTCCCACAGTTTTTTGGTGGGTGTTTTGTCTCCACGCAATACTACTTATCTGCAAGTTATATTTCTTGCTTGCAGTACAGACCCTGCTGTGGAAAGCACACCATTCTTGCTGCATCCATGAATGAACAGGCAGGCACACACTTGTAAAGCCACTATGACAAGTTAATGCACAAACAACCCTCAGGCTTGCACCTCCCAGTTCCAAAATGAGCAGTACTTGCTTATTTTTACTGTTCGCATGCAGATGATTCCTTAGCAGAGTCCTTTATTCCTACATACCCTTTTTGCTCAGTTCTCTTTGGATTTAAAAAATTGCACTTTGTGAGACAGCATGGTCCACTCCTCTATCAGAGCAGAGATGCTTCATTTGGTGTGTTCATTTTACAAGGGGAGAGTTTCTGAGCATTTTCAGTAAGAACTGGTGGCTTATGAAAAGTTAACAGCCTGAAAAGTAAATCCATCTCCTTACCCATCTCCTTATCCATCTTGTGCAAGGCTGGTGGTTGGACTTGATCTTAAAGGTCTCTTCCAACCTTGACAATTCTATGATCCTATGAATTACAGAATTGGGCAAACAGATGCAGTGTCAGCTAAGGTTACACGTGTCTCTACAAGTGTCTGACCCAAGAGGGTTTCTTATGGATGACAATTTCACTTGCACTGTTCACAGAGGCATTTATTTTATGAACTCACTCTCAAAGCAACATTGCACTCCGGTGTATACCCAGGTTACATCCTCCAAGGATAATTGCTTTATAGGAAACTACACAAAAAAATTCATATCATGAGGGTTTTTTTTTATTATGGCAGCATGGGAAATTAGTGCATTACATGGGCAGTGCCACTACCTTGCTTCTTGTGAGGCATGGAAGAAAGAAAAAAAGTCAGTGAAGACAGAGGTGCTGTGGAGGGAATTGCACCTTTGTAAACTCTGTGCTGAAATCCCCCTGGTCTGTGCAGCTGTGTGAGCCCAAACAGGTACCTGCAGGCTCGGGTCACAGCTGGACCATGAGACAGAATTCATTGCAGACCCATCCCTGCCTCTGCAGAGCCAGAGGACTGGAGATCTGGGCAGTGATGAGGCAGGAGCAGGTAAAGACTTTTTCAGCAAAAGATGCTTTGCTCAGCAAAACACGGACTTACCACAAACATGATCTTTTGTTGGAATTTGTCATCGGCGCAACTTTGGTTGTAGGGAAGGCTTTCTGCTCAAGAGAGCAATATCTGCCCTGGCAGAGATGGTACAGGCATCTCTGGGTTACTCCCTGCCCTGACATTGAGCTTTGGAGAAGGGAGAAGTTCGTGCAGCATCTCCCTGTGGCATGGAAGACTCACATTCAAGTCCTTGCCTTAAGAAAGATGTGATTTCATTTGCAAAGGTGGGAACTTTTAGCATCTTGGTTACTATCATTCAAAAAAAATGATTTAAAGGTCTTAACAATTAAGATAATTCAAAATGAGTGTAACTGATTCAACAAGGAAGTTTTGTGTGGAGGGCATACGTTTTGTCAGCTCTGAAAAGTCTGGTTGCTCAGAGTTCAGCCATATTAATCATCTCTTCACATCATTTAATTTGCAATTCCCAGGAACTGCAAAGGAGTCTCAGTACCAATCCAAAAGTCAAACTATGACTTCGGACAGTGAATTCATGTAATCTGTAGAGAAGGTAGTGTATGTGTATGACAATATACATGTGTATAATGCTTTGAACAACACAAGGAATCAGTAAAGGGCACACAATCACATCTAAGGTGTAATCTAGAGATGTGACTGCAGTGTCTGAACTAACTTTAAGCTAAATGTGTTACCTTGTCCAAGACTCAGTACCTCTTCGTCTTGCACACCTTTGCAATTAGTGCTCCCTGAATTCCATGCCACTTGCTCCATGTGTCAGTGGGGAGTGGGGCAGCTCTAGGTTGTCTTGGATATGTCTGTACCTGTGGTCATAGGTCTGATTGCAGTGGTACCAGCAGAGCAGTTCCAGTTCTGAGGAGTTCACAGCCTCTTACAAAGGTGTGGAATATCACTAAGACCCAAAATGCAAGGTCAGAAAAGAGAAAAATTTAATTTTTATATTGTGTGACAATTACTTCCCTGTACTGCTGCTGAGTATAATCCGGAGCAAGTATCTCTTCTGACACTTTCCTCACCTTCCCCATCTGTGCGGTGACAGCAGAAGTGCCTCCCCTCAGAGGGTATTAAAAGACCATCCCAAACTATCTGGATATAAAAATTGTAGTTCAAGTAGTTCAAGGAGAATAAGGAGAATTTGGCTGGAAGATAGATTGCCCTCCCAAGCAGGGAATGCTGACAGAAAACTCGCTGTGGTGTTTAGCGTTTCCTTAGCTCTGGTTTGCATTAATTTCCCAAAAATATTTCTGAATTATGTAATACTTTCTGCAGTTCGATGGTTTTTTTCTATGCTGTCATCTTAATTAGTGCACTGGGTTGCCAGTTTGCCATGTAGGAACTAATTGTAATGAGGTAATCAGGGATGGATTAGATTTGCCTCTTATTGATCTGGGTGCCAGACTCAGAGTCCAGCAGCTCCCCTGGGTGACCTGTTTATGTGAGTTTGCATCCTGAATAGAGTACAGCACAATACAGCAAAGAAGTGCAAGGGAAGCTCTTCCATCCTACATCATCCCAGGGACTTTGCTAGCTGTAATTGTCAGGAAGTTATGTCAGTGTATGTATTAGATGCCTAGCCTATTTTGGCACCTTTAGAAAAAAAAGCTTGCCAAAGTACCTTTAAGAATTTGGCCATGGGTAATGGCCAAGATGAAGACAGTTGGCAGAGTCAGAAGCTGTACTGAGGCCTCCTGAATCCCAGGATGATGGTTTAGCCATAAGACTGCCTGTTGGCACCATATGGCCGCTGTGTTCAATAGATAGTAAATCCAACCACAGAGTTTGGAGAAATTAAAATGGCTCATGAATCCATTTAAATTTAGGAATCTGTCCCAGCAGAAGTAATGAAGGAAGGGGTTTGAAATTATCAAGAAAGAGCAATTTAATATTTTTTTAAATGTGTTGCTTCTGGAAAGCTGAAATACTGTGTTTAATCAATCTCAAAATAAAATTAGATTTTACTCCAAGATGACCTCTAAAAAAATAAAATCAAGGCTTAATTCATTAAAAACAAGAGAAGGAGGGCTTTAAATGGATAAACTTCCAACAGCAGAACTTGTAAGAAAAGTCTTTCATGTAAGAAAATTTTAAAGTTCAAAAGAAAACTTTAAAGTTCCTCTATTTCATTATAAAATTCATAAAATCTCAATGCAGAGATTTTATATGCAGATTGCACTACCTTGGGTCTCTCCTTGTGATATGTCTATGGATTTTGCCAGGATATTTTTCAAGACCTTTCTCCCCTCTCTTGCACCACTTCTTCCCTTACAAATCCAGCCCTTCTCCACTCACCATCCTCCCAGCTCTCCTGTGCTGACATCCAGTTTGTTCCATTATGTATTTAAAAGCAAAGCAAGCTGCCAGTTTGCTGCAGCTCTGAGCTGGAGCTCTTTGAAGAGACCCACAGACAGAGACTGACTGAATCAACTCCCCAGGGATGCTACAAGTCAGCAGGCTTTGCTGCTGAGCTGCCGGGAGGGGAGAGGGGGGTTCAAGTGAGGCTGCCCATTAAAAAAAAAAAAAAAAAGTAAAGAAAGACAAAGCAAAGAAAGTTAGATTAGAACTGAAGCTGGGTAAAGGCAGACTGGAAACACTTCAGACAGTTCCTAGAAAGTAAACAAAGAAAAAAGGAGGCAAGAGAAAAAACGTGTAGGGATAGTCTCACTGTTGGAAGCTACACAGGGGACACTCAGCTGTGTCCTGATGGATGTGTGCAGATCATACTGTAGGCTGATTACCTGGCATGAAAGATAGTGAACTTTTCAGGTCTTTCCCACTGAGAGATAGACACTGAGGGCCAGAAATGCTTAAATTGGATAAAGTACATTTTTCTGAGGGCAGGGGAGTGTTGGGGTGCAAAGCTGCTGCAACATTTTAGCTGTACCAGGGAGGCCTGTGATTTTTGAGAGAAGCTCTCTCCACAGACGTGGAAAATGACTACTCTGCTCAATGAGGACATGAAACAGCACAGGATCAGCCCAAACAGCCCAGACAACGTGGTAGTTGTGCCCCTATGCAGCTTTGTCCCTGAGATTTTGTGCAGAGCTTTCACACCTTGGTGAGTGGAAGAGCTATTTCTACATGCAGATGCTACACATCTGCTACATGTACTCATGGCACTAAAGGGTTCTTGGACCAGGTTATTGCTCATATAATGCTGCTGTTATAATTTTAAATGTCACCAAAGACTGGCTTAGAAGCAAAAGTATCCCTTAAGAACCATTCATAAAAATCCATGTGTGTGGATCATGAAAGTAATATTTCAACTGCAAGCCAAAATTTCCCAGATAAGCTAGGTCTCTAAAAATAACACTTCTTTCCACAGAATACTATTATAAAAGTTAAGACTGCAATTTCACAGGAACTGCTCTTTAGTCTTATCTCTGCCTAGCTACCTCTGTCAGGATAGGAGCTTAGTGTTTAAAAGCAGCAATATGTAGTAGCAATGAACACATTCTTTCTGGGTCATTGCTTGTGTGTGCAAATGGGGTCTATTCAGAGAGAGAAATTAAAAAAGAAAGAAGGGAGAAGAGAGAGAAGAGAAGAGAAGAGAAGAGAAGAGAAGAGAGAGAAGAGAAGAGAAGAGAAGAGAAGAGAAGAGAAGAGAAGAGAAGAGAAGAGAAGAGAAGAGAAGAGAAGAGAAGAGAAGAGAAGAGAAGAGAAGAGAAGAGAAGAGAAGAGAAGAGAAGAGAAGAGAAGAGAAGAGAAGAGAAGAGAAGAGAAGAGAAGAGAAGAGAAGAGAAGAGAAGAGAAGAGAAAGAGAAGAGAAAAAAGAAAAGAAAAGAAAAGAAAAGAAAAGAAAAGAAAAGAAAAGAAAAGAAAAGAAAAGAAAAGAAAAGAAAAGAAAAGAAAAGAAAAGAAAAGAAAAGAAAAGAAAGAAAGAAAAGGACCCCCTTTTTTTTAAATTTATTTTGATACAGAAGCAACTCGAGCCTTAGCTCCTAGGAAACCTTCATATCAAGTGCTTACAGATTTCCCATTATTGGTAGGCAGTCTGCAAAAAGAGAGGAAGGTAGGCTACACCTGGGAAAGTCATTCCCCAGTGGCAGGAATGGCGCTTCAGAAGTCTCATGGAGGGCTGTTGGTGACAGGATGGAGGCTCAGAGGTGAAATAGAGCAGGAAATGAAGTCAGGACGGTGTGTCTCCTTGTGCCCTGTGTTAGAAAGCTGATAAATAGCTCTGTCCTGTCATAAACTGCTCTTTCAGCGCTGTTTGTCTTCCTTCACAGGTAATGTGAGGAGTTTCAGGAAAAATCAGAGCCAACACTAAAGCCAACAGCAAGGTGCCCAAGCAATAATGAAACTGGTTAAGTTATTGTTGTTATGACTATTTGATCATAAAGTAAAACTTTTGATATCTTGGAGATAGAATCACAGAATTGTTTGGGTCAAAAGGGGCCTTTGAAGATCATCTTGTTCCAGCCATCCTGCTGTGGACAGGGACACCTTCCACTGGACTAAGTTTCTCAGGACCCTCTTCAACCTGGCCTTGAATTTTTCTAGGGATTGGGCATCCACAACTTCCCTGGGCAACCTGTTCCAGTGTCTCATCACCCTCATGGTAAAGAATTTCTTCCTTACATCTAATATAAATCTACCCTTCTTCAGTTTAGAGCCATTGTCTCTTGTACTGTCTTTACCTGACAGGAGGGTGTAGCGAGGGGGAATTGGTCTCTTCTCCCAGGTAACAAGTCACAAGACAAGAGGAAATGGCCTCAAGCTGCATGAGGGGACGTTCAGGTTGGAAAGCAGGAAGAAGTTCTTCCCTGGAAGTGTTGTAAAGCATTGGAATGGGTTGCCCAGGGAAGTGGTGGAGTCACCATGCCTGGAGATGTTCAAGAAATGACTGGACTTAGTGCTATGGTTCAGTTGACAGGGGGTGTTTGGTCAAAGGTTACACTTAATGATCTTGGAGGTCTTTTCCAACCTTCATGATCCTATGATTCTATGATTATAGCCCTTGGTAAAAAGTCTCTCTCTATGTTTCTTATGAGCACCCTTTAATTATTGAAATGCCTCAATAAAGTCACCCCAGAACCTTCTCTTCTACAGGCTGAAAAACCCCAACTCTCTCATCCTGTCCTCACAGGAGAGGTGCTCCAGACCTCTGATCATCTTCATGGCCTTTCTCTGGGCTCACTCCAGCAGGCCCATGTCTGTCTTGTGATGAGAATCCCCAGAGCTGGACACAGCACTCCAGGTGGGGTCTCATGAGAGCAGAGCAGGGGGGGAGAATCATCTCCCTCAACCTGCTGGCCACACTTCTTTTGATGCAGCCCAGGATTTCTGCTGCAAACACACATTGCTGGCTCATATCCAATTTTACATACACCAATAGTCTGAAGTCCTTCTCTACAGAGCTGGCCTCAGATTTGCAGTTGGACAGACACAGGATCTTCCTTCTTTCCTCCCTCCTTTGGCAGACGTTTCCATTTCATACTCTTAAGGGGCACAGTATGTGTGCAGAAACTTTTTTCTTGGGGATTGTGCGTTTTGAGTGCAAAGTGGGGAATGGATATTTATCTTGGAGCTCAGTTACTTTGGAGAATTTTCTTCCAAATATTCTCTGATTCAAAAGTATAAAGAATATGTACAGGTTTTGGAAACAAGGCCTTGGGGTTTTTTTATGACACTATTAACTTCCAGCTTTCAGTATCATCAGCTACAGAATGGAAAAAGTACACGTTCAGTGCTATCAATCAAAACTGAGAAAAACCTTATGTTTATTGACAAAGTAAGGATACCTGCCAAAGGGGCTTTCTCTCTTAAGAATACTGAAAGTCTTACAGTACATCTGTATGTTATCCTTACTGAATCTGACAAGGGAAAATAACCATGGAACATAAATACCTTTGCTTTGTCATATCACATCAAGCTTTGAGATCTTTGGACCATTCATATATCTAAGAATAGAAGCTGGAAACTCTAAGACCAGTGTTTCTTTCAGCCTGGAGACAAGCTACCTTTTCTACCACTGCAGCCTGAAGATCCTTCTTGGCTGAAGCACTAGTAGCAAGCACTGTAAAACAGGACATCCTGCTTTAAGACTAGAAGCATTGGCAAAGCAGGGTAGACTAAGGTAAGAGTACTCTGCACTTGAAAATCAGTTTGCCCTTTAGATTGAACACCGCTGTTCCAGAAACAAATATATTCCAGATTGTGCAGAGAATGTTTCCTATGCTTTCTTAACTGAGGAAGAGGCACTTCTGCATATGATAGGGAGAGAGTAACTTCCATACACCAGCATTCCCTGCTGGCTAGAAAGAAAACAGCAAGTGCAATGGCCAGCCAAAGGAGTTTCCAGGAAATGGACAGCTGTAAATCCTGTGACAGGTATCAAGAATGAATGAATATAAAAACAATCTTACTGCATATAAGGAAGTTAAAAATAAATTCTCTTGGTGTCATGATTTACTTATCCACCCCAGATACAAGATATGCTCCAGGCAGCCAGTTTGGAAGCAGAACTTTATTGTCCAAAGCTCCTGAGTGGTTTGAGTTGGGATTTGTACCACTTGCCAAACTCACATCTAGGTTTTGGCTTTGCTCCTTCCTCAGCAAATTTTCAAGTACAGAATATGGATTTGAGCTCATTCCTTTCTAGAGTTTTTGATTTCCCTCTGTATCAGAGTTAAACTGGGTTAGTTGATTAGCTCCATCAACTTTTAGCTCATTTTAGTATCAGAGAATGGACTCTTGGTTTTGGACTCATATCCTTGCTTTTAAGCTAGATGCTTAAGAATTCTGATGTGTGTACAAGTGAGAATACATACTCATTTACTGTTCTAGATACAGGCTAATATTTAGCATTTAAAGAGAAGCATAGGTACTAACAGAAACTTCCAGGCTTAATAGATGACCTCGAGGAGCCCAAGCTGAGCATCTGCCTTTTCACATTCATTTCATCCCATGAACATCTTACCTGAAAAAGACTTCAGGGATGCAGTCCTCATTTTGAAATTATACTGCATAAAGTCTTCTGAAAACACACATCACCTCTAACACTTTATCCATTCACTGAGCCCTTGGCAGGATTTTTTGCACCTTCATTCCTCTCTGACTGGGTGTTCTGTGAAACACATTAGAACTCAAAGCCTTCTCAAGAGTCTTACTTTCATTTAATAATATTTTTTTAATAGCCAAGTGAAGGAGCATTTAAACATTTTGATAAATTATAAAATAACAGGCTGGAAAAAGGATTCTGGGTATTGTATTTGGGTTACCTTAACATCTGTTCAGTATTATGGAATTTTTACATCCCCAAAGAAGTCTTGTTAGGGTTGGAGGCAAAGAAGTATTTCTGAGTAGTTTCCCTTTTATTTTTATTTTACAGCATATGGTGTCCTCCTGGTGTACAGGTCTGAAGGTCCCTTTTTTGGAAAAAGTAAGCAGCAAAAGCAAGAAATTATGCCAGTTCTTGTGTATGTTTCACAGGTGGTTTCCAAATAGTGTCATGGCTGTTGGGAAGCAACAAGGGTTGAGACTGTTTTCGGTTTGTTCAATGTTGTGTTATTCATTTTTCTACATGTTGAGTAAATTTGCTCTGAAGAAATTACTCCTTTGCTGCCTTAGCTGTATCTTCATTATTTCACATCCAGGTCAATGTGCTAACATCAGCAGACAAAAGTTCTTTGTTTGTCACTACTGCACTGCACACTGAAGTTCATATATCCACATATGTGCTGTCTACTGTATACTCAAATCTGTACATGTGTGTTTGTGTATGTTTGTACATTATATATGTATGGAGGGGATACATAAAATTTTAAAATACTATTCCAAATGAAAAAAATAGAAATGGATTTCATAGAATCATAGAATTATAGAATACCCTGAGTTAGCAGGGACCCATGAGGATCATCCAACTCCTAGACCAACTTCAATGTTCATCAGGTTTGTTTAAGCTCACACTTGAGGTGTGTTATCCACTGCATTTTCATGAAGACAATCTCCTCTAGCTCTGTATTGTCCTCTCCAAAAACGAATGTTTTGAAGGCATTTTATAGCACTCGTGTTCTAGTTCAGTGTCTTATGCAACTTAAGTACAGGTTTGCTTCAGAAAACTCACCAAGTCATACCTGTGTTTGGATAACAAATGTTTCACCATATCTCTTAAGGATTTGATCTAATCATTTTACTTTCTGTAAAGGATATTGATTGTAGACAGTCTTTTTTATTTTTTTTTTTAATTGTTACTCAATACAGTGCTGGTAGGACCTGAGAAACACAATTCTGGTAGGATCTGAGTACTTGGTAGCTTGGTCTTGCAATAAAAGGACTTTTTTCAGTGGAACATAAGTGCAGGTTAAGGAGCAAAGGACTAAGCAAGAGGAGGGGGATGATATTTTGGGAGTCTAGGATATCTTCTGTTGAAAGATAATTGCTTTGAAGTTTGTACCTGAAACCTGATTCTTTTGTCTCTGGAGTCAGATGAGGAACTCCACCATATGAAGATGTTCTCAGTCAGAGGAGATTCAGAGTCACTCTTTCAGTTGGTCTTTTGAGCATTTCTCACATGAAACTAGGAGGTGAGAGTGTCTGACAAAAGAGACAATCACCAGTCATTGCATTTGAGAAGTGTAGCCATAGCATCATGGACCATAAATTATACAAGGTTCATAAATCTGAAAGCATCTTCTCTTCCAGCCTTTCTTATACCACTCCCTTCAATTATTCTTACTTCCTATACAGGTAGTTTTAATGTATATATTTATTATGATAATATATAGGTAATTTTCTTGGTATTTGGGCTCACATAATAAGAAAACAAAAAGCAAGGAAGATGTCAAGCAAACATCTCCTTACAGCTACAACTGTTCCAAGCCAAAGAGATTACCACTTCTGGCTATTTTTATTGTTCCTGTTACCATAAATCTTGGCCGATTCCCATATGCAGCTCTGCTGCCCTGATGAGCACTTTCCACATAGCTGAAGATTAAGAAAGAGGTATGCTGCAGTGGGGCAGTGATGAGGAGTTAAGGGAATGCAGAATTTAACACCCTGCACTTAAAAGAGGATGCAGGCTATCTCTGAGCATAGCTGACCCTTTTGCATCTTTCCTCCACTGCGTAGCTTCTAGTGTCTTTGGGATGCTACAGAAGAGTTACACAGTGGATGCCATTATCTATTTTCGTTTTCAGGTGTGTATATTCATTTTCAGTAGCCTGCTAGCAAGAATCAAAATTTCTAATATAAACACTTTCAAGTGATCGCCACATTTTTCTCATAATGTCATCAATTGATGGACAAAGCAAGCCAGCAAAAGAGCTCTAAGCTGATGTCATGGCTGAAGACAGGGCAAGTGGAAAGGCCTGGAGATTAAAGACCCCTTCTCCTGCAAAAGACATTAACCAAGGCTCTGCCATTTGTCATAAACTAGTTTCTGCATGTTGTGTGCATGTCTGCATGTTGTGTAAGAAGAGATGATCCCTGTCCCAAACAGTTTACAGCCTGGCTGTCATCTTCAGTTGTTTCTACCAATCAGCCTATTTAACACCCTAGAAGAGAAAACCCATTGTGTGTTTGTCAGGGGTCTCCTCCCTCAAGAAACACTATTATCATTTTTTTTAAATGTCATTTAATGCACTCCAAAACCAAATATTTGTTCTTTGAATGCATTCTGATGAGCCAGAAGTAAACATCCCAGAGTGATTAATGGCAGTCCATGTGGGTGTGGATTTGCTGTGGGCATGCACACACCCCCACACACATTTGCAGAAGCCTCGTAATTATTTGCATGTTTAGTTGCAGAATTTTTGGCATTCAGGCACTCTTCTAACTTTTCAAACTGCAGTTACATTTGGGTGGGATTAGCAGCCAAGGAGTCATATCACTTTCTCAACCCTGAGCCATCTGTTCTTACATTTATTTGGAACAGAAGTGAAGTGGGGGTACAACCTCGTTCCATGAACATCCAACATAAAATAATCTTGCCAGGGAACCCACAGTTAACCTAACAGGGACAGCTCAGGACAAGAGACAGAGGGATTACTAGAGCTGGGTCTGAGAAGTTCGAAAAGCTGGGGAGTGAATCCGGGGAGTATCGATTGCTTGTTAGTCCCTCATTTTCTTGGGCATTAAGTTCACTTCCAAACACAAAAGTAAGCTCTATTCACATTGCAAAATGACTAAAATTTCCAGTCATTTTGTGAAATTATTGTTTCAACCAGTCACTTAGTAAAATTACTGTTTAATTAATTTCTCAAAATTTGGGGTGATTTTTCTACATGTATTTCTACAGAACCATGCAATCACTTACTTGCACACTTGAGACTATTTTGTAAAATTATTTAATTGTTGGTCATTTCACAAAATAGTTACATAACTCATGTTATGACTGTGAAATGTATTTGAGATCTTTAAGGCCATTAGGGAGGATTATTACAGTTATTGTGGATGCACCGACAGCATATTTTAGAGTATTTTAGTTACTGGAAAGTAAACCCTGTCTCTGAAATCTCATCCATAAGCACAAGCCTTCGTTTTTAGTTTTAGGTGCACATAGCTTCTCAAACTGTTCTAACACATATAGTAAGCCATCAAAATGCTTTGCAGTGCCATAACAGTGTCCCTGAGGACACTGTGAAGGGAGTGAATGGGTCAAATGGTTCCCATGTGCCCCCTACTTGTTGCCAGAGACCCAGATATGTTCCCCAGAGAAGAGAAGGTTGTCACCCTGCTTAAGATCTCCTTGACATGGTCTCTCATGGATGATTTTGCTGCTCTTGGAAGTACTGCTCTGTCATGCCAAGCATCACATGATCACATCCACCAGCCCTTTCATAACTGCTCTCTATCTTGTAGGTGTAATGTGGTTGTGGCTAGGGTAACCTCAGCTTCTTAGCATTTCAGGTAATACTGGGGACACTTCTGATGCCCATGATTCTAGTCAGTCACAAAGGCCTGAAGCTTTTAGTTGCTGATTTCATAATATGATTATACCTTTATTTATGTGTATATATATATATAACTACACGTGGGGTTTTCACAACCAAACGGATTACAAGTCTGAGAAGAAATCTACCCTGGCCACATACTGATCAAATCTCCCATACAGTCAATTAACAAAATGGGCAAGTGAAGTAATTTAGTATGTGAGATATTTAATTCAGCCTAGTAATATTTTCATCTAAACTACACTGTGGTATTTGTACTTCTTTTTAATTCTTCAGGGTGTTGGAGGGAATGAGAGGAAGAGAAATTGTTTTACACCTACTGATTAGCAGTTTTGCTTCTTCTGTCCTGTGTAAGTTTTCAGCATGAAGTTGTGAGTTGCAGTGGTTTCTTCTCCCTTTTGTGGGTTTTTGTCTGTAAGAAGGGAAGAGCTGTACATATGTGTCAGTCTGACAGAGGTAAAATCCTGATCTTTAAAGAGCAACATAGAGACAAATGTGTATTGCACATTGCTTTGTAATGGGAGAGATTTCCAGGTTACTTTTGCAAAAACAGACTTGGGTCAAAGCCTCTTCCCTTTCACTCATCAAAGTAAAAGCCCAGCAGTGACTTAGTAGTGATGGGTGTTTGAGTCTCTCCTTCTTTCTCCCCACACCACAACCCCCACTGCAGATGGCCTCTCCACATCACTTCATGCACCCAGCATTAGTTATTTTGACACAGTGTAGAACTATTTATACTAAGCACCATCAGGCACACATTTGTCCAAACAGGGCGACCAAAAAACGAATACTTTGCGCTGCACTGAACACCCGAGTTCAGTTAGTTCTTCTGATGGACTTGACTTGATTTCTACAGGCTTTCCATCGACTGCAGTGGGAATTTAATCAAGCCTTAGAATCTATTGTGTAAACATGCATTAGCACCCTGCTCATGTAAATATTTCCATCTAAAGATGTTCTTCAGGCATGAAACCTCTGTCAGTTGCAGTTATTTCAGCAGGCGGTCCCAGAGCTTGCCACATAAATGCATGCAGGACTAGGGCTCTTGTGATGCTCAACAGTAATTGCTTGCTTGTATTTGTGCTTTTAATTGCTATTCTTCACAGTATTTAATGAGTTGTTTTCAAAAATGAAAAAAAAGTGCATTGATTTTCTTTCAGTTTAAAAGGCAAGCAAGTTGCCCTTTCCTTGTTTTTTTCAATGCTAAGTAGACATTAAAACAGAAGTGTCCCTAAACGTACAAGTATTCAAAAAAACCCCTCAAATCATGAAGGAAATACATCTTTCAACAGTTGCCAGCAGATACATTAGGCTTTCTGTGGCAACAGAAGGGTCATCTATCCCCATCAACTGAAATTCCATTGTCTTTTCCTTCTTTTGTCAAGATTCCCAGTGAAAATACTGGAAAATTTTGATTTAACTTTTCAGAACTCTGTATCTGTCAGTGTTGTCCCCCTGTGATTATGAGGATATTTTGAAGTCTGCCAAAGAGACATACTGCAGGTTGAAATGAGAAAAATGCCATATGTTATTTGGGTAGAGAAGTTTATTGTCTACAATACTTAAAAAGAGTTATGATGGGATTTTCCCCTGATGTTATTTAAAGAAGAAACAGCATTTGTTAGAGACAAGCCTTTGCCAACATATACTTTCTAAACCATAAAAAAAATCACACAGTTTTATCTTATTCCCATTGAACATATTTTTTCAAAGCTAAGACAAGAGCATCCTGGCAATACAGTACATAGCTCAGAGTAATTGTCCTAGTGTTCTTGGTATCTTGGGGCCCTCCTAAATAAGCATTGACAGATGTTGCAAGTAGTGGGCAGGAAGATAAGAAAGGGGGGCTGGTTCAACAACTGAAAATAATTCTCATGCACTTTAACTACATAAAAGAATTGAGGCAAACACCATTCACAGCTTCTCTGTCATATATTTCTGAGTGGAATCATTGAAGGATTGCCCCAGTTATGTAGTTAAGGTTTATCTTCTGACACAATGGATAATACACGTGAACAGTCCAACAACTAGGCTTACACATTAAAGAGGATTATTATATTGGTGGTGATAAATCCTCATTAGCTTCAGTTTGGGACAGCAGTTCTGTATGCAAAGACCAAAGCAATGCCCTGGGGGCTTTAGAGACATCAGGCTCCTCTGAACATTCATGGTAGGCAGAGAAAGAGATCCCTGGAGTTCACTAACACTTGCTGATATAATTGACTTGCACCATTGGCTCTTTTATGGTTTTGATTTCGTTTCACACAGACTTGAGCTACAATAGGTGAATCCCTTCCAATAGTGTAGACACGTTCTTCTGTCAGTACGTCTGGGTTTTGTTCATCCGCTCCTTCTCTGAGCTGGGTAAAAGATAGGCTGATTAAGTATACCTTTAATATGATAGACATGAAGATCAAAGTGTTAATGGCACTTGTTCTCCCTTGTGAGAGGGAGTACTTTAGAAGTATTTAGCATTTCATGGATGGCAGTCTCCTGTTTCTGCAAAACAAGGTATCACAATTATAATGACTATGAAGACTTCAGCTCACAGGGTGATAGAATAGTAGACAGAGGTGAGAGCCCATAAATGCAAAGTAATACATAAGAAGAGGAGAAAGAACCCAAGAATTTCTGTACTGGGGCAGCCCTGCAAGAGCAGCTAACACTCACAAAAGAGAGACCTTGGAGTCTTTTGCTACAATTCTCTGAGGCCAGCAGTGTGAAAGACATTTGGGAACTACTGTGAGAGAAATGAAAAGCGAGAAGATACATTGCATTATACTGCAGTAAAAATCCCTGGTGACCCCACACCTGGTGGATCTTTGCATGCAGTTCTAGAGAAACTATAATAGAACTGGAAAGGAAGTGTACCTGAGGAACAGGAAGGTCAAAAGCATGTGAGGTTTCTGTGCAACTTAAGACTAGGACTATTCAACCTGGAAAAGAGTCACTGGAGAGTGTCCATCAGATCAAACATAACACATAGAAGAATAAGAAATAATGGCCATTCCCTCCTTCCAGTTGCCCAACAAATACAGGACAACAAATGAAAACAGCAGTTATCACCTTAATCAAAGGAGATCCCATGTTTGTGGCTAACACTGAATGCACCATTGCAAGGTAGTTTATTCATAAAGAGGTCCAAAATGGTAATGTAGACAAATTAACAAAACCAAAGTGCATCAAGTGTTCTGACAATGTGGTTACAACCTTCAGCCTCAGTTCACTGGGAAAATAAAATAGGGAAAGCAAACTCTTTCATCATCTCTTCATGGATGCTGTCAGATACAGGATGTTATGTATAGATGGACCTGGGATATTCGTAAAGGTAATAGAAAATGTGCTGTTGTATTTTCTCTCTTAGATTTATCTCCTGCAATTAGATCTCTGGCAACAATCATGGGCTTTTTTATCAGTACTAGGATTTGCTTCAGGCTTGTAGTGTGAATGGTTGTTGAGTGGGCTGTGTTAGCTTCTACACCAGATATATTCTTCTTTCTTCCTTCTTAAGCGCATCTTGGCCCTTATGAATTAACAATATTTTACTCACATGCACTATATGACTGATAAAGTACCCCCAGGCTACTATAGACTTAGCATATTCTTCCCTTTCTTTTCGTTTCAAATTTTTATGTAGTATATACTCCATAGGATATACAGCCCTCCTAATTTTGAATATATTCTGCAGTCTGCTCTAGCCATCTGGCATCCTCTTCTCCAAATTAGCATGGTAATAGTGCATTTTCCCCTGGGATCATAAGTAAAACATGGTCCCTCATAGATGTTTTGTTGCATGGAAATATTCACAGCTCAGTTTAAGATGAAGCCCAACAAAACATGGGGAGAAGGTTGAGGAAGATTCATTCGGTGCGTTTCGTTAAAGGTGACTCACTTTCAAGATGCATATTGACTTACCTTTTGTGATTATAGTGTTGGTCAGGACATATAACATAGGTATTAAATGAAATTCCCTATAATTTCACTTCTGCATCATAGATTTCAGAGTAGAGATTGATCAGCAACAATGTGGCTTAGGTTTTCCAGAATAACACCTCTCATTCCTACATCTAGAAAAATAAATTCCCTTATTTTAAAATTGACAAAACTAAGACAAAACAATTTAGGAGAATCTGCCAAATTCCATGGCCTTCTTCATATGTAGTGAATTTCCTGGCACAGTTCAGGGGGTAAGGAACAAGCAGGGTGCAGGCTTGAAATATCTCGTGTTACCGCTGCCACCAATTCATGTGTCCTGAGATTATCACTTCATTATATGCTTCTAAAAGGGTAATCAAATCAAAGTTACCAAAATAGACTTCTGAAATTCTAAAAGATCAGACATAATCTGCATCCTTTTCTAGCTTATCTAGCAAGAAAATTGACTTAGTTTTATCATTCAGGCTGGAAGCATCTGGTAGTGGCCTGCACTAGAGAAGAAATCATCACATTTAAAGATTTACTAAGTATAGTTTCGGTGACTAGAGTGTGGCTCTGGCATTAGGGGAGCTGGAGCTGTGATATAGGCCTCCTGTCTGAACTTGGGAAAAGCTCTAAATAACTCTTCATTTTTTATTTTCTATTGATAATAAAGGTGTCCGTGTTTCCTTTTACACTTCACTAATCTTGGCTCTGAAAAATGTTTAGGACAAGTGAGTGTTTCTACAGCAGCCAGCACAGTGTTTATGGATCACTGATTGCTACCATGAGGAAAACACTAACACCATGACTTGTTAGGCCACTTGTTATAAAACAGAATTATCCAGACTGACTAGAAATTAATAGGATGTGGCTGAAAACTTAGAAAAAAATGTGCTTCTTCTCTGCTCCAGAAACCTCATTATGAAGCCTTACATTCAAATAAAAATTCAAATAGGTTGCTAGTGCAAACTGAGGTGCTAATCCTGTTTCTGGAGGAAACAGGAATAGATTAGCCCTCCACTTAAGACACCTTATGAGGAAAATAGAATGGACCTAGCTAAGACCAAAAGGTGAGAAAGCATAGCAGGCACAGAATGACAAACCAACCAGTTCAGAAAACTATTGACTGACCAGAGGAAACATTGTCTTGGTATCCAGTTGAAATACCTGGACAAGTCTTTCTCACTTCAGGTCCAGCACTAGGAAAGCAGGTGTCCTATTTCTAAGCAAGCCCCCAACCAGTCAGAATGAGAACATCAGTAAACAGCTGCTCTCACAGCTTGGTTTTTTTCACTTTTTTTTTAATCACTTCTTCTAACCCTTCTGTAATGAGCTGTGGATACACAGGCAGCATGCCTATTCAGGTCTTTGCAGAGGCAAATTGTCCTGTGAAAATAGTCCTCTTCACTCATGCTGGGCTCTGCTTTCTGCATCGTTGGGTGGCTTTATTGCTTCCCCTTAAAGCTAGCCAAAATACTGAAAGGGACTTAAATGTGCAGCTCCAACCTGTCCTGTAGCTGCTCCACATTGTCCTGGTACCACATCTGGAGCAGAGGTGGCAACTGTTATGTATGTGAAGTTAAAGAAAAACAAGGGAACTAAGTGGAATTCAAGGAATAGACACTGAAACAATTTTTAATTGAAGGAGTTGGGGCAATGTGACAGTTACCCTAAAATGTCAGTGTAAAAACTCGTTCTGTAGGGAGAAAAGAAACTTATGAAAAAATATTTTCAACTTCTGTATTGTTTGGATTTTTGTCTTCTGTGAGCCACCTTTTACAATGGCCCATTATGGGAATCATCTGCTTTGGTGACACCTGAAGCAGGCCTAGCTACTTGTGAATAATGCAACTGGCAAGGGACACAGAAAGCAACATGGCCTTGAGAAGGAGATTGATTAAACATTTTTCTGCACAAATAAGTGTTCTTATACCTCCTGGGGGAAGTTTGTTTACTCACAAGTATGCACACAGATGCTTTTGCAGTTTGGGCTATCCAGAGGCATGAGCAGCTTTGCCCTGAACAAAAGCAGAAAAATATTTAACATTTCTTTTTCTTCCAAAACTGACTGACCCAAAAGAGTGTGTTTCTTGTCCCAGAACTGTTGCCAACTTTGACCCAAATCTGTGGAGATAAATATTGTTAGAAATAAATGGAAGGATAGAACATGGATATAGATTTAAAAACTGGAAAAAGAAAATGTGAAGCTTATCAAATAGCCCAGCAGTTAGAGCATTCCTTTGTTGTAGTTCAGGCATGTTGATAGTCCTCCTGTGGGAAGGCTCATAGGCAGCACCTCCCTCCTTAGACTGGCAAAGAGAAGGAGGAGTTTGTGACAGTGGTGACAATAATGACAATGATAAACCAGTGGAGGTAAAGACAGTTACATCAATCTCTCAGCTCTAGCCCCTTTATTTTTTTTGTTGTTTTCCCAAGTTTAGGGAAAGATGAAAGCCCTCCTCCTCCTGTTTTGCAAGATCAACTGTAGACTAACTGTATTGTTTGTATTACATACTTATTCTTTTAGACTTAAAATGATAAATGCATCTATAGCAAGGCCAGAGCTATCTAGTTTTATTTCTCAAGAATTCTCAAGCAGTTGCAAAGCCTTCTGCCTTCCTTGCAGTCTCAAGCTGAAAGTACAAGTATTTGTGACAGTGAATTAGCTCTTGAAGTAGCAAAGCCCATTCCTGGGTGCTGAGAACACGACCTCTTCCACCCCGCAGGAGACACATCAAACAGCAAAACACCTACTCCCTGAGTTCAGGAGGGCCTCAAGTCTGGACCACCATAAACATCATGACCTTCTCATTAAACTTAGCAAAAATGGTGCTCAGGTTCCTGGTTTTACGATTACACTGAGTTTTAGACAGAAACATCTAGGGAAGTGTCAGAAAAGGGGAATCTTGGTATGACAGGAGGATGTGCCCTGGGTTTCATTCATTTAACATTGCAAAGAGTTGCAAGCAGGATGAGAGTATATGGGAACACAATCCCTGAAAATCTGTGCATTGGTTAAATCTGTCTCTAGAGATACGTGAGTCTTTCTATAACTAAAGGTTTTTCAATCATTTAACTGCTGTTAAGTTTCAAGGTGTTCCTAAAACCCTTAAACAATAAAGTCAAAACAGCAGAAGGAAATGTATTTTATTCTTCCAGTAAAGGAGATAAAAGGTTACTTGAATTCATAAAGAAATACGTTGTAATTCTTAATATAAATTAAATATTTTGAGAACATTTCCTACATTAGATTAGTCCTTTCTCAAGACTGAAGGGAGACTGTGATTTCCTTGTGTTCTTTCTTTCAAAAGATAGTTTCTGCCAAGCCAGATTTATACAGGCATACAGCAGGACTATTGCCTCTTTTCGTGTAAATCATGCTAAGTTCATATCAGGCAAATGTACAAATCTACTGCTTGGCATTGTATCCTGTACTTTGAGTGAGCCACGTGCCGTGGGTGTGTTCAAGGGAAAAATACTGTGTTGGTTTTGGACACTTTATGCTTATATAGACGCATTTTGGCCTGTGTGGGCCGGAAGAGAAAGCAAGGACCTGAATAGCCAAGCATGAATCTCAGTTAAAACATTTACACAGCTGAGACCAGGAATCTCTCCTGTGCATAGAGAAAACAGTTGAAGCTGTGAAATGCTTTCCAACATATCGCTGCCTGAAAGAGCAGCACGAAGGCAGGCTGGTCTGGAGATTACATTTGGAAGGAACAGAGAGAATGTTTCCATTCCCATCACTGACTGGTGCACAGCTCTGCTTTTTCTTCTTCCCTTTCTTTGGAGTTGCCTCTATCAAAGCAGAGCAAAAATACTAATAAAACAGTCTGAAAAAGCCACTAAGTGGCTATCACTATTCTATAGTGATAGAATTGCTTCTGTAATTAACAATTTGTCCCTCCTTTTTTGCCTGAACAATTTGTGTTTGTGCCTGCTGATGTTTATGTGTATACATGTATATGAATGTACATGTATACACAGATACATACATAGTGTGATGGCTAGGATCAGGTTAGGGCACTTCAGACATTCCCCTGCTCCTTGGAAATCAACCCAAAGGAGGAAAAAACCTTACAACAGACAGTTCCTATGAATCACACAACATTTGGGGACCCTGACATTTTTTGAAAAAGTGAACCAAACTCACATTGCAACTAGGGCCTTAGTACACTTTGAGTGCCCCTAGAGGAGCTGCAGGAGATTTTAAAAGAGCTCTTTACTCTCAGTGGATTTGGATTCTGTGGATAAAAAAGGCATTTGAAAACTCTAGGTCTTATTTTGTGAAAGGCCAGCACCCTTTTCATGGAAGATAAATGAAGCCCCGTCATTCATTCTGCCAGGAGCTATCCTTTGAGCTGTCACTTACAGAAATAACCCTGCACAGAGAGGCCTAGGATAGGACCAGCAGAATGTCTTCTCAAAAATATACCACCGAGGGATCTCAGCAGTTGCCTGAGACTGTTTGAGGGTGGCCAGTAGAACAGTGCTGCTTCACTTCCAGTCATGGGTCCCCACCCCATTCCTTGTGCTGACATCATTAAATCACTCATCTGCATCACCTCAGTGACCCATCTGGTCATTACTTCTGTGTTTTGTAGTTGCCTTTTAGCCTGGGTGGGCCAGAGCAAGGAGAATGTGCCTGGTGGAAAAGAGCAGCAATGTGGTTTTAGATTGATTCAAGCCCCATGTGAAACTCTGCTCATGTGCAGAAAGAACCCAAACAATGGCTTGGCCAAGAAAATTCCTGTTAAACCTGCTCTAGACTTGTAACTAGAAACAGTGCCTTTTCAGTGCTAAAATGCTCGGTCTTACCTCCTGGCTCTGACTTTTCTATTTTATGCTGAAGTAAAGACTGTGCAAAGTAGTTGAAAATATAGCAATTTCTCTCTTGCAATACTCTGTCTCTACAAACATGCTGGGACAGCACCATTTCAAAGTGCCAGCTGTGAAGTCACTGATGCCACTTTCTGAAATAAATCTTACTGCTGTCTGGACATCTACCATCCAAGTTAATGAGGCCCAGACTTTCTTAGCTTGTGAGCTTCCACAGCACAGCTGTTGAAAGCCAACCAAACTCTTATCTTAAACGTATTTTGAACCAGGGTAACACGTGGTTCTCCTGTCTGCACACGGTGCTTCAGTGTGTTGCATTACTTCAGGTGTCACCAGTTTCTGCTCCAAGTACGAAGAGGTGCTCTTCTTCAGCTTTTCTCTCACTAATAGAAATTTGAGGTGCAGTGAATGTGTACACACACAAAATTAAAAAAAAAAATAAAAAAGAAGGAAGGAAGCAAGAAAGCTGCACAGGCTTCTACCTGCGAGAGGTGGAGAGGAAAAAAAGAAATTGCCTCTCAGACAGTAGTCATGTTGCTTCATAAAGTACTGAAAGTCTTTGAGGTACACTATGTTGAGGTGGTAGGTTTGAAGAACCAGTACAGAAAATTGTGATGAAAGTATGTCGAAAAATATTGCATGATTCTCTAACTCAAATGCAAGTATTTTGCAAATTTTGTTGAAATGCATGAAGTCAAACTTATATGACTGTTCTCAAAATACTGTATACGAGAATTTAGCTACTCCCACACTTTCCAAGTTAAAGGTAATACTATGTTATTTCTTCAAGCAAATTCACATGTGATCCTGACATTATGTATCTTAAACAGCTGTCATGATGGATTGGGTGTATAGCAGTGAGGAGTGGGGAAACAGTATGTCTGTCATGAGGCACTGAATAATTTTATTTGGATTTTCTAACCACTAGCATGTGTTACTGACAGCACATATTAAGTATTCACTGATGAAAAGGAAAGCAGTAAGAAAAATATAGATTTAGTAGAACATCACTTTTTGGTTATTTTGAATAACAATCATAGGAAAGTCAAAGAAACTTTTCAAAGGAAACGTTACAAAGGAAAGACCTTCAGTCTTTCCTAGATATACACACCAGAAAAATACACTAGAAATGACCTCTCTATATCAACTTATTAGTCATGATACATTCAATTATGAGTTCTAAATGTGCATCAGGCCTCATCATCTATCTAAAAAATGGTGTCATCTACACAATGGCAGAGGTGGCTGTACCTGACAAGATGACATTTCTATAGTTGTAAAATATGGTTAGGACATAGTGACACAGTATTACTACAGATTATTGAAAGGTAAACAGAAGAAATATCAGCAGTGTTTCTGACATAGTTCAGATACATCCGATCTGCAGTGGATGTCACGTCAGTGCCAGATTCAGAGTCGATATGGACATTGCCTTGCCCTATTTGGCACATTTCCGTCTACCTGGGAAGCTCCTATTAAGGAGAAATCATCGTGACTGGTGTGTCAACTCTGCTGCTATTTTGGCTGGTAGGATCAAAGGAACAGATGAGCTCCAGGAAGTTCACACGCTGCATATGACACAACACAACGCAAAGACTCTTTGACAGTATAATGAACCACTAAAAATATACTAGAGCTATAACAACTCCAGAAAATAGTTATCGTACACAAATCTAAAAATATTGGTCCTATTCTCTGGCCACAGGATACCAGTAACGTCAGTGGGAGCCCACTGAAAGATAGTGGGAAGTCTATGAGAGTTACTCACATCCTGCATGAGTCTATGTCTCCTTGAAATCCGCAGCTATTCCTTTAGGAGCACTACTTGTTGTTATTTGCCAGGCTGTGACATATAACTTGTTTATGTTTTCCCATTCTCTTTTAACTCATGCTTTTCCTTGAGGGAAGTAATATGAGAGAGATCTAAGGTTTAGTAAAAGTAAACTTCAAAGTTTGGGACCCTATGGAAACAAAGCCCTTTCTCATTTCTCCCCAATACCTTCTTATCTCAAGGCAGTGCTGTTATTTAACATATGCCCAAGACTGGTTTTCACTGCATTTTCTTTGTTTGAGGATCTTTTCTTTTCTTGAGACGTCTCTAGAGCTTGGTCCTGAAACAGCTGACCTCTAAAGGAGTTTGGGTTTAAGCTGACATCTTTTGTCCTCTCCTTTAACAAGTCCTCAGTGCTAAATATGGCTGTATATAGAATATCACCTTATTTTTGTGTTTGTGTATTGCGTCTTATATTTTCCATATTCAGACACACAGTATCTTTTTTCCTCTGCTTTGCTGTCTGTGATCCCAGATGACAAAACTAGTCTCCTTTCTAAATGCTGAAAACATGCTAATGCACTTTATAGGTAAGAAGCAGTACATCTGGAAAATTAAATCACAAAACATATATCCCCATTTTTTGGCATGCCAAAAAAAGTATAGCAAATGTAAAAGAACTGCTATAGCAATATGTAAAAAGTACCATGTGATAGTATCATTGCTCCTGTTAGAAATAAACATGCTGGCTTTGCTTGGCTCTAAGAGTGCACTTACATACTGAGGTTACTCTCTTGACTTCAGCAGAGGCATTTCTGGCTGTCATCAAGACACAAAAGGTCACAGTTAGGACTTAATGGATCAGTAAGAAGCCATTCAGTTAATGGTACATCATCTCATTAAAGAAAAAAGAATCCCTTTATAAATACATGAACTTAGTGTCCTACTGTTTTATGTTTCTTTGACCCTCTCCATTTCTGAGTGGTCTGCATTGCCACACAGTTGCATAACCTTAAATTTGGGGGATATTATTATTTTCCATTAACACTGACTCAGTTTCTACCCTGTAATCATTTTCAAGCAACTGTTGCTGAAGTCAATAAGGTTACACTGCTGCACAGAATAAGGTGGGATCTCATTCTCAAGATACCAGCAATAGCCTTAAAATTACAGTACTTTTATTATACCTCATCAGTATGTCTACTGACTTAATCTGGATATTATAACTATCATACCAGTAGAATTTGCCACGGATGATTTGTGTATTGCCAGGACTTTCTGTTTGAGATAAGGTTTAGTAGGTAATAAGCCTTCTGCTCAGCGTGTTCTTTTTGCTCTGAAATGATAAACAGTGATTAAAAAATTGTATAATGCTGATAAAATTCGTGCTAAGGATGAATGAAACTTTGTTTTCATTGCTCTTCTCTCTATTTTTATGGAAAAAACTAAAACAAACAGTTGTAAAAAAAGCACCTAAGCACTACTCTCCCCACGTGGGTCTGACACAGATAGCCGACTTACACTGAAATAAATGTAATTTATTTCTAATACCAGGTCTGCTACTCACCAACTCTCAATATGTCTGTGTTCTTCATCAGAGTGACCATGTGCTCAATTAAAACACATAATTAAAACTGGTCACAACAGAGAAAGTATTATATGCCATCACAGCCCCTGAGGACAGGTAAACTCATTGAGATATGGCTAACATTAGGAGGTTGGAGGGAAAGGATGGTGGGACAGATTAATATGTCAGCATTACAAGAAAAGGATACCAGGCTCAGTAAACTACATCAACTTTTGCTTATTCACTGTGTATCCTGTGTTCTTTTGCCACCATCAAATGGATAGTGCCAAGGTTCTGTCCTATACTCCTGCAGAGCTTTTCCACATCTTATCAAACCTTTCAACAAAATTCAGGTTACATCTCTCCTCTGTCCTTTGTCCACTGATGTAACTAACACTGGATTGCCTTTTTATTTTATTTTAATCTTCATTTCTTTGAAGTATGATCTGATTTCCAGAAACACACATCTTCTTGATCAGCTTTAGCATAAGCGCAACAGAATGTGTATAAATATAGAAACTTGTTTATTTCAAGATATTTTTTTCCACCCTGCATCCGGTCAATAGTTTGGATTAAAATTTAGAGGGCTGAATGAAAACAGGGCTGGGGTGCTGGATCAACTGTAAAGGTTGGGGGAAAAATAGTCTTCCCGTTATTTGAATTGTCTGCCTTCTTTACATAAATTACCAGCTATGTTCCAAACAGTAAAAAAGTTGTGTGTTCAGCAGCTATTAGATTATTTTTAAATACCTAATTTTAAAATTATTATCTCCTTATTTTTTAAGAGCGTATGTCTTATAGGTCTCTTCATAATCACCCAAAGATTAAATTTGGGATTTTCAAACATGATTTTACTATAATTTCCCTTAGGCGATTTTTATCTCCAGCTCATATGGACGCTTTCTTGAAACCAAAAATACCTCTGGGCTCAAAGAGCCCTAAGTTTCCCTGTTCATCCTTGGGACAGATTCAGGTGTAGGAAGAACAGGAGCTGAGGCCTTTAATGCCACCTGAAACATTGTGTGTATTCCAGGATCTCATATATGGATTTGAGAATGACACAACTTTCATCCTTATTCTGCCCAACATGGGATCTCCATGGAGAAAAATCCTTGTGTTTTAAGCTTGTGACAGTGTTCTCTTTTATATTGTTTTGGACCTTGATCAAGGATTTCTAGGGTCTCCAAGCAATTTTTGTCCAAAAAAAATCCACATTTCCAACCTGAGAAACTGACAAGTGCTTTCTCCTAATTTCTGGATGTACTAGTTAGACAACTGCAAACTAAGCCTCCAGGATCTGCCATCTTAGCCATCAGATGGCTGCCAACATCCCCAGGCTCATCAGTCACTAAAAAGCCCTTTCCAAATGCATGACTACAATATACAGGTCCAATCCCCACCTGTTTCAGGAGTGTGGAAAACTACAAAGTCCCAGCAGAGGACACTGAGAATGAGCAAAAAGGAGGTGGGTGGGAGGGGGTGGGTATGGGTGTGTGTGTGCACAGCATAGACTAGAAGTCCTCCATCTGGAAAAGACATGATTGAGTGGAGATATGGGAGATGTCTCTAAATTCATGAACGGAGAGAGAGAGAGAGACAGCAGTTAACCATTAGTCACCAAGTTTTACAACACAAGTGACATGGCACAAAAATTACCTTAGCAGGCTGAGGGGATAAAAGCTCTCTGTTTTATTGGGCAGTATGGAGTGACTTTGCAGAGCTTATTGTCATGGGACAATGTGAGGAGAGTGATATTCAAATAGGTTCCAAGAAACACTGGACAAATTCATACTAGAAGGCTAGATCAGTAGGGCATGACTGTCCATACTGAATCTCCACCTCAGGAAGTCCCTGAAGAGATGATTACTCAAAATGGGAGGCCAAACAAGGAAATTAATAATGTTGCACATCCTCAGTTTTATACTCTCCCATAAACATTTGCTGCTGGCCTCTGCTGGAAACAGAAGACGTGTTCAGTGGCCGTTTGATCTTCTATTCTGCATTTACACCTCCTCCTCGGTTTCTTGTGGCATATTCTCCATCTTTGAAAGGATGATCTTTAAAACTTGTAAAAGGCCTGTTGTTAGGACCCGCTCCAGAAAAAGGGAGGGGGGTAACCCCGGTTCTTATCAATAATTCCCTTGGGGTGGATTAGAGTGAAGCGACACTGAATAATCGGTGTCTGAAAACATATATTGGTAAGGTTTATTTTAACAATTTTGTATCAACAGGTATGCTAGCATTTTGGGTGTTGTCATATAACAACGTGGCATAGAGATAACCTTTGGGGGAATAACCTTTGGAGGGGGAGAAAATGCATAGGGGAGAGAAAGACAGGATAAGAGTAAGGGAGAGTAAGGAAAAAGAAAAGATGAGAGTGGAAAAAACATATATAGTCACCACCCACGGAGTCCAGCGATGACGCTTGGTAGTTGCCGCTTCCATGTCTGTCGTTGAAGTGGTGGCCTTGATCTGCTGGGGGTGAAGGAGGGAAGCCCCCACACACCAAGAAGTTATGAGTTATTATATCCATGGTTAGTGTTCACGGGCCATGCCTCGAGTCTCCAACCTCTCCCTGGGCCTGCACAGAGTTTTTTCTGTGTCTGGTCTGGTTCCCACCTTCCAGATTGGCAGAAGGGGGATGGGCTTTGGTGTGCCATCAGAGGTATAATGCAAAAGTCAAAAGCCTGCAAACTTGTCAAAAGCCTGCAAACTTGTCAAAAGCCTGCAAACTTGGCTCTTCACTGGAGGGAGGGATGGGCCCAACTGCCCATCAGAGGTACAATGCAAAGGTCAAAATCTTGCAAGAGTCTCCTAGAATGCATAAATCATCAACCAGTTCAGTCTCTGACACCTGTGAAGCACTTTTCTGTTCTTAAAAGGAACATAAAGACTGTACAGATCTGGGAAAATTTAGACATCCTTCTTAATCTTTCCTCATTGTTGGCTAATGTTCCTTGTGTATTACCCTAGTGTCTTCTCAAGATTTCAGATAACCTCAGAATTACATGGCTTACACTGTCTACCTTTGAGTCTTGCAGTGGGATTCTTGCAGCTTCAGCATGATCCTCCCCTGAAGTTGTATGTCTGTTTCTCCTTCTATTCTCCTTAAGGATTCTTTCTACAGGTCCTTCTGAGGTTTGCATGCTGACTTGAACACCTGGTTCCTTTTCCTTCCTCCTGGGAGGTATCTGCTTCCTGGAGACCTTGTTCTCCACAGAGAAGTTTCAGAAAAGTGGCTCTAACCAGGGAGCCTTTGTTCTTCCCAAGCCAGGTACAACCCAAACACAGGCATCCATATATGCTGGGTCTATTCCTAGATAGAGGCACTAGTGGCATTCACTCCTCCCTGAACCTACAGAGCTTAGAACCTAATAAAAGGCTGCCATAACAGTTAAAGATAAAAGCAGTTCTGAAAAACAAACAATACATATGTTCCTCATGCAAAATTTAAAATATAATCATCATCATACAAACCCAAGGCTTGTCCCTACTTGCAGCCACAATACATTGTATTTGGGCATAAGCAGTTGCTATGGGGCCTGATCCAACTCCCACATAAGTCAGTGGGAGCCTTTAAATTCAATTCAGTGGGAATGAAGCCTGAGCACTTGGTTATTTTGTGAACATTGACATTATATGCTATAAAAACAATGCTTTAGTTTTTGTTATAAAACCAAGCAATGTCAGTGACAGGTTGACTCTTGAACATGGGTCCTCAATGCTACCATATTGAACATAATAAGTACAATTCATTGCAAATCTGTTTGTTATTGCTAGTTTAAAAATAGGTCAGTCCAGCCAATGGGATTAGCCGCTTCATTATTTCTTGGCTGGTTTCTTTATTGTTGTTGTTGTTTTTAAAAAGCTTTCCTGTTCTGTTGTTACAGAGGAATTCTGGTAAATATTTATCCTTACACTTGCTGTAAATGCATTCCTTTCCTGGTGGGGCACTACACAGCTCCAGATGTGCAGAACTGAACCTTTTTGAAAACAAAGAGAGCCCCAAGTGTGTAGCCACACAATAGAGAGGGGGCAAAAGGCTTGTTGCATCTTTAAGAAGTTGCTGCATATGGCTGTGCTGAATGCAGCCATCTCAGATCTTAGGGATATTTGACTTGGCCACAACTGAAAGGAGTCTGGATGAAGAATCACAGACAGGAAAAATCTTGCCTCTCAAATAGTCTCGATTGAGTGAGTTTGTCCTCACACCTGCCGAGATCAGGCTCTCTGAGCTGCAACTGCCACACTTCATACTCAGGCCCATCACCATCCTTTGGAGCGGTGGTGGGAGTGTGCCGTGAGTGTTGTCCATGCAGGGAGCTCTCCCAGGCCCTGGTCCCTGACATCACTACAACCTGCTGAGTTGAGCAGGAGAGACCCAGGGTGCAGGGCCGGAGCTGTGAGTGACCTGGGGCACAGAGGGAAGGTGCTGTGAGCATCCTGGGGCAGGGAACTGGCATCACCCTGAGGTGATGCTGCCCAGCCTATCCCACAGCAGCCCTGGGCAGGTGCAGCTGGTGTGCATACACTAAGTCCTTGCATGAAGTGACTTGTGTAATTGCCTCACCAACAGATTCAGTGCCCAAACTCACCCTCCTCTCCCTATCTACTGCTGTTCAGCTGAGGGTCTGCCTTCTTCCCTGGCTTAATACAGGGCCATTCCTGCTTATTACAGCTCTGCTCCCTTCCACAGTCCTGCTTCTGGCAGTGGGAGGGGATCACTTGTCCTGCAGAGCTTGCTGGCTGTAGGAATTGCAACCAAAGGAGCAAGAGCTCTGTTACCCAAGGAAGGCATCTTGCACAATATCCAGCCATGTGCTGGTGACACAGCATGTGAACAACTGCAGTATCACTGGGGTACCCAAAACTTCATTTTCATCAGCTCACCTGGCTTCTTTGGTCTCAATGATGTACCTGGTCTTTTCAAAGGGAAAGGGACCAGTGTCCCACTGGAGAAATGTGTGCTGAGTTACATGCCCCCAGCTGTGAGAGCGTTTGGGCTGAAACTGTGTTTAATTCACTGAAGAAGATAAATTCTTCCTTCTGCCTTTTTGTGACAAGTTAGTGGCATGTTGACCATTTGCAAACAGAGCAGATTTCCAGGGTCTTTTGGGTGCCTTGAACATAACTGCCAGTAGAAACTGAGTATCAGCAGATCAGGGCTACCATCAACTGGTATCTTGAAAAACAGCAAACCCCAGGTGGAGTCACCCCTGCTCCAGGCAAATATCATACAACTGTTACATAAATAACACGGCTAACAGATGAACTTCTAAACATATCTAGCTTACTGTTTCCTAGTGCACATACACATTGAAGCAGGAAATAGGCTCCCAGAACATGAAAGAAAGATTTGCTTGCTTATCTCATTGTATTCTAATGTGATTTGGGGTAAACAAAAGACATCTATGTGCTTTGTTATTTTAATTATTCTTTGCAGCCAATATGAGCAGTACTGTATTGTGTGATTAAACATAACTCTTATTGGCTTGAAAATTATTTACATAAGTTTGTCAAAATTGCAGATAATTCAGGAAATATTTTTCCTAATGACCTGTCCTGACTAAGGACAGCTTTGTTCAAATCTATGTCACATACTGGGATTAGAAGAGATCCACAGATAATATTCACCTGGTGTTCAGGTGCTGCCTGTCGGTTTTGCACATATTTTCTGCGTATCTCTTTGCTGGGGGAGTTGGAACTGAAGTGACTATATAAATAGTTTTATGATGTGCAGTAAAATTAGGGTTCAGTGCAAAGCATGTGAGAGTCCTCCTACAAGCTTGGATTTGTCCTGTGTAGTTAGTCTCCCTGACACTTTTTAGAGAAGCTAGCAATGATATAGGGTGATACTCACTGAGTAACTGGAGGAGGAAGAGGATAGTTTGTGCCTTGACATGCTGGAATGTTTTAAGATTTTTTTTTTTGCAGCTGTTGAGAGTTACAGTCTTTCATGTATTCGTTATGGGTCAACCAGAGCTTAAATTCCGCTAAGATGGAGGAGGATGGGTGATAAGTGGAGAAAACCTGAAAAAAGTTGGATGAATATTTGATGTTTTAAAATGTGAGAAAATTCAAATTAATCTGAGATGATCTGCAAAGGAAAGATTAAATTCTGCCAGCTCCAGTCCTAGAAATAATGCCTTGTTAAAGTATCAAACTAGTAACATAAGCTAAATTTTACTTGCAGACTCTTTCCTCAGTTATGTTCCCACCCTTCTAGTATTTTTCTTTTTTAAATATTATTTCCACTAAAAAGGCTAAAACACATTTGGCTTTTCTTATAAGGCATACATGATGGCGTGATCTATTTTGATGTTTTTTCAATATTCATGACAGACAGTCCCACCCTTTAGACTGAAACTCCCTTTCATTTCAGGTGAGATTTTTGCCTAATGATCAGGCCCTGGGGTGTTTGGCTCATCAGTTGCTATGTAATTAGCTAAGAAAAATTTGAATTGATAAAAAACAGAAGTAATGGCATAGACTGTTGGCAGAGCAAATACATTTCAGGGTGTATGTGTAAGAAAAATTACCCCCTCAAAAAATAATAATAAAAAAATGCAATTAATGGTATGTATGCTATTGTGTCATAAAGTCACAATTCAAGGAAGGTTTCAGATGATGTTGTCAAATGTCAAACCAACCCAGCAACTGTTTCAAATTTCCAAGAGTAAGTTGCTGAGAGAAAGTGAGAGTAAACTCCCACCGTTCTGTGGGACCAATCCTCTAAGAGTTTGTGTCCATGCAGGAATCATAGAATCATAGAATGATTTGGTTTGAAAGGGACCTTAAATGATCATCCAGTTACAACATCACTGCCATGGGCAGGGACACCTTCCACTCTCCCAGGTTGCTCAGAGCCCCATCCAACCTGGCCTTCAACACTTCCAGGGATGGGGCAGCCACAGCTTCTCTGGGCAAGCTGTGCCAGGGCCTCACCACCCTCACAGGAAAGAATTTCTTCCTAATATCTAATCTAAACCATTTTCAAACGTCTTTCAGTTTGAAGTCGTTCCCCCTTGTCCTGTCACTCCAGGCCCTTGTAAATAGTCCCTCTCCATCTTTCTTGTGGGCTCCCTTCAGGTGCTGGAAGGCTGCAATTAGGTCACCCCTAGGCCATCTCCAGGCTAAACAACCCCAGCTCCCTCAGCCCCTCCTCATAGGACTTGTGCTCGAGTCCCTTCACCAGCCTCATTGCCCTTCTCTGGACCTGCTCCAGCACCTCAATATCCTTCCTGAACTGAGGGGCCCAGAACTGGGCACAGTACCCAAGGTGTGGATATCTGCGACCACCTAAAGGCACCCGACAGATGTCAGGTAGATGCCACATGGACTTAAGGATAGGCTAATAGGGAGACCGGTGTAGCAGTGGTTCACAGATAATGAACCAAAGATATTCAAAGTTGTAGACTGGATCCAAAACTGGCCCATGGAACTCTATGAAAAAACTGTGTAATATTCCCAAGGTTTGGTGAGAAAGAAGCACTGTGAAAGGATTTTGTAAGACACCATTAAGGTGACCGTTAAGGTCAGGAGGGGAAGCCTTTCGAGGAGTGGCTGAGGTCACTTGGCATGTTCAGCCTGGAAAAGAAAAAACTGAGGGGAGACCTCATTGTGATCTTCAGCATTCTCTTGAGGGGTCGTAGAGGGGCAGGCATCGAGCTCTTCACTCTCATGACCATGACAGGACCTGAGGGAACAGCTGGAGCTGTTTCAGGGGAGGTTTAGGCTGGATATCAGAAAAAGGTTTTTCACCCAGAGGAAGGTTGAGCACTGGAACAGGCTCCCCAGGGAAGTGGTCACAGCACCCCTCAAGCCTGTCTGAGTTCAAGAAGTGTTTGGAGAACTCTCTTGGGCACATGGTGAGATTTTTGGGGTGTCCTGCGCAGGGCCAGGAGTTGTACTTGATGCTCCTAATGGATCTCTTCCAAATCAGGATATTCTATGATTCTATGAACCTCATCCCATTATATAGACTGCAACTCTTTAATTTGCTCAAGGTTTCTCATCAGTCATTTTGGATGGCTTCTAAATTCAAGTCAAAGACCTGGAGGGGAAGCCTCCCCAGGAAATAGCAACACGTGATCTTAATGAAGCCAGATGGCATAACGTATAGCTTTTCTTCTGTTATAGAAATCCTACAGAGTATCAGAGATTGGTTCCCACTTTTGTAATAAAATGTTTTCTGTCCAAATGCTGGATAAAAAGCATCCCGTCTCTGAGGCTGTTTGAAGGGGGCTTTTAGCCACCAAAGTTCCTGGTATTTCTTTAGAGCATTTTTATTTTCTGAACAACATAAATGATGTCACTTATCAATTGCCAAACTTATTTCATATTTTCAATAACCTCCAGGGACTGATTAAATCTGAAATACTTTGGCCTATTTTAAAGGAAGTCTAATTGTGTTTTTAAGTCAGCCTTGGAACACATGATTCTTTATTAACCTAATAAGCCTCCATTATCCCATTCCCAAAGTTCTATTCAAGTCCTGTATTTAGTGTAAAGTACCGTGCACTGGTTAATTAGAGCATATTATCTTGGATGAAAATGCTGAATCTTATTCTGCAGAGTCAGTGCTTGGAGAATTTGTTAATACACTGCGTGTACCCAGATTGGTTCTTATCTGAGCCTTGGCATGTGTTAGCAGTGCAATTACCTACTTGCAATTGCTGCCTGCTACTTGGCAAGGGGGAATGCTGAACAGAGAGTTATTTCACTAAAGATAGAAAGTGACTCATTTTGATTACTCAGTCATGTCCTCTTCTACTTATGCATGCACAATGGGAAAGTCTGATGGTACCAGAGAAAAGAGAAGCAGCATGTGTTCAAGTCACTTCTCATTCACCATTTAGTTGCAGCAAAACTAAAAAGTCAATGACTATAATATAACTAGAGTCAGTAACAAGCCATTTCACCTTTGCACATTTAGAAGGTGAATCTGAATTTAAAGGGAAATAACAAGTTGAATATGTCTGGAAGTAAAGGATGGCAGTAAGTCAATATGATTTTTTGTTTACCACGGTTTCCAGTCAGCTTGGCTTTCTGATCTCTGTCTTTCTGTTAGTGTTGCAAAAAGGAGAAATGCTTTTGTCCAAACAACACCCTGCTTTAAATTAGCATGATATATTTTACATGAAAAGTGAATTTACAAAATACACTCTTCCTAAATTACAAAATACTCTTCCTAATTTAGTCTAGGAAGGCTGAGTAGACAGTGTATGTCCGTTAACATTTATAAAGCTTCCTACTGACCTGGTGACTGCAGTTCCACAATTAAGTGATCCAGGCCTATGGAAGTCTACTGAGACTCCCAGACTTTCAAAACTATCTCCTACAGACCTATTCCTTTATTTTAAAAGTTTTTTCATGGAACAGCTCTCCAACTATGTCCCATTTTCCTACTGAAAAAAAGTATTATTAAATTCAAGAATTTGTGGCACTAAAAACTATATTGCTAAAAAGCCAGAAGTAAACTGTTTGCCTCTGCAATAATCTATTCAGGTTGAGGGTCTGTTCAATTAAACATCATTATGTATTTTCCATGCTAATTACTTTAGTAATGGTCCCTTATTCTAATGCAACCTTTTTTCAAAATTTGGGAAACTATTTTTATTAAATGTTTCATGTCATCCCTGTAAGGTTTTCCAGTGGTGTCATTTGAAACACATGCATAAGTGTGGTTGTACATCTGACAAACTTCTGACAATGGCACATTAATGTAGCAGCAACATTTAAAACTAATGTTGAGACAAGGTATGCCATGCCCTCCTGTCACACAATGTGCACTGTGGAATAGAGAATAATAAATCTTTTTGCCCTTCCTGATTTTAATATAAGATGGTCTGTTTCAACTCTTGTGACATCGATAGTAGTACATTCAGTAAAACAATAACAGTTTCAAAGCCATAAAGTAAAAATTTTCAAATGATTTTCTAGAACTTTCTGAAATTAAACACTTAAAAAAACCCCACATCAACCCTGAGTTAGAGGGAAAGCCCCCTCAGGCAGTGACTACAGTGCTGATACAGCAGTTACACTGCTGATACACTCTTCTTGACCTCTCACCAATGTGCTGTGGCTGTCCTAAAACCTTCTAGAGTGAACTTCCCTCCCCCCACTGCTGAGACTGCTTTCCTCACTGTCTGAGTCCCGACTCCCACGTCGTTTCACGGATCTTTTGTCCCTGCCTTGTGCAAAAAAACTTATGATCTGCCTCTTCACACTTTCCTCCCGTAAGACTTCCTGCTCTGAACGATGTTTGAGATGAGGGATGAGACAGAAAACGGAGCAGCTTCCAAACTGGGAGTGTGAACGAGGCTTGGAGCAAGGACTCGGGGTTGAAGCCAGCTCCTCCACCAGTACTCAGGGTGACAGTCAGGCTGCGGTGATGAAGGCTGAGAACCTGCTGCTGTAGCAGTAGATCTTTACTGGCACACTTTGGCCATAGAGTGCTGGGGACAACAACTCCCAGCTGATGAGGCAGTGCTGAGGGCTAAAAGCCAGCAATCCTCATGTCAGCTTAGCTGCCACCACCAGGGCACATGGCCTGAAAAGCTTTGGACAGAAAGAAGAGCATAAAGCACTTCCCAGTAAAATAATAATCAGAAAAGTTTGACATTTCCTTTTTTCAGTTGAAAATAGGGAGCAAAAATTGTTGATACACAAATTGCCCAAATTGTTATGTTTTTCATTAAACAAAACCTATGATCGCTTTTTCAATGAGACTTTGAATTTATATAGCTTTAAATTTCCTTTTAGTATTCTTGCTTTATCTAAACACTAGTTCTCAGTGGAAAAGTGTAGTGGTTCTCTGCCAATGAGAACATAAAGACATGATTTCAATAAAAATTATGCACAAAATTTTGCCTAAATGAGTACATTTGAACCTTTTAGAATGAAATAATACCATTTTTTGGTCCACAAAATGATTTCCCCATTTTTCAGCCATCTCTAATTTTAACAATAAGTTGCAGGTGTTTCCTGTTAAGTAGGTAATAACTGTGTCCTGGGATAATAAAACTCTTGGTTTGACCCATTTATCATATTTAAATTATAACTTAAAGGTGCATCCTGTTTACAAGGTAATAATTATATATGGGACTAAACAAACTCCTCTGGAACCAGTCCAGTCTATTGTTTTATGCTGCTCTTGAAGAAACTTTAGATGGATAATGCTATAGGCAGTAAAAGTAGAATATCCCCTCTTTGCAAAAAATGGGAAACAACTAAGAAAAAAAATTGATGTTTCGCCTGTACTAGGAAATTAACTTTGAAAAACTAAATGGCCACCAAAATGAACAGTCAAATGATCTTAAAACCTTAGCTGATGGCCAGATAACTCAGTCAAAACACACTCATCTGAATTCCTCATGGTGGACATCAGCACAAGATGTAAATGCACAGGCATGCACCTCCTGTGTTGTCTTACATGTCCTTTCAACCCGTCTCATGCCCCTCTTTGAACTGTGGTCCCCTGGCTGTGAGGCAGCAAAGTCCCGTTTGAAGGCCACTGAACTCAGCCTCCCATATTCCTCCTTGCTCTGTGCCATGGCTTGGATCTTAAAACATGCCTGGTTTTGTCAGGAGAGAAAGCCTAAAAGGTTTAAAAAAAAAAAAAGCCATGGGGAAGGAGGTCAGCTATTGAACTCTCAAGCCTTTTGTTAGACAGCTGCATTACAATGGGATTTGGGTTTTCACGCAGAGCTCTCCACCTTACCCCAATCCCTTACACTGATGCTGGCCCAAATTTCCAGCTCCTTTCCTGAGGCCAGCTACTTTCATCAGGCTGGTGCTTTCCACCTCAGTTGTTTAACAGCCTGCAGAACCTTGTGCAGTGGGACAACAGTCATGCCTTTGTTGAGGTCAGGACTTAGGGGGCGGTGGAAGGAATTTTGGTTGTCCTGTGTACATAGGAAAGTAGCAACTTCAGCATGAAGCACAGAGAGAGATACCAGCATTCAAAAAAACTCCTAGAAAAATAAACTCCAGAAGTGATCAGTGCAGTCACTCGCATTGGAGCTTGGTTTCAGCGTTTCAGTGTTATTTCTTAAGAGCAAAATAAGCCCCAAACATTTTTTTTTTTTTTTTTTTTTGCTACATACTGCACAGTATGAGTAATTCAAGAAGAGAATAAAGGCCGGCATTGTATAGCACACTTTCTCATGCGCACACAAACTCCTTCCAGCTTACTGAAGGAATCAAAGGGTGGAGGGAGTGTCTCCAGCATTTCATGTAAATGACGTCTTTTTTTTCTCCAGTTTTAATGCCACCATAAACTCAGTGTGATGAAGCATTGATGAATAATGAGCCCATGACACATCGTACTTCTAGAACAGCTCATATATTTGGCATACACCCGGCCCCATTTGTGTCAAATTTTTTTTGCCCCCACTCGGGCACAGGTTTGTAAACACTTTTACCATAACGAAGAAATGCAGTTTTATTTTCACAGCAAACATCCACACAGCTCGTAGCAGTGGCCTCTCTCTTTAGGATGCTGTGAGCAGCAAGGTAGCTCTTGCCATCCGAGCAAGCATCATGCACTTCCCAAAGTCGCTGCCTGGACAGGCCAGCAGTCACCCTCCATTGGGAGCTGCTGGAGGGGCTGATGCGTTTCTTCCTACCTCATCTCACACCACACACAGAACTGCTATCCTCCCTGAAGCAATGGCAATGAGTAGACAAATCAAGACATCCTTGTGAAAAGATGCAACCTCTTATTAATCCAATGACTTGGGAAATTGGAGTTTAGTTTGCATTTTATTGAGAAGAATGTCCTTTTTCTGTATAGCATTGCCCTGGATTTCGTGGTAACAAGCGATCCTATGTCTTCTGTATTTAAAACTGCCTAGGAAAGAACTGGATAAGTCCTAAATCACCAAGAGCAACCTAGCTGCCAGAGGGGCCAGGAACTGTCGTGTGGGAAGTTAAAAGCCCTGGTGGTGACGCTCCTGTGACAGAGGTGTTTCCATTCACACCTGCCTGTCCTAACCCTGCAGCAAGGTCTGTGGTTTTGTCAGCTCTTCCTTAAAAAGGGGAAGATCAGAGATGATCTCCTGGCACAGACATACTGCAGACCTCGGTCTTAACTTTAGATCTGGCCTCCTTAGGATTTGTGTTCAGCTGAAGATGTAGATTTCCAGATGGGGACACCCCAAATACGAAAGCAGAATAGAACTTAACAGTGCTAGAGGCATAGTATGGGCAAGATGCATTCCCAGGAAAGGAGGAGGCTGGACACAGTCAGCAGTTTTCAAGTTTAGCAAAAAAGCCCATCATGTAGTTGAAAAGGTCTGCTTTCTTATTCGTCAATGTAAGAGTACCAGCAGCACAAAGTTTTGCCTTATAAAAATCCTCTGTAGCATCTAGTCCAAAGTTTTCATTTCTCATCTGCCTTTATCACTTTGCCTGTGTTGAGATACGGGACAATATTTTATTTTAAACTTTTTTTTTCCAATAAATGCTTATCAGTTTTCAAATATGATAAAGGACTTATCCCTACTCTCCAGAAAGGTCCTTAGTTTCTCTAATGGAGGCTTTCAAAGCAACATGAAGAAAACAGGGTGTGAGGAAACTACATGAATCTACACTGCTTTGAAAATCCGTGCAAACATACCAGTGTAAAATCAACCACTTTTCCCCCATTGTTGCCAAAAATCCTATCATGCTTTCCATGCAGCTGTTTAAGCTGAAAGAGGTGACATCAGGCACCCAGGCCGTCATGGAGATCATAAGGAAACCTGGATATTGCTGACCGTGGGCATTTCCTCCATTTCCCGAGTTATCAGCGACCCACGTTTAGGACCACACACGGCACAAGCACAAATGAATGCCATTTCTCAGTTGTATGACACTTATTTGCCTGGGTGACAGTCTCTCTGTGGGTGAAACAAACCCTGGCTCCGCAGCACACACTTCCCAGCGCTCCTGCCGGGAGCCGGCCGGCTGCGCTCCGGCAGAAAACAGGGTGAATCAACCCACTTCATCTCAAAAAAAAAAAAAAAGCCATCACCAGCAATTTTCTCAGTTTCGTAACAAAGCTCCAGAAGGTAAATGAGCTGGTTTCTGACGTCAGAACTGTCTCTTTCCAACCTCCTCCCCTTTTTCTTCGGGCGGGTTTCTTCAGGGAGGATTTGAAATAAGGAACTAAATGAGTTTCTTGAAATTGGCTTTTCCTTGCAAAAATGTAGCAGTGCTACAGAAACCATGTTGATTGAAATTAATTCCTCTGGGAATTAATTTCTTCTGGCAGAAATATAGTTTCTATAACTTTTATCAGTCTTTTCAAGACAATAATTTTTAAAACTTATTTTAAGATGAGGTATAGTCTGAGGCTAATTATTTGCTTCTAGAAACAGATAAAGCTAAAAGCATGCTGATAATCTGCTTCTAATCTCTCTGTACCAACCTCCTTTGGCCCCATACAAATCTTCTGGTCAATGATAAATCTGGCGGCTCTGTTTTCAGCATTGGCTCAAACTCAGCTGATCTGAATGCTCTTTTTAAAACAAAAACAAAAACAACTCCTCCTTCACAAAATACACGGTCACTATTCACTCCAAGCTGCAACTGCTTAGGCTGAAAAAGGGTTAAAACTCCGTTTTTCATGACTGCATTGAGTGCTCCTATTTTATTTGCCTCCTTGATTTTAAATCAGGCACATGACTGTTGCTGAAACTACAATACAGTCAGTGTCTGGATCTCTGACAAAGATTAGGCTTTCATCCCTGTTATTTGTATTCCTCTTCAGAGTTTTTTAATGGTTTTTAGCAGAGAAAAATAACAGTCATATCTTAGGAGTGCTTCAGAATGACCCAGGAGTTGCCATCATGCAGCCTTTTGATAGATATTTTGATAGATATTTTGAGGTTCTGGTTGTTGCTCCACGGGGGTCTATGTCTTTTCAGGCAGGTTTCCAGTGACTGTCACAGGAAATATAATAATCAGCAATAATAATGAGCAAAATTCTGCATTCACCCCAGAGACTGTGGTTCGATACTTTCGGAGAAGCTACAATCAAGTGGAAGAAACATTCATTTGATCCCATCAGCCAGAGCATGTGAGATTTCAGTTCATTGTGGTGACAGGACAGTGACACCATTCCATATCACCTGCCAGAAGAGTTTTCTTTGTTCACCATGGACCTTAAGCTTTGTCTGGATCTGAGTCCAGACTAGAGCAGTTACTTCTCCACCTTTTTTCCTGACACCTTTTCTGCAAGGAGCTCCTTCCAGAGCTCTCTTCAAGTCTTAGAGAACATACAAAGAGATTTATATCTCCTCCTGTGCTCCCCCCCTTGCATGTCCTAAACAGTTTAAATAAGGGGCACCTTGAACTTCTTGTTCACATGTGGTATGTTACCACTAGACATTGAAGTAATAGCTTTTCCATCTCGTTAGTATTCTTTTCTTTTGTCTTTAGCCATCACCCTCTGCTAGACATCTTATATGTGTTTTTTTTCTTAGAAAAGTGTCTGTTAAAAGTCACCCTTTGCCAGTGGCTACCAACATAACACACAGCATCACACACAAACCTACTTTTCCTCATACTAGCAGTTTGGCAAGGAAGCACATCGGATGGCTGACAAATAATCATTTTATAGGAGTGACGGAAATAGCCTCAGAACTTACTCTTAGGTCTCTGGTTTACAACATAAAATTTTCCCAGAAGATTAAGGAATTCACGCACATAGTGTACTTGCCATTGCCATTTGTGTAAAGATTTGAAGAGGAATTAGTAACTGTCTGATCCAAAGTCCACTGAAGCCAGTAAGGGCCGCAAAGAATCAAAGACAATAAAGGTACAGAAGATATTATTATCCTTTTTTTTTTCCCCCATAAAAAACAGTTCAATCAACTCTTTCGTTTATGCTCCACAGCGTAATAAAACATATCTTGACACATTTTTCTGTCTTGGCAAAAACACTTTAACAGAATAACATCAAATCATCAGTCCATTAATTTCAATTGAGTTATGTAAGAAATTAATTTTGTACTCAAAAAAAGAGTAATCTGAGACTGAAAAATAGTACTCTGTTACTAAATCACAGCTGCAGAGGGAGAGACAGGGCTTCCGATGGGCAAAATAAGAATTAGCAACTTCCAACTGTCCAAGGTATTATGAACTTACTTGAATTTAACATACTTACACTACCTCAACACAAGCCATACTCTGACAGCAACTCAGACAAGATTATCAGGCAGCCACCAGCATGCAAGAGCAAGTGGTATTTAAGCAACAGGAGGTACAGTAGTTCCCTCTCCTGCTTCCCCCATACCTAATTCCAGTTTTCTGGCCAGAAATCTTGCTCAGCTGAAAAAGAAACCATTTTAGTCCTTTGCATGGGGTAAGACTGTAAGTCTTATAGCCAAGTTAGAACTACTGCTACAGCCCATACAGAGATATCTACAAACCCCAGAGAAATCTAACCATGCATTTGCAAATCACTGGTGCAGTGCATGCACAGGGTAAAGTCACTGCATAAGTCACGCATGCTTACATCTCTCTAGGAAATCCCAGAGAGAGATATGGGAGTCCTGCCCTCAACCCTGTCCAAAACGGCTGGATTTTAGCACTCCTCCAAAGCCTGACAAATAGATGGCCTTTGTCTGATGCCCTGGAGGGCAAATGCAAGCTAATAAAAACTTGAGTCCACACAGATAACATATAATTGTAACTGGGTTTTAGGTAATGGTCTTTCAGGCTATCTCATTATTCTCTTTGAACAGGCTTTGAATTACGCTTTTTCAATTTTAGATAAAAGTGAACCAGTGGTTTTCCAGCATTAGCAAACTAAGTTAGATTGAATAGTTAGAATTAATGGGCACTTTGATTTCATCTTTTCTCTTTAACCTTGAAACCAGCAGTCAGGCAGCAAAATCATTTTTCCCTCCTCATGTTTTCCTTCTTCAGTCATCTTTTTCCATTCTGCCCCCTCAGCCACTTGCTGATAGTGATACTAGGCTTTGACCATTTCCTTGACTTCCAGTGCGTGGATGCTCTCTAGAACATCAGCACCCGCATCGTGATATCTTCAATATTTAGGTGCAATCAGGATGAAGTCAAAATGTTTCTGTTGGTGGTGACCCAACCAGTTCTTCTGCTTATTCTTTTTTTTATTATTATTTTTATTCCCAATCCATTTTAATGGCTATTAATGTTGTAAAACGTGAGCGAATCATAACAAACTCCATTAACCTGCTGAAGGCAGCAACACTCACTTGCCAACTTGCTTTTGCTCCCGTGGCTTATATGAAGCAGAAGAAATCTCTGCGGAGCTCCCTCGCATGTTTTCCTTTACACTCAAGCAGACACGGCCCCCCAGACAAGCCCAGGTCAGCTACTCCCAGCCATGAACTTTTGGCAGTCCTGAAATTACCTTAGTCTTACATAAAACTAATGAGTATGCAAGTCCTTGCTTAATATGGCTATCCAAGGCAGCTGTAGATCATGCACCCAGCCTCACCAAGCAGCTTTCAAACCACTGACCTACAAGAGCAGGATACCTAACTTTCCACTGTAGAGGCCACAGATCTTCTGGTGGAGGAGGAGGACCATACATCACAGCTCCACCAGGCCTACTGTGCAGGCAACTTAGATGAGCTTGCAGTCTGATGCCAACATTACTGCAAATAAAATATGTGCAATAAACACCCAGGTGATACATTTAATGGCCTGAGCTATATGAGTATACTATATCAGCTATCCCAAAGCTATCATTTGCAAGGGTCCCACAATCCCTCTGCTTCTTTGTGGATCTCATGCCTTTCTAAGAAGATGTGGGAGGACTCACAGCTCACCAGGACAACCCATATCTGGTCTCAGGTGCCTTGTCACATAGGAAAGCCCTTTCTGAGGCCAAACTCCTTGACCAAGAGCATTCTGTCAGACAGCTGCACACCAGCAATAGTCATTGAACTGCCTCAGCCTGGTACCCGTCTCTAGGATGCCAAGTGCTGGAAAGCAGCTGCACGGACTTGTGAGGCTCATGCCTGACCTGGTTATGTCTGCAGGGCTGTTCAGGCACAGTCTGAGGCTGGGCTGGTGGACCAACACATCACTCTGCTGCCAATCTGACAGCAGCCCACAGGTGCATTCCAACCAATGGTCTCAGTGCCCATAAGAGCACACTCCAAGCTGGGCTTGCCTGCCGAACGAATGCAGTCTGTCCCTTCCTGCTTGAGCCTTTGGCCTTCTTCTGGACAAGCTACCTCTGCTGAAAAACAGAAAACTGCAGTTGGACAGGGAAAGCAAATCCAGGTCTCACACTGCCCCAGCCTGTCTCTCAGTAAAGGCAGGTGGGATGTGTAGCCCATGTTTAGATGATGACCAGGAACAGGATGAATGGCAAGAGGAATGTCTAAGGGAATTCAAAGCCTGCCCAAAGGCTCAGGTGCAGGAAAGATGAAAAACAGCATGGCTTTGTTCTTCTCACAAACCATTTTTCCTCCCCACTGTTTGTGATTATTTACTAATTTCCATCACCTAGGAGAGAATTTGGGGCAATAGTCAGTGACCCCTGAAAGGGCTGAAATCTTGGGGCTGTTTATCAGATTTCAGCTTGGTTTCCCTTTACTCCTCTTTTTATTTTTCCTTCACAATATTTATTTGAAAGAAGTGTTTTCACAGGATTTACAATCCACAAAGCCCTACAGACTTGTAGGGGAAAAAAAAATATCTCAGGTGCTACTTAAGAAATTCCTCATTTCTAAACCTCAGTGGATTAAAGTTTCTGCCCTAATGATCTGTGTGAGTGCTTTTGTGTAAAACTTTGAATAACTTTATTGATTACATTCTGTATAGTACAAGTCTCCAGACTCTTATTCTTATTTTTCTTTTCTCAAAAAGCTCCTATAAAGACATACAGTACCAGAATGGATTAGTGCATTAGCCCTTGCCTTTGCAGACTTACTTGCAATCCAGACAGGATTTGGATGAAGAGAGTCTTACCAGGCAGGATCACGCTTCTTAATGGAAAGTATTTCCATACTGAAAAATGGAAAACATCTAGCACAACTCAGCCTGTTTGGTGGCCTTTTCTGTACTGAGGCAATGGGGGTGGCTACAGAAACAGCACCACCAGTCAGCAGCGAGATTCTTCGACAGAGCTGTCTCAGAGCTAGGATAGTTTTCATAAAGAACTTTCTCAGAAGATAAAAGAAAGCACTTTGGTAAAGCTGAATGGAGACTCCAGCTGGCATAACAGAAGTTACAGGTGAAAAACTAAGTTTATTGTCAGAAAGCTTGGGTCTGACTGAAAGAGCAGCACAGTGCCCACAATTTTCTCTTTTCTCTGACAGTGTCTCCCTAACTGTTTTCCTCTTGATGTTTTCCAGCACAAGGCTCTTTCTAAGCAAATAGGTGAGAATGTGAAAACAAATTTTAGCTTTAAAACAATCTACAGGACCTTCACTCTGTTTTTAGAAAGGAAACAGGATTTCTGTCTAAAACCAGACTCTCCACCCTCTCTTTCTACCCTCCCTTGTCCTTTCCACCTGTTTAGATATTTTCACAGTGGGATAACACATTCATTCCCTCCAGACCAGGGCTCAGCTGTTAGGAATGGAAAATAAAACCAAAGTTTGCAGAGTATTTTTAGCCCAGAGAAAATAAAGCGGTTGCAAATACCATACACCCAGCAGCTTCTCCGGCTTGTGCAGATCCCTGCCCAGAAAGAAGGGAAACCACAAGACCAGGCTGAACCCACTGATTTTATATCAATGCCAAGTATTCCAGATTGACTCACCCAACAATCCCACCCTTCTTTTTCTGTCTGTTTAAAGGTGCCCTCCCCAGAAGTCACATCATCTGGACTTTCCCATCTTTGTGGCATTGATTTGCCATATATGCACTTAGCTGGCCTCAGCCCATTACCCTCATCCCTTTGTACAAGATAATCTGTTGATGACTGGCTAATCAGCAGGTTGCAGATGGGTCTCCTGTTTCCCTCTGATCTCACATATCTCGAGGGACTGGCCTTCTGAGAAAAGACAGTGCGTAAGGGGATACAACACTAAACAGATGACACATATTTTAGATCCACCTAATGGCTGACCCTGGTTTCCAGACTCCCCAAATGCCATTTGTTTTTAACAAATGGCCAAACCAGCTGTGGAGATGATATTTAAAAAATGTCTTTGAAAGGGCTGACTTACCTCCAATGGCATTTGCTGCATGTGTGCCCGTGACAGTAGTCCTCTGTGCTGTCAAGCTGCTCCCACTGCAGGTAAAAATTAAGTATTCTTAAAAAGAAATTATAAACTGACAAGTAACTGTGTTTAGAAAAAGGCAGTCCTGAGTGGAAGAGGTGGTTCTAAGCAGCAAAAAGAGTAGGATCTAGAACACACTAGTATCTATGGTTAGGTCTGAGCATCCTTGGACTGTGAGCTGTAAATAGAGTTTGTGCTTAAGTTGTAGCAGTGATTTCTTCAGTGCTTCATTGACTGTGCAGCATCTTGTATGCAAGAGAAACACTAGAGGCTGGCAAAATTGTTAAAAAATTACTGAAAGGAAGTTACAAATCCTGAAATACTCTTTATGTAAATTCTACCAATTTTCTGTTTCTGTCTTGGGAAAATCTGGGGATTTCATACAACTCTCTGGGTCATCCCACAGTGCACATCTCAGACAGGCCCCCTGTAGAGCAGCAAAAGGCATCCTAGCTCAGCTCTGCAGTCTGTACACGGGGGTCATGTTTTTAACATGAAACACAACAGTGCAGAACCCATTCTCCTGCACTTCTGCCAGTGGATTGAGCACAGTTCCCACTCATCCTGTTTTACCTTCCAACACAGAAGTGTTTCCATACCCACATATTGTCTGAGAGGACAACAGTGTGCCCAAACAGAGCCAGCCTCATGTTGCAATTTAACAGTGTGGATGACCAGGTGCCAGGGCTTTGCCCTGTGCAGTGAGTACAGGTGCAGCCTGAGGTGTGCCAAGTGTGCTGGATGCATTGCACACACCAAAACATTGGAGCAGTGTGTGCATACTAGGTCTCACAAGGACCATACTTACTATGGAGCCATCACAAACAGCTCAGACATATACTTCTGTCCAAGAAATCCTGGAAAGAAATATGGCAACTCCTTTGGGAAACATTGAACTCTCCTCCATCTCCATTTACTTAGTCATCAGCAACACACTGTTATGGGTTCACTTAGTTGTAGGAATATTCCCAACAGACTTCCTTAAAAAGCACATTCTATTTAAGACCAAAAAACAGCTGCTGATAATGCTGCCTTAAGCTGGCCATTTTGCTTCTGGCTTCTATATATTGCACATTTTTCCTATCCAAGCAGCACAACAAGCAGCTTAGCTTCCATTCTCTGGGATTTATGAAAATGCTCAGCACTGACCTGACTGATCTCACTGTAACCAAGACTAAGTGTGCTTTGTTTTCCTCTTCTTTTTATTCTTGAAAAGATGGAGCATCCACAAATAAAAGATCACCTGCAAAGTTAAGGTCAGCACACAGTTATTTCAGTAGCTGACACACTGCTACATGAATGCTGACTATTTACAGCAAATGTAATCCCAGTTTATCTTCTACAAAATCTTTAGCACGTTATTTCTGGGAGTTCAGGTTGTAACTGCTATGATTGGTGAGTATATATTTCAAGGAAACAGTTCTATTTTTCCATCCGGTTTGTAGGATTGGAGGAAAAACATATTCCTGAAGTTTTCAGTCTTTCTACAGTGAAGTGAGTAACATATGCCTGGAATTATCTATTAGCAAGTGTTTTAACCCTCTCCATGTCTGGCAATGGAGATCCAATGCTGCTGATCCATGACATAAATTCATTGGGAACTTTTTTTCTTTTGGTAAATCTCAGATGAAGCACCTCCACCAAACCAACAAGCTTTACCCAGCTTGGATTCAGGGTGTCACTAAAGACCCATCTAGACAACTCTGTTTCAGAACTGCCAGCCTCTCCTTAGAAATTACCAGAGGAAAAACAAATTGTAACAGAAATGAAAACGTTGACAGCATGAGCCAGATTTTTAAATGGCAGAATCTTTGTTTATCAAAATGTATCTTTTAATTTTAAGCAAGGATTCTCTTAATCACTGGCTTTTAGTCTCTTTTCCAATTCTCTGAACCCAGGGAGGCAGTCTCCACTGAAGACTAAGCTACAGCAAATTTAAGCACACAAGCCTAAAGCAAGAAGTGCTGTTTTTCTCTTTTTAAGCTCCAGAGAGGCCATAAGAAATCCACAGACCTCAAGTGAGTCTACCAATCATAGTAGAAAATATCTAAGGTGAAGTAACATTAGCAAAAATCTGCCTACAGCTCATGAGTTTCTTCAAGAGTGACCTTTTTCCTAGGTGGCCTTTCCAAGCAGTCTCACAAAACCTTTGGTACAATTTCCTGTTATTTACAGGCTGTAAGGCAAAAAAAATGGGCATTTTAATCAAGGCACACATAGCGAAAACCCTCTATTCAGGGTCTAGTTCAGCTGAAATTGTTGTTAAACTCAGTGAGAGGCCTGGGCTTCTGCAGACACCAAATGCTTCCAGAAAGTCCAGTTTTCATGACAGGAAAACTGGAGAAGCAGTAAATTTTGTAATTCATGACAGGAGCACTCTGGATGTTCACTAGGCTCAGATGTTAGCATTTTTTTACACGCATGAGGATACACTTCATAGATGAGCATGAACAATCTCCATGCCTCTATTCAGCAAGATGTGCACTTAAAGACTTATTTACAGCTGCTAAAAATCTTGTTTTCCAAGAGCTCTCAAAAGAAGTTTAAGGACTATTCAGCTGTGACTCGGATGTCAAAAATGGTATTTGGAGGAATCTCTGACAGAGAACAGATTTTTTTATTGACTTAACCTAGATAGATGGCTCAATCAGATGACTGCAATTGGATTTCTGCTTTCTTGGAAGCTTGGCAGTAGTTGCCTTGGCTTGCAGTAGCAGCTTCTGGGTACCTGGTCCCACATGCGAGCAGGTAAATAATTGACAGATGGTTTTCTTTATGCAGCTAAGTAATAACTTTCAACATTATGTCAGGAGAGATTAGGAAGCAGGGGGAAAATGCATTGAAGAAAGTTTGGGCTTAAACTGCCACGGCGTTGTTAGCCGGCATCCCCACCATGCCAGCCACAGCAGGCGGATGCCACGGGTGCCTAAAGGTGCTCATTATAGAGGGTGTTTACAGGTGTGCCATTATCAAGTACTGATATAAAATACTACCGTGGAAAATCGTGTTTAATAAGCTCCAGCTGCCTGTTAAATTAAAGCAAAATTCCTGCAGCAAATAGTCTATTTGAAAAACAAGAAGTAGTAGGACTGAAACAAAAGAGCTGAGCATGAAAAGGGCCATGACTGACTGAAGCTGCAGTTTGGAAAGTATATCAAATGGATGTTTTCCTAGCCTTGGTTTTATGCAGATACTTGCTCCTGCCAGCACAAGTAGCTGCTGAGACCACAGCCCGTCTTCTTTTGCCTTTGTATTCCTACGTGTGCCCCTAGACTTTGTTTCCATGAGACTGTAGGCTGTACTTCTGGGCTGGCTTATAAAATGCAGTAGTTTGCAGAGGTGTAATAATGTGTTTTATTTCAAAACAGAAACATAAAACAGAAATAAAAACACAAACAGTGAGGCCTGGCAACCTCTCTCCCCTCCCACTCCAAAGAGTTAGTTGTCCTGCTTCCCCTCCCAATTTTATTTTGGCTCAGTGCCTCCCCAGCTGGCAAAAACTGGAGTGATTAACCCTTTCTTCATAAGGCCAAATGGTAACAATACCTAGCTGGCTTTCCTCGGTGATGGCACAAAAGGGCATCACTCTCCAGGGCTGCAGGCCTGGTACTGCCCCATCACCTTGGGACAGACACCCATGCCTTTGTCCTCTGCTTGCACAGCACCTACCCCAGCAGCCCTCACCCCGTGCAAGCCCTCCTTCAATAAAATAAAATAAAATAGCAAAATAGATACAGCCTATGTGACCTCAACAGCTCTTACCTTTCTCCTCATGGAAGGGAAATCTGGATTGAGAACTTAGAGACAGATTTTCTTGTTCATTTAAGGAAGATCCAAAGGGACTGTCAGTTGCAGAAGAGGGCAGAGAGAATCACTGGCTTTAAAGGAACTGGTTTGAGTACCAGAAGCAGCACTGCTCTGTTCAAGACAATTCAATGCTGATGTTTGCTGCCTGATGGAAACAGAACCTGCCTTCTCTCTCATTTTCTTTTCAGGAGGCCTGGCACACCTCAGGCTACCATAAGCTCAGACTTCATTTGTTTTACCACAGGATTCCAGTGAGTGCTGCCCATAGATAGCGAGCTTTCTTAAAATGCTTTCGCAGGACAGGATAGGGATTTTGGCCATGTGCCTTCATTTCCATTATTTTATATGGCTGCTTAAAAAATTTTAGACTAGAGCTGTGTTTAGTTAAGAGGGCCAATGGTGTTCAGAAAGGATGCTGGTGATCTTTCCACATCTGAGACAAAGGCTTTTTGTTATTCTCACAGACTCCATCAGAGTAACAGACTTGCATCTTCCATCAAAGCTGACTAACAATGTTTTATTATGGTTGTACAACAGAAAATCACAGCAATGAAGACTGAATGCGATTTCCATTCTATCCTCTGTGAACACAGATTTTTAGTTGTTCATAACCCTCACAGTCAAACTTTTCTGCATCAAACTTGTCCATTCTTTTTATTTTCAAGTATCAGGAAAACTGGTATAGCTTACTTGTGCTTCAAAAAACAAACAAGCAAATGCATAATTGGGGCCCTAGATGCCAGCACAAAACTGCATGTTTATTGTTATGGTTAGACATACCAGCAATAGATTTTGAGTATACCAGTGAAATGTTAAAAGCAGATTAAGTATGCAGAAAACTTGTTGAGTAACTTTGAAGTTGTGACAATAACCATTTTCATACACAGTAAAAATTTCCATTATTTTTCTTGGCTTGGTCTAAATTCAGGAGGTTGGATGCTGTGCACTTTGTAGAACTTGCTAATCAGTTTTTTTTTCTGTTTTATTTGAAGTACTTTTCACTTTGGGGGCAATTGCAAAGCAAAATAGAAACAAAGAACAGCACACTCGAAAGATATTTAAGTAGCCAGAAACAGTGTACTCTTGCAGGCAAGACTATCCTGAGACACGAGCAGAGCTACCTTTTTTCATTTCCATTTTTACCTTCACCAAGACTTAATAACACTTTCTAAAAATCCCTTAGAACTTTATAAGCTTGTTAAGTCTGTCACTTCTCAAGGTGACCCTCTCATCATCAAATCCAACCCAATGGGAATTTTAAGTATTTGCTGAATCTGTGTAATGCATTTCAGCTAATCATCTTTCAGAATATTTCACTAAAAATTTCCTTTGTCATTCAGTAGTTTTATATCTTCTCCCACGTTGTTCCCCAGGCAGCAGGAACAGAGCTGGGACTGCCAGCACTGGTGAGACTCTGCTGTTGGGATTAAAAAGACCCTTTACAGAGTGCACAGAGTCAAGTGGGGTATGGGGTACAAATTACATTTGTTTTGTCAACCGACTTTATTTTTTCCTGATTACTTTCATTGTTTGCAATTTGATAGAGCTGTGGGCTTCCAGAAACTTGATCTGAGTCCCTCCAAGTTATTTGTTCTTCAGTCCTGCTCTATGTTTTCATTTAGTAGCTGGACATTCTCTTCCAGCCAAGGTGGTAAAAAAAGAGGTAAACCTTGAAGCACATTTCCCTTTCTAGTGTGTAGGAGAGAAAGAGTGCAACTCCCCAGCCAGCAGCAGCACATGACCTCCCAAATCCTCTGGTCCCTGTGATGGTACAGCTGATGAGGTTGACAAAGGCAGAAGCAACACCACCCACTTGTGAGTCCAAGGACCTCATTTCCTTTGCAGGGTTGGAGAGCAGAATGCCTCAAAAGCCCCCACGTGCCACCTCCCCAGACAGCTTGGCCAAAGGGCAGGTCAGACTGAGATAGTTCATTGCTTTTTCCTTCATCTTTCCCTTTTTGTTGATCTTCAAGGCTTCACAGGAAGTCTTTGAAGCAGTGCATCTAAGGGCAAGAGCTGGTGCCTTAGGTTTAGATTCTCACAAATTACATCCATCTTTTACCCAGCTCAAGATGTTCTGCTGAACAATAGACACAGATACCAAAGACTCTTTAAGGTCCTTTTGTCCAAGCACCAAATTGGAATATATCCAGGTCTTCAAAGGCTGGACATCATTTAGCCAATCTGCATCCCCTAGAGCATCTCAGAGGCGGACATTTAGCCTGTTAGCCTTAATATTCCTTGAAGATTTCAGATGTATGACTCTTGATCATTTTTCAAATGTGCTTCAGATTCAGTCAGCAAGAAAAAACTGAATTATTCCTTTCTCCAGGAAAATGTTACAATACTAGTTGCCCTTCTAGACCCATTTCATGTTTCTTTGCACTTTTTTTGTTAAAAGTAAGATAAAGAGACTGTAAAAAAACAGGCCTGCATCTGATTTCTGTTCATCTGAAAGGGTATATTTCAAATGTTGCACAGCATTTTCTAACATAACTAATAGATCAAAATAATAAGTGATTACTTGAACATGAATTAGGCCATCAGCATCAGAAAGGAAATTCAAAAGTCTAGGTGGAAGATTTTGAAGGACAGTTATGATTTATAATCTGCGATTTATAAATTTTGATTTATACTCTGAAATTTATAAGCTATTATTTACAGTCTGTGACTATTCAGTTATTTTGTACTTTGTTTTGCTCAGATATCTTTATGTTGTTCAGTTTGAATTTAATAGATATCATGAAGCCATTTATTTATTTGCAAAATTTGCTGAAAATCTCTAAGTGGAAACAGCCTTATGGTACTTACGAATTATGACACTAGATCTTCAGAGCTCATGCAATAGAAGCACTAAATGAACTTAAAAGAGGACTTGTAAAGATATTTCCCAGTTGTTCATTTTTTATGAAAACTGCTCATATTAGTGGTCTTACAATATTTGTTTTATTATCTCCAGTTTCTTGTAACCACTTTCAGCTGGGATCTCATTTGAGATTTTGGTCATTCTTGGAGCTCATATGGCAGAATGAAAAGGAAATATGGCACCTAAGAAAGAAAATGCTTCAATAAAAGAAAATTCATGCTATAGGTGGAAGTGTTTGGACTATAGAAAGTCAAATCTTTCAATTTAGTTTGGAATTGGACAAAAAGTTACTGCCTTCCTTGTTTTATTTACCTTAGGTAAATGTTACTTAGTGAGAGACCTGTGAACTACAGGTTAATGCATCAAGTCTAGCTACTAAAATACAAACAACTTCAAGATTTTTAAGTGTTTCCAGTGTTAACGCCTGTGTTGGTTTCAGAAAGTAACTCTCCTGTGGATACAATAGAGGCTTCAATAATTTCGAACAGCATTTAGTGAGGTCTAAGAGAGTGATGAACATCTGCTTTGCAATGGGGACTGCAGGGGGTAGGACAGTCAGCACCAGTCTGCACAAAGATAAGATAGCTGGTAAATACTGGGGGACCATTACCCAGAGAACAGCTCCTGAGGTTCAACGGGGCTGTACAGAGACACACTTGCTGTGTTACTGGGTCTGCCATCCTCTTCACTAAGGCTTCCATACTGCAAGCCCACTGACTTCAGAGACATGATGTTATTCACAGTGCCGTGTCATGGTCTAAGGAGGCAGTACAGCCTCCTTCAGTTTTGTCACAGTTTTAAATCAGCATAAGCTGACTATGCATCCCCACCTTCAGGTGCAGGGAGGTTGCTAAGTCTTCACAAGATGCTTCAGATCCCAGTGCCAGCAATTTGGCAGCTCTCACCAGCCCAAAGTAACTTCCAAATCACTTCTTTGGGCACTGCATTAAGTATTTGAGTTTCAGTCAGCAAAAACATAAGCAGAGTTCTCTGTGTTGATGTTCAATTTTGCACTGTTCCGCTGTAGCCCTCCCAGCTGAGTGGTGGGACTGAGTTTTATCCGGTGCCTGAGTTTCTGACTGCCTGTTCATTTTTATGATCAAGCAAGAGACTGTTCTTCAGGCGCTTCGGGGATAGAAGAGACTCCTTAAAAGATTTCCCAGCCTAAAGGCGGGATCACTGCAGCAGAGCTCACTTTTCCTTCATGTGACCTGCACTAAGTGGAGTAAGGTGGGAAGGGGGAGGGAGGTGATGAGAGACCACCGTGTCTCTGTGGTTGCTCACAGGAGCAGCATCTCCTCGTAGGCCAACCCCAGCCTCATCTCACCACCTGAGGAACACAGGAGTGAATCCAGCCCCTTCATAGCCATTACACACACGCTAAATAAACCAGCAACTTGTGACGTGGAACTTGTCTCCCTGAATGATTGTGTTTGGGTGAATAACACAGCACTGGTCAGAGTGCAACTGCTGCCAAGCATTGCCCTCCCCTTCCACCATTCAGCCTCCAACAAAACTAATGTTAGTGCCATTGTAAGTAGGATATCTTAATGCAACACACACATACACAGGATCCCTTTAGATTCTGGTTTATATCTTCAATGAGAACCTTGGCAGCTGTAAAAATATATTTTGGTCTGGTCACTAAGCTAAGGATTTTTTTCCTCTAATTTCATACACAGTTACTAAAAGAGTCAGGGCTTTTGGCAGTGACATTGCACAGTCCTGTCAGCTAATCCCTCCCCCCATACACAAGTTTAAAAATGATTAATGAAAATCCACCCTGGCTTGTATGATTACTATATTTAAACAATTTGAAAATGGACATGCTTTTCATTGTTGTCTGCTTTACAATGGGATGCTTCATCAGAATAAAAGAAAGTGGAATATAAACAGAGCTAGGATGTTAATTACTTACATCTCAGCCCCTCAAACTCAGTAGCTAGCTACAAGCACAAGCATCTGGAAGTGACAAACATTTTTACAAGGCATTACACCGAATTTATCCAGTATTAGTGGCTGAATATACCAACGTGTCTACATCAGCTCTTTAATTTTGGTTGAACACAGTGCTCTTCATTTACTGCCTTGTACTCCTGAGTGAATGCTGCTGGACACTGTTGGACAGCAAGTAGGATCTGATCCTGAGGACAATTTCATAGAATCACAGAATCATCAAAGTGGAAGAGACCTTGAAAGTCATCTAGTCCAACCATCAACCCAGCACCACCATAATCACCCCTAAACCAAGTTCCCAGGTGTCACATCAAGATATCTCTTGAACACTTCCAGAGACAGTGGCTCCACCACCTCCCTGGGCAACTTATTCCAATGTTTGACCACTCTTTCAGTGAAAAAAACAAAAAATTATCTAATATCTAATCTGAACTTCTCCTGACACAAGGCCATTTTCTCTCATCCTTTCACTTGAGATATGGCAGAAGAAACTGACTCCCACCTCCCTACACCCTCCTTTCAGGTAGTTGTAGAGAGCAACAAGGTCCCCCCCTGAGCCTCCTTTTCTCCAGACTAAACACCCTCAGCAGCTCCTCATAGGACATATTTTCTGTACCCTTCACCAGCTTTGTTGCCCTTCTTTGGACAAGTTCCAGCACCTCAATGTCTTTTTTGAAGTGAGTGGCCCACAAATGAATACGGGATTTGAAGTGCAGCCTCACCAGTGCCAAGTACAGCAGGACAATCACTTCCCTAGTCTTGTGGGCCACACTATTCTTGATAACTTCTTGGGCACCTGGGCTCACACTGGCTCATATTCAGCTGCTGTCAGCCAGCCTTTCTGCTGATCAGCTCTCAAACCACTCTGTCCCCAGCCTGTAGCACTGCAGAGGGTTATGACCCAGGTGCAGAACCCAGCTTACTGAACCCCATACCGTTTGCCTCAGCCCATCAATCCAGCCTGTGCAGATCCCTCTGCACAGCCTTCCTGCCCTCCAGAAGGTCACCACTCCCACCCAGCTTGGTGTCATCTGTGAACTTACTGAGGATGCACTTGATCCCCTTGTCCAGGTCATGGATACAGATGTTAAACAGGACCAGCCCAAATACTGAGCCCTGGGGAACCCCACTAGTGACTGGCCATCAGCTGGATCTAACTCCATCCACCACCACTCTCTGAGCCCAGCCATCCAGCTGGTTTTTCATCCAGTGCACCCGTCCAAACCATGAGCAGCCAGTTTATCCCAGAGAATGCTGTTGGAAATGGTGTCAAATGCTTTACTGAAGTCCAGGTAGGCACATCCACAGCCTTTCCCTCCTCTGTGAAGCATGTCACCCTGTCATAGAAGGAGATCAGGTTGGTCAGGCAGGACCTGCCTTTCATAAAATCATATTGGCTGGGCCTGATCCCCTGGTTCTCCTGGATGTGCTGTGTGATGGCACTCAGGATGAGATCTGATTTCATCATTAGCACTGGGAGTCCCATCCCATGAATTCCATCTCACTGATGTGTACATAAGCCACTTCTTAGAACTGGGGTAGGAAAGGGTACCAAATGCTTCCAACTCTGCTAGTTTGCAGGTTTTAAGGGAACACACGAATATAAAATGTTTTCTGGTATCTGCACGCAAATCTGTTTTGCTACTGCTAGTTCTAGAGCTGTTCTTTCCAAGAGAGATAGCATGAACCCTGATGGGCAGGACTGGAGCAGACTTTTGGGAAGTGCCATGTGCTTTAGGTGTGTGAGAACGCGGTTGGAGTGAGCAATAAGATCCTCGCTCTCGGAGAGATAAGGTTGTGCATTTTGAGCTCTAGTTTGCAGGGGTAGTGCAGAAGGAAGGATACATGGGCTAACTGGAAGCTGGGGTGTGGAGAGTAGGAGGGTTAATGGGCATCCTAGAAATCAAAGGGGGCTGCTGTTGCCATCACTGAGGGTGGTATGACTCCACATGCCACATCTACAGTGTTACAGTACTTCCTCTAGGGATGGTGGCTCAAACGACTTGTTCCAATGTTCCACGTTCCAACACTTTATAACCCTTTCAGCAACTATTTTTTTTCCCAACAGCCAATCAAAACCTTCCCAGGTACAACTTGAGGCTGTTTCCTCTCGTTCTATCACTTGTTACCTGGGAGAAAAGACCAAGCCTCACCTCACCACGGTCTCCTTTCAGATAGCTGTAGAGAGTGATAAGGTCTCCCCTGCTGGCAACAGACAGGGGTCATCTGTCTTAAAGGGGGAAAAGGATCTTTATGCAGGAGTTAGCAGGGCTCACTGAAAGAGCTTTACACTAGATTTGAAGAGAGAAAGGGATAAAACCAGATTTGCTAGAGATAAGCCTGGAGGTGGTTACCATGATCTGAGACGTCTTTTCCAACTTAAATGATTCTATTAGTCTATAATCAAAAACCCCAAAATTCTGCTGGTGACACCAGGCTCAAAGCCAAGTATTGATCTGTTGAATCTTCCTGTTTCTTCTCTCAATCCCTGCAACTGGAAGGACAGAGGAGAGCACTACTTATGCTGTGGATACCGTAACTAGTCAACCCAGGGCCCTGAAGTCTCTTGGTTGACCTCTGACTTTTTGTAGGAACTTCATCATTTTGTAGCTGAAATATCAGTACTGGCTAATGATCTGAGGGCTGCACCAGGGCGGAAAGCTTTCTCTTCACATCTCTAACCTAGGTTCCAGGGAGGCACTAGACATCCCTACGAACTGGGTCGGGTCTGCATGTGGGGCCTTCTCTCTTCTCAGAAGGGAGTCTCCTGTAACCAAAAACCAGTCTTTTTTTCTTTATGGAAGCAGTTTTGACACAGGACACAGGTTGACAACCTCAGCAACACCTCTTGTACAGAGGGCTGGGAAGAAACTCAAGCATGTATACATGAGTAGCAGATAAGTATCAATGAAACCAAACCTTCCCTCTGCAACACGCACACACACACACACAGAAAAGTGGTGTCATTTTAATAGGAAATTACCAATTAAATTTGGGTTTGGGTCATGTTAGATGGGGATGTGGAGCAGGCACAGAGGAGACGTGCCTGCTGTGCTGAGCATGGACTTGTCATTCCTGTCCCCTGTCCCTTAAGTGTGTTCAGCCAAGTGGAGAGAGGATAGAGAATCCTCTGCATCGTATGTTCTGTCTGCCTGTCGGGGCTGTCCCAGGGAAGGCAGGATGTCATTCCAGTACTCTCTCTCTCCCTCTCTCTCTCTCCCTCTCTCTCTCTCTCTTTCTCTCTCTCTCTGGCTCCTTCCTTAATACAGAGCACTCTGGCCTACTAGCCCTGGTTAGTGTAGCACTAGCAGCCTCTCCTTGTCATTAACAAAGGTACTTCTGTGGTTTTAAATGGACTTTTTGTAGGCATATCCAGAACTATATAAGGCTTTAGGCACCCAAAATAAGATTTTAGCACCCTGCACTCAAAATTTATGCCCAGAACACTCAGCTTAGTGCACAGAAGTGTACAAATGTATTCGTCTGTGCTTCAGGGTGTGCCAGCAGTGTCCCCGTCTTGACAGGACTGTGCTGCTCAGTGCCTGCCTCAATCTTAAGGGCTATAATGACCACAGATGTGGCATTTTTCTGCATATTGCACACAAATGACTCGATTCATTCAGCAATCTCCAAACAACCCCCTTGAATGATGCTCTGTATGAAATGCTGTGGTCAGTGTGGCTTTCCTTCTGAGCCCAGAGGGTGACAGCAGTGGCATGACTCCTGTTTTCAACAATGACTATATTCCTCTGAGTACAGGGGATCTGACTTCTGTGGGGGGCCAGACATATATTTCTCCCCTCCAAGTGTCACACTCACTGGGCTGTCCTTAGAGAGTAAGGTCATTCCCAGCCTTTCTACTTAGCCTATTCCATGTGACTTCCAGCAATGAAAGATGCATTTAGCTGGAGTCAGAGGGGGGCACAATTTCTTTCCCAGCTGTGAGAGCAGTTGCCACTGGAGATGTAAGTTTCCATCCCTTGGGCAAAGGAGAAAACTGACCTCTTCTCAGTGGGCACCTTGACCACTGGATTTTCCACAATCAGCCTGTTGCTGCACACTTGCGCATCTATTTCTGGTGAAAGACATGGCCCCAGTGAGATCCTTCACATGTAAAAAGGACTGCAGCATGATTTCAGGGGAGTTCCAGGTTCTATGAAATAAAAAAATAAATAATAAACAATAATAAATAATGAAAATAGATTAAATAATAAAAAGTAATAAAAAAGTGCTAATGCTTAACTTTTTTTAACTGATTCCTATCAGCTGTGCAACATAAGTCATATTAAGCTGCATAACTTAAGTTTCACTTTCCTGACTTCTTGTGGTTTGAAGATAGCAGAGAGGTGGCTGGGGTTTTAAGAAATCTTTCTTTTTTTAACTCTGTGCATTAAAGAAAGAACATTAATATTTCAGTGTAGCTATAAGGATATGAGTATTTAAAAGTCATTCATTGTTTCTGTTCAATTAAGTCTGTCGTGTGATAGTAAAAACCTTTTCTTCCTCCTCTTACTTCCCTGATTAACATTAGTTGTCAATTTAGTGACACTATTAAAAACCCCACAGTATAGACAAGTATAAGAACTAGTACCTACCAGCTGTAGAAACTGAATAGCCCTCGATCAAGGGCAACAAATATTGTTATGAATTCTATTTTAATTTGCATTGGGTACTTCTGAGTAATTGGAAGAATCAGCACTGAAGTGAACAAAGGTGCTTGATATGCCAGTGTGTGAATGTGTGGGAATGTTGGGAGGTTGGCTACAGAAAGGATGGCTATTCTGCAGCTTGGGACAGCTAGTCTACTAGACAGCTGGAGGCTGTAGGTCAACATTGAGTTCTGTTTGTTGTTCTTCAGAAAAGACAAATGTCTACTCCACTAGTATTTTTCCCTTTTAATATCCAGCCATCTGGTACCACAAAAAATAAAGTACTATTCAGAAGAGTATCTGTGCAAACAAGAGATAAAGCAAATGCCAAGCCAACATGCTTTAGCGGTGCCGACATCTCCAGATCAGAAAGAGAGGACTAGGCCAGAGGCAAGAAAATCTGTCTCGTCTTTCCACCACATGACATTCAGACAAGTAAATGAATCCAAGCACTTTAATGTCATCAGGTTTTTAGGTTTTGAACATTCGTTGCAGGATGTGCTCTCAGGAAATAAAGAAAACTGAAAAAAATTCCACAAGATGAAGCTCTCTCTAGACTCACACTAGCATTAGTGTGCTGGCAAATCAGAATGTCCTAGTGTTTAGAAATAGATTTGTAGGGAATACAGTTGAAATTCATTTTTTCTCGGTTGGCTTATCTGAAATCAAATTGATCCCAAGTAAACTGTCTAAAGTATGGGCTCTGAAGAATGGTTCCAATTTCTCCTCCTTACTTTGGTGTTACAATGAATTCTTAATATTCATCCTTTAAGGATTCTCTGGAATTTGTAAGTTAACATTGCCCTCCAAAAATTTCAGTCCCTTGCTTATCCTGGACTACATACAAAATACGTATCTACAGTGTTTCCCACTAATGTGTGTACACTACAACTGGAAAAGTCTTATCATTTTGTGGTTGTAGAGTGAAGGTCACTTGAACTTCCTTTTAATTGAAGATGAAGCTTGAAGTTATGAATATGGGTAAATTTATCAGTCCTGGGAAGTCTGAAAGACTCCTGTTTCTCAGTTTCCTGGAGCTGGATTGGACTCTCAGGTGTTGGTCTGTACCTTGCCTACAGATGTGCTTCTGTGGGTACTGGAGGGCCCTTGCCACCAGCAGCAGAGTTTAATTTTGGTTTTCCATGTGCAGTCTTGGCAATGTGGTATGGCACAGAACAAGAAATTAAATCAGTGGTATACTAGAACAGATTTTGTGCATTGGCTTGTGGTCTGTCTACAGATATCTGGCTTTCTTACATTGTTCATAGTATGGCCTGACCTAAGAAAACAGGTGGCTGTGGTAGTGACCTCTGTTGCATGGAATCCACTTTGATTTTTGTAATTACTTACTTTATTGGCTGTTAAAGCCCATGGAGCATACCAGGAAGCGGGCATACAGCATTCATTTGCATGAGATATTTGGGCCCTGGTTAAAAATACAAAGAAGCTGCATCAGAATATAAAAACAAAAGATTCATCTAGCAATCCTCTGAACACCAAGATTCTGCTGCAGAGCAGCCAGCCAGGAAATGTGCATAGTTCAGGGGATCTGCCATGGAGGCTTCTACCTCCTGTATGCTTTGAGGGGATTGCAGGGGAAGAAGTGCAGAATGTGGTCTATATAGGTGATTTTTTGTAATGAGACTCCACATGGGATTTATTTTTTATAAATGCCATAAGCAATTCCCATCTGTCACCACAGAAGATGCTTGCAACATCAGAGCTGCAGGTTCTGGATATGTCACCTGGCACTGCTGTACTCCACTCCCTTGCTCAAAATGGGCCTAGGACTTGTGGTAAGCAATGGCAGTGACTGCAGCACTTGGTGGCTTTATCAACGGATGGCTCCACTGGCTTAAACCCTTAGGCTGCAGACAAAGGTAGCAGCACTGTTAGTGCATAGCATCTTAGCTCTAATGAGATTTTAGGCTCTCCTACATGCTTAGTTAGCAGAAAGCACAGTAACAAAAGCACAGGAATAAAGAAAAGCAGCAGTCACACAACACTGACCTGTAGGGGCTGTGGCAGAACCTGCAGTGGTTCACATCACTGTCTGAAGGGTGGATTTTTGTGGCAAAGAGAAAGCTACACTCTGTGTTAGAGATCAACATAAACCTGTAACTCTTCCTGCCACCTTTCCGGAGAGGCACAGCCAACCACTCACACCATTTGCACCCAACCCAACAAGCTGTGCCAAATGCCAGTCAGTGGGGAAGTCGAGTGATGCTGTTGAACAACTACAAGGAGCCCATTGTCCCCTTGGCCACTTTCCCTTCAGCAACTGAGCCGGCTCTTAAATGTCTAGGAGTCATTAGGGGAGTAAGCCCGGGCAGGACAGCTTTGCAGCAGGTGGTGCCACCTGTGGCTGCCTAATCCTCTCCGAGCACGCAGACACCACCCAGTTGCAGAGGCAGTCAGGCACTGCCGGTGAGTCAGAGCCACAAATGAAGCAAGCTGGATCCCTGGCTCAAAGAAGAAAGTTTACACACTGGAGTTTGTGCCTCTCTGACAGTTGTATTAAAGTCAGGGTAAAACAGATGCCCATTCTATTAGTTCTCTTTTTGGGAAATGCAGTGGAGGTTCTTGCTGGCTGGCCAGCAAGGAGCTGAGGATTGTGAACACACAGTTGTGCACACTCCCTGCTGAGTCATCCGCAGCAAGGACTCCATGCTCAGTTTACATAGACTGAGCTTGGAAGGAGGCTTCCTTTGAGAAAGTCCATACTGCATACTATCTAGCAAACAGGGTTACAGGACACAAGCACTTTGAAGGGGAAGCACTTCTTAGCAGCATTATCTTGTGTGTGTATCCATTTCAAACTAGGTGTCTGACAGCTTCCTGTGTTGTGACCTGACCACTGAAAAATATGTAGAAGGGCCCAGCTGCCAAAAGGCTTGGGCAGCTCCTTTGGTAATCATTTGATTAGGAATCACTGGAAAAGGTGGTCTTATTTAGTAGCTGGTAAGAACCAGTAGGAGTCTTGGCATCAGCATCTCACATAAAAAGGCTCTTAAATGGTGCTACAGATTCCTCTGCTAGATGCATTAATTCATTAAGGCCAAAATAAGAAAAGGCGTAGTTTTAAATAACTGGCAATAACTTTATACAGACATTCAAAGAGCATAGTAAAAGAGTTTTCTGGAGGAATTGGACATAGGAGTCCCCATACAGTATCCAGCTCAGGGAGGTCTGTGAACAACTTCTGGAGGCTCAACAAAAGATAACTGAGAAAAGCAAGCTATTCTCATGACTTCACTATGCAGGAGTCTTCACTTCCACTGGAAAAATTTAGATAAGCTTGAAAACCACTACTCTCATCCAGGAGAAAACAGAAAACAGTGAGAAAGAGCTTTTCCATCCTGCCAAGTTTTTTCAAGCTTCCACAAATTTCCCTCATTCATGTTGAGTAGAAACTGAGACCTTTTGAAATGTTGCATGTCAAAAAAGAAAGCCAGACCCCAGAATAATCAGCAGGTCTGAAATTAAGGCTGTCAGCTGGGACATGGGAGGCCCAATTCAGCTCCCCATGTTCCCAGCAGGCTAGGGAGTCTAGGTACCCCAGTAGTTCTTGGCTGGCAACCTAGGGGGGAGCTTGTTTTTTCAAAGCAATGAATGCTCCCTCAGAGCTGGCCTCTAGGTTCCCAGTTCCCCTGCAAACTGCCAAAAAGCTTGGGATTTCAGGGCATCAGGCTCTGCCAATGGAGCTGCAAGGAGATGGTAGCCTTTGCACCCAGTTGTCTTTAAAAAATGTGCCTATAAATTAAGTCAGCTCTAAGACCTGAATCCATCTCTGGTTCCTGGAGTAGAAAAAGGCATACTGTATCAAAAAGAAAGGTCAGCAAAATGATCACTTGGAAACAATGACTGTCTTTAAGACATTGCATGTTTGAAAAGACTGTCTCTGTTGCTTGTCTTTCACTTTATGGCATAAAATATTGACAGGATCCAAGTGAGCGCAGGGGAATCAGCCTAAATTTCCGTGACAGTAAGAAAATTTAAAAAAAAGCATGCAGCTGATTTGTTAATTGCAATTTCAGCAAGCAAAGTAAACATCAAAATCAGATGTGTACATTTTATTCTGTACTAGGACATGCACCTGCAAGAAGCATTCACAGGGATGCAGATGTCATGGATGGGGGGTTAGTATATTGTTTCTGAATGGTTTGGCACATCTTCACATTCAAGGCCTCTGCCTATGCCTTTTAATTTCGTTGGGAATGAAAGCACAGACATTCACCAGGGCCACGTAGGCTCAGAAGGAAGATAGAGGAAATCCTTTGATATTCAAAGTATTCAAGAATAAATAAAATAGATTCTGCTAAATTAACGATGACTTATGAATAGAAATTATAAGAGTTAGCTTCTCTGGAGGCCTGTAATAGTAGTAAAACTGGTATCACAAAAGAATAAAAATTTAAAATGGCAAGCTTGCTCCTCCAAGACATTACAAGGTTGAAGGGGGCCATTAACATAGGCTGCAAGCACAGACCATGCTGCCAAGTGCTGTCATAATGGACCCAGCAAATACACTAATCAAGGCAAGTATTTGCTTAACAAATAATTGTGCAAAGTGGGTTATTTTAGCTTTTCATTCCTTGCTAATTCTCCTCCCCCACTATCCTTCTGCCCTCTGAGCACCACAAGCCAACTCAGGCTGAGCACTAGCAGAGGTGACTCTGCTGGTTTTCAGTGGGTTGTCCTACCATTTGCCCTCACCTGAGTCTGGGAGGCTGGGTCAGGCCATACACCTGTGTAAGCTGTGGAGGTGCCACAGGATGGGAAAACTCTGGACAACTCTGACATTGCCACTTTCCGTTTTCCTCTTTATGACTTGATGAAGTGTTGAAGCTGAAGCCCCAGCTACTCCAGATCCTCATGATTTTCAGACACTGGCTTTTAGACATGCATCCCACCCTTCCCAGGCTGTGGCCTGCCTCCTCTGGTGTAGGTTAGCTCTTGGCTGGGCTGAAGTCTCGGGGAGCCAGGCACCCATCAGCAAGTTTAAAGGAAGTTCATCCTATTTGATTCTTCCCCTATTCCATGTCCTGTCAGTGAGTCCAGGCTTTATTTAGTCCTAATCCATCCCAGTTGCACACAGGGCCAAGAGGTTTTTCACATTTCAACGTCTGGGTTTCTACGTTGCCGCATGACTTTCCCATTAAGGGGTCAGGGATAAAGTCCATTCTCCCAGTCCTGCTAGAAGGGCTTGGCCCTTTGCTGGTCGCTCCCTGGCAGAGCAGGACATGCTGTGGCTTGCCTTCTTTGGAAACCCCAGCCATCCTCAGGCACAACAGGGTGAAATAAGGACAGTTTGCTTTATCTTTAAATTTCCTTGTTTTCTTGGGCAGCAGCCAGACCCTTTGTTTTTTGAATATAGTTGTTTGTGGTTTAATTTCCTTTGGGTTGTTTTTTTTAAGTATTATTATACCAGCAAAAATTCAGCTGCTCCCTGGAATTATATAAGAGGGACAAGATGCAGTGCAAAATGTTGATCAAACTAAATGGTTTTCCCATGAGGTCTTAAAAGGTTGTGCAGTAGATCTCACACAGCAACTGGGAAATTACTGTGTGCCTCCACTATAGGACAGCCTGTCCTTAATGGCATTGATGGTCTAAGCTGTACAAGCAGCAGCCAACAGAAAAGGGCTGCCATGGGGGCTTTGTCTGCCCTTATTCTGCCACACTCTGTTCAGGGCTCAGAACAGGGCACCATCCTGAGCTGCAGCTCTCAGACATATCTAGGTCAGTTAATGTATGCTTCTGATCCTCTGTTAAGTCATTGAGGGTGAGATCTTTCCTTGGAAAAGACCCTGCAAACAGATCATCAGAAATAAATCATGGGAACATCTGAGAAGCTGCATTTGCAAAGGCAGCAGCGGAGGAAGCTGCTTCAGTCTTATCAGTGTCTGTCAGTGTCTGCAGGGAGGTGTCAGAGGATGGACCAGGCTCTATTTGGAGTGCTGAGCAATAGGACAAGAGGCAATGGGCAGAAGCTGATGCACAGAAAGTTCCACCTGAATATGAGGAAGTACTTCTTTACTGTTTGGGTGACCATGCACTGGAAAAGATTGCCCAGAAATGGTGTGGAGCCTCCCTCACTGGAGATATTCCCAAACTGTCTGGACACAATCCTGTGCCCTGTGCTCTGGGATTATCCTGCTTGAGCAGGGAGGTTGAACCAGGTGACCCACTGTGGTCCCTTCCAACCTGACCCATTCTGTGATTCTGTGAAGCCTTGACCACCTTGTCCTACCCTTGCACCACCTTCTGCACTGTGCCAGCACAGCTGATCATGGGACCGTGCAATGGACTAGATCCTGCTGAACAATAACCATTTTTGGTTTCTGAATTATCTTTAACTTGCATCAGTTTCCTCTATTTGTTTCCTGTGTAGCCACAAAGACAGCTACGGGTATCCACAGTGTGACAAGCAGAATTAAGTGCCCACAAGTGCAGGAGCAGGGAAAAAGAGCTGCTGAGCTTGGTTTATGGAGTGTGCATGCTGAATGTTCTCTTCAGCCTTGGAAAGAATCTGATTTTAAATGGCACCCAGTGGCACACCTAAGTAGCAGGCAAAATCATTGTCATTCACACAAGAAAATCATCATAAAATAGTCATTTGCATATGCATATGTATCAAAAAAGCACTTCTCCAGCATAACTGTACAAGTGAGTTGTGTTCTGTTGAGCACAGATGCTTTTGAAAAATATTTAAGTGTGAGATGCAAAAGTCAACTCTGATTATCTCAAAAGAAACCAAACATAAGGACAAAAAAATACACTGACAAACAAACTTCACTATAGCATTCCTCTCAGTCATTCTTTTAGTGTTTTACAAACTGATGGCCCTGCACTGCAGACCTAGAGAAGGCAAAAACTCCCATGGATCTCAAAGAGAAGTGTTATAGAAGTTCAGTTTACAAGAACCGTGCCAGAACAATATGAAAATCCCCTTTCCCACCACTGAAATGCAGCCACCTCTAGAATGGGATCTGCCAGATTTTTAGCAGCTCACATTTGGGCCAGAGAAGACATTTCCCTTCCACAGCTGAAATTGCAGTGCAAATAAAACATTATTATACAAAATATGAACACTATGCCCTCTCCATCAGTGCAGATGTGAAATAGAGAGGGAGACCAAGTCCTTCAGCTATGGGAATAGAAGCTCCTCCAGTGACATTGAGTTGCCCCTCCTGTATAACAGCAAATGCCCATTCACCCTGAATTTTGGGCTTGAAAATGTTTGTTCTCCATGCATGAACCAAGGTGTTGCCACTGTGCAACCCCTTTCCTACAGGTCTGCTCCTTCTAGGAAGGAAGCAAAGTTACATTTGGAGGTGTTAAGACCTAAATCCTAGGGGGAAACTTGAGAGCAGAGAAGGGGGCCAGCCTTTGTGGATAGACAGTGGCTGGACAAAAAAAAAAAGCCAGGTATTGCTGAGAAAGAAAAAACCTCTGTTTGTCAAACCTCCCTGTCCTCTGGATGTCTGTGCCTCTTGTTAAACACATCTGTATTGCTGCACCCAGGGAAGCAAATTACCTTTGCCTTTGTTTCCAGTTATTATCAAACAGTTCCTGTGGTGGAGATGGTTCTGTATTTCTGAGGGTCCCATGGTCCTCCAGGAGACACATTCCTATTGCCACCCTCCTGCTGACAAGGACTGGCCCTCCAAACCCTAGGTGCCTACACCTTACTGGGTCAGTGGGGCTGCCTGGCAGTGACACAGCAACCCCCTTGCTCACCCAGGGCTGATCTCTGCTCATTCAACCTTTGCCATCACCCCTCTCAAAGGTGCGAGCATGGAATTTCCAGTTCCAGGGAAATAACACCAAGTCCCCCTGCTAAGATTTCACCAGCAAACAGTGCCCATCCTCCTTTTCTCTTTTCTTTGTTCTTCTGCTTCTCTTCTCCTCTCCTCTTCCTCCTCCTCTTTCCTCCCCAACTGTCTAAAAAGAACTACTGCTCTTTTTACTGGGAAGCAGTGAAGAAGTAAAATGCCTGTGAGCTGCAGCAGGCAGCGTATCATGAATCGTTTTTCATGAGAGATAAAAGCTCCACCAGACTTATCCAGCAACCAGGTGTTTTCTCAATCCACCCATGTGTCTGTCTATATGTGCTGATGTGCATTTCCTGATAACTGCCTGCAAATGGGCAGATGCCCTTTGGGATTATAGGCCTCAGTGCCATTATCCTATTTGGTTAGTACAGAAGCCAGAAGGATCCATGTGTTCCTCGCTGAAGCGATTTAAACTGTGTACAAACTCAAGAGAAACTGAGAGTGCTTTTTGGTGGAAAAACACAGGTTTTCAAAGTCTCCCAGCCCAGATACCAAGAAAATCCCCTGGCCACTGAGAGAGCTGCTTAGAGCACTGCAAAATCACCAACCCCTTGCAGGAAATATGTTATTTTCTTTCTGGAGAGGGGAAAAGGGAAGTGTGTGCTGTGGTCAAGATTAACCCTGCCCACGCTGTCCAGCTGGACAGCAGGGTTGGCAGGTCTCTGGGTTATGCCTGCATGGTGCCTCTCAAACACGCTTGGGTTGCCTTCCCCTCCTGCTCCCCAAAACCCTCTCTCCCTGCTGTGGTGCAGCAGCAGTATGGATAACCTGAGTCTCAGAAATGCTCTGTTTTCAGGGAACAGGACAGCATATTCCCATATTCCCGAATGATGCAGGATCCACACCTCTCCGTCGAGCCACGCAGGCAGGGCAGGGCTTCTTGCCTGTTGCTAGTGATTTTAACCAAACCTGCCAAGTTTAACAGTGACACTGCCCTGAGGTAGATGCAGTGCCCACCCTTGCAGTCTGGGAGAGGAAAAGCCTGGACCAAGATGGGCAGAGGCTGCTTGCAGTGAGTCAGGTTCTGTTCTTATGGTCTCTCCATGTAAAAACGAAGCAGGGGATTGTGCTGAGGCAGAAAGCACATGGTAGTATAGAGTGTATGGCTTTGCAGTGCTGTCAGCACAGCTGAATTCACCCAGTGGTATCTTTTTCTGCAGGCGGGCTCACAGCTGGGGTAAATAGATGGAACTGAGCCTCTTCTCCCAATGTTTGCTTCCCCACACCTCCCAGGTTCCTTTGTTTTAAACCAAAGGTTCCAATGAGTCAAAGTTAATATTTGCCCAGCACTTCCACTATGTGAAGTGCCCACATAAAGCACATAAGTATCATAATTAAAAGGCAGCACGCTCTTGCCTTGTTTGAACATGATATAACTTCTCACTAGGAAGGTGGGAGAAGAAAGGTGACAGCTGGGGATATTTCTTGATTTCCTAGGGATTTCTCCAGATTCCCTGACATTTTAAATCCCCCTTTTTCACTAGTTATGTATCTCTTTCATCCCTGCACATTCTATCTTTCTTTCTTTCTTCTTCACTGACCCTTAAATATATTGGTAAACACTGGGTCAATTGCAAAGCTATTGGGAAAGGTGGAAACCAGATTACTGACTTGTTAATCGTCTCCGTGGGGTTTAGCTGTGGAAAACTGTTGCTTCTGCTTAGAAAGCAACCGATTTCAGGTTTTCAGAGATGTTCAATTTCCTTCAAGAGGAAACAGGCAGTAAGAAACCCAAAGAGATGAGTCCTTGCTTGAGTTTAATTATCGAGGAAACCATACTCCATCGCTGGCGTTTGGGAAGCTGTTTGTTTTTTTCTCATCTCCGCAATACTGACTAAGCCATGTTTTGTGGGCAGCCTCCCCACACTGGATTTGTTTTCTTTTGGCAGTCCCGATCCTGTTGGCTGACTAGGGAGCTTGGGCCCCTTTATTTGTACTAAAATGGCAAAGAGGGGGAGGGGGGGGGAGGGAATTTGCATCAATGGTAAATCGCTATAAACCCTCCCTGCTACTGCTTGCTATTCTTGCCTTATGCACGTTGTCCTGCAAACCCTTACAGGGGGTGGGGAAGACCAAACCCCAAGAAGCCACTGGACTCCACAAAGCCCAGAGCAGACTCAGCTTTGCAAAGCCACCATCCCTGAGCCCTGCCTGCTCCCAAAGTGGCCGCATCCAATTTTAGCTGAATCTAGGATATGTCCAGGCAGCTTGGAGGAGCTGGCAAAGCTGCAAGCGCTAAACAGCCTCAAACATTTTTGTTGCAGAACTCGGTTGTTTTAATCTTAACCCTGAATCCATTCATGAGAGCTCAGTGCCCAGCAGAATCAGGCCTATCTTTTCAAAAGCACTGTGTTTTGCCAGTGTTTCGTGGTCAGCGTATACAGAGGAAAAAAGGAAGGGAAATCATGCAGTGGGGCGAAATGCAAAGAGAGGCTATTACCATAACATGTAGTAATGGGGTTTTTGGGGAGGAGGTTGATTTTTGTTTTGAACATTGGAGAAATAGACTGAACAAGCTGTTTACCACATGAAACAAAGCCAGACTGGGATATTTTCAGGCCACTAAACTTGGATTTCAGACAGCCAGCTTGGATTGACATACTGGATGAGCTACTGCCGATTGGCATGGAGAAGAGAGCAAAATATGCATCTGTCCTGGTGCCAACTTAGGCTAGGCTGCCGTTTTGTTTGGTGTCTAGAGAGCTGGTTTTCATAATTAAACCAGCCTTCAAACCCTTTTTAAATAAAGCTGAAGAAAAGGGGAACTGAAAGGGATTCCTCTCGAGCGTATGCACACTGCTCTAGCAACTCCTGCACCGGTTTCTGTGCAGTCCCTGAAAATGTTTCCCTTTTCTTCTTTTTTTTCTTTTTTTTCTTTTTAATACTTCCCTGATAATACACACACACACACACACACACACACACTCATGCCAGCATGCACCAACGTGCAACAGCACAGCAGGTCAAGGGCAGAGAAGAGCCCTCACCCTGGGCTGAGCCAGGGAGGCAGATCCATCCACTCTTCCTCAGGGAGTTTCATTCCCAAAATCTCAGGGGCTCCCCTGATTGTTTAGCAGCAGCAGCAGGTCACTGTACCTGTGCACAGAACCACTGCAGCCAAACAAGCTGAACAGAATACAAGACACTCTGTTCTGTACCAGGAAAGGGCCAAGGGGGTAAGGAGTGGCTTGGTTTTGGTTTTTCCCTTTGTTTTTTGCTCCCCCCCACACCCCACCCAATATCAGAGCCTGCAGTCACTTTGATTATATTCGCCTGGTGGAGTATGAATTGAATCCTAAACATTATTTCTATTAAAGAAAGCATAGGCCTGGGGCGGGGAAAGATTAAGCCACATTCAAAATTTTTTTTAGCAAATAAATATGTCATTTTAAATCCTGAACAGAAGTGTGAAAACTGTAGCCAGTTGCTAAATGTTAAAAGCCCGAGTGGAAAGGCAGAGCAAGTAACTTGCACCAGCACCCATCAAGGTAGGTGGGAGGTTGGGCATTCCAGCAGTCACCCCAAGGTGTCCCAGACCACTCTCCAAACTTGTAAGATGTGACAAACAGCCAAGAGGTTTTGCCTCTTTAAAACCTGTGCAAATTTACTGCAATTGCACACTTTGTCATGCCGTGTTGTTAGTTTAAGTCACAGATGCTTGGGATTTAGGTTTTTGTTTGCTGCTGTTGCTGAACTGATTTTAAAAAAAAGGTGATTATGAATGGAAGGGTTTCCTTATTTTCACCGATTTTCTCTTTCTTACTTTTTAATAAAAACTTGAAACTAACTTTTTTAACTCCTTAGAAAATTTTTTGGTTAAAATAAACACACTTTTGCTAAAAGACTTTAAAAAAATAAAAGGCTGGAAATTCAGGGTGTTAACTGCACTTTGTTTTAAAAAGGAAAGTAGAAAATTCTGAATACCTTTTATATCACTAAAAAGAAATCACTAAGCGTTATAATTCAGCCAAAACCATTTACAGAAAAATTTTTCAACCCTTCTATTATTTTAGTAATGCATATCCAGGGCTGGGTAATTTACTGTTTCGAATGACTAGCATATATGAAAAAAGTTATTCAGCAAAACAAAATCTCATTAAGTCCCTTGCAAAGACATTCTTTACATAGGAAATGGCTTTGTGAAAATCACCAGCTGAATTTCTCCCCCAAGGATATTGATCATGAGGAACGCAAGTTGCATCTCTGAGAATGAAATACAGTCAAAATCGGTTGTGAGGGTCAGCATTCACAGCAATCTGCAAAACTCCATGCTCAGCTCTGAGAGCTGGAATTTGCTTCATGCCGTCTACAAAACTCCCTGCCATGCCTAGCAGCAGCGACCACTGTGAACTGGCTTTCACAACAAACAAGCTGACTTCCCAGCAAATCATCCCCTTTACCTTACTCTTGAAAGGGTGGATATTTGAAGAGGGCTTACCCTCTTCCTTTCATAAGTTTTGCACCACTGCTTTCTCAGTACAGTGTAATTTTCCTGCTGGCATGTTTCCACCTAGGGATTTTTTTTCACTCCCTACTCACACAGACCTCCTGCCAAACTCCAGCTCCTATCTCAACAGACTGGGTCTTTCTACTGCTGCAGCAAAATGGCAGGACCCTTTGTGACAGATGACAGAAACATTTGTATTTAAGAAGATGACGGGGCAGCTATGGCAGAGGAGCTTTGCAGAAATAATAACTTGTCAAATTATTGGCAACACTTCAAGTAAGCGTTGCCTATTTCAAAGATGAGCTTTTCTTAAATCTCCACTCTCCTGAAGTGAGATGGGCTACAGCCTCACTAAGAGTATCTCTTCTATGGGATTGTGAGCTTCAAGTTACAGGTTTTGAATGTTGGGACTGCCATTATTTTTCCTGGGATATATTTAGGGCAGGTGGTGCTGGGTGGTGGCTCAGAAGCCCAGTGTGCACAAAGCAGCCATGGGAGCAGCTGTCCTGCAGGCTTGCCCCTCTGCTGGGGCTTGCTCACACCCACCTAGAGCAGTGTAGAGGTCCAAACAGCTGTCTAGCACCAGCACTTCCAGCTCAGGAGGGATGAGGAGCAGGACTAAGGTCTGTGGGGAACAGACAAGAGGGCAACAGGCACCCTGCAGTGGCAATGAGCTTCCTTCAGAGTTAGCCCAGGTGTTATGATTCCTCCAGCAACTCTGCAAAGTCATGTGCAAGCACCAGCCCCCACATGGTGTTTCATTAACAGCTGTGTATTGCCAAGACAGCATTTGTTTTGTGCTTCCAGGAACCGAGGTGCCCTCCTGACAACTTGTGGGAAATTGGAGGGAAGTGGGCAGGGTAGAGGGAGCAAATGTAGCGAGAACATAGTGGGAGAGACCTGCATCCTTTCTTTCTGGGGGAATTATCAGCATTCAAGTTACTGCTTTGTTCATCTTAGAGAAGTATATACAGGCTGGTCTGTAAGAAGGAATATGGACCGTAAATTGACTCAGACTGTGTGACAAGGCTGTGTGTGAAGATCCTCACAGCATCATCTGAACTTACATGGAGGGAGATTTGGACCAAGCACCTGTGCTTGTCCTCCCAGAGACACTGTTTCTCAGAGGCAGGAGCACTGTTCAGCACAAAGACCTCTCAAGCCTTCCTCTCAGCTCTGGCCGTGGCTGATGTTTTCCCAGCCAAGCTTGACCTCATGACTGTCTGGGAGATCTGAAGCATTTGCAGCTAACCTTCCAAGTGCAGGTTTCATTTAGAGCCAGAAGACTCCTTCCTGCTTTTGTTTCTTTCCTTTGAATCCCCACTCAGTCTGAAACCCCAGTTCACAGCCCATCATACACGATGGCTGCGAGCAAACCAGAGACCTGTAGGGTGGCTGCATTTGTCCCTCGCTGCTGGGGGACCAGAGCTGTGCCGAGCTTCTGCAACTGTCCCTTGGCCACTGTTGCTCAATAAGCTCTTTGTCACTGGCCTGGGGACAGCAGAGCAAGCGGGCAGGAGATGGGAACAGAGAGAAGAAAAGAAAAAGGGGTAGAGGGAACCCATATATCCAGCCATTGGTGCCATGGGAAAGCTGTCTTCTTTAAGTCCCTACCCAAAAAAAAACCTGTGAAAATAAATCATTGTGAGGTGGTGAAAACCATAAATCATGGTTCATGGTGAGAACAGTAAAAAATAATGGACTCATGGGCTTTTAAGAATAAGACATTAGTTTTTTTCACAGGAAATATGTTTGTGCACACTTTCTGTGTAAATGGCGGGATGTGCAAATAGAAACTTCTGTGTGCATAATAGCTGCCTGCATTGAGCAGGTCACTAAGCATTTTGCTCACAAAAAGACAAGTTTATCCATAAAATAGCCCAGAGATAACACATTCCAAGTTCTAAGGACCATTTACGTTCCCTCAACAGTCCCTTGTCTGGCATACATGAAAATACCAGGTGTCTCAGAATCAATAACACTTTCTTGGCACTAAAAAGTCCTGAACCTAACCAAAACTCTTTTTTTGATGATCAGTTGGACAACTATAAACTTGTGGGAAATGTTCTAATGTCTTGCCAGGAACAGATAATTTTTCTTTACTTGCTGATCTCTTTGATACCGTATTGGGATATCAAGAACTTTTTTCTCTGGAAGGCAGATCTTATTCTTAGAATCTCACAATATGTCCTGCAGGGATTAAAATAAAAGTTGTTTAGAATCTATTGCTTCCTGCATTGAAGGGGCTTGCAGAGTCTGCCAGGAAACACTGTAGTCTGCAGCTATTGCCACTGTGGGGTTTTTGACACAGTAATTTCACCTAAGGCCAGGCTGCAGAATCAATAGCCATGGTTCGTGGCAAATTATTAAGAGAGTTATCTCAGAATTAACTTGTTCCTGTATACAGGACAAGCTCTCCTTAGCAACACTTAAGATGTGCTGGTTCTTGACCAGAAAAGTGTTTTGCTGCTCTGATTTTCATGAAGTTCTTGCTTTTGCTATACACACAACCCCCAAAAACTAGAACTACTCAATTTCAGCAATCTCATGTAAATCAGCTGACAGCGGCAGACAGCAAACTTGTTTGCAGGCTCAATGGTCCATTATCTGAAAGGATAACAAGAGTAGTCCAAACCCAGTAGATGAATCAGCAATATGAAATCAACTTTGCTACAACCAAAAACAAAGAAGCAATGCACAACAGATCAGTGTGGATGTGCCCAGAGGCTTTGAACTTTAACAAATAATAGAAGCTGTAAAATAATTCTTTTAATTATTAAAAATCCCCCATTTTTCCCAAAACATCGACATGTCCACCATAATTTTTTCCTTTTCTGTGAATGCATAGACCTGGTATCAATTTTGGATGATGTGAACCATAACCCTTAAAATCCTTAAATGACTGCTCACATCTGCATGACTTCCCCTGACTTAAAAAGGACAGAAATGCAAATGAATTAATTCACAGGATGAGCTTGATGCAGAAAAATGTTGTTTACTTCAGTATGTTATGAACAGTTCATGGTTACCCCCTACTTTGAAAAAAAGGCAAAAGTCATATGACACCAGAAAAAATTTCAAGACCTTTTATCAACTACTGAAATTAACCTGATGAACCCAACTCTTGCCACAGGCAAGGTAAACAAATTGACCCTATGACTTACACAGAGCTTTGCTTTGCATGGAAGTGGAGGACCACTGGCGTCAGGAGTTTCAACAAGAAAACTGAAGCTCTGTTTGCTCGCACAACAGTTCTCTTCAAAAGCGAAGGATGGAAGAAAATGGCATTAAGTAATCAGCACAGTGAGGGCATTTCCATTTTAATCTGCAAATCTGCCTAAGTCACTTTGACTTTGTCTTTGCAGCAGAATTTTTCTGGGTGTGGCATTCTTGAGTTTAAGCCTCCAAAGTCTTAAGCAGTGCTTGAGTTTAACTGTACGGTTGTGCCAACAACCCTCTTGGGCTACATTAGGTGATGAGCCACATCCCACAGACCTGAGCATTGTACTGAGGTATTTTCACAGTTATTGCGTGACACTTGTCTTTTTCCCTTGATCTGGCTGCAAAAGGCTAATAAACCAGAAATCTCTGGTTTGATTTGCCTTTCCTTCCAACAAGTACCCAGTTGTTCAAGCTATTTACTTTCATGCATCTCTCTGAATGTGAGCACTGGGTATGTGATGATTTGGCTGGAGGCCACTTCAGCCCTACCTTGTAACCTTTAGAAGACAGTGCTGGGCCTTGCCTAGCAGCTCACACAGGCAGAGCAAATATATTTGACCTAGGTTTCACCAGCTGTTGATACCCTAGTGCTGACTCGTTCTGGACCAGAACAGTACACACTGAACAGCAGGACTGTATCAGCCTGCACCTTTGTGTTAATCAGCTGTGATGTCAAAAGTATGGGAAGCCCTAGGACACCCCAGTGGGATAAGACGTCAGTTCAGAACAGACTGCCATTATCCATGGGAATTTGACTATCCCAGAACAGCCATGGTTAGTGGCTAAGTTTTCTTGTGTTGGCAAACTGCCTCCTCTTGTGTAGCCATGATGACCTGTTAGGCAGCTATTGCTATGGTTTGTTGGCAGGGTATGTTGCTGAGTTAACAGCAGGAATAGAGTGACGTTCCTGATGTGTACTGGAGCAGCTGACGGTACTAACATGTCCAACATTTGTCTTCCACCAGCTCACAAAGTATGTCTGAAATAGAAAGGACAATACTGGTTCATTACTGCAGGCATAACCCTACCCCCAGTAGAGATCCATATTCATAATGCAAGGTTCTCTGGTAAATAGTGGGTTTTCAGGGTATTCTGACATTTATTCTCTCCTGAAAAAGGAGATATAACTCTCTTCTGAACTGTAACTGTCTGCATCTTTTGCTGGTCCTGAAACCACATTTGAAACTAGAAGTCAGTTTAGCTGCATCCTAAAAAGAGGTGTGAATTGTACCCATGTAAATGAGTAACTTTAAACCATATAAACTGCAACATAGCTATAGGCTGTACATGCAGTCAGCTGAGAAGACCACGTTCGTCTCTACTGCCTCGTCTGGGACACACCCTGCCTGCTGTGCACAAAGAGTTTCACCACATGCTACAGGTACCATCCACGGGGGCAAGCGAGGGAGAACTTCCAGCAGCAATGAGCTGAATATTATGCTGGCTTGCATAACATTATTGCAGGCATCTGCAAGTGCACCTTCTGCAGCGGGGGCCCATTCACAGGGAGCAGGAAAGTCAAGGGGGAATTTGTTCCTTCCTCTGCTTTCTTTGTAGTGAAAAATGAGAGCAGCACGATCCACCTGTAACTACTGTCAAGAGGTTTTGTGTAAAGCCGTGGAATTATCTTCCCATCTGCCCAAGCACCCAAGCCCCTGTAAGCAGGTGATTAATTCAGAACTAATACCAGTATGTCCAGCCTAGATTCCACCGTGTGGAGAAGAAACTGGGTAAAAACCGCCATGGCATTACCTTGAGTGTCAGCAGGACATTTCCTCAGGTCTGTAACAGTGAAAGCAGAGAGGGATGCTCTCCGTGCTCAGTCCCATGCCTGCAAGTGGCACAGGTGGGTGCAGAGTCCAGCCAGAGCTGTCTACAGACCCCCGTTCGTGTACCCAGCTCCCATCCACAGCTTGGTGAACAATGCACACCTTCACATCTTAAACCAGGACCTTGTATGGCTATTTTGCCATGCGCAAGCATTCTTGTTTTTCTCCTGCTTCTGTTTTCATTGCACTCTTTGCACTGGTTTTCTGTTATTAATGTCCCTCAGTCACACTGGTAATAGCTAGGCTTCTTCCCTGCAGATGTATTTTTCTCCTCTCCCCAGGGGTTTGTGGGCACGGCAAGGGGGGGAGCAGAGCAGTGAGAAGTACAGTTTTCATAAATCAGGAGGCTGAATGAGCTTTTCCCAAGGTAAAGGTGATGACTGTTGCTGTATCATATAAAATAGATATTTTAGACCATGATATGTAGGGGTTTGTTTCATAGGCCAGAGTTCTCTTCAGGAATGAATCTTCCTGTTGTATATAAAGCCCATCTAACTTCTGAGAAAAGAGGGCTTTTTTAAAAAATGCATTTCATCATATAATATTTACATTTGCTTTATATTGTTGTAGACTTACTATTTGGCAGCTGAGACTTTTGAATAGTTCTGTTTCTCTTCTTTTTGTGAAAGCTAAAGATATCCTCTCAGGTTTGGAAGAGCCAGGCACTGACCTATTGTCTCTATTTGCCAAGTCCGTGTAATTCCTTGTACAGGATATTTTCAGAAATGAATGTCTCAGGTGTCAGTAAAGTTGTTTTAAAAGGAAGAAGGGAAAAAAAAAAAAAGAAAAAAGAAGTGGCTGGAGCCCAGCACCCAGTGCTACAGATACATGAAGCTCAGCAGAGGGGTGAGCAGCCCTTTGGTGAGAAACCTCTGGGCAGCTACAAGGCGATGAGTAACCCCTGCCATGGCCATGCCTTGGCAGCCAGAAGCTATGAGTCAGCCCCCCCTTCCAAATTAAAAGGGGGAGGTTGGTTTAAGTGTCCTTAGGCTTTAAAAATAATAATACATGTGGAGTTTTCTTTTTTGTTCGCCTTTCTGATGTTTGTACCCTTGTCTCTACATTCTGCTCATGTTTTCCCATTTCTCTCAAAGTTACATCTATTTTGTTTAACTGAAAGCTGAGGTTCTCATCTAATCATTTCACTCCAGGAGCTGGAGCTTAACAAACAATAAATATCACAAGCCTGGCAAGGAGCTCTGAGAGCTTGTGCTGGTGATTGCTGCAATAACAAACTTGGATGTTTACACAGTGTAGAAAATAGATGCAGTGAAAAAACAAGCTTCAGTTTCAAGATATAAATCTTCCCTATTGTGAGAAATAGCTTCAGAGACCTGTTTGTTTTAATTAATAGTTGCAGAATGGTGAATAATTGGGATAAAATAACCAGCTCAAACCTTCACCTAAATCATAGAAGAAAAAACTAAAAAACAAAACCAGACATTACAAACTTCTTTTAGGATATGAAATTTCCATCTAGCTTGTGGCTAAACAGTTTCAAGTAAGAACTTATAGCTAGACTCCTGAACTCAGTTTTAAGGAAATGTCCTGATTTTAAATCAGACTGTTCATTTAAGATCCTCTATACAGATTTAGGAAACCTAACTTAAGGTTTTATTCTGAAAAAATGTACCTTGGCCTCTTTCATAAATGTATTGTTCTATTCAAAGAGAGAGAGAGATGTATGCATCTCTAAAATTTCTGGCATCAGGCTTGACTTGGCAGTGAAAAGAATATGTGAGGAGGTTTATGAAAAATAAATCTTTGCATTCCTCTAGCACCTTTCACCTGGGTATCTCAAAGCAGTTTACTCCGAGGAAGAATTATCCATATAGGGATGTATTTTTAGCTCTGCTCAACTCTAGAGGAAACTGTAGCAGAGAGTAGTGTGGTGTCCTAGCAGTAGTTGTCCTAGTGCCTACAATGGGTTTTCTGACCTGACCCAAGCTAAGGAGTGCAGTCCATCTGCTCCTCTGTCCTCCCTTCCACTGTCCCCATCACCTTCCTCCTGCTCCCACCGTCACTGCCGAAATCCAGCCTGGAAGCCCTATGGGCTGCTGATCCTGCTGCTACCCCCCAACACTTTCATTTCCCCACAAATTTCTTGCACCCCGTCTCCCTAGGCATTTTGAGAAATGCAGTCCTGGCCCCAAAGATTTTACAGGGTAGACACAATTTTATGTGTGGATGAGAGAGACGCAAAGAAAAGCATTGTCTTGCCAAGACCCCCTTATCACTCTGCTTGTGTGTTTTATGTCTTTCCCTCATTCTTTATCTTTTTTGTTTGTTTAGATTATATACTCTTCAGGCTGGGGATCCTGCCTCCTTCTTCTGCCTTTACAACACCTACCACAGTGCGGCCCTGAAGCTGGTTGGAGCCCTGCGCTGCTACCACAGTACAAACAATAATAAATAAAACCAGGACTGTGAAGAGATTATAATTAGAGCTGTGCAAAACTCAGCAGTTTTGGTTTGCATCGGTTCCTGCCTGCTGAGTCTACACTGTGTTTTGAATTTGTATGCAAAAAACCCAAAGCAAAACTCCCAAAGTGCCAAGTGTGGCTGGGTCTAGGTTCAAAATCATGCACAAACCATGGTGTTTTTAATGGTTCCTCCTTGAAATTTTTAAATCTGCCAAGGCTCAGCCCAGGTTTACTGAAAGGTTCTTGAACCTTTGGGGGCCAGCAACATTTTTGGTTTCATTGTAAAACTCTCAGCTCTGCTTAACATACTAATTGCCACACCATGCTGCCCTGTGGCTAACAAGAGTATTTAATCTCCTGCTGCCGGTGAAGACCCACTCGTGAGCACCACGTCTGGCTTTCAAACAGTATTTCAGATTGCCACATTTGGTGATGCCCAACTGATGTGGTAAACAGAGCCATCTCTGAAATCCTGTACTGGGGCATTTGCTCCTACCCAGGGTATTGCACTGACCCCACCTTCTGCTGAGTAATCCCTTGCCTTGCTCGCCCAAGTGCCCGGGGAAGGCCCTTGGAAGGGAAGTGATGGGCAGGGGCTGGAAGAGCATTTTGGCTGGCAGCACAGATGTGCAAGCCTTCACTATTACCCCCTGGTGCACATGGTCCTGCTCCCCTCAAGCCCAAAATAACAATTATGCCTGTGCAAGGATGATAATTGGGGCAACACCATGCACTAGGGCCAAAATCAGAGAGGAAGAATAGCAGTCCCCAGACTGTGGGAAGCCTTTCATCCAGGGTAGGTGTACATGGGGGCTGCACCTGGGGCTACCAGCATATAGAGAGCTTTGTAAATAGCTGGTTGCCCATAAATACATCAGACAAAAGTATTTTGAATCAAGCCACTTCCACTCTGTGCCTGTGATAAAGAGCAGCAGGCAGCCAGTGCAAAGCTCTAGCCAGTAGAGAGGAGATGCAGACCCCTCATCACCAGGAGAGGAGGGGAACACCAAATTGAACTTGCTCATTCTAGTGCTATGGCCTGGTGCTCCTACCAGGGCATCCAACAACTCGGGAAGTAGAGACCTCCTGTCTCCTGGTTTGCAGGTCTCCCAGACTTCTCACCAGCGAGTGAGGCTCCCACACTGTCTGGCAAGACCACGTGTGCTTTTGGCATATGCTGAGTCACAAGTGTTTGAACTAGAGCTGGCAGAAGCTTTAACATCAAAATGTGTCTTCCCTGGCAAAATTTGCAGGATCTGCTGTGTTTCAAGAAATCATATTGATTTTGATGAACTTTTCAGGAATAATAAGTAAAAACAAGTGAAGTTGTGTGCCTTGCCATGGACATTTCAGCTGATTATACCAGAGGCAAGGAAAAGAAGGGTGAGGAACCCCATTTTTTTGTGGGGTGCACAGTGCCTCAGCTGGAGCCCAGCGTTAAACCCTCTACATTTAGGGCTTTTGGTTTTTCCCCTCTGTTCCTGTGTTACCTGCAAGCAGTAAAAGAGTAATTTAAGCATAGAGGAGGGGGCATCCATGGCCCTGGGATCCAGACTGGAGGCAGCATGAGTAGTCCTTGCTGTGCTGCACAGCTGTCCTGGGCTTTTTCCTGAATCCAACCAAGGCTGGACTGCAGAGCTCTGTAGAACAGGGAGGGCAGGAGGGTGCAGCCACCCTTTCAGCAGCAGCAGGGCTTAAGCATATTTTTCATACCGGTTTCAGGGCTGGGCATGCAGTGAAGGAAGACAAACACAGTGGCCAGACAGCCAAAAACAGAGCCTCAATGTCATGGATTCATGGTGATGGTCGGTTTTGGTTTATGCTACTGGTGCAGAAAGACAAGCACCCAGTCACAGCTGGCATTTTTAATATGCATCAAAACACAGAAATGAAAGCTTTCTGAAGTAATTAATTATCAAAAAAAAAGAAATCTTATTTTCCTTCTCACTGATTACTAGTTCCATATGGGGTTAAACAAGCCTGCTCTGAAGGGACAAGAAACACTGCAGAACAACAAATAACCCAGGCATTTTTAAATATGGCTTAGACATATAGATTATATTGAGTCAGTAAATCAGACTTGATGGTCTTTTCCCACCTTGATGGTTCTATGATTCTATTATACGTAGATGTGATGCTAAGCAATTAAATCTGTGGGGTTCTCAGTAGTCCCAACTGGTACCTACTTTATTAATGAATTTTAGTTTATTCCTATTTTATTAATGATTTCTATCCTATTGACTTGAAAAATATATGCTTTCCCTCAAGGCAGAAAGTTGCATAAAGATCTCCATGGCTTCCTGGTTCTACCTCTAGAACCTCAACAAAGCCAGTACCCAAAACCTTAATTAAGCTGCAACACTAGTTCAAATTATTTTACTAAATACTGGGACAGTGAAATCTCACCAGGCCATTCTCATATCCCTACACCTCCATGTTCATGTTAATACATGTCCCTTTTTATTGCTGTACTTCTTCTCTGCAATGATATCTGAAAAAGAAGAAACATAGTAGAGAAAAATTATATATATATATATATTAAAAAAAAAAAATCCTTCTCCCCAGCAGTATTCCCTGCAGTATAAGGCTAAAGAGCTGTAAAAGAGATAGTAGGCATACCTGACTTTTTTTTCCCCCTTAATTAAAAGTGCAGTGCCTTGCAACAGAAAACTGAAGCAGGTTTCTGCTGACTTAGTATTTGCCTCACGAGGAAGAAATCTATCTGGCAATTGTGGCTTTGCATCTCCCGCCCTGTCTCCTGTTGTTTGTATAAGACACCGGTACTTCTGCCACAGGCTGCTTCTTACAGCTGTCCTGTCAATGCCAGCTTTCATAGGTAATCCATCTAGCTCAGCAGAGTTCAAATAAGACACCTCCCTTTCTTTACTTTAATTAATGCTTTACTTCAGTCTCTCCCTGAGGATGCAGCCATGCTGATTTTTCAGAATTCTTGGTTACTTTTCAAGCACAAAAGAAATGGAAAATATCCACTGTTGAGATTCTGGATTTGGAATATCTGCTTTGCTCAGTCTTCTGTTCTCAATCAGCGTTTTAAATGCCCATGGACATCTCTTTAGCTACAGAACATATTATGCAATAAATTGACTAGCTTGGGAAGGAGAAAAAGACAAATCCAGTCAAATTCATTCTTCTTGCAATCTCTTCTGATGTTCTGCACACACAGTACTGCAGCTATAGCCATTTTATGCACTGATTTATGCTGTCACACCCAACTTATTGCTCAGACCCTTTCAGGTACTGAGCAATCTCAGCTCAAGTCATGAACTGTTTCTTGCAGCATAGTTGTTTTTCCTGCACTGTTTGTGCCTGTGGCTTTTGCTGATCTAGGACCGAATGCTGTGGCTTGGTACGACTGAACAGACAGACAGACACCCTCCACATCAGGTCACTGTGACCGCAAAACTGGACAGGGCAGTCCAGAGTTCACCCATCCACCATGACTTTTTGAACAATTCATTAAAAATTTGCATGTGGCAGTGCTGTTAATCAGGCCTGGTGTACACAAGCAAGCTAATAAAATCCATCAAATGACAGATAAGCCAGACAAGGCTAAAACCAAATGGTTCAGCAAAGCATGGTTGAGTCAGTAAGAATCAAGAACTGCTACACCTTCAATCAGCACTGTCTGATAATATTTTACTTGCTTTGGGTTTCTGTGTTTTAATGGGGAAACAATGGTGTTTTGTAATCCTTGCTATTTAAATACCTAACACCACATTTTGCTTCTGTAGCTTCTTCCTCAAACTGCCTCGTGTGCAGTTATGCAAGTCTTGCGGCATCATTCAAAGGGTGTGAGAGTTTCAGTGAACATTTTATATAAAGGTGACCCTAGAGACTTGTCCCATGCCAAGCAGAGAAGAAAATAAGGGCAGAGGTTTTCATTCACCCTGTCTAACAGCTCATAGTTCAAAGGCACAGCTTTCTCTTTCCAAGACCCTTGTGAGTTAGGTTCTATCAAGCTTCCTTCCTCTCTTTCAGTGAAACAGGGCACATCAAATGAGGGCACAGGTTCCCTTGGAACAATGACAGGCATGTTGTAGGCTTGGTTTTTCTGACATCAGCACAAATCTGCACACAGAACATCTCTTAATTTTGCTACAGGGTTTGGCTAAAATGCTATGACGATTCTTTCACAGAGTTGAAAATACAGGCCCAGAGAGTGGCCTCCCAGTGACACTTCTGATCTCTAGTCAATCATGCTTTTGCTTCCTGATTACTTTTTTCTTCCTGGCATGACCATCATGCCACACTTCCAGCCTCATTCTGACATGTCCTGTCAATCCTCAAAGAGCCAACAATAGGCAAGGGAAAGGCAAAGGACCACCACCATCTTCTCTCCCCTGTCCTCTTCCAACAGTGACTGATCTTCTTTTTCCAATACAACTTCCTTCCTTTCTGCAGCCAGCATTTCAGTCCCCATACAGGATACTCTTACCCATACTCTTATCTTTTGTAGGTCTGTGTCTTCTGTTTTGTACCAAGTTTCAAACCTATCCAGTTTCAAGTGTTTTCATGTCAGAAAGATAAGAAATGGCAGATTATTTGACCCAAGTGGTTAACAAATATCGATGAGGCTTATCCAGGAAGTGACTTGTTGTCAATGCAAGAAGGCTGTGCTGGGGTGTAGACTGGACCTTGGGTTTATGAGGTACTGGTTGAGTCCTACAAGAACTGCCTGGAACTTTTCTAGTACCTACATGTCTTGCTATCTAGATCGCCATCACCATAATGCCTGTGCTCCTCCCAATAACAACACTCCCTCTTTCCCTCTCTCTTTGCCTTTCTTGCCAACCTATAAGTAGAGATGGACTGATAATTTGAAGTGAGGCTTTGTGTGTGTGTGTGTGCAAGTGTCAATGGAGGGCAGTTGTGTATCAACACCTGTGATAAAGCCTATGAATGCTACCTCCTCATACACAACCCATCAGCTGTGCTAAGTAGATGCTACCTGAACTAGACGTCAGGTCAGTAGGGCTGGGTTAAGGGAATTCTCCCACTGATTTCAGTATCAGTATCCGTGCAACTAAGCTGAAAAGAAACAAGCAGCTCCCGCACAGTCCAGCATGTCCTTCCCCTCACAGAAACTGGTGAACCCTATCTAGCCACAAGGCTGGTGTGGTTTAGATGTTGTTCTTACGGAGGGGATTTAATTGAGCTTTAAAAAGCCAAAGTAAAGGTAAAATAACCAGAGTATAGAAGACTTGACACCATCTCTTCAAAGGGTTAGGTGAGGTGCAAACATCAAGTTCATCACACCCATCTAAACTGCTGAGTTAATGCACCCATCTAGTGAAAGGCTAAGGTCACTTCTTTCTCAGTGCTCTTTTGGCACTATTTAAATATTCCATGCTGCTTTTTCTTTTTATTTTTTCTCTCTGTCCAGTATTGTTTAGAGATTTAAAAATTAAATTAATCAGCATCTTGGAGCGTAAGTTCCAAGGTCGCTTTATTGTGAAATTACAGTGTGACTCACAGAGGCTACAGATCCACCTTTGAGGCTGGACTGGCTTCGTTATTTTTGTCTGTTGTTTCTTTCCACGCTGGCTTTGCAGCAGGACTTGTAGGCACACAATGAAATGAGCTGAGAAATGGCAGTGCGTCATCCCGGGTGTGGCTGAAGAGAGATGTCGCAAAGAGAGATGGCAAGATTACAGGGTGGATCTGAGCAGGATCTGGAGGAGGGTGAAGAACAAAACATCCTGCAACAATAAAAATAACCATTTATGTATGTAAATAGGAGACAGAGAGTTCTGCAAAGTCTAATTTACCTACTGGGGAAAAATCAGGGGAAAAAAACCCAAAAACGTTTCAAAGCACTGACTGCAGACACAAAGACTGACAGGTGCATATACAAATAGCTAAAATGAGACAAACTCTCACAATGGTTCCAACACAGCCAGCAGCTGAGTGCTGTTGCAGAATGGCATCTGTGGGAAGTTACTGTTGTGTCTACTCAAAGAGTGGCATCACTTGAATTTCTTTAGCCAGAAACAAGTACTTCTGTGAGCAGTAGAAATTATGCTGCCTGGTTTCCTGTGACTCTGCATTTTGTGGTTGATTATCCAAGGCTAATAAGGGGTAAGAGCTGAATAAAGCTTTTCCTGTGGTCAGGGCATCCTGTGTGGATTCTCCGGGGTCTAATAATACAGTTCACCTTCCTCTTCTGCCCTTTCTTCAATAAGGCACTAATTTGGATGTCTATCTTCTGCACAACTGCCAGACCTTCTGAAATCTGTCTGAACTTTTTATCTTTAAGGATTCTCTGGCAAATGTCTGAAGTTGGCCAGCTTACTTCAAAGCTGCTGTGGCAACGTACACACAGATATATCATCAGCTAAACCTCATTTGTTTAGGAAGCGAGGGTTCATTTTTTAAAAATAAATCACACCTTCCCCAAAGCAGTAACACATAATCTGCATGCTGACCAGGCCTGCTTTAGAAACCCAGGGCTCAGTTCTTGATAGTTGCTTAGTAATTAAGCAAACGGCGTCTTACACCAGAAGCAGCAACCACAGACACAGGTCTTTCTGTGGGGGTTCATCAGTGCAACTGTGGCATGGGAAATATAAAAATATAATGCTCACTGAAAGGGTACCAATGGGAAATACCCCAGGAACAAAGTGAAGAGGGATAGACCTTTGTGTTTTCATTTAAACAGGAAAGGTAGATGGAAACCAAAATAAATGAAGCTATACTTAAAATCAAGATTACTATATTCTAGGTCAACAAAGGTTGTAACACCTGACCTAAGAATGGGTGGGGATGTTTGGGATAAAGGAAGGGAGGCCTGGAAAATTGTGGAGTTATCTAGATAAGTTTCATGGAATGAAAATAAACAACCGATATCTGCCAAGGGGTACATGGAATAAGTCAAACAAGACAGTCTAGTGGTTTATATATTTTTTGGTGTTCATGAAGAATTGGGTCTGCCAGAACAACAGGCTATCGTGGAAGTGGGCTTTATTTAGCTTCTACTCATGTCCCTGTTTACCTGACCTTTGAGGTTACTGGCAGAAGCTCCCACGGACTGAAGCTGGTCTTTCTGTGCTGTTTGCACCCTCGGCAGAACAAAATGAGGAGCTGCTCAGCTCAGTGCTGGGGCAGGCAGGCAGTGCTGGCAGTTGGCTCTGAGACATTGACGTACCACAGTGAGATGTTTCCCTGTGTACTTGCCACCTGGCAATGTTGCTTTGGGAATACAGCATCATTTTAGAATTGCGGCCAATTCCAAATCTGTTACAACTCATCCCAAAAACAGTCAGTTAATGGGAGCCTGTTCATCAAAGCCCTCTTGTTTAAGAGACACAAGCTGCTAGTTCTCTGCTAATATGAATGTGAAAGTAATTTCAGGAAGAATATCATGATAGATGACAATTATTACTCCTCAGAGACTTGAAAAATAGTGGTGTAGATGTATTTCTGAGCATATGTGTTTAGGAGTACTTTAGGTGACTCCAAAAGCTTATCCTAAAGGTATAGTCCTGCAAACTGTTGACCATTCTGGCTTCACTCCAGCAAAGCACTTAAATATTTGGTGAACTCAGCAAGACTCTTCACATGCTTCAAGCTAACACATCCATAAGCACATTGTTGGACCAGGCTCAGAGGCCGCACTAGAGCCACACCTTTCACAAGAGAAATCTCCCTGAGCTAGTTGCAGTTTTTGTGGCTGGTGTGGCCATTTACTTCCTCACAGACAACTACCAACAGGCTTTATCAACACTGGTATTGTCTGGCCTTGCTGAAGGGGAAAAAAAAGTTTCAGTGGATTCAGCATTTCACTTCAGTGAAATTTCTCTAACAGGACAAGCAAGGTGAGAGGGAGGTAGTTTTGCATGCAATGCTGTGGAGAAAAGATTTCTCTTCCTAAAATCAGCAGTCTCTGGACAGCAATAAATCTACATGATAAAAAATAAAGCTATTCCTAAAATAAACAATTCAGGCTTCGAACCATACAATAGGCAATTAGTTTGAATAATTGGGTGTAACCCTAGGCAGAGAGAAGCTACAAGACCAGATGTTCATACAAAGCTAAACATAGGCTTTACAGGATCTAATCAAATCAGTCCACCATCTGGGATGAGAAGAAAAATCATCTGACAGACCTGGTCAATATGAGGAAATGGCACAAATTTCTGGATAACGAGCTTAAGCAAAATCAATATATCACATGAGTCAGAAATGGAAGCATCCATAAAATGGATTGCACTAGTTCAACTAAATCACATCTGATTTTGCTAAATTAATACCATTTTCTCCTACAAACTAGACCTTAGGTGACCTATCACAAATAACAAGCTGGGAATACTCAGAAACAAGTACATGCAGGTAGAATAGCTCATGGCAGACTAAGGTTCATATACACTCTTCTATCCATACAAAATAAATCTTCCCCATCAAATGATTCTTTTCCAAGCAGTTGGTGTTAAAGCCCTGCAATCGGTTGTTTATAAGTCAGAACTGTAGTGAGTGGATCCTGCTTCATTAGAGCTACCTAGGGAGCCAGGACCTGCAGCAAAGGCTGGAAACAGAAGAAATGGTCTGCATGGTGGCAAATCCCAGAGCTCAGCATTGGGTCACTGCTACAGAAGGAGTGTTCAGTGGGGCTGAGCTGAGCACTCTGGTGGTTTGGAAACCCTGGGCTGGGATACTGTGTTTGCATGGCCACAGTAGCTCTGGCCCCAAATGTGGTTGACTTTGTGTTGTCAGCTGGAAAATACCACAACACCATGCAGAGCCCCTGGGAATGTCCTTCTTCACCTCCTGTGTTCCACTGGGCTTTGATGGTTCTTGGTTGTCCATGCTTAGGTTCACAGTTTAGTGTGGGATGAGGGCTGCATGTCAAGGAGAGGAAACCTGGATGTCTTGTGGGGCTTCCAGAACCAAAACACCCATTGTACAGTGGTTCCAATAGCAGGGGATGGGGCTCAACCATGCAGTGTCTCTTCCACCCTCTGCTCCTGCTATGACACCTTGGGCTGTCCCGTGGGCACAGCTTCATAGCTTTCTGCACTTGAGTGAGGCAAACAGGAAGCTAAAGTCAATCCAGCTTAACCAAAAGCAGAACCTGCTGTTGCTCCATGACATTTTGATTAGTAACACAAATTGAGCTGTCTTCTCTCCCTCCTCCATTTCGTGCTGCATCCCTGGTACCAGCAGCCCAGACATGTAGCAGACAACTGCACGAAGGCTGTACAGCTCAGCCGTGTTGATCAGCCCATGCAGGACTGCTCCAGGGAGGGAGAGAGCAGAGCCTTAAGGAGGTGACAGCAACTTTATTTGATTTATGGGGTATAGCTTTTGATGCAAAGCTTCACTGACTTAGCAACATTTGAGCATGTTTGTGGGTTCACAGATTTACTCCAGTGCTCCAGCAGACCATCTTCCCCTTCTGATACTCCTCTGGAAATAGTTCATGTCAGTGTGTTGTGCACATAATTGATACTGGCTTTCCCAGCCTCCAGAAATCATAATAAAAAGATAGACAAAACCTGGGGGGAGGGATTTTTCTGGCCTAAAGTGAGAGGATTTGGGAAAGACCATGTGACTGCTCCAACCGAGTTTTCCACACATGCATTTTGTTTATGGTCTCTGTGTGCAAAACATGTCAGAAAAAAAAGCTCTCAGGGAAGTTAGGAATCTGTCCAGCATGTGGCAAATCCCCAGCATGACCCAACCCTCCTCCTCCATACTGCTGCCATTCCTAGGATCCTTCTACACAAGGCATTTCTGCAGCAGGAGAAAACCAAGGTAAAAAGAAGTATTTAAGGAACACCTGCTTTCACAAATAGAGGCTCTAAAGGATCCTCAAACAGCACATAGGTGTTGAAAGCCAACCTGGTCCTCAAGGTGAAGGGCAGGGACACCTCGTGTCTCATGGGTTGAGTGACTTCATGGCTTACTGTGACTCGCTAGAGCTGGTTGCAGGGCATTCTCTTTGTCTAACAGTCCTGCATGTCACCATGGAGTGCAGCACACTTTCCCAGAGGGACGGAGGGCGTGCCAGGGTGGTGAGGCGATGTCAGAACAAATGCACATTTCAACACTCCTTCAGCTCACCTCACAGTCCCAATAACAGCAGTGTAATACTTTAAACTGCTTTTGCAAGTCTCCTTTCTACAGAGCAGTTGAAAGGATATAAAAGCATTTTAACAATTTTATAGATCATCTCCAGAGCACTATTGTGGTGTGGGAGAACAGAAGTTTTGTTGCCGTTTGCCCATGGACAGCTGCCAAACTCACCTGTCTCCACTGAGCCTTCTAGGGCCATATCACATCTCTCTGGAAACTCTGCAGCAATCTCTGGATGGCTTCTCACTTTACTCATCTTAAAAACATGTTGCTCAAATTAACCCTTTGTCAGCACACTTTCCTGGGTGTGTTACTCCAAACAGGCAACTCCTTCTGTTTGGGCTTAAGGAAAGTAATAGCTGATAAATGGGTTTTGGAGAAACCAGGACCCTCCTATGAAAAAAACTTCACCCATGTGAAAGTGATTCTAACCCCCTGCAAGTCATGTCCTAATCACAGTTAAGCAGCCTCCAAATTTGACCCTTTTTTAATACTCTCTTGTTTAACAAGGTGCTTAAGAATTTGTCCTTCTGACTAAAGTTTTACTAGTCTAGTTGCATGTTTGCAAGTAAGGTATACTTTAGAACATCTGAAGCCAGAAAGTGGTGGCTTGAGCCAGTGTATAAAATACAAAGCAAATTAGAAGAGATCTGTCACTGATCACATTTTCTTATGGCTCACTTAATTTTGCAGAGTCGTACTTCTAATCTCAAAAATTATCATTAAAACCCTCACATGTGTATGGTTGACAGAGAAGAACTCAGAAGCTTTATTTGTTGACGTACAGGAAATATTTGCCTATCCTCATGTGGAAGGTGTGACAGAAGTGTAGTGTAATCTACTCCCTTATGTATGAATTTCTCATTTTCCATCCCTACAAACGAATATTTACATTCTCCACCCTCCTCTTCTCCTGGAAAGAAAAGTGCATAAAATTATTCCCCATCACATTCTTTCACTGACTTGGCAAAATACAGAGATATACAGAAAGTTTAAATGATATGGAATATGCAGGCATAGCTTATCTAAGATCAAGCCTGCAGATCAAAATCAACAAAGCATCACAAAAGAAAGCCCCAAAGATCTTTTGTCTACCTGATCCCATTTCCCTGCCTACACCTCTTTTTACCCTATTGCAAAATATTAGTTCTACTTTAGTTTCTGCTCTGCAGCAACATTTCTGCTTAAGAAAGATTCTGTTGAGTCATTACCAGCATCAGCCAAACAGGCTTTTCAAGAATGGAGGGGAAAATAAAGGCTGTGGTTTTTAAATTAATTCCGTGCTGCTTAACTCTTAAACCACTAGTGACTTCCAGACTTCCAACCAAGTTAATGCTGAGCAGAATATGTAGCTGTTGTATGAATATGTAGCCCGAGATGAGAGCACTGTCAGTGCTTCTGGGGGTGATCGACTGCTCAGGCAGTGCCAGCCACACACCTGAAAACACTGGGGCAGAAACCGTAGGAAAGGTCTGTGCTGTCTAACCCATGTCCTAAATACTCCCCTCTTGCTGCTTGAAAGCACTGCCTCACACCACACCCACACCAAATCAGAGGCAGGGAATGGGGCTTTTCTACTAGAAGACAGCCGTCATAAAAGTAAAAATGGAAAAGAGACCAGCACATCTCTCCCTCTGTGATGTAGGAGGCACACTCCAGTCCTCCTTCCCCCAGCAGGTTATATATAGGAGAGGATAGCAGTTGCCAAAAAGATAGAACCTGAGTAAGTTCCTGGTACCCTGAGGTTTGAGAGGCCCTCAGGGGAGCTGACACTTGGAGTGAGAAAAGACAGAGGAGGCAAAAGCGGATAAGGTGATTTTCTTTGCCTTGGTTTTTGAAGCAATCTCAGCCTGCTAAGCTTTCAGTTCCTGCTGCCAATGGCTATTTCCAAAGTTATCTTTGAATGGAAAAAGGCTGGAATCCTTCTCTCTCTCATTCTCTCTCGCTCGCTTTTTAATGAAAGCTCAGTTTAGATCTGATATCGCTCTAAAAGGTTTGCTATCAAAGTTTATTAGACCCACTGGGACAGATCACAGTTTGCAGAGGCTCATAGTTTCATGGCAGATAACTGTAAAGTGAACAATTCAATGTTCTTCAAAATGCTCATTTTTCTAGGGCTCATCTATAACACAAAGCTGCACTGTATTCCAGCATCATTAAAAGCGATCCCAGTTGATTATATGATGCTGGCCACAGTTTTGTCTTTGGAGCAAAGTAAAACAGCCAGCAGCCCCCAGCCTGTCCCACTGGGTGATGCTAAGGCAAGTGGGATCCCATTTGCAGTGAAGGCAAGCCCTACCAGCAAAACAGGATAACGCCTGCTGTGTGCTCCTAGAAAAGGTCAGAACTTTAAAAAAGCAGTAGGAAGTATGAGAGCAGTGTCCCTTTAAAAATCCAGACTTGCCTTTCCCTGCTTAATAATAATAACAGCTAGGAAAGACTCCTCTACCTAGGGACTATGCCTGAGAAATTTCAGCTGGAAGGCAAAGAAATGAGAGGAGGGATTAGCACCTCAAGCTTCCTATAGAATGGTTGTTCCTTTTTTTTTCTTTTTTAATAAAGTCATTGGTATTATTATGTGGTTTTTAGTAGACTATCCTCCTCAAAATGCATGGGAACAAACACCATATCTGGTAGGATCTCTGACTGTAACATGTAACACAGAGGCACCTATTTATGGTGTGAAGGGAGGGGAGCTGTTTCATTTCCCAAGACAGTAATGGAAAGCATGATGTCCTATAACTAAGGGTGGTGAAGACTGAGAGAGGTACTGGGAAAAAACATTCACAGTAAACTGAAGCGTGAAAGAGAGTTTCAGGGCAGATATTTGCATGATGCATCATCAACAACCCTGGGAAAAGGCTGAGACAAAATGGTTGATTTAAGCGATCCAGTCCTTGAGCCAGCAACGCCCTGTCCTTCTGCTGCCACTTCACATGGCTTTACACCTTTCCCTGTGACTTCATAGTGTCATTTGGTCTAGAGCAGGAAGCTAAACTAAACTCAGAGGATCTGCTGGTACTCAGATGCCCATGCTCCCTGCCAGGCTTTATCCATCCAGAGCTTTTGGCCTATGAATGTCTCTCACCAGAAGCATGTGCAACGATTTGATAGCTCATCTGCTTTCTGATTCCTTAACAGGTCATGCAGATGGACCAGAAGCTAGATGACATCCTGAACACACTCCAGGCTCAGCTGGGGGATCAGCCACAGGCACAGATGCCAGGGCCAGCAACCCCACCTGTCAGACATCTACAGACAACCTCAGATTCCCCCCCAGTAAACCGGAAAATTTGAAAGCTGGTGCAGAGCCACATGTCACCCTCTCATTCTTTTACATCCAGTTATTTTTAAGTCTTGGTGTCTTTGGCTATGTCATCAGTGAAATGAAATATTCTGCTGTAGTAGATTAAATTAAAAAACAAAACAAAAAAAAACCAAACCAAAAAAAAAAAAAAGGCAAAGAAACAGCAAGAAGCCAGTCACAACCTTAGGAGAGCATGAAGTTTTGCACCTGTTTTATTAGCCATCGTTAGCTAACCTCTGCCAGTCCACAGCAGTCCCGTCCAGATAGGCTAAGCACACAAGCACGGGGCACTGCTGTCGGGGCACTGCTGTCGAGGTAGGCATCCCAGAGAGGGTTAGGATGACCCATTTGTGGGCATGGAAGGGGAAAAGAACTGTTCTTTTGGCATTTAATCACTAAGTTTAATGCTCACAGCATGCCTGAAAGGGGGAAAAGAGCCAGCATTTGAACATGAAACAAATGGAAATCAGTGAACAGGAAAATTAAACAGCATGTTTTGACTTCTACCAAGCAGTGAGGATCATAAGAAGGGCAGATTTATATGCTAGTGTGAATGACAAAGTAAAGACAACAGGCTACTGATTAAAAATATGGAAGTGTACACAGGCTGGTTGACATATGAAAGACTGAAGCAGACTTCAGCTAATTAAAGCAAAGGGTTGCAAATGAGATGAGATGCGTGTTGAAACAGACAGGCAAGAGAGATAGTATCTGCGTAGGCTTACTGCACAAGAACTCTGTAATAGCTATCAGCTATGCTGATGACTGTTATGCAAAATGTTCTCAAGCTTTTACCTTTATTCAGCAGAGGTTGTTGACTGCAGTTGCCTTAATTTTAACATAAGAAACCTGTATGGTAATTGGCTGTGAACTATCTGTAGAGCTGGGTTCAAGCCACTGAGTAGCAGGGTGCTGCAGGAGGGCTGCAGCTGTGATTGAGTGGCAGGGTTTCTTAAAGAAAACAGAAATGCACAGCCTGTTGATGAAAGTTAATCACTGTTTAAATAAACTGCTGTATATAATTTTAAATGAGAGATTTATTTTTTTGCCTTGTAATCTGGTTGTAAATCGAGTGCATATGGTGGCTGATGTACTGTTGTTAAAGAATACGTGGTCCAGGCAGCTCGGCTCGCAAACTGCAGGTTGAGATGCAGCTCCAGCTCTGGGCGGGAGGCCGCGAACTGCCAACCTTTGGGATAACAAGGTGGGTGACGCCAGCCAGAGGGATGGACACGGAGATGGGGGCAGGAGCCAGAGACTCGGGAGGAAAAGCGAGACCTGAGTACGGGCAGACTGTGAGGGTGTAAAAGCCCAGGGATTTTTGTTGTGGGTCCTCCTCGGAGGCACCAGCTCGGGCTGTTTCTGTGTTAATGTGCCGTGAATAAATGGCTTCATGGAACCAGACATCTGCTTTGGGAAACCCCGGGGTAGAACCGGTGAGGAAAGCGGGTCTGACTGTGTGAGTGGGGTGTGTGGGAGCCACGCAGGGACCCATCAGTCACTGGAGCCGCCCTTGGTGAAGGGACTTCGGTCCCACCAGTGAAAATCCCCCGCCTTGGGAGTGTGACTGCCAGAGAGTTTGGGAATGGTCAGACTGTGAAGTTTCCTTAACACTGTCACCGTGAAATGGATCGTACCTGACACTTCAGAAAAGGGACAATAAAACACTGTTGCTAAATATCTAAACAATAAACCTTACTAACAAGGGTGCAGTGTTATTTACTCGAGTCTTTTTAATATATTTGCATAACCAACAATTTGAATGAGCAGAAGTCTGCAGAGCAAAGACCTGATTCCTGGGAAATCCTAAATATATTCTATTCCCAGTCATATCCATGAAAGCAAAGCCTGCACTGCATTTAAAGGCAACCTGAAAGACTGGTCCCTTAATAAGCATTTATTTGGACAAATGAGTGGTCCATTTCAATGTAATCAAATTAGTTTCTAACTATTACCTGTCCCTTTAAAACTCTTTCCCAGGTTTGTGTGTCTGGGAATTCAAGCTCGGAAAGAGCACAATGAGACTGATTCCAATCTTTAGATTTGCAGGCGGGTCTTAGACAGAATATTAATGATGTGTGAGAGGCAATAAAAAAAAAAAAAAAAAGAAAGAAATGTGGTTTTAATTAAATCGGCTGACAAGCTGCCGTTCCATCTTGTCTGATTACTACAGAGTTACTGAACATGACCAAATACAGCATGTAACATGGGAAAATGGTAAATAATCACTGTCAGAGCATTGAGTTGCTCCTGGCTTTCAGTCAGGGTCATGAGCTTCTGCAATGGTCCTTCATAAAACCTCACTGACTCTGGCCAGTCAGAGCTAAATGGACAACTGGACACCAAAGGTAAGCATGGTCTCATGAGCCACAGGTAAAAACAAATCTCCCTGGAGATTCTGCAGAGTTTCAGAAGATGAGCAGTGCAGCTTTCAGCAGAAGAGCTCAAGGACTGCTGTGGCCAACACAAGGTGGCACTTGCTTCTGGTACACTACAGATATTTGTGTGAGGGGTATGTCTGGTCACTGCTTGGTGGACCAAGGAATGCAACAGATTTTACTTATTATTGAGCCTCAACAGTAGTGATCAGGCACTATACATATAGTAACACCTACTACTCTGAAGTGCCTGGAAAATCCAGTTAAATAGATTACTAGTGGTCTCAGCTACAGAAAGTGTCAGAAGGGATTAAGGGGTGGGAGGAAAAGATAAAGAGGCACACAATGGTCCCTTCAGAAAAATAGAATATGTCTCAGTGTGTGTGTGTATGTGTTTGTGCACGTGTCTGGTTTTTTTAAGCACAAGCCAAGGTTTCCCCAGCAGTGAGGCCAGAGCCCGAGCCTTTAAAGGTTTTAAAATCCAGCAGTGCTGGCCGTACATCTGCTTTACAGCTGGCGTTGTGGACACTGCAGTGTGGCAGAACACGTTCAGACAGCACGACCACAACAATCCCTGTTGCTAAAATGGAGAGATAAGGGTGTGGCCTGAACAAATTGCAGCGAGGAAGGAAGAAGACTGGTGGGAGACACCCATTTTCACAGCATACGATGAGACTAATGGTAAAAAAATAAAAGCAACCGTACATTAGCAGTACTTAAACAAATCTCCACACCCACAGCTAAGATGAAAGTTGCCATCTAGCAACTGATTGCCCAAGGGTAAAAGTATACATAAGTACCACTGATGTGGTCACCTGGCCTTCCTGATCCCTCTTCTGAGCAAAGATGGTTTTGTATAGTGAGCAAACTGCATATTAACACATTTACACTTGCCTTTGTTGAACTCTATGAAGTTCCCAATAGGCTCACTCCTCAAGCCCGTCCCTCCAGATGGCATCCCTTCCCTCAAGCCCATCAGCTGCACCACTCAGCCTGCTGTCATCTGCAAACCTGCTGAGGGTGCACTCGATCCCACTGTCTGGGGCACTTAATGAAGATATTAGTGTTTGTCCCACTACAGGCCCTTAAGGGACATCACTCATTACTGGTTTCCATTCTGACATTGATCTGTTAACTGAAACTCTTTGGATGCAACCAGCCAAGCAGTTACTTATCTATGTAATATTCCATCCATACCTTGCCAAATCTGAGGAAAGATTGTCATGGAGGAGTCTACCAGAGGCCTTAGAGGAGTCTGGGTAAATGGCATCAGTTGTCACTCTGTTGTAGAAGACCACTAGGTTAGTCAGGCATGACTTGCCCTTGCTAAGGCCATGTTCGCTCTCTCTAATCACCTCCTTGTCTTCCATGTGATTCAACATAACTTCTAGGAGGATCTATTCTATGATCTTACTGGCCACTAAGGTGAGGCTGACTGGTCAGCAGTCCCCAGGTTCCTCCTTATTTCCCCTTGTAAAGCTGAGTGTGATATCAAGCGTTCCTCTTTAGTGGTGGCTCTAACACAAACCAAAATTACAGAAAATATTGCAAGGGAAATCCGTGTGTGTGTTTTTATCTCCATTTTTACTAACACTAGTGCACTTATGTTTGTCCTAATAATTTCTCCTTGATGGGAGTCCAGCTGCTGGCCAGACTACATTCATCAAGCTCACTCCTGCAACACCTCTTCTCACATCAGTAAAATAGTAACAATTCCATGAAGTAATATGTCCAATGAAATTATCAGCACTATGCAGCCAGGTCTGCAATGGTCCCATGTTGTCTTTTGATTCAGAACAGAGGCACAGACCAGGCAGTCAAGGTCTCTCAAGGCCACAATATCAGCAGGATACTGTCAGGAATGCAGTTTACCAGTGCATCAAAAGACATGAGTACAGGAGATCAAGTAAAGATTAACTATTTATTTTCAAAAAGATCACATGGGTTTCTACCCAATCCAATTTCATTGTGGAAGATGCATGGTGTCCTCCCTTACCAGAGACATTGACACCAACCAAAACAAGATTTTCCACATTCCTTTTAATAAAGCTTGGCATCCTGAAGTCTGCTGTCTGCCTATGATGATGCAAGATGCTCAGAAGTCATTACAACAAAGCCCAAGGGGATTATTTTCTCATTTCCATAATTATGCAATCAGTAATAATATCATGAACCAATCTTATCTCAAAATGTGTACTCAGATCTTTAATGATTATATTTCTTAAGTGTTGTGTGGGATTAAAGTCCTGTGTATGATAAGGCTGCAGCAGTGAGGGAGATAAAAAGTTCAGCTTTCATCAGCTGTGGGCTTTCATTCCTGAGAAAAGGTAACTGTGCCCCTAAAACAGATGATATGGGTTACAGATTAGAAATCTACTGCCTCGTCTGGACACTCTCTTTATCTTGGAGAGCAAAAAGTTAGAGAAGACTGTCCAGACACAGCTGTCCATTTCAGAAGTGGGTCTGTCCAGCAGCCCTGGATGTTTTCCATCCAACTACCTTGCCCTGATATCACCAGAGGATCCTGTGCTGGAATTCTCTCCAATCTCTGTAGGGCCATGACAACTAAATTCCCAGCTCACTAGAATGAGCAGAATTCTTTTGGTGCCTCTTCTCAGTGATGTTTCAAACCTCAGCCCTGAAGGGTCTGTACTCAAATAATTTTAGCATGCGCTGTATCTCATGGAGCCCTAAATGGCAGGGCTCATTCAGCACTTTTCTGAACAGTCTGAACAATGTGTCTAAAAACAAAACCATGGTTTAGGAAGTAAAATGCCACTGGGTGAAGAATCTCAAACATCAAAATTGCATTACCTAGTATTCTGAAGGAGTACATGCTACTGTAATTGTAATGGCCCAGAAGAAGCATGGTGAAGGGCCCAGGTGTAGATCTTTCTCAGGCATGATTTCTAGCTCCAGCAGAGCCCAGTCAGCAAAACTAAACAAGATGGTACTGTGCTACCTCTGTGGTAGGAAAAGATTTGAGTTCCTCTCAGCCTGCCTGAAGAGCCATCTCTTTTCTTAGTTAAACCCACCTCTACTCCTAGTCAAGAGACAGTCAAAAGTAGCTGGAAATATCAAACACTGAAAGAGAGAAAAAAGTCTAATTAACTAATGGTCATCATCCCTTTTCCCAAATGCTTTTCTAACCCCTAGAGGACCATGAGCCCTGGATTGTATTTGTGTTACTGGTGCTGGGGATGTGCATGTGTTCTCTACAGCTCTCTCCCCATCACACACTAAACATTGCATCTCAGACACGAAAGACTAAATCAGCAAAGAGCATCTTCTCTACAATAAGCTGTTTTGCCAAAATGCTTACTATATTGTGTTTAGCACTCATTATGGTTTACAGTGGCTCCCAAACGACTCCGTAAAAGTACAATGTCTCTGCTTAGATTCCTGGCTGAAAACCCGTTTGTCTTGGGGTTTGGAATTGGTACATGTGGGTTTGTGAACAGAATTTTAACTCATCTTCATTATGCTGTTTGATCTCTCCCCGGGTTGGGTGGAACTGTGTACAAGGGACCAGCCTGACATAAGCAGTTAGGGGAAAGGGATTTTTGAATCATGTGATTAATGTAACTGCTGCATTTGTCTGTCTGATCAGACAGGCAAAGGTTGTTCTTTGTTCAACCAAACAATCCTAATTTTCAATAACAATGCCTTGAAGCACTTGCCTGAGACTCACCTTGGCCTTAGAGGGGAAAGAAAATTCACATTTCAAAAATACCTGTTAAGCGTTACTTATGCATTGCTAAAATGCAGCTTTCCTTCTTTAGTGACATGGGCCTTATATTGTCATGTCTGTTGTTAGGAGAGCCTAAACACAGCCAAACAGCCTAGTAGCATTTTACACCTACTTTACCTAAGGACCAAGCTACAGAGAAGCGATGTTCCCAGTGCTTCAAATTAAGCAACCTCTGGCCAACTCATGGGTTATAGATGACCCTCACCAAAAAGGTCTAAGAGGCTCTGAGAGATGGAAATGCTTACAGAAGCAGCATAAGCACAACAGTGGATATACATGAGTTCTGCTTGCTGCTAAGATATTCAGAGTCCTTGAGAAGCAGAAAAGGTGGGAATGGGCTCTGGCCACATCTCCTGGCCTCTGCTTCCTCAAGTGAGCAATGATTTGCTTAAGGCTAGCCCAGCTCCTAGTTCAGTCATCTCTGACACCACGGGTGATGTGACAGCAGGCAAAGGCAGTGTGTCAGTCCCTCTCTGCCTGCAGCCTGCCCTTTGTCATCATCCTGCAGTGTAACACAAAGTTATTCTGCTTTTGAAGTTTGGTGACCTGGGAGACTTCACAAGTAGGTTTTGAATTTTGATCCAGATGACCCCAGCCCTACTTATGGAGAGAAGCTCACATGATTTCTGACACAGAGGTAGATCCATGCCATGCCTGGTCACTAGGACCCTTCGAGTAGCCTAATGTTTATGGTGGCTGGGGTTTATAACATCAAGGTGAGGGGGAAGGGAGAGCATTCATGCACTATTCCTGTAGCAAAGGAACAATTGCCTGATGCAGTGTCCTCATTCTTTTTGTTTTCTTTGCTCAGAATTTTCTCCTTTCTGAAACACGAAACAGCTCATTTCTTCCAATCTAAACAAATGATCCTGCCAGCTACTGATTTTTTCCTCCTTTCTACTTCTGATGGTTGATATTTAAAGTACAAGTTTCCATTTGTTTGATAGCAGGTCAGGAGGCCAAGAAGAGCTAGGGACAGCTCCTGTGACACATCAGTACTGTGCCAAACTCTTCAGTTTGGCTACAACGTGAGTGTCATCACTCTTGGATTGCACCAACCCCATTGGCCAACTCCCAGGAGGCTGCTGCTTTGGTTGTAGGCAGAGTGTAGAAAGAGACCGACAAAGTCTCCATCCTCAGAGCCACATATGTCCCTTTTACTGTCCTGGTGCCTTCTCTCCTCTGTTATTGTCGTTTCCCTCACACAACAGTCCAGGTAAGTCCATCTTCCAGATAAGGAGGGCTATTGCATTAGGAAAGCTAGCAATAAACTTCAGCATCAAACAAGATCTAGTCTGAAGGGCTGCAGCACACAGGCTACAGTCATTCCTTTCCACAGGTTTACAGGGAAGAGCGTTAGAACCAAGAATGAAAATTTCTGCAACACAGACCACTGAGAGGTTATGTACTTGATGGGTCTGTGCTCAAAGCAGGCTAAATTCAATGCAGATATGAATCTAATGGAGTCATGGACTTACACCACAGATGAATTTGGCTTGATCTCTCTTACCGTGTGTCTGAATAAACAGTTGGTAGGTTAAAAAAATACCTGGCTTCACTATCCTTACTGGAGATCTGAATTAGAGTTAAAATTTTCCAGTGGCCTGGAAAACCCATATATTACAATGGCAGATGGTATTTTTCACCACAGCAAATGCATGAGCTTGGACACAGAGACAGAGATGATGGAGGTTCCCAGTGACAGATCTGTTTTACGAATGGCAATTACTTTGAGTGGCTTCTCAGATCCCTAAGCTTCCCTTTGAGTTTAACATATGAATGAGCCCAAAGCAAAAAAATTGCAATTGCAGCAACACTTGCACATCCTGCCTGACTTGGAACAAAGTCTGAGAATGTTGCTGCATGTTCAGTGCTGAATAGAAATGGTTAATTATTGAAAATATGTCCATAATTATCAGGTGGAAAAAAGCTCCCAAATTATTTGGGCCTTGGCCATGTACCCACTTTGCAAAAATAACATCATTTTCACTGACAACATTTTGCATGAAGCTGAAAATTAAGGTGACAATGAAACCATTGAATAAGAATAAAACCAGCTTATCTTCTCCAAGCATAAATAGCTGAAGGATTGGTCTGTGGCAAGGAATCACCTACAACAATCATGCTCTTTCATGTTCTGGGATGGAGCTGCTCTGTGTACTCCCCCCTCTACCCAATCTACTCTCCAGCCTGGGTGAAATCATGTCTTTGGCCTTCAGCAGGCAGTCCTGTTTGAAGTGAATGGTTTGGAGAAGCACTCTAGCCCTGGAGCCACGGGTTACTGGAAATGAAAAAGCAGACTGACGTTGCACAGCTTCTGGTTGCTCCTGACATAATCTGGAGTGGGGAGCAAGGGGGTATGAGGGCTTCCTGCTCTGTGTGAGAAGGGGAGATTCCCGGGGGAATAACAGAGACCATGGTCTCACTGATGAGAGTCCCACAAGACTCAAGGCAGACCAGCAAAGCAGGTTCAGCCAAGAGTCTGAACCACCTGCCAAGTCCATGGTGATGAAGAGGGAGGGAGGGAGGTCAAGCTGGGAAGTCAAGGCACAGGGTCAGGCTCCAAATCAGTGAGGTGCAGCATAGCTCAGGCAGGCACCAGTAGGGAGAGCCCCTCAGCTTAAAAGCAGTTCCCAGGCAGAGCAGAGGACATGGGGGCATCCTCCAGGCCTCTCCTGACTGCAGCTCCTATCAGCCAAAGCCTGGGTAGAGGGGGAAATATGCTGTGTCCTTCCCACCACCACTGTCCTACACACCCGGCCACCTCATGACACAGTGGTGGGGGACAGGGGTGGGGACAGCAGTGCTGAGGCAGGGGATCACCTGTTCCCCCTGCCACAAGCAGCATCAGTCCCTCCTGCAGGAGCTTGTGCGTAGCTCTTGGGAACTCAGTGGTGCTATTGAAGCAGAGTTACAGATTCCCTGCAGGAAAGAAAAGCTTAAAACAAAAGGATTATAAAAGTAGCTGGAAAGTTGGAAAAATGCATAAAAAAGAGTCAGGGGAATTGGATGAATAAAAAGCTCCCCCCATTTGCCCCCAGGTGCCAGCAAGGTAAACAGTCAAATGGCTTTGCTTTCATAAAGTGCCTTTTTTTTTTTTTTTTTTTAGACTTTTGGTTCTGTTTTTCTTCTTTATCTCTCCACAGCAGTCGCTGACAGATGACCTTTAAAGCCCGGGAGAGCTGCACCAGCAGGTGATTTACTAACAGCTGTGCCAGTCAGCAAACTGGAGGGGGGCAGAGGTCGCCGCCAGCCGGGGCTGCCCGGCCAATTCAAGGGTGGGATTTAATTAAAGAAAGATGCATTACACTTTTTATTGATTTGTGTGCGTGCACACGCAAGCCTTTTCTTCTTTTCTTGGTTTATTTTTTTTTTTCTTCCCAGTCCCTGCACCTGAACATTTTATCCTGGACGTGTCAGCCCCGCCGCCTCATCCCCCAGGATGCTGCTCCCTGAAATCCCATCTAACACTTGCAGATGGGCCTGGGAACAGGTGGGGAGGAGACAAGGGGAGGGGAACCCAGCAGCTGATAGCACAGGGCATCCCTGCTTGTCCCTCAATATTCATGGGGTGCTGGATGGGTATTTCGGGAAATGCTGGTTTTCTTTTCCTCTCCCCCTGCAGTAAAACTCTGCCCTTCTTCTGTGTTCCAGATGATCCATTAGGAGAGGTAGGAAAAAGGCATTAAAAGGACAAGTTTTGTCTAGGATCAAGGACTTGTCCACTAAAGACAGTGGGCATTTTTGGAGCAGCAAAATGAAGAGTAAAAAGACAGAGTAAAAATTCCATGGCTTTGTATTCACAAGCATCACTCATTATTTTCACTCATGCACCCACCTAATCCCCTTTTTTTGCCAACTCAGACTTTTATTATAACTATTATTCTGCTGTTATATTTATCAGATTTTTTTGAAATATGATATTCTCACATAAAAAAACTTCTGTTCAAGTGAGAACTAGAAATTAGTGAGTCTTTACAGACCCAGAGCTACAAATGTGGAAATTCAAGTAAGCAAGCTCAGTACTGAGCAGACTTAAGTCACAACACTTCTCTTAAGAACTGAGTCCAACTGGGAAAGAGCACCTGCAAATCATGGGACCATCATTTTGAGGGCTCAAGAGCAGCAAAGAGAGATCACTTTTCCCAAAAAGCCCAGTGCAGAGGATGCTGACCTGTGCTGGGACACAAATAGCACAAGAAGAATGGCCAGAACAAGGGCTTCTGAAAATTAGGCCTCTCAGTAACTTCAAATACATTAGACAATCCTTCTGGGGCCTCTCCAGATCTCATCCAAAGTTAGGGGAGAGCCTGCATTCTTATTTTGATTATATTTAGGTATGTGTTGTATCCATTACATTGACTGATTTCATTAGCCTGTAATGGCTGGCTAATAAATTTGCAACACACTGCAAGAGCTGCAAATAGACAAGAAGTCTATTGTATGAGGATGAGAAATATGCAACCTTAAAAGAAATACTAAAGGTATTTTTAAGTATCTGATAAAATTCTTTTTCTACTTGACTTTCTCAACTTGTGAGTTTAAAAGTGTAGTGACCATCTTGCCTCACTCTTCCCTGGCTAAGGCCATGGCTTTGAGAAAAGCCTCAGGTTTGCTGGCAAGTCTTTCAGTGATGGACAATCTGCTGTTCTAGTAGTGAAATTAATCATTCACAAAATAAATAAGATTCCGTGTCCAAATTTGTCCAAAGACCTTTTTCAGTCACAAAATCTTACAGGGAAGGATCAGATAAATTAAGAGTAAATCATCTTGCTTCTATTCAAAAGTCACTGCCTTTACAGATGTTTCTATTAAATCACTTTGCAGTCTTCCCTTCCATGGAGCTTCTGATGACTCTCAATGGAAGGCAGATTTCCTAGGCTTGGTGAGATTTTTTCTGAACCCTTTCCAATCTTCCAGTCTCTTTTATCTGAATTGTTGGTCTCTTTCCAAGGTGGTTGTCATTGGCCTGGAAATTCCTGTGACAGGTTAGGTTTCTATGGACCACAGCTGCCAAATTTCACTTAAAAGTGTTATCTACAGCTAACCATCCTGGGCTCAGGTATCCAGCTGTGATGCATTCAAGTCCTGGTGGGGTTCACATGGCTTCTGCAAAATGCAAGAAGAGGCAGCCACGTGAACCAAAGACAAAGGAGGTTTCCAAGCAGTCAAGGATCTGTGGGTTCCTATTGCCCTCTCACTCTGGTTTCTACCTTTTTGGTTTTTATATCCATACATTGACAGCAGCCATTGTCTGTATTCTACAGCCCTAACTTGAGGCAAACTCTTTCCAAAAATGGATGTTTTTGGTGTAGCAGACTGGCCTGGAATGTCTAGATCTAAACTAATTACACATCCATCACAGACTTCCCGTCATCCCGCCAAAACTGGGATGCCTGTGTTTGGCTGAGCCTTTCAACACAACCAAGGCAGCTGTATGTCCAGTTCCCTTTAAAATGCACGGGAAATAAATATCCAACATCACTATGTGGCCTTGAAAATCCCCCTGCAATCTCTAACCCTCACTTCCCATCTGTAAAACAGGAATAACAGCAATTCCTACCCCATATCTGCTTTATCAGTCTTGTCTATGCAGACCACAAATTCTATGAGACATGAACTGGCTGCTACTAAATATAGGTACAATGTCTAGCATAGTTTTTATTAGAGCCCCTAGGCACAACAGCTCCATAAATATCCATGTTGACTTTTTCCAGATTAAGAACACATCAATGGGAGCTTTGCTTGAGTAAGAACTGCAGGATCTGGCACTAGTGCTCTTAAACCCTAATAGGAATGAGAGAGTCTGAAGCCTCTTCCAGCCTCATTCACTGGTATCAATGCTTTTAATACCAAGTTAGCTGTTGTGACATAAAGGGTATGTTTCTCTTGGTGCTGTTTCTTGGAACTGAAGAGCCCTCCTGAAGTTTTAATTTTCTTTACTGAAAAACCCTGCTATGGTAAATCATCAACTCACCAAATTTATAGGAGGCACAGCACTTGGTATGTCACGTCTCTGAGCCCAGCCTACTGATTCACTTACTTATGCTTTTGTTCTTTTGCTTTGTAGTTCTCTTGATTTCAGCAACTGTCTATCATTTTCATGTGGCTTGCTGGCTAGAATGCCCCCTACTATTCCAATAATCATTGCCCTGCTAGAGTGTTTATTGCTGACTGAATGGCTGCACAGACTGGTAAAATGACCTGTGCTGTATGAATTTTCCCTCAGGTCTCTGGGGCCTCACAATTCTCAAAAGAATGTAAAGGAAGGAAAAAAAAAAAAAAGAAGCTTAGTTATGGGGAAAGGTCAAAGTCAAGTTTTCCTGCAATAGCAGATTTCTTCACATGCCTCTGATACTGAGCACTCATCACATCACCTTCTATACTCAAAAAGCAGCTGTGAACTTGCCATGAGATGAGAACTGAGCTAGGATACGTTTGACAGCCTACTGTGCATCTGGGCATCAAGAGACTATTGCTTACACTGTATGTGTTCATCTTCTACAAAACATGCCCCCTGGATGGGGTCCCAACACGAGTGACTGCCTGGTTGTTTGGCTTGTATTTAAGTTGAGGTTTGTGGTAGGTGTACTGTAAAAAAAAAAAAAAAAAAAAAAAAAAAAAGAAAAAGAAAGCAAAACAAACAAACAAAAAACCAAACAAACCACACATACACATACAAAAACCAGTGACCAGTACAAGATAATACACAGATGTGTAAATACCTGTGGGTAGATTTCCAAAACAAAGACTCCGTCTAACTTTTATCAGTGGTTTGTTTTCCTTCTGGCTAAGATTCTCAAAAGTGGGTACCTAAAATTAGTCTCTCCTGAGTAAAAGCTTCAAAAGCATCTTAATAACACAGGAATCTAAGTGCCTTGTAGGACACTTCCTAAAGGCTCTGGAAAGTCTCAACCCTCCATCCACATCTTTAGTGATATGATTTTTAAATGCTTGGAGCTCACAGTAGCTGCTGTTGCAGCCGAGGGTGAGGATTCTTCTGAGAAGCCCGAAGAAGTGGGGCATCTATCACACTTTGTCTCCTGGCCTGACACTTTTCCAAGAATCACACCTAATATGGATTTGCATGTTCAACATGACTCTAAACCTAACCTACCATTTTTTTAAATCCTGGAGTCAGTTGCTGTGCCATAGATACCACACCAGGGCATTTGTAGTTATGAATCAGACCACAAGTGCTGTTCTTCTGGGGAGGATTTTACAGTGCTGTTATTCCCATATCCACAGCTCATCATTGATGTCAGATATGCTCACTCTAGGCCATAGGGGTTATAAAGGGCACCAAATAAACAAGCACAATTTCTTCTCTCATGCAAATTTTATTACAGCTGTATGGGGAGACTGTAAAAGACTTCTGTGTTTAGCTGCTTCTTATGGAAAGAGAATTTTTTCCGTAATACTAAAAAAAAAAACCAACAAAGAAAACAAAAACCAAATTACACCCTGGAAGAAAGGCCAAAGGACTCCTGACACAGCTATTTGAGAGCAAGCTGATCCACTCTACTTATTCTACAAGAGCTCCCCATGGAAAACAGAACAAAAAGCAGGTTTTTTCTTCTAGGAGAATTTCACTTACTGAACAGGGTAGGATGTGGAGCAGAAATCAGTTAGCAAAGAAACATCAAGGCCTGGATGTGTAACGCTGGGGATGTGGTGTGCCCGGTGCAGGAAGCTGGATCTCTGGGTTTTGATCACACCTAGGGGAGCACGTCAGCTCCCAAGGCAATGCATCCCTTCATCCAATACATTCTTCAGAAACAGAGGGAGCGACCCTTGCCATTGCCTAGCTGTCTGTCTCACGGGGACAGAGTCAGAGAGAGCTGAAGTAAACCCAGGCCAAGGACTGGGAGGGATCAATACAGCTACAGAAACCCTGGCAGATGCCGAGGGAGAAGTGTCTTTGGTAGCACTCTTCAGCCACACTCACAAATTATTGCTGGTCATGGGAATGGAAACTTAGTTGCTGACACGGAAATCAAAGAGAAGCAGTAAAAAAAAGGCAAGGTCAAAACCTTACTCAACGCAAAACCTCTTCATTTCGGCTAGACCTAAGCAAGCATTTTACTCACTGAATTTAACCTTGCTCTTGTTTCCATGTGGGTCACCTAGAGGTTATGGCTTCCTAATCTTATGTATCGATCTCATGTCTGGGCCATTTACAGGATATATCATATGTCTCTGCATTGCTTGTCAGGCATTTGTTATGATATCGAAATTCATACAATACCAGTCAGCCTTGCTATATACAGGGTCACACAGTATGTCATCTGTAGTCTCCAAATGAGGTTTTCTGATAAAAAAATCTTTATTCACAAGGTGAAAATTCTCCAGGCAAGTAGCCTCTATTGTTAACGTTTTCTTTTGCTATTAATATTATTGCCACTAAGCTATTCAGTGTGGAGCAAGTACAATGAAGAAGAGGCACTTGAAGGTCAGAAGGAATCAATATTAATGAAAAGTAAACATACAAGTCAGGGAGGAATCACAAACCCAGCTTGAAGCTAATTTGGGTTTTTATTCCAACAAATATGCATGGTGGCTTTTGCATTGTATTCACAAAGTTCTCGTTTGTAAGTGTTGTTAGGAACTTTGGAACTCGCCTTCAGTTTCTAAGCTGCTGCATTGTCAGCCAAACATTTCTTGTTCAGCCAGGGTCCCAGTGCAGTTCTAATTCAAGAAAATGGCAAATTTTCCTTGGGTGTCCATAGGGGAGTTCCTTACACCCAGTCTCCTAAGGACCCTAGAAAAGACACCAGCCACGTTGCCTGCAGCATCATAAACCCTTTTCTGAGCTATGCTATAGAGCATATCTTCCACGTACTGGTGTGCTTCATGCCAAATATGGAACAGCAATCAACATCTGTGGAGAGTTCATATTTGGCATGTTTACATGAGTATTTAGTCCTCCTTTGTCTTCAAGCAGCAACTACTACATAATGTATTTGGTGTGATTAATTGTGGGAATGTTGCTCATCCCGGCATAGCATGACATCTCTAATTACATGACATCTTTCTCTCATTTGTAAGGGAAGAATGGATTTTTGTATCTTGACATGTTTAACATTGTTGGATTGAGCTAGCCTGCTCCTTAGTTCTCAGGGTTGACAGATTATGGTTTCACGTTAAAATCACATATGCCTTGTTATTGCAGCTGCATCCTGAAAGGAAAGCAAATAGAGGAATCTCCACCACACAAAGGCTGTAAGACGATGTTTCGTTCATTGAACCAGTGGTTGGCAAGGTTGTTGTAGGCTATTATAATTTATACAGTTATTTGGTATTTATAACAGCTATTTGGTATTTGATTTTCCAAATATTTTTTGAAATCTCAACAATGGAAAATTTAACACACATTTGCATAGTCTTGCACAAACTTCAACTGATCAGAAACCTTCCCTGTGGGTGTGATTTGCCTCACCTAATTTGAGCTATCTAACTAAAACTTGGGCATCTACTCTAAATTAAGCACTCAGTCACCAGTGACGCATGGATGCTTCTTGAGAGACAACTTGTCTTACCTGGTTTCAACTGAAGTTGAAGTTTGCAACAGGGATTCTTGCACCCTTGCATATGGGTGCAGAGCAAAGCAAGAGGAGGAGATGTTGTTCCTAGACAACCTTGTCAGTAATGGTCTTTCCAGATGAGAGGTACAGTACACATTTCAGATATGAGGAAAGTCTAAGGATTCAATATTTTTGCCCAATTATTAGTTAAAAAAAAATGCATCTCTGTAGATCTGCTTCAAAAGTTGCAAATTTTTTATCTTTAGAATTTTTCGAGTGCGTTAATGCAAAGATGTATTCAAAAATCTCTTAAAAGAGCTGTGAGATCCAGGTTAAAATTCTCATCCTGCTGCACTCCACAGAACTTTGTACAAAATTAAAGACACCAGACAGCATGAAAAAACTACTTTGAAGCACATTATGTTTTGAGACTAGACTTTATGTTTTGAGTGGACAGCGTAGCTACTGAAGCACACATGGTGCAGTTTTAGCTGGGGTCATGCATCAGAAGGACCTAGAAGTCCAACCATACAGTCATGGAAAAAGGGAAATAAGCCTTTGTCATTGAATAAACTGAGCATTTTTTTTTTCACTTCCTTGCAGCAGGACTCCAGCAGGTACAGCTATTTTTTTTTTAATCATGGTTCTGCTCACCTGCTCTGGAGCTTGCAAACTAAAGGGGTGAATGCAAAGGTCCACATGCAGTTTCGCTCATGCACTAATGAAAATCTGCACAGCACCTTGCACGGCAACCTAAAACTGTATTTGTTTTAGGAGTATAAAACTTAGTGCTTCAAAGAAAAGCTAAGAATCAGAGATTTGGGGAGACACAGAAGACCAACATGACGGTTTGAGAAAGTTTTCATCAATATACAGGAGGGCTTGGTTTCTGGTGTCCTGATAATGTTGCTGCACATAGAAATCAAGGACGGCAGCATTCTCACTTGCAAGCACATCAGCATTTTCCTTCGCCCTACTCATGCCACAGTTGCTTCTATTGGTGAAGGTAGAACTGCAGAGGCCAAGATCAAGTGAACATTCAGTTCAGTAAGTGTTGAATTCCTCAGTCTAGAAACTATATTCTGTAAGTCAGGGCACATGGACCACAGAAAACCTCTTTCCATCTGTGCAAAGCATAATCTTCTGGAAGTGCGATCTTGTGTTTTTCGTTATGGTTATTGGAATGATAATTACTTGGTTATTAACACTTAATGCAAACTCTTGCAAACAGTTTCAGCTCCAGCGCTGCTGCTTTGCTTCTCCTGCTGTGGGAATGAGGGAGAAGAATTGGTAGTCCTTCCTTTCAGAAAAGGGACCTGCATAACTTATATCTTAGTATATAATGCTTTGTTGAACTACTCATGGGGTAGTTGGAAGATCAAGTCTCTAATTTTTCATTAACCCGCACTTGCCACTGGTAAATGTGCAGATCCTTGAGTTAATGATTTTTGTATAGACACGAGAAGGCAAGACACACATGCACACAGGAACTAATGTTCAAGGCAGCAGCAACATAGAAAAGTTGTCTCTTCCATAGCTTACAATTAATGGCTATCATTACTGAACCTGGACAACTTCCTAAAAGGACCAATTAGTGTTTTAATTGGTTCTCTCACCATCATATTTTTGTTTACCCATACCCAGAGGATCTCCAGCTGTGTTAAGCAGTTTTCCAATTAATAATGCATTTGAACTTCATGGTCCAATTTTTCTGACTCAGCCATTTTGCTCCCAGTTTATTTAGCTGACTTATAGCATGTAATTTCCACATATTTCTCAGCAGCTCAAATCAACTGAATGCTGCCACTGTCCCTGGGCAAGTGCTGCCTGGTACCCTCCACGTCCTCTGTGGGAGCCACTGTAGCCCTCTCTTCGCTGATGGAGAGGGACTGCTTTGTAAAGGTTCACTGCTGCATTTGTGGTTTCTCTCAAAGTTTCATGGCCAGCCCCTTCCAGTCCTCCCCTTTCCTGAAAGTTTTTGGTCTGTCGTTTTTTTGGTTTCGGTTTTTTTTTTTTCAGCAATGACTCAGCTGTTTATTTTCCTCTTCCTGCTTCTTTCATTCTGTGACCAAGCCTTTTTCACCCACTGGGCAGCAAGGGGAACGGGAGGGACTCTGTTTTTTCTCATGCAAGTGGGTGGGGGGGGGGGCAGGGAATGACTGAGAACATCAGAGAAAGAAAGTTGAAAAAAAGAGCCTGTACCACCAGGCTTCTTCCTTCTAGCCCTCAGAAGAGCCCCTTAGGAGAGTCCATCTCACTGGCCTTGCTCAATTGCCTTCTCATTCAGTGTGCTCTGTGCATCACTTGTTTTCAGCTGCTGGTGGAAGAAGAAAACAAAAATCTCATGGAAGAGGCAAGTCTCATGGCCAAAAGTAGAAATGCAACCCAAATTAGAGGATCAAACTGCTCAGATACTTTCCTGAACCAGCTACCAACCCTGCTGTCAAACCAGTCCTTCCCCATTTAATTGGAAGAAGCTATTGGGGATCTTTTACCAGCCATTTCACATGTCCTGAAGAGATGAAGGTTACCCCAACCTGAAATAAGGAGTGTCATAAAAGAAAACAATGCATGGGAACATGAACCACAAAAGCCACCAGGTGTGGCTCCAGCACACCTGTTTCAACTTCCACAGGAGTAGAACAGCAAAGACATGAGATTTGCAAATCCCTGTACAAAAGCTGCTCTGTCCAATTCCATCACCTGGATTAAAATAACATGTGAGGGAGCCTTGGTAGTGAGTACCAGGTGGATGGGCAGGTCTCAGCTTAGAGCTGAAACAGGTGTCCCAGGAAGGCACAGTTAAGAGACACCCTGTTTTCCTCTCTCCACAGTAGCTCTTGGCATGCCTAAGAAAAGAAGATGCTTGAACACAGCAGCAACTGTAGCACTAAAAAGAACTCCTGTGTGTTAAATCATCAGGAAAAAAACAATTATTATCCTTTTCTTCTTTGTGTTCTTTTTGTTTTCCTGCCAAATACCAGAGAAAACAAAATAGCAGGTTTTTTGCTGTGCAAGGCAAACTTGTAAAATCAGAGGAAAACAAATCCTGAGCAAATAACTCTGAGCAAATAACTGGAGGAAGTGATGGTGGGGAGGTAGGCAGCAGGAAGACCAACTTATACGTTTTCAGTGTTTGCTGTATTAAGCCTTGAAGTAGAAAGATAATCTCCCTAATCAAGAAATGCCCTGCTCTTTTTTTGGTGAGTAATGAAATGCTCACCAAGTTATATCCCAAAGTTATATCCCAAGCCTAAAACTGCCGCTACCAATCCACAATGCTGCTCCAGACACTGGGGGGGTTCTCACACCAAAACATCTGTGGGACTGGATCTGACTGAAGAGAAAAACCTGTGCTTAAAGCTAGCAATGTCTAAAATTCAGGATTTTGTGTTATAAACTTTAAAGACAGAGAAGCATTTTCACCCACATAGCCAGAAGAGTCAACTTTGGGATCACGCTTCTGTCTGCAGCAAGGTCCAGAGCCTAGGGAGGATGCTCATTAAGACCCATATCCAGTGGATGTTTGCAATAACATGTGAAGAGATCTTACTTTACCCAGCCTGGCAGGAAGGTCTTAGCCTGGCACGCTAGAGACAGGACCTGGTCTGATTCAGTGTGACTGTGGACACCTCAACAGACTCACAGTCTGGTGGCCAAGCTCAGCAGGGTGTTTGCATAAGCATTATGTTGCTTCCCTGCACACACTGCACTGGGAGTATGGCAAGAAAAATACCATCGTACAGTATTCACCAAGGGCCAGACTACGACATCCACACCTGTTCTGGACAAAAAGCTGCCCCCTGGGCTGCTACCACCAAGAGTACCTGATTTCTGAGTATTAGAACTGTGTGTTTCTCTGCAGGACTGAAGCCATGCTGAAAGTGATAGAGGGAAAGTGGCAATCAGCCCTTTTGGCATCAGTGCTTCATCCCCTCCAGGCCAGAACACGGACTGCTCTGGGCAGTTCTCTGGGCCTTCAGCAACCTGCTGGGAGCAGAGGCGTGCTTTGTTTTCTATCCCTGCACACATTCCTCTGCAAGAACAACTTGTTGAGGCTGAGCCAAGCCAGCATCTCTCATTCTGTTCTTGGACTCTCCCACCATATTGGACTCTTTATCAGGGTATTCCTTTCTCTCTTTAGTTACTCCTAATTTGAAAACTGAGCTCCAATCCCCACCTATTGGTACACAAAGGAACCTTCCTCTTTCTCCTTAACCCTGCTGTGACCACAACAGCCATTACAATGCAGAAGTACCTACAAGTACTTACTGTGTAAGTCAGTCTTCCCCCTCCTACCTTAAAAAAGAAGGGTATCTTCCCATGCAGCAAAGTGAAAATCCTGCCTGTTCAAAATATAAAAGAGCAGCAAGCTCAAAGAGACCTCGAAGGGCACTCTCTGCCATAATAGGATTAAGGGCTATATCTCAGGCAATGCTTCTGGAATCAGCTGTTGCTTATCTGGGCTTCTTTGTAGAAGCTACAATCTCTTTGTACCAGACTCCATTCTTGGGCTACCTAACAAATGCTTTATTTGGCTGAGTTACAGAGGCCATATATAAAACCTGAGTTTCTTGTCACTGAATAACCAAAAGGCAGGTGCTCTAATTGGTGAAATAAATGCAACTCTCTTTCCCCAGTCTTTGCTAAGGAGGCTATCTTCAAGAGCAGATTGCACTTTCTCCCAGCTCCTCCATACCACGCACTGAAGATTACTTTTTTATACCATAATTAAGTCTCTGAACTATTTTGAAATCCCACACAAAGACATTATGCACACATGCTTCCACTTGCCTCCTGTTTACTACCAGACACATCAGTAAAACCAATGCTATGTAAACGTGTTCCCTGATGGTCTCTTGACACATCTCCTGTTTCCTATCTGCAGAAAATGACAGGTCTTATGGAAAATAAGCAAGTGGCTACAAAATTGTGGCATAAAAATGACTTCTTGTACCCTCCTCTCTTGCTCTCCCAGAACAGCCATTTCTCCTCCACCTAATAAAGCATCCAGACAGTTAATTAGCTCCCTCTCATCCCTGCAGTCAACACATATTGCCTTACTGAGAGCCTGCAGGTTTCCAGGAGGAGCAGTGGAGAGGAGAACTACAGGAGATATCCCTGCCTCTCCTGCTATCCAGAGCTGAGCATGCTCCCGTTTTACAGAGTCATCAATCCCTGGAGCCCAGACCCAGTGCAGAGCAGGAGAAGAGATAAGGATAACAAAGTGCCAAGTTTTTCAGTCCCCTTTTTCTTTTCCTAACCTAATTTTACAAACCGAGTAGAGTGACTTTCATAGGGAAAAGCTGCCTGCACAAAGATTTCTATTCCACTCACTCCCAGTCCTTTTCTTCTCCAAGTAAGAGCCGATAACCATCACTTGCAATTCAATAGGCTTCATATCGTCTCCAGGAAATAATTGAACCCTTTGTGGCTTTCAGAGCAACATTTTCTTATTTTCCCTGGCATCAAAATACTGCTGGATTCCGTTTAAATGGAAGAGATGGCCAGTCTGCACTAGCTGAGGAAAGAGAAAGCCAAGAAGAAGACAAGTCAGCTGCCTGCAAATAAACAGGATAAGCAAGGCAAAACCAACAGTTCCCAACAGGAAGGACCAGTTCTTTCACCATGTGTTAATTGGCCTCTTTCTTTGCCTGACCCTAAAAAAGTAGATGCACTGGAAGTCTGAGCCAAAATCTGTTATTTCACAGGGACCAGACCCCCACTCCACCCAATTCCAAAATAACCTTTCGTGTTTCTGTTCTGGCATGGGTTTCCCCCTGTCCCTTATTCACTACAGAGCATCATCACCATCACACTCCTGCAAAATAAGTAATTCCAGCTGGTATAGAAATCCCAGATGGCATGTACTTTGTAAGGATAGGCTAGAGGAAGGAACTGGCCGGGCTTACCATAGTCCATGCCCAAAGTAAAATTAGCTGTTTAAATTGTGCACTTGTCTGATGCTCTCCAGTGAGAGTTTCTTGGGTACAGGAGATCCCTGGATACTGTCAGCCTGAAATTGGAGTCCCACCCTGTACATTTTTTTTGAGCAGACACAGCCCTTTACTTGAGATCAAATACCTTCATCTGAGCAGCCAGCCTACAGCAGTTATTGGGATAGCCCCACCATGACTGTAGCATTACAACCATTGCAAAACCTCCAAACCCTTTTCTATGGTGATATTCAAGGACATTCCTGCAGGGCTTTCACATGCCACATCCTTCTGCCTGTCTGCCATTGGTTTTGTGCCCTGTCTCCTCGCTTTAGTGCCCACAGACTTCTGCTGGAAGCGTTAATGAGAGTAATGTGCAAACAAATGTGGAAAATAATCTCTAATGCTGCAGGGGCAGAGGCCAGCGGAAACCAGAGGATGTTTTCTGGCAAAACAGCAGCAAAAAGAGCTGTTCTCTAAATAAATAATGTCTCAATGCATACAAGCTTAGCCCTAGCAAAGAGACCTTGGGCTGAAGGCTCTAACTAGTGTTTCTTACCCCACTTCAGGGAGGCACTGGTGCACAAGCCCCTGTCATTTAGCCATACACTCAGGTGGGCATGGTAACCAAAGTTCACACAACCGGCAAAATTTCAGGAGTCCTCATCTTTCCTGTTCCTTTTATAAAAAAGCTTCATCTGGCTACAAAGTAATTAAATGCTGTCACCTCCATTTTACACAGGAGAAGACGGTGCCTCAGAAAGATTACAGCTAAAATGCTCCTCACTGGGCATGCAGGAGAACACAAGTACCACAAAGCTGTGAGCCTGGCATGACTCTCAACAAGAACAAAACAAAGCCTGTCTTCCAGACTATTGCCTTGGATTACAACTGCTGGGGGACAGACCACAGGAAGGACCGACAGTGGCCACTAGTGTCCTGCCCCATGGGGACAGCTCCTGTCCACTCCCTGAACACATCATGCCCCATGGGCAGCCCAAAGCCTGCCCACATAAGGGCATCACACCCTGTAGGCTTCTGCCTGTGTTCCAGCCCCCTCAGCTCTGCAGAGCAGTTGGTGAAGAGCTCATTCTGAAGCACAAGGGCCACTCAGTGGCTACCACACCTTGCACAGAAACATTGTGACAGTTGTCTGGGGGGTTGTTACCACTGTATATCACATGCACTGGGGCTGGAGAAGCAGGGGAAACCAAGATTAGCAGCCCATTTGTTGCCTGCCCTGATAGATATCCTATTGATAGCTCCATCTCACACTGGCAAAGCCTTTTGTACCACTCTGGGACAGCTGCTCTGATGCCAAGAATTCCTCACAGGCTGGCCAGCCCTTGTGGTGCTACCAGGGAAGCTCCAGTTTCAGCAAAGAATTTGATGGTTGTCTGGCAAGTGTATAAATCATAAAAGTAGCTTTGTTCTGCAACATTTCAAACCTTTTGGGCTCTCTCATATGGCTGCAGTTTGCTGGCACTTGCTGTTCAATTTATATAAGCTAGGCTGTGCAAACTCATCCCTTTCCAGCCTGTAGGCAGCCTGTCACACCGCACAGGGATGCTGCCCCACTATTCCAAGCTGCATTTTGCTGACAGCAGGGCTTTTTTTGAAAAGGTGCAGCCTTTTTTCAAGATTTAATTTCACAGGAAACCCAGTGGAATCCAGGATTTTAAAACCAATTCCCTTCCATAAAATCAGGAGGCTGCATCCAGGCAAGCCCTGTGCCCTGGAAAGGAGAGCCAGAGAGCACAGCTCTCAGTTTTGCCCAAATCAACTCCAGTCCATCCGGCAGCAGAGCAAGTTGCCTTATCCCAGAGGATGGGGAGGATGCAAGGCAGACAGGGACTGGGAATTTTCCAACCACAGGTTAAAAAATGTGGTAAACAAAGAGGATTTCAGACACTTCATGATGAATTCCCACAAATCTGTAGGCAAAGCACTACTGTCCGAAAAGTCCCTGCAAGAGCACACTGTGTGGGTGCAGGAAAAGACCTCGCTATGCCCGTCCACAGTATGTGGCATTTATTGCCCACACAGCCCCTGCCGGAGGGCATTGGCAGGAGTGACAGCAGCCAAGCACGTCTGTGCCTCCACACCCACAGCTGCCTGAGAAGCAGAAGGTGGCAAGAGAAATTCCCTTTGTAGACACGGCCCAGGGCGAAGGCAGCATTTAAGGCCCTGGGTGCCTCCAAGAGAGAGGGAATGGGGGCAGAGGCTGCCACGCTGAGCACTGGTCCCACCCTACCTCCCACCCCACAGCCAGCCAGGTGGGAAAGCAGCATTATGTGGGCAGGGAATGGGTGTATCCCAAGAGGGCTGGGCCAGGCTTTTATCTGCTGTGAATCTACACAGTGCCTTTGATGTTGGTGGGTCTGACTGGTAGGTTGGTGCAGGAGCCCTATGATAATAAGGTGAAGCCAGTGGAACCTGCTCAGACACTCGGCTCATTTGAAAATCACGATTTTGTGGGGCTGCTGAGCAAGGAGAGCATCTGTGCAATGCTACGTGGGGCTATGCAGGTACCCAAGCCAGAGACAGGTGATAAATGAGTGAGGAAGAACTGGAAAGAAAAAAAGCTTTGGTTTTCAGTAAAATCTCTGAATCTCTTCCCAATGCAAAGCACTGAGTTCTGTGAATGGTTAAACTGTTCAGCCATTCACGCCTTTTACTCAGCCTAGGTCAGGTGTTTCCAAACTGTTCTTAAAAAAAAATCTAAATATATGGGATGTCACAGTGAGGACTGCATAAAAAAAATGGAATAAACATTAGTCCAGGCTCAACACACTTTTCCCTTCTCACCTCAGTAGTTGCACTGCTGGACTCTCCCATCCCAACAGGGTGCCAGAGCTCCTTGCTGGGCTGCAATTTCCTTTCTGCCACTCCCCAGCAGTGCAGGCTGTGGCACAGGCCTGCCATAGCTTCTCCCCATGATGCTGAGGTGAGCTGGGGGAATCAGTCAGTGTAGCTGTGCAAGTGTCAGGGCTCTGATGGGCAGATCAAGACCCCTGAGTGCTCGGCTCTCTGACAGCTGGAAAGGACCGCGTGAGCAGCAGGACACATGGCGAAGATAGACACGATTACACATTCTCATTATAAGGGATGTTTAAATGCCCTGCGGTCCACAAGAGTCCTGGGGAAGGACAGTTTTATGAAGTTCTGCCTTATATCCTAAAGGCCAAGGGAAACTGCAGGTTGGAGTAAAACGAAAAAGGACTATCATTTGGGATCCTAGATAGAAAAATTTGAGTGGGAAAGAGACATATTTCAAAGCTCAAGTTATGTATATATATATATATATTTCTGAATGTGTCTTTATGTATGTATATACATACGCCTCTTTAATCACTGAGATACACAAACATGCAGTGCACACACGTGCCCACGTGTCTGTTCATTGCCCCTTTGCTAAGTGCAACCCAGCAACATGTTACAGCTTGCTGCCCCTGACCCCCCTGAAAGGTCAAGGCTCAGCCTTTTGGAGAAATTGATTGTCCAAACCAATTAAAAGACTGAGAACATGAGGACACAATGAAAGCAAAGACTGCAAAACACATATTTTACAGCCAGCTTCCATTCTTGTTGGTTCCCGAGTCTCCAGGTATGGTGCAAATCTGGAAGAGCACAGTCCCACAGTGCTGTCACCCCTCTCGTGTTTGTCACGTCCATCATGCCCTGCTAATGGCTGGCAGTGCCACACCACAGTGTGTGCAACCCTGCCTGTGCCATCTGTGACACGGGCAGCAGGAGCCACAGCCTACTTTGTTTTCCAGAAGGAGAAAACAATTTAGAAGTTTTCACTGGCCAGACGATTTCACCTCTCTCCCTCTGTCCAGAGTCTCCCATATCAGACGGACCATTAAATGCTCTACTGTATGCAAGGGTGCACTGGTACTGCTTGTTTCCCAATAGCAAATAACAACATGGACAGGCTGTTTTACACTTACCAAGGAATAAAGGTTTTTCTCTCATTTATCCGATGTGTGAACAAGCACTAACACCACTGAAACCCGTCGAGTAACATCCTGCAGTAAATGAGATCCAAAGGGGCTTGAGATCCCCAAAAGGGGCAGTTTAGGGACACAGAAAAACTCTAAAGTTAAGGAAAAGCCTAACGGAGGAGGCAGGGGATGGGTGGAAAAACAAAGCACCTACCTGCAGGCCATAAGAAATGTTTCCTACAGGAAATTAAAACTCATAAGTCATGCATGCCCACCTAAGCCCATGCCAGGAAGAAGAAATAAAAGACTAGGGAAGGGGAGGAAAGCAGGGAAGGGAAGCAGCTGTAGCAGGAACAGCATTCAACAACCAATGGTTTAGACTCGGATTTCAAAGCCTCAGGACATTAGCTGATGTAGAAAGGGATGGGAAGACAGCGTTGTGGCAAGGCTTCAGCAGCTGCAGCTTGTGCCAGCACTGTGGACCTGAGCAAACTCTCTGGATGTGTGATGTCCCAGCTCAGTGTCCCCTCATTCACTTGGGCACCCTGGGCCACAACTTGCACACAGAGCAATGGAGAACACTACCATTGTCCAAATCCCAGGGCAGAGGAGAGGAAGAAAGAGCTGTTGGTTTGAAGATGCTCTTGGCTGTGACTACAGGCCCTCCTGCAAAGAGAGAGGGGAGGTGGTGATGGTGACAATCAGAAGAAGGAGAGGTTCAAGGGAGAAGAGCAGAAAGGAGAGTGGCCAAAATCATGCAGAAGACTCACTGTGCATTAGTGGGGTCCTGCAGGAGGGCAGGGAAAGGCCAGGAAGGGCTGTGAGGAGGACAGGCCCATTGTGCTGCAGGAGAGGGCATTTTCTGTGGCCAGTCAATGGGCTGCACAGAGGAAAGATGCTCACGCACCTTATAAAGGCCAAAGCAAGTTTCCCAAGTGGAAGCCCTTGCTTCTTCCTGCAACCTTTCCAACTAGGATTTCTAGCAGTTTACTGCATTTTTCATTAATTTTTTTAACGTCTTTCTGAAGGCCTATTTCTTACCAACACCACTTACCACCAGCTCACAGGACGAGGGCTGTAGTGCCGACCTCTGTCTGAGGTTGATAAAAGGCAGAAATGCCTTTGCCAAGCTGCTGCTGCTTCTCCAGGATAGCGGGGAAAACCAAGCCTGGCAAGAAGCAGCCCTGTTAGGATAAGCAGTCACTCCATGGGACAGGTATATCAGGTCTGCAGCTGTTTCATCCATCTTTTTGGAGGCAGCCACTCTAGGCAGCCCTGGACTGGCTGCAGGGAAGATGGATGTCCTCCCTGGGTGGCCCAGCCCAGTCAAGACTGATTGACCATTTTTTCTCTGTTCCCTTTGAAATCTTGTAGTCTGCCGAAGATATTTCTAGGCTTTCTTGTTGATGGCTGTCTTTTTGTCTCAAATGTGATGCCTGTCACTAAAGCTCTCAGAGGAGAACCACACTGCTGTGAAAGGGAAAAGGAGAGGTACCAACATGGCTGTTGTAAGGAAGGAGGAAAAAATATAGCAATTGCTTTTGATTTTTCTGTTTTTCTAACTGTCTGTCTGGTCATTTAATTAATCTCCTTTTCACTTCCTAATTTTTCCTCTGTGATTGTTCGGGTTTTTTTCCCCTCACAGACCTCCTCATCCTCACAGCACACCTGCTCCCTTGGGCCTCATCCAGAGGAAAGGGAATTACATGCACCTTTGCATAGTTTATGACAATATTCATACCTACACAGCACTTATCAAGATTAAGGGTGAAAGCTGTGCCCTAATCACAGCAACTGCTAAGCCCTAAAAGGGGACATAGGAAGCATCATTTCTGCTGATCCTGAGCAGCCAATTTCATCAGACTTCTCACAGAGAGACTTTTTTCATCAAAACTTAAAACAAGAAAGTTGGTGTATTGGAGTCCCTCGAGCCTGATGTTTATTCCTCTGACAAAGCAGGCTGGGGTTAGACAATGGCAGACACAAGTGTGTGGTCTGATTCTGGTTTGACACCACTGCTGTCTTCTGCACCAGAAAAGACGTCCCTAAAGATGTTCTGTCTTCACATTTCAGCCCAGCCCAGCCCTGGTTAACGGGACAGCAAAGCTTGCTACTCAGGCCCAGCCAGAACCTAAACTGTGCTAAACACTGCTATTAATGACTGTAGTTTTCACAATGTGGAAACATGAGTTCAAGGAAAACATGCACGGAAGAACTGGGTTATTTCACACAGACTCGCAAAGCTTGCATTCAGGAGGAAGTGACCTCTGACTGCTGTCTGCCTGGACTGTCCTGGCCCCAGCACCTTCCATAAAAAGCCTTTCCCAATCTGGACACTTAAACCATCTGAAGACCTCAAACCATCCCAGCTCTCCCAACAGCATGAATATCTGTATGGGGGTGTGACTGCAGGCACTGCCCAGGATAGAGGGTCATATCTGATGAAAAGGGAGTCCTTCCATTAAACAGCTACTGGAAAAATACAGCTAGCAGAAGATTTTAAAGTATTTTTCTGAATATTCATGATCATTTTTTCCTGGTTTACCAGCAAAGAGGGATCTGTCTCATTCAGAGTGACAAGGAATATCTACATGCAGCGCTCATGTTGAGGGCAAGTATTTGTCATGGCACTGTCCTTGAGCTCCTCTATCAGAATTACTCACTCATGCATACCAGAGAGCTAAAAAGAAATAAAAAAGGGTATTTTGCTTGTGCTTTGGAAAATGTTTGAATAAAGCAGATTTTTTTTTTTTAATTTAAGAAAAGAAGAGACCACAACATATCACCACACCCCACGGACTCTTAGACAACATTCTAAGGCAGGGCCTCAGGAAGCTGGTGAGTTGGACTCAGGCAGCTGAGATTCACAAAGCAGGCCAGCACACTCAAGCAAACTGCAAATGTTAGCAGCAAGTTTGCTGACTGATGGGATTCACAGCCCTGAGTTATAGACTTGACCACATCCACATCACTCACAGGGACAGAGAAAGAAAGGAGAAAGGGAGAGAAGAAAGCTAGTGCCAGCAGCAGTATAGTAGGTTGGGTACTCATCTAGGACTGAGACAACTGGCATCCAGTTTTCACTCTGAAAACAAGCTAAGGCTGATACACAAGTGCTTTGATTTCTGAGGCTGAGAAAACCCAGGCTTGAGCACCCGAAAGCTCAGGTGTCACCAGTCACCTCGTAGAGATGGGCCAAAGTCCCTCGAGGAAGAAGTAGGACTCTTTCTGACAGCCTCCATGAACAGCCTTCCAGGGAGGATACGGGATAAAACACAAGTGGGTACTTAATGTTGACAAACACAAGGTCCAACGTGTCCTGAAAGCCAAGTCACGGCGAGCAAGGTGGGAGAAAGCTGGCTGAGTGGAAATGGGTAGGAATACTCACAGCCCTGGGCTCTGGGTATTGCACATCTCTAGTAACAGGACATGTCTGGGATGTTACCAGCACAAACCTACTGTGGGTCTCCAAGCAAAGCAGAAGTGTGAGGTTAATACGCAGGAGCATTTGGGTTGTTCTGCATTGACTGTGCCCTCCTAGCAAACACCCAGCAAAATAGATAGAAGAACAGTAAAACCAAAAGTGGTATATTACACACATTTATTTTTAAACGTGGTAAGAGTTGTACATCTCATCTGAAAGTAATATTTTAAAAATAAAGCATCCTCTGACTTCATCATCACTATATATTTTATGCAGGAGTTGCCACAGTGGGAAAGATTCAAGCTCCAGCCTGTTCAGTATCCAGAGGCTTCATTATGTGCACATTATGAATATTAGTCTAGTCTTTGCTCTGATTTTTTACTTTAGTGGCTTTCTGCATGGAGAACACCTTAAAATTTCTGATTTTCTCAGGGTTGAGGTAATTTTCTGTATCGTGTGGGATTTACCCTAAGCATGGCTCAGAGTCTTGAGGGGTTTTTTACCTTACTGCATCTCAATTTGGCTTTAGCCAGAACTCATCTCATTACAAGCTGTATTTTGTTATGTATTTTCGTTGCTAACTTATTAGGAGTGCAACTGTAAATAAGAGATATGGAACTCACTCTCTGCCAGATTAGTAGTAAGCCAAATAGCACTTTGTCAGCAGCCCAAAACTTCTGTCTAAAAGGCTGAAAAGATGGAATAAACTTCTGTCCTCTTCTTCAGTAAAGAAGTGAGGCCTAAATAGGTGTCAGATCTCTTCATTCAGCTCAGATGTTTTGACCTGAGCAGCCCACCGTTCTCATGAAAACAGAAACTGGCCCCTAGGAATCAAAACGTCTGCGGTTGTCGGGGCTTGGGCAGGAGCAGGATGGGCTAAGTAACCTGTTATGGGTCCCTCTGGGGCTGGAGCAGGATGGCGGAGCAGAAGGACCACTCACCAAGGGAAGAAAATGTGGTCCATTTCTCCAGAGAAAAAGCAGCGATGTGAGGGGGCAGATCTTGAAGGCAGCCTTGGAGCCAGCGATAATTTTTAATAACCAGTTTTATTGAATCAGGTCAACATGGTCATAAATAAGCAAGTAACTAACAGCTGCCCTGATGGGGAGGTTTTTTTACTAAGGATGGAAGATGGCAGCAGGATCTGCCAGTACCAGCTCGAACTCATGCAGTGACTTTTACAGGTAGAGAGGTGATCACTAAGGGGAACAAGTAGTCTGCGGTCAGACCAGAAGGCATACTCCCACTGAAGTCAATGCATGCTTCTTTTCACTTAATCCTCTTTTCACTTTACCCATAAACCCAGTAAAAGGCTAAACATTGAATAAGGTCCTGTTGACATCACACTTGAATGGGATGAGAGTTTGCACTGCACCCCATACAGGTGCAAGACTAAGACCTTTGTGTGAACAAGAGCTGCGGGATCAAGCTCTACAGACTCCAGCTGGCATGTCCCATTCCTGGGTTGCAGAAGTAGAAGCCTTAAGCCTTGCAGGAGTATCTTGCTGAACATGTGGCTTCTAACAACCACAGCAAAATGCTCAGGGACAAGACTTTGAAATTATTAGGAAACAGTACTGAGGAGAAGGCAGGGATATTTACTTTTATTTTTGTTTCCCTAGAGTTATTTATTTTTTCACAACACAAATAGTCAGGACTGTTTTAAAGACTATTCCTTCCCCCAAGTGATGCCACGACGTGCTACATCACCTGCATCAGAGCACTGTACTCTTCAGAAAAGAGGCACTATATCAGAAAATACAAATGTGCTCCAATTGGGACAAAATAAGACATGTAAACCAGAGGGGAATAAACCAGGAGACAACTCTGATGGACTTTGAATGGCTCGGCAGAGAGTGCTTATGACTTCTTTGGCAGGTGCTGTCTCCAAGGGAGACTGGGAGGGCTCTTAGTCCCAGAACACTAAAAGCAGGCAAAATATCGGAAAAGATAACACCATCCCACACCTCTTGTCAGGCCCAGGTAAATGCTAGACCAAAGCAGAACATTTATCTTAAGCTGCCAAAATCAGGTTGTTATTACTAACGGCCTTTGCTCATTCCTGTTCCATGGCAGGTGAAATCAGGCTTTGAAACATCAGGAAAAAGTAAGCTGTGGGCCAGAGGACACCTGGCATGAATCTCATGGCTCAGCCATACATCTCACACCTGGGGAAATAAGCAGGTAACCAGTCATAGTGAAGTCAAGTTCATGAAGCCTCTGTAAAAGCTCTGTTGGCCCTGAAATAGGGCCAACAGTGCTCTCTTTTCCACAGAGACCTTCCTTTACTCCCAACTCTTTTACTACACACAGCCACCTAAAGAAGCTCCTACTGCAATTGGCACAAATTATCACACACCAGAACTGAAAGCCCCGTGGCTTCGAAATCCTATGGATATGTCTGCATGTTGACAGTTTGAGTAGTCTGACAGAATAACAGGAATTTTCTACTGCACCTATTTAGGCTATATTTGTACCAAAAGGTACTGGTTCAGAAGTGACTTGTCCTCTGGAAAACTACAGATAAATGTTGGCTGGTACTGAAAAGGAGAAGGAAATTCAGAAATGGAGGCTACCATGGAAATTGATCTTTCTTCTGCTCTTTAAACACTCCTATCCAAGATGAGGTGCCTGCCACCCTACAAAGGCCATCCAGCCTGGCATGGCTGGATCCAACATAAAATGTTATTTCTGTAGCATGGCCAGCCACTCCTCCCAAACACTCATTCTGGATGGATCAACTCTCAAACTTGTGAATTAATGTTGATGTATTTGTGGGTTTTTAAACAGCATCTTCAACTCTGTTTAGGAGAAGGGGAAAAGCAGTAACACATGTCATCTTCCCCCCTACCTTTGCCCTTTAGCAGAACCACACTGTAGTGTCAGCACTCTCATTACAAAATCTCAATATCAGACAATTGGAAGCTTAGAAGACAAATGGCTAGCTGCTGACAGGCCAAATGTGAACCCCTGGTGAACTCTATTATCCTCCACCTCCAGGACAGAATTGGCATCTAAATCTGACTTCACCAAACCATGCTGTGCTTGGGGGAAGGGCAGCTGCAGTGGTGGCACAGGGGTGAGGGAGAAAATTGCAAACCTGCACCGAGTGCAGAGAGCAGCTTTACAGGTTGTGTCCATTTACAGGTTTGGTGGCCAAACACACTGTGATGTGTCTTTGCAATGGCTTTCCACGGTCTGGAAATGTGTTGTCCTCTTTCAGTGCACTTTGCAAGGGGGTAGCCATGCCTTGGAACCCCTATTGTGGTGTCAGGATTTCATCTGCAGCGACAGCAGCTGTGTGAATTTTATTAGTAAAGGCTTTCGGCCTTTAATAGTTTCCATTGAGAGAATGAAAAAAAATAAGCAAAAGAAAACAACAATGCTGTGAAGTGGTTTGCTGCATTCATGTTCTGCAGACCATATGCACACATGCTGGCAGGCAGCACGGCAGGCGGGACTTTACTCATGACGTGAGTTGTGGTCAACAAAGGAAGCTAAAAAAGGAACTTGGGGTTTCTATTAATCGAATGGGGGCAGGGAGGTGGGGGATGTATGAGCTTACAGGAATCTAGGATGTATGCTGCAGATTTACACACAGCACAGGAGATGTGCGCCTCAGAGATATGTAGCAGATCACCGAGAACAAGCAGTCCTGGAAACTGAAAGCAGCTTCCAAGAAATGTCGACAGTCCAAGCTGCTATTGCTCAACATTTTCAAGGAAAACATGGAAGAACCACACTTGTCTTCTTGCTCCTCGGGGATGTTTCGGGTATCAGACATGGTTTCCCTAAGAGGGAACAAAGATAAAATCAACAACTTGTGAGCTGACAGCATAAAGCAACGAGGCCGTGTCTTCACACGTGGCAGGGATTCTACACCCTCAACTCCCTGGCTGAGGGGCTTCCTGGTGCCTTGAATGTCTCAAGAGCTGAAAGAATGGACCAATCCTGGCAGCTCATTCTCTGGTTTAAGGAATACCTTTCACCTCCCCCCACAAGGAATAGACTTTTCTTTAGGTACTGAGAAGACAGTCCATGGTTTTTTTCTGTTTATAAACATTTCATCACATTAACTTCCTCTTAACCTTCTCACTGGGGTTAATAGTTATCTCACTAATAGTTGGGAGAAAACAGCACAATTGCTCTTGGAGATCACTGTTTGGAGACTGATTTATATGTTTGGAACAGCCACCATTCTTTACAGCCACAATTCTTCTCTTTGGAAATCCCCCTACATTTTCCTGAATTTGTTGGGGAAAAAACTGTTTCCAAGAGCTAGGGCTACTTTCTGTAGGCTACTCATACCCTCTGAGCAACACAGCACTTCCTCTTCCGTAAGAAAATGTCAGTCACTGCTTCTCACAGCAATTCTGTGGTTCAGCCTGAACAAACAAATTGCTTTTCTTTACTTATTAAGAGATCATTTGATGCTACTGTTCACCTTCAGAAGGAGTCCAGGTCCAAGAATGAATGCTGTCAGGTAAAGCCAATCCTGAAGCTAATCAAAGTGATGTCAAATTTGGAATCAGTATCAGCTACACTCATTTACCGTTTGTACTGTGATATGAGTCAGATTCATGAGTTAGGTTACAGATTTCACCACCCATCATGCTAGCCACTGCCAAAACACAACATGAGAATTATTTTTTCCTCTACAATGATCTTACAATCTTCATCTCTAAGGGATCTTAAAATAACTGTGAAGGACCAAAGATGATCAACAAGGCAAAATTCTCACATCATTTGGGTTTGGAACCGCTTAAGGGCTAGGGATGATACAAAACAACAGAGGAACCAAAGAATCTGTTCTCATAACTTCAGTCTCAGCTTGCCCAAGGGACCATCTTGTCTCACACCAAATCCACTAGAACTTCAGCATCTTGAGCACTGCACCCTCAAAATCCAGACTTAGCCCCTTATCTCTTAGGGTCTCAGCTAGGGTAGGGTTGAAGAGAGTCCTAATGAAGAAACCCTTATTCCTCCATCCCTACTGTTTCAGGGTGTATAGATCCAAGATTCTGGGTTTGCCTTTTTTTCTCTAATTATATATGAAACCAAAGCCCAGGAAATCAGAGTTATTTCAGAAGAACATACCAACAGCTTTCCCATGGCCCCTACAAAATTAGAGAAGACCACTACCTCTTTCTATGAGTGCCTCTTAGGGGAAATGGTTGGCTCATGTATTTGTCATGTACAAAGAACTAAAACCTCATTCCCCACAGATGGAGAGGGCAGAACATTATTCATAGCACTGTGCACCCAGAAGAGTGGGTCACCTATGCTGACTGCTTTAGTGTGTATGCTTTCCTTTGCTGCAAATGATTATGTCACACCACAAGTCACCAGTACAGGTATATAGTACTAGCATAGTACTATATACCTAGTATAGTACATAGTATAACAATGTCATGGCCAAACTCCAATAATTACATTACCTCTATCTAAATTTCCTTTGCAGATTCAACAAGTACAATCATTAGGTCTCCTTTTCCAAAGTGTTCTTTTGTGCAGGGTAGAGCAGCTGCCATACTCAGAAGAAGCAGCTGCATTGAAGTCCAAGGAAACCAAACTGCCTTACAGGAGTGTGAGACTGTAATGTAGGATCAGATCCTTCAAAGCAAAAAGTGATTTTGAAATGCAAGACTTCGAGATCTGCACCCCTTCCAACATGCTCCATCCCCACTCAATGTACCAAAATGGCTTGATGAGTGTTGAACCCAGGGTCAGAGCCAGGGCCAGAAAGCATGAAGGGTAGGACGAGGATGGAGAGGTACCAAGGACTGGACCTCCACTGGTGGGTTTCAGAGATTTTTAGGTCTGAGGTGGTGTGGGTGGCGGAAGGAATCATGCACAGAGCCCACCCTGTGAGCTTGGGTACCAGAAGAGACAGCGATTTTTTTGACAGTCAGCTCAAGAAACCATTATGATTTTAACAGACAATTCTACAAAACAGGCCTGAAGTGCCTTAGCACAGCCCAAGTCCTAACAGCATCCAAGCTGTCCTTGACTCTGCTCTGCGTTTAAAATGAATTCCAGGGAGCATTATAATCTGGAAAAAGCAGAACAGAACTAGATTTAGGAGAGGGCAACTGAGGTGACTGCCCAGGGCCCAAAACTAGAGGGGAGCCCCCCTAATCCACATCAGACAGCAGCAAAAGTCAGCTTCCCCAAGGGGGGCAGGGAAGACCAAGCCCTGCCTTCACCCCATGCCCCAGATTTTAATGCCAACTGAGCAGCGAGAGAAGCGGGACTGGGTCAACATAAGCAAGAGAGGCGAGGAACAAAGACCCCACACAGAATAAGTGTGAGGTGACTTAAACATTTACAGGTTCACTCCAAGCAGGAAGCAAGGAGAAGTTTTGTGCAAGAGGACTGTAAATTTCCTGTTCAAATCTGTACATCAGGTTTCCCAGAAGTAAAGCCACTGTTTTCAAAGTGGTCTGGGCTGGTGTACAGGGCAGTGTCTCGGCGATTACAATCTGGTGCTGTGGGGCTGGTTTCTACATTTACAGGCACCACAGACAGTGTCAGCCTAAGGTTAATGTGAGCAACTCTGATTGAACAAAACCACTTTTCAAAACCTCATAGCATCGTACCACGCCTGTGTTTTCTAGGACACATCCCACCAAAAAGCCACTGGAGAGGAGGAGAGGGCCATGGTGACCTCCTAAAGTCTGTGATGCGCTCTATTGAACCTCTCTAGAGACACAGAAGCCTTGTTGCAAAACAAGCTCTGGGATCGCAGTGAGAGAGGAGAGCACTGAGAGCTGTGAGCAAAAGTGAAGACATCCTGGTTTCAGTTCCAGCCACAAGAACTGGGTGAACCTGAACCTGACCCAAATTATATGAAGATATTTGCATCACAATGAACACACATTGCTACTGCAACAAGGGTGGTTGGTGCCCTGCCTTCCCTACCCCACCCCCTCCCCACTTTTCTGGAAGAAGGATTTCTATAGCACAAGGTTTTTGCTCAACCCACCACTTCCTCATTTGTCCCTGACTACTTCTCCATCCAGGGCTGTAGGGACTCAGCCTAAGCCTGCTGGTCTGGGATCCCAGCCCTGAGAAGAAAGGAAGGACTCCAGCTTCCTACTTCTACTGTCCCTGCAAGCGTGAGGGGAGGGGAAACTAAGGAGGGAGCTACTTCTCTTTCCAATTAGCCAGCAGTGTAAATTGGCAGCTGATGAGGGAGAGTGTAATCTGTTCACAGGGCAAGGGCATCATCATCCCTTTTGCCAGAGCTGGAGACATGGCTGCAAAAACTGGCTAACCCCAAACAGCTTCCTGGGAAGTTTGGCACCTTGTCCAGAGTAGCTTGTAAATGCACCAGCTACCCCCACCCCCTGGCTTCCTCCCCCTCTACAGACAACCTTCTGGTCCTGTTAATTTGTTACTTCCTATGTAAAAGCCTTTTCTTCCTGCATTCTCCCCTTTCTCCAGAAAAAAAAAAAAAAATCTGGGTTAGGATTCCCAAACCTGGTCTCCTGGGTTCTCTTGGCATGCACTTAACTTCTGTGTCCTTCAGGGACTTGTCACTGTGACCTTATGGGGGGAAAAAAGGTAACTTCATTATGTTTCTTTTCCATATATGGCACTTCACCATCTTGCCCCCACCAAAGAGAGAAAGGAAATAAATACTCAAAAATACTGTGTTTTCAGCAATACATGAAACAAAATTCTTCCACAAACCTTATCTCAGCAAATGTACATTCATTGTGAAACTTCAGTTTGAAGAGAAAGATTTCCTTGCTAAGAGGTAAATGAAGTGGAAGCTGAAATGAAACATTGTGCTGGTCGTGCTCCTCGCAGATGTCTACAGGCTCATGAGGCATGTCTTGGTACCTTGGCTGAAAGGATGTTAGAAGTGTGTGCTACAGTATGTCTGCATCCAGGGGTGGACTCTGAGCTGGGGCGGGCCAGCACAGCTCAGATGGCTTACATGGGCCTGGCTGATTTACACCACTGTGCAGGTGGTCTTCACTGCTGGGTGTTACTCTGGGGTGACAGCAATCCCAAGCCCACCAATGCTGCTTTTGCAGCAGTCGCTGTCTAATACTGCTCCCTTATTTTCTGGAGTAAATGGCAAGTGTTTTTCCCACCAGGTGGGTCACTAAACCTCAAGGTGAAATGCACCTGCTGCCCCTGCAGAGCCTGGCATGCAGGAAGCATCTGCTGAGGAAAGTCAGATCCCAATGGCAGAGCAAAACAAAAGTGAGGTACAGGTTCTCTTTGCTCTCCTGCTTCCACGTGTGGCAGTGGTGAAGTTACTAAATCGGATTGCACCGGATTGTGTCTTTGAGATGGGTGCTTATTTCCCCCTTTCTTCATACCCTACTGCATGTACAGTCTTCTTGCTGGTATAAAAGAATGAAGAATGGACTACAGGTCAAACACCAGCCTAAGGCAGGTAAGACTGGCCTCAAATCTTTGTTCAGCAACACACTTCTTCCACAGCCTCAAAAATAACCTAAAGGCAACAGGTCTTTGGCCTTTAAAGCAGGTTGCACACCACAGTGGCTGGTGCCTGCCTTTCTCATCACCATACAGGGCCACAAAGCACCCCTGAAGGGAGGTCACACAGAGAACATGACATATGGAGACATCTGAAATGCCTATACAGCTCTTGACACAGGTTTCCCAGTTCCACACGCACTTGAAGCCCCATGATATCAGGCCATACATGCTAAGTGCAGGTATGTACTTCCTGCACCAGCTTCCCTGCCCAGTCCCCTACAATCACACTTCAGCAGTGGCACTGGACCAGGACATGTCATTCTAGACAGGGCTGATGGGCAGCAGTGGGGAAGCCGTGCTGCAGAGAACTCTCTGACCAAGGGGAGGGAAGGCGACAATCCTCCTCTCCAGATCAAGCAGCATTGCAGGCAACTGGGTCCCAACTACGTGGGGTAAAAGGCTCTGGTACTTTTGTGGTACTTCTGCATAATACATGAAGATCTCGAAGGAATCCCATGAGGATGAGCACATGAATTGAAGCAATGCCTGTTGCAAAATCACAGCAAGTGATTGCCTCGGGCACCAAAAAGGTCTGATCTGACACCACTGATGTGCTTGACTCTCACTATCATGGGCTAACACTGACAGATCCAGTTACTGCTACTCTCTACCTATCCTCTGTGTCAGCATGTGCTCAGCATGGCCCCATGTTATGCTGTAGAGAGGCATGGGAGCCCATGAGTGGTGATGCCAACATGGGGAAGCAAGCAGGCGTAAATTGGGAAAAAAGAGCAACCTTTCCTGTGTTGTTGTGGTTTTGCTTATGCAAAGAGGAGGAAATGTTTGTAAAGCCTATTTCCCAGAAATATACCCCTGAGGAAAGAGGTCCTACCAAACCTTCCACAGGGACCTTCTGCCTGAGCACATGCAGTGTAAGGGTTACCTGTGGTGCCTTTTCTGTTCACCATTTATATAGAAAAAGGACACAGGCAGTATTTAACCAAGTGACAACACTGATAGTGGATCGCAGTAATTTTGTTCTCAGATTTGCAGAAACAGCAAAATGTCCCATCCTTGTGGCATAGCCACCAGTTTCACGGGCTTTGCTGACCAACATTGCCACAGCATTTGCTCCTTCCACTCTTCTTTCAAGGAAAGTATAACACGGGGTAGATTTCCTACAGGGCTTGGCATGGACTGTTGGACATACGGTCTCAGTAAAGGTTTTGAAAAATAACTTCCAGTGAGTCAGAGCCACATGACCTTGCCTAGTCTCCCATCCCCACCCCAGTGCTGTCCTCCAGGCTTGTGTGCCACAGTGTCAGAGCAAGTCATCTCCCAGGCCACAAGAAATGTCTAAAGAAACAGTAGTGGTGGTGGCAGCAGCTATTTCCTAGCTCAGGAAGCACAAACTTATGGTATTTTTTTCATGGTAAACAGCTGCTTCCTCACTTGTGCTGAAGAAAGTCCTTCCAAAGCTTTTCTTTTTAACTTCTGTAGCAAAACAAAATGAAAAACAGAGACAAATGTGTGAGGCTGCCTTTGATTTTCTGCAGTGGCAGCAACCAAACAGAGGGGGGGAAAAAAGTAGAGACAAAAAGTAATTAAAAAAATCCAAAACCCACAAGTGTGGACTGTACTGTTCCTCCAGGCAGAGAAGAATGCTGGAGGTGGTATATGCCAGGATGACATCAGGGCAGTGATGCAACTGATCTGCAGCCAGGAATCTTGTGTAGCAGAGAGCTCTGCAGCACATATAGAGAAGGGTGTATATTTTTATACGTAAAATTTGCTGTTCAGAGTACATACACCCAAGCTGCTGAATGCAGATACTAGCTGCATACTTTGTCTGTGCATCTCAGTTAGGTGGACGGGGGAACTCTGGATATCAGAGGTCACCCAACACTTTTCCATGAGAAAAATGTGTTTCAGTTTGCCAGATTTCAGCTGTTTGGGTTGGATTTTTTCCATGCATGCTGTCTGCCCCAGGCTAAGTGGTTTTTGGGAAAGCTTCAGCAAAATGGTTTAGTTGCTTCTCAGCACAAGGTTAGGGAAAAAACACATTTTGACTCTGTAACAGACTTCACATATGAAAAAAGATGTTTGGGGGATTCTGTAATGGCTCCGCACACTGGAAAAGGAATATGGCACTTGTGCCATCAATACCAGACATCCTGCAGCCCATGTGATTTTCTCCAAATCAACCACATCATAAGCTTCCCAGAAATCTCAGTATGTGCAGGCTGAGGGAAGACTTTTTAGGGTTTGAAAACTCCACCTGTGTCCTTCATCCTTGAGCCTGGACCATGACGGAAAGAAGGAAGATGTCTCATTTGAATCAGAGGACGGAGGGAAATGATGGACTAACTAAGCACTGTCTTCCCAAGCTCTGGGCTCTCTAAAATCTTCTAGCTCACAAAAGGTCAGTTGCTGCTAACCAGCAACAGCTAGAGAAGAAATTCCAACTAACCTCCTTCCTACTCCCATTCTCAGCCTCTGCTTTTGTCAAGCATTGCACAGCATATCTTCCATTAACAGTCAGGTCAACAAATGCCACAAGAAAACAGAAGGACTGCGACTATTCCTTAAGTTTGCGTGCCCCTCTGGAATGAGATCTGGTTCCCTGAGTCTCATCTCTACTGATAGCAGAACCTACCAGAGTGTTGGCTTCCCTCAAGGGATCTCTCCAGAGAGAGGGTAGCCAAGAGAAACATGCCCTTGATGCCTCTGTGGCTGCCTTAGGAAATGTGTTCTGGGAAACTTGATGATGAACGAGCCTGGGACTCAGGAAGGTCCTTCATAATAACACAAATGCAGAAATGGTTCAGTTTGGGGAGTTTGGTTTCTCTTTCACTTTTTTCTTATTTAAGAATGCTAACTTTATATCCAAGAAATCCTAAGCAGAAAGCGAAGGTGACAAAGTCAAGCCTGGAACAGTTAAAATCAGCATGAAAAAAAGCTTATGCTTGACTCTCTTTCCTACGTGCTTTTAAAAATGTGTTTTCATATGACATGTTCAGGTATCAATATCATGAAATACTGCTTATGCTGCTCTGGATGTTTATTGCAAGCTAACACAAATTAAGCCAAGCTGCACTCATAGGCCCCTATTCAAGTAAGCATACCTACTAATCCAAAAGGAGTATCCTTACAAGTGAAACACAATACCTATACATTAGTAAGTAAATCTACAGGAAGAATAATTCGTGCAAAGAGCTGAGCCAGGCACAAACTTCAATTACATTGAGAATGAATTACCTAATTTATACAAAAACATCATGGTAAGTGCATATGTTCTGCATATATACCACGTCAACTGATGTAAATCACTCACTATCTCATCCTAATCCTATTCAAAATTAAAAGAATGCTCTAATCAGAATCTACAAGAAGAATGGAGGAGGTAAAGGATAATTACGTGGTTTTATGAGGAGAAGTTCACTGGTATGGGTCATCTGAGATGAAGTAAAAAAATAAACTTAATATCCTCTGGTAGTAAATACATTCAATTTTTGTGAAGAATTAATAAAACTGACAAAAGGCACGAAGCAAAACTGGAAGTACAGCTGGTGCTCCTTGTGCACTTGCTGAACGCTGCGCAAGAAAGAATTGATGTGACAATTGATATGATTTTAAGCACCGGCCTTCTACTGCTCTTTTTGCTATTTAATCCTCCTTCTGACAGGTTTCCCCATCCAGCATGACTGGAAAAATATAAGAGAGGCTCTCTACTTTAAAAATTCATTAATTGGTAAAGAAAAGGGGAAACGTGTGCTATTGATTATGTAATTTATGTGTTATGATATCCCGGTGGGCTGACATGTTTGGTGGTGACCTTAGCCTTTGAAATGGTGGATTATATAGTATAAATCTGTCTCCAGGAGCAGTGGACTTTTTCTAGAGAAAATCTTTCTATTATTATGTTACAGCTTACAACTGCTGAATGTATTTTTGGTCTAACCTTGAAAGAGGGAAAATGAGAGGACTTCTGCTAAAACAACAAGCCAACATCCCTCAGTGGCATTTCTGCAGATGTTCCAGGCAGGGAAAATTTGGCCATTTTATCTTCACTCAAATTAAAGTAAGTGAGCATCTGGATTCCTTTCTGGAAATAAAGATTTACACATTTGGAGCAGTGAAAGGCGTGCAAGGTGGAGAAGACTGTGTGTTTTATATATCCAAGCAAGACGCTGTTTTTCTCTGACAAAAAAATACCTCAGATTTTCCTTTCCAGTTAACCGTTTCTCTGGCCATGGCACTGCTGTTATTTACCCTTCTCTGCCTTTTGGGAACATCTGGGTAACTGATGCCAGTGCACTGTATTAGAAATATCACAATTACAAATCTCCTACAAACAGGTCCAATCCTCTGAAAAATTTCAGGCTGGTTTCCTGCAGAAATAAACAACCATACAGTGTATGGGTGGGTCCATACAACTGATTATCTGCCCTTCCCTTTCGCCCTTCCAGGAGCTTTTAACAGCTACAGAAATTTCCATCAAATATGACAGAGGGGCAGTTGTATCCAAGGTCGTAGGAACTCTCATACTTTGTGAACGTGGGTGGCAAAAGAAAGAAATGCTAATGCTGAACCCAGTGATGGACTCGATGAAACAGCAAAAAAACACCTTGTCCCTAATTAGACATCAGAGACTCTACATGACAGAAGGCAAGTAGACTTATCTCCACCTATAGCAGAACAACTTGCTCCGCAGGACATTACCACCTTTATTTTTAATATAAGGGAACCCACAGTGAATGTTCTGATGGGCATAGAGAGAAATCAAGGAAAAAAAGCATGGAAACGTGTGTGTGCTTCTTCTGCAACACCTGCTCAGTTATCTGAGAAGCAACAGTCTTTTTACTCTTCATTCCATTCTCTCCTAGACTAATTTTGTTCTTTAATTATGACTCCTGGCAACCTTCAGTACAAATGAGGATTTTCCTCCTTTAGGTAATGCATGTTCTTGGCTCTGAGGAGGAGGTTTGTCTGTCAAAACATTAGCTGTCTCTTTTATATGTTAAGTATTAATTGTATTTATCTTCGAATTATTTTCAAATACTGGAGGCATTCTTCCCTGTATTGGAATGCAACAAGTGCTTAATTTCAAGTTTTCATGTTATTCTTGTTCAGATATGAGGCCAAAAAAAGAGTAATTAAATTCTCATTTAAACCCCAATTCCTTAAATACATCTGTTCTCTTACCACACACAGCCTCTTTACTAGCCCCATGCTCTTTTACAGGAGGCAGGAGCCTGCAACCCAAGGGGACAGGTACAGTCCACAACCTCATTTCAGATGGCCTGAAACCACATTATTATTAGTCCACCATTTACTGGGTAACACTAAGGCATGTGTTAATGTGCGACAGACCAAAGGCACTCAAAAGACTTATTGGTCCCTCAGCAAGGAAAGAATTTCTTGTCCCTGATGCAAAGGAAGGAGTTAATGGTGCACCACCACCTAATGCAGAGTCTCTTTTCCCCTGCTAGGCACGCCCAGTGACAGCCTTTACCCACTGTCTCATCTGGAGCCATCGCAAGTCTGTTGCTTCCAACAGAAAGAAAATGAAGGGTTAAATCTGGAGTGGTCTGAGGAGAAACAAGTAACATAGCTGGTTTGTGTGCTCTGCGCACTCAGGGCCAAAATTAGTACATTATTTTGGCAGTGTAGGACCACGCTGACCTGCACGCTGGCCCTCCAGTGCCTCCAATGGTTACTGGCATTATTCTTCTCTTCTACTGAGGGCTTCTTTGTGTAAGCCAAAGAAAGGGAGCTCCAACATCTCTTGCTGACAAAGGCATCACTCCTTTATAAACTGAATGAAACCACTGCTTGGTTTTGTTCTGCCAAAGGAAGAGACAGCAGAGGGAATGTGGTCACAACCGGCCTTCTCAAAACTCCCACTGAGACCACAGAAGATGTGACTTCAATGTTTTGAGATATCCAGAACCCCCAACCCTAAAAATGCATTTAAGGCAGTGCAAGATGCAGATAAAACTTAGGCAAGAGGCACAAAAATAGAGCCCTGTATCCATAGCAACACAATCGCACAAGAACTCCAGCGTGCCACTTTTTCGAGGTCACCACAAAGCTCTCCCCAGAACTAAGGATGGATACCTGAAGAGCAAAAAAAGCATTTCAGAAACACGTAGGAGGGGAAGGCCTCCATGTCTCGTGCCTTGTGCCACCTTCCCTTTATCCCAAGGGGCAGTCCACCCTGTCGTGCGTTTGAGCATGGAGCACAGCACCACGGTGATGAATCCGTGTTTTCCATTGCAAGGAAACATGACTCACAGTCCCCATCATGACCCAGAGACTTGTGGTATCCAAAGCAAACACAGCTAGCAAGGCTGTTCAACAAACAATCAACAGCCTCCTGCTAGCAGTCCACCCCATGAAATGCCACAATTTAAGGTTTTTTTCCTTCCTTTGTCCCTCAGTGTTCTCTTCCCTCACTCATTCTCAAAGAGGACAGTCATAAGCAGAGCCTGCCATGCATAACCTCACCTTCCCACCCAAGCTAAGCCTGGAAGAGCCTGTGGAGGCTTGAACAACGTCCTTCTTGGTTTCCATCACATGTCCCAATGCCTGTTGAATGACACCACTAGGAATATTCATGAAGAAACTAAATCCTCGCCTCCTTCAGGAAATTGCTTTGATTCTAGTGACTTTAGTAACTCCATCTCCCTTTAGAGGTGTGGAGGGAAACAGCTTGCACAAGGACCATGGTGAGCAATACAGAAGCTCCCTGCTGTGCCAGAAAGGAGACTTAGAGCCTGAGCTCCAGCACCTGGGAGCTACCAGTTCACAGCCACCAGTTTCAGCATGTAACTGGATGGTCTCCATTGTCACTTGTCCTGAGTGACTCAGGAGGCTGGAAGAAGGAGGAGGAAGGCTGAAGAGCAGGCAGTGACAGTCCTCTGGGCTGCAACACCAGGGATGGGAGCCAGATGCATTCAGCATCCTCAGGCGTCATTGGGGAGGGCACCAACATATCACCTTCGTCACTGACACGAGAGAATTTCAGGTGCTTCCCTCATCCCCAGCTCACCCACATGCCCAGTGGTCCACTGCACATACAGGTTGCAGACAGCTGGCATCAGCAAAGAATCTGGGTATGATTTGCACAGTCTGCAATGAGTTTTTAATCTTTGCTGATATGATCTTCAAGAGTACCAACTGGCTTTGCAGTATCTGCCAGTAGGGAAGTGGGTATGAGACTCCTTCATTCTGGCCATCAAATAGCAATCATACTTAAATGACTTTCAGTTTATTCCCTGTGGTACCTGGTTCAGATTCATGAAACACTCGCTAATATGTTTTCAGATTAAATGGACCTTTTCTTCTCTTAATGTATTGCCTAAAAATAACAGGAGTTGCACAGTCATGTCAAGAGATTAAATTACCCTGAAGTCTGCAGAGGGATTACAGCTGTCTGAAAACAATACGTGTATACTTTATTCAGCAATGGTGTGCTTAGTCAAGACAAATTTAAGTGGTCATGAAGACTGCTTTGTTTCTCTATTAGTGCTTGTTAAACGCTGCATAAAAACACAGTGGTGTGAACGGTCTGACATCCACGACCAAGTCTGTTTCAGCAATCACCCTGCACAAAGCACACACAAAAATCAATAAAGCCACCCAGCAGGTTCCAGGTCTCACTTTCAAAAGGCCTGTTCTACACAGCGAAGTGTATGATATACAGCCATATACAGCCATATCCAAACCTGCCTGACAGTTTATATTATAGAGCCATGATCTTACCAAACTAAATAATAGAGTGACACTTTCCCTTCCCGAATTCTCATTCTTTGCCCCCTTAGTAATATTTGCAATGTCTGAACCAGGTGCCTAGACTCTCACATTAATTTGTAAGGGGAATTACACACCTACATCGTCAGCTGCAAAGCCCAAATACAGGGAGGAAGAAGCTGCATGACTTGGGCAAAAGAGAAATCCTGATGAGAAAGGTATGTCTGTCACCCTGCCTGCTGGTGCTTCATCCACTGAAATGCAGAAAGACATCTCCTTGCAGGCAGGCTGGAAGGCAGCCCTGCACGCTCTCCTGAAGAGAAGGAGAGCAGTAGCAGCATCCTATGAGTCTTCAATAGCTTGGTGCAGATAATGTGCCTACCTGATCCAGCATTTCCCAGGACTGACACGGGGGGATACATGCTGGAGGATCTCATGGGAGCGAGTCAGCCATGCTCAGTAGTCCTGGGCAGACCTTGACACCTCACCATCATCATATGAAAGCAGGTACTGGGGAACAATGGGGTACTCAGACAACACAGAGTTTTAAGGACAGACTTTTGGGATTTAGGTGCCTAACACGAAAAGTCAGGCTCTGGCTCCACTCTCTAACAGATTAACCGACAGTGATAGTGCCACCTCCCTTACAGTCAGAGGCATACAGTCAAGTGCAGATATCAGATCCTCAGGAGAATCAGGTAATAACCCTGAATATTAGCACAAACCACCAGCCAGAGTGCTTTTGGATTTAGAGGTAGGGTTCAGTCTAGGTGAGAAGCATAGAGAAAACAGAGACATTGCAGAGGATAAAAAGACATACTGGATATGGAAAAAACCACTATGAACAAAAGGTGGTGGAAAGGCAATACAAAGACATTTGAGTACTTGTGGGACTCGGTGCTTCTCTGGAATGACTCAGCCCTGCACAGTAAGGTCTCTAACACAGACAAAACCTATGCAACACATCACCTCATCCTACAGTGGAGGTGGATTAGCCTGGACTTGAAACTGCGTTCACCTGAGCTCCAGGCCAGGAGGAGGTTAACACAAAGCAGCTCTTTTATGCCTCTGCTTCATCCCCACTTGCTTCGTATTTTCAGCGAGAAGCGGCTGGTGGAGCAGCTGAACCTTCGGCTTGCAAGTCTTCTGCCAGCAGAGTCCCCCCTCTGTGAACAGAATTTGCTGCTGCCCATCTGCAGCCAAAATCTCACCCTGTCCACTGATGCTCATTTGTCCAGGGAAGTTCACTTCAAAGGCAACAGCTGCTCTTCAAAGAGGCAACAAATTGAAGTGCAGAATCAGTGGCCCACCCAGCCTTGGCCTGAGTTCCTGCAAATCTTTGGAGGGGCCCTGGCCTAGACTGCAGAGCAATTGCAGAGCAAAGAGGGAAGAGGTGGGGGGAGTGTGTTGTTTGTAACTTTTCTCAAAGAAGGAAAACTTTTACACTTTCTTTAGAAAAGTTAATTTCAGTGCAGATTAAAGATGGAGTATTATCTACCTCCACTGAGATCCCACAAAAAACATCAATGGCCATCTGTCAATTCTGAGTTTTCCTGTAAAATTACAGACCTCCAGCCTCTGCTGAGGTACTAACAAAAAAGTGAAAATTGTTTTTTTCTCCTCATTTGACTGAAGAAATGCTGTAATTTTCTGTAGCTCGAGTAAAAAGCAGAAAACAATGTTCAGATTCTTCAGCATAAACAGGGTATCCTCAGTTTCTTTTGGTCTTTTGAGATTGCCACTCTGGGTTACCATCATATATTACTGAAAGGTCATACATGACAATAAATTATCTCTCTCCAGACAGACAGACACTCTGGCAGCCTGGAAAAACTCCATTATCCCATGTGCTGTTTTACATGACTGAAAAAGGGTTTGTCATATATGAGAAAACTTTACATTTATCGGGCTTCAAAACCAGTGCAAACAAACAAAAACTACTATTTATGCTTCATGGGTTTTTATAACTGTTCTGCCCTGGTCTTGTTCACTGTCTCCCCAAGAAATTTGCATTTGATCAAAGACTTTCAAATTCAGATGGTCCCATCTTCTCTCTCCCTGTACTCTCTTACCCTTTCTTACAGTGTACCTAAAATGCTGACTGCATTCCCAAATGGTTACTCAAGACCCCTGCAACTAAATGCCCTAATGAAAGTCTCATCTCTACTGAGGTTCACAGGCTCAGTTCAAAGTACTGATCATTACTTCAGTAGGCCAAGAGGAACAGACCATTTTTTGGTTTAAAGAGCTTTTCCAAAGAGCCATTACAGCATCCTCAGCCCTGAGATTTGTACCAGGAAAGGTCTAATAATGGCCACGGGATTTCTGAATCTCCGTTTTTCATCTCATCAGACAAAATAATAATTTCTATTTCAGTTTTACCCTCCATAATTTTTCCACATTTACAAAACATTGTTTCACTAAATAATTTTTTTTTTTTTAAGGCACATAGAATCTACAGAAAGGAATTCAGTGCACTGAACTCTTTGGCCAACGAAAAGACAAACTGTAGAGCAAGCACAAAGCACTCTTACTCTAAGCAAGTACTCACAAGCCCTTCATTTGGGGCTTCATGCAAAACCCATGCAGAACATCCAGGCACTGGGAAGAACAACCTGCTCAGAAGTATCTGGCTGTTTGGTTGGAAGCAGGCCCAATCTGAACTCAAGGTACAGCAGGTCTACCTCTGATGTGCCTGTTTCCTGCCCAAGCAGCACTGCCACAAGCACACCTTGTACTTCCTAATTCTGAAGCGATGGGTCGCTTACTTATAAAGCATCATGATGATGCAGCTTCACCCCGAAAAGGGCTTCCCCAAACAACAGTTCTCTGGTGCATATTTATTATCTCCCAGTGCTTTCTCTACCAAATATGTTTCATTTACTATAAAAATGTTTCTCTTTTCTAGCCCAGATAGGTTTGTAATACCACCCACCTGACCACAGCATCTGAGCAGCTTCCAGAACCGCGTTCAGCAGCATGCCTAACCGTTGTCACATGTGGTTTGTTTGCTCATTCTCTTCCCCTAGGGAAGGTCTGTGTGTTCAGTGGCTTGTTTCATTTTGGTATTTTGTTTTTAAGGTGCTTCTAGATATTTTCTACCAAAGAGACATCAGTACCAGGAAGCATACCTCAAACTGAGAGAAAGAAGTCAGTCTGTGATTCCTCTTGGTGGAATTTCTGCCATTTGGTCTTAGAGTGGTCCTTGAGAAACCCTCTGTCTCCTGGACAGACGAGCTTAACAGTTCCTCTTGATATGAAATTGTTTACGATGAGAGTTGTGAGGCACTGGAACAGGTTGCCCAGAGAGGCTGTAGATGCCTGGAAACATTCAAGACCAGGTCTAATGGGTCTCTGAGCAACATGATCTAGCTGAAAATGCCCTTGCTCATTGCAGGAGTGGTTGAACTAGGTGATCCTTAAAGGTCCCTTCCACTCAAAACCATCCTGTGATTCCCTGATCCCTTCTGAAAGGCAAGAGTTTTGAATACAATCTTCAGTCTGATCTCAGAATACTGACTACGAATGAGGGCAATGCAAACTGCTTCATTGCCATTCAGTAGAAGAACCAGAGACCCTCTTTCTTTTTTGTGCTGAACAGATTAACTAAATAAAATACCATCAGCATCACTGTTTTCAGAGAAGAACTACACTTTAAGGTGAGAGTGACAGGTAGGACATGATGTGGTGGCACCAAGACCAGTTTCAAACAAATGGAACAGTACAAAAGCAGATTGGATGGAGCAGTAAATGGCATCAGGAGGCAGTGATGAAGTAAGATGTAGAACTTAGAGGTATGCTTAGATTTTAAATGACTATAGTAGAGGACTTCACCTGCTACAGTGAGCTTAGCTGATCTTGGAGACTTCCACATCCTAGGACCTGAACTGATAAGGTCTTTCTGATAAGCTTTTCTGATAAAGCTGATAAGCTTTTCTTTCTATGGGAGACCTCAAAGACCTGGAAGGAGACAAGAAAGATGAAAGAAAAGGGAAAAAAAAATCATAGCCGTCAGTTCTTAGCATCTGGAAAACTCATTTCAGAACAATGTTCTTGCTCCTGCCCAAAAGATTTCTAGACAATACCTAGTGAATATTTCACTTTTTTCTTTTTTTTTTTTTTTTGAGTATGGAGCAGCTCATAAGTACAGCAGGATCCAGGCAAGACAAGAATCCAGCACCCAGAACACTCTCCAGAGAGAAAAGAAACTTGCCCTCCCACCCCCAGGCAGAAGAGGTAATTAATGTCTGCAAAATAGTGGATGCTCTCACCACTCAGTGACCGGAAAAGGGGTACAGGTGGGTAAGGTGAAAGGAAAAGATGTAAAAGGTGGTCACAGAGCAGCTTCTTTTGAAAGAAAACAAGTGCTTTTGCTACAGAGATCTGTTGGTAAAGGTACAGTGACAGTACCTACTACACCGAGCTGTCCAAGACTTACAGAAGGAAGGGCTGTCACACCAGGTGGCAGCTAGAACTTGTACTTTGGCTGCCTGGCTGCAGCATCCTTTCCCCTTTATCAGGACCTTATACTGTGCACAGACCACAGATCAGGGCAACAGCTGGAGACACAGTGACAGCAATTCATGGGATACACAAGCAGTGCAGGGAGCTGGCCATGGGATAACAGAAGTTTCTCAGGGCAGGTTAGGATTATTTCACAGGGGTGGTGATGACAAATGTAGGGCCTGCAGCTCCAGAAGTCACTGTTGCTTTTTTCTCTGTCTTTGCATCCAGACCAATTTCCTACAAAAAAATAAACAACTGTGACCTAGCAGATCTCTCTAGAATACCTCTGTGATGGAGATCCCCTAGCCAACAATGCAGAAACTTCAGGCCATTGACACCAGCCTCTGTTTCCCTAGCTAAGCAGCTCTCAGATCATTTGTGGAGCAGCTTTTGATGGCCAGAGATTTGAGGAGAAAGCTGGAAGGCAGAGCCCTGGGCTGTAGTACCAGAGACTGCCCAGCACCTTCTAGCAAACTTCATAACCATAAGATGGACAGCAGTTGTCCCACACAAGGCTTTAATTTTTACTTTACTGCAAAGAACAAGCAACACTACAAGCTCACAGGCTGCGATTTCATGGTAGTGCTGTCAGCTTGCTCATTCCCACCCACTGTGCTGGCCAGGTTGTTAGTGCCAGCTGAGTTATGAAGCAGACCAGAAATGGATCCAGCTGGGGAAAAAAAATAACAACACGCAGACCAACAACAAAGAAGGAAAAGTGGGAAATCAGCAGCAATGCCAGGGGCAGGAGTGAGTGGGATGGATGAGGAAGGAAGGGGATGCCTAAGCCAGCATTCCAGCAGTACTCAGAATCACAGTCACAGAATGGGTCAGGTTGGAAGGGACCACAGTGGGTCATCTGGTCCAACCTCCCTGCTCAAGCAGGATCATCCCAGAGCACATGGCACAGGATTGTGTCCAGATGATTCTTAACTATCTCTCGTGAGGGAGACTCCACAGCCACTCTGGGCAACCTGTTCCAGTGTGCAATCACTGCACAGTTAATTCCTCATGTTCAGGTGGAATTTCCTGTGCATCAGTTTTTGTCCACTGCCCTATTGCCAGGCATCACTGAGAAGAGCCTGGCTCCATCTTCTTCGCATTCCTCCTTCAGATACTTATAGACATTCACGAGGCCCTGTCTTCGTCATCTCTTTTCAAGGCTGAACAGGCCATTCCCTCAGCTTTTCCTCATAAGAGAGATACTTCAGTCCCTTGATTAACTTTGTAGCTCTACTCAGAGGTGAAACTACTGCCTCTGTTTCAGCCAGGCTGGCAGCTCAGGACTTAAAGGCCTTACGCTACTGGCTCACCCAGCTCCACTTGTTTGCAAACACCAAGCCTTCTTTTGTATTACTTGGGCTCAGATAAAGATAGCTTTACTAGAAAGAAACACTCTATAGTAACTTTTTCCCAAGCCAGGAAGAGAAGCCTCCACTGACCACCAGGCTCTGGCACGGCCCAGACAGGAGTCAACATCTATCCCACTGACAGCAGAGGCTAAACAGCCTTGACCCAAAAGAGATGGTTTCTGAAGTCGTCCTCATTGCTGTGCTATACAACCAGCTTGCAGGTAGAATATAGAGAACAAAATGCAACTGGAGTCAGTGGAGTAGATGAAACACCCTGCTGCCTTGTCCTCCATTGCCAATAAGACTCTAATTTTCTACTATGCTTTAGTGCCCAAGATTCATCTCCTCCTAAAGGAACTAGGAGGAAATTTCCCAAATAGGTGAAGGGAAGGTAAGAGAAATCCCATGAGCTGTGGTTGGTCGAGTGGCCAAGGTACGGCAGCAGCTCTGTGAGCTGAGCCAGTAGAGGTCTCTCTTCCAGTAATCCACTAATAAAAATAAATAAATAGCTATATTCATCTGTGTATGCATGTGTCCTCCCTTCTGATCCCCAGTCCCCAACCAGAATAAAATATATGTATCAGGAAGCCAGCAGCTCAGACGGGAACACTTTATCACTTTGTTTGGGGGGGGGAGGGGGGATGGAGAGAAAAGTTTATGCGGTGTACTACGTTACCAAGCTTACAGCATCAACTCCAGGCTTCACATCTGGCAGGAAAAATTTACAGTATGGTCAGTCCCAGACCTACAGCTTCTCTCCTCAAAGAAAGTGAGGACCACAGCTGCAACTGTGCTTGCTGGTACACAGCCATCTGCCTTCAGAGCTCTTCCAACCTGCCCAGGTAGCAGGGGGGCAAGGGAGTCCTTTCTGCACTTGTACATTCCCGGTTTCAATCTGGGTAGAGCCAGTCATGACAGAAAGGCTTTATCAGGCAACAGTTGGATTTTTGGCCTCCATGTAAAGGACTGCTTGGTCTTCGTGGGAGTAGCGTCTGGAGCACTCAAAATGGGGCGTCTGCCCACAACTGGAATCCTTGCTTGAAGTCTCAGATGTGAGGCCAAGGATAAAATTGGAATGAAACTAATGTTCCTCCCTGCTGGCTCCTCCAAACAGCTCCAGGCGCAGTAGGACGGCCAGGTATAAAAGCCTGAACTGGCACAGCCTGTCTGTGGATAGGGAACGCTAAACCGCATGGTTTGTTGCTCCGTGCTTCCACCCAGAGCCGGCTGGCAGGTGCCAAGCTGCCAAGAGGCTGTGGGGCAGCCCCTGCCAGTGCAGCACAGCAAACCTGCCAGGAGCACCCACCCAGGTCAGCTTGGTTCAGCTGGGCTATGAACTGGTGTCTTCCACTGCAGTGACACCGGCTGCGACAGCCCACCACGTAATGTGTCACCTGCCACTGCAACACACTTTTCTCCAAAAGCCAGAGCCAGAGAACTGCCCCCAGAGACCTGAGAATGGAGACTCACAGAATCCTTTAGCACCTCAACAGAAAATAAGCTTGTGCCCTTTGCTTGTGGAGAACCTGTGGATTAGATGGTTTATTAAGACAGGAGAGTACACACAGCCAGGCACAGCTGGGAAATGGAGTGAATCCAGAGAGGTTACCCCAAATCCCACTCCTCAGTGACAGCAGAGTGCAGGAGCAGTGGGGAACAGGCAGGAGGCAGAGCTGTCCCCTCTCCAGAGGCAATGCACAGGGCAGACACACTCCACCGATGCACAGCTGCACCCCTGGTTGGGGGGAGGCAGGAAGCAAAAAAAAGGAAAAACAACTCTATCTGTTTAACTGGAGTATATCTCAATTGGAAACAGACATACATGAACACATGCCAGCCTGTTCTGAAAGCAGACAAGTTCAGTTAACATACATCTTGTCTGTGGATGAGGCTTAGAGTAGCTGGTAGTGTCCTATGAAAGGAAAGCCACTTTGGGAAACATGCTGTCTGCAGGATATCTGCGTCACCCTGGTCTTCTCCACCCTCCATTCCTTCAAACCTTCTGTACGGCTTCTCCTACGCAGGGAGCTACAAGCTCTAAACTGTTCACCTGCTGCAATGGCAGCTTGTGGCTGGAAGCTGACCCTGAAACAAGTCACAAATGTCCTTGCCTGTCACAGGAGTCCTGGGAGCAGGTCAGCTCCTAATCTTGTTTTCACCTCAGTGGTATGTTCTGCCCATGCTGCTGGACCAAGAGCTTTTCCTTTTGCTTCTGCCTCCCCCACAATCCCAGGGGGTGCCGAGGCCCCTCACCACATCCGCACTCCTGCCCCTTTGCTGCAGCACCCAGGGAGCAGGGAGAGGGCACTGACAGGAGATGGGGCAAAAGCTCTGTGGCAACCAGAGCCCTTTCATTACTGGTTGGTTTGCATCACTAGTAACCTCCTTTTGGGGGATTTTCATAGCTGCTGTCCCTTTTGGTTTGTTTCTCCAGGGGAAAGCAGGCAATCCAATGCTGGTTTGTTTTTAGGCAGTTGCACTTTGCATATTACTGTTATATATATTATTACTTTATACTTAAATTATCATTATTAATTTCACATTATAGGAAAAATACATTTGTTTGCCTTTTAAGTAAAGTGAATTGGGAATATTTTTCTTTAATAAAAAGAAGAAAAAAAAAAGAAAAAAACACATTCCTCTCTATTTTTTTGCCTAATTTTGAGCCTTGCAATGACTGATGCGGACAAGGCAGAAAGCAGGCAAGGAGAGGAAAGGCACACAAGCTGCCTGGATTGAGGAGATGGCTGAGCCTGGATGAAACACAGCAAACCACAAGTGCTGATACAACCCGCCCAGCACGAAAAAAAAGCCTTTTTTTCAGCTCAGTAGGTAAATGAAACATCGGGGGGTGGGGAAATCAATATTAAAAAAGTACAGAAAGTCTTCAAGGTTTCCCAGTAAAATCAAAGCCGAAAATATCTCATTTGGGGGGACAGAGCAAAACAATTAACACGATATAATCTCATTATTTTACTGTAGATCACACATTTTGTTAAAGTCATTATACCGTGGACATTTCCCTTTGGTGGGTATTTAAAAAAAAAAACAACACCAAACAAATGAGGATAGTAGATTACTTTTAAATAATAATAAAAAAAATAAAATAAAAAAATGGAAAAAGAAGAAAGAGACAAAACACCCTAAGATTATGTTGAAACAAAACATGTTGACATTTCTGAAGTGGAATGTGGGTTTTTTTTGAAAATGAAATTCAGTGTTTCTTCAAGTTTTTTCAGCTGAAGCTACTCAGAAGTACAGATGGGTGTGAATGTAGGAAAACATCGTTTTCCAGCTAATTTCCCCATCTGAGGAAGAGGAGGCTGACTCCACAGCTGATAAGCAATGGGTGTTAATATTGACTTTAAGGGCACGTTGCTAGTACTGTCACTTCCAGCCAAGTGTCTCCAGCGAAAAATGGCCAGATCCACGTTGAAAATATTCCTGCTGAGGAACGGGTCATATCCCTCTCCTCTGGCATGACAACACGCGGCTTTATGTAAGGGAAAGCCAACCCTTCCTGCAGTACGGCCCCGCTCCCGCTGCCCCTCGGGGCTGCCCCCTTCCCCGCCGAGAGCGGAAGCCCCGTTCCCGGCGTGGAACAGCGCAAGGAGGGATGGGGGACTCAAAAAACGAGGGCGGGGGATGCAGGGGCGCCCGGCGGGCAGCCCGGCTGCCGGGGGAGCCCCGCAGCCCCTCGGTGCCCGGACCGACGGCAACCACCCACCCCCCGCGCCCGCAGGAGAGGGAACCCGCTCCCCCGCACCGCGGAGCGCGCAGGTACGTGCGGGCGCACACGCGGAGGCGGCAGATCCGCGCGTACGTGTGACCCGGGAAGCGAGGGAGGGACAGAGGCACAGGAGCGAAAGACGCGGGCAGCGGGATGGGAAGGAGGGGGCAGGAAAGGCGGGGAGGGCAGCTGCGCGCGCACCCGGCGGGCCGGCCGCGCCTGTTGCATCAGACGGGGCGGGCGGGGCCGCGCTCCGCCCTCCCCTCCCCTCCCCCGGCTCTTCCCTCCCCCGCCCCGCCCGGCCCGGCCCGCCCCGCCGAGCGATGCCAGGCGCAGGAAAGTAGCGAGGCAAGGTTGCCTCCAGCCGCCCAAGGAGGAAACGCTGCGGCGAGGAGGAGGAGGAGGAGGAGGAAGAAGGAGGAGGAGGGGAGGAAATAAAATTTAAAAATTCGACCCCGCTGCGCAGGCCCGGGCCGGCACCACCTCAGTTCCCCGCAGGGCCGCGGCGGTGTGGGTCGCGGGGCTCTGCCGCCGCAACGAGCAGCCCCAGCCCCGGGGGGAGGAGAACGCGCTCTCCCCGCCGCGGAGCAGGGGGCGCGGGGCGGGTCTGGGCGCTCGTCACCCTCCCCCCCTTGTTCCGGGTGGGGCGGCGGGGGATGTTCCCCCCCTTCTGGCGCTGGCTCCGCGCATCTCCCGGGGGTCACCGGGGAGGAGGAGGCGGGGGCGGGTGGTGCCGCTCCCCCGGGGGGGCGCGATGGCGGCGGGGGCGGCCCCAGGTGAAAGGGGCGTCGAGCGCGGCCCTGGGCTGCCGCGCGGGGCGAGAAGCCCCATCGATCGGCCGCGGCAACAACAGCAACAACAAAAGAAAAAAAAATAATTAAAAATAATAGCGGGGAGGCGGTCAGAGGGCACATCCAAACCCTACATGACGGAGAGGCGGGCGGGACCCCATCCCGGGGGCTGCGGTGGCCCCCCCGCCCCACTCCTTGCCTCCGTCCCCCCGCCCGAGGGGGTGGTTTGGCTTTCGCCAGCCGCGGGGATAGGCCGGCTCGGGGAGGCGCCGCTATTTATTTTCCATCGAGATCACTTTGTTCGTGCTGGGGGGAGAAAAAAAAAAAACCACCACGTAACTTTTTTTTTTTTTTCATTTTCGCGAGTGTTTTCCACGTTTACTGGTTTGAGCTTCGCGCAACCCCCGCACACTGCGATGGAGTCACTCCGCGGGGGGCAGGAGGGACGGGATAGCAGAGCGCTGGGGGGCGGAGGGCAGGGTGTCCAGCGATCCCTCGCAGCCGGCGGAGGAGCGAAAGTCCGTGGCCAGCGCCGGCCGTGCCCGCTCCCTCCTCTCTGCCCTGCTCTGCCCGAGCCGGGGGCCGACACTGGAACGGGGCTGGCGGCGGGGGTCTCGCTGCCCTCTCCCCGTCCCTCCCCACCGCCAGGCCGGCACAGCCCCGCGTTCCCGGGGAGGTTTCGGAGCGAGGGCGAGCCCGGGCGCGGCCGGAATAAACAACAGGATCGCGTTGCACCGAGGAGGGGGAAGGACCTCGCGCTGGGCTGTACTCCCCCCTCCGCCTCCGTTTTGTTCATTTACGTGTTTATTTCTCGCAAGCCCTGGGGTTGAGAACGCCCCCTCCCCGCATCGCCGGGGCGGTGAGGAGCGGAGGGCAGCGGGGAGGGGGACGCTCGCACCTTGCCGGGCGTGGCGGGCAAGGCCGGGCAGTACCGACCCCCTTCGGGCGTCCGCGCCCCCTCCTCCACCCTCCGGTGCATCCATCGCTTTTCTCCGACGGTGCCTGGCCCTCCGCATCTCTCCCGATGCTGGCCCTCCGCATCTCTCCCGGTGCTGAGATGAGGCGGTGGGGATCCGGGGCGCCAGTGGCGGGGCCGGGCGGGACGGGGGGCGGCCGCTGCCGGCACCAGCATCTGCTGGGACAGGGGTGTGCGAGGCGCCATCTTTGAGAGCCGTGGCCGCGGCTGCTGAGGGGGAATACCCCGGGGCTCCCGCAGGGCCGGCGGAGAGGAGGATGCTGCCGGCCCGCGCCCCCCGAGAGCTCCGCCGGGAGCGGGAGAAGGAGGGCAACCCCGGGAATCCGGTGGCTCTCTGGCCCCGTCCCGGAAGGTGCTCATTTGGGCTCGAGTTTCAAGCCTTAGGAGTCAAACGACTAAGTGCGCGAAATACATCGAAATACCTTTTCTTTCTGTCTCAAAAAAAAAAAAAACCCAAACCAAAAAAACAACCAACAAAAAAACCCCCACAAACAAACCAAAACCTACACAACCAAAACAACAAAAAAAACAACCCCAAAACCATTATGACACAGGAAATTCCACTCTTTTGCATTAAGAGGGCACATCATCCCCAGTTATCACAGAGGAGACTCAGAATCATCTAGAGGTTGGAAAAGCCCTCTTCTCTCTTAAGATCTATTGAGTCCAACTGTTAACCCAGCACTGCTAAGTCGACCACTAAACCATGTCCCCAAGTGCCACATCTACAGGCATGGCAAGAAATGGTATCGTTGCACTAAGGGTGCTGCATCCCTTACTGTCACCTGCACTAGAGACACATGAAAAGATACCCAAAGGAAAACTGCTGTTATTTCTTGAAGGAGTCTTGTTTCCTCCAGTGCCAGGCTGAGGGAGGTTGAAACACACACTAATGAAGACCATATTTCTTATATATGGCAGTTTTCTTTATTGATTGCTTGATGTGAAACAATATCAATCTGGATTTTTTTTTTCCCCCACGCATTACAAAAAAAATTAAATTGGCTCAGTCTGCAATCTTTTAAGCACAGCCATATTAATTATCAGAAAAAGGAAAAAAAAATGAACTCCCCCACAAAAACCCTCTAAAAAGTCTACCAAATAGAGCATTTACAAATGCACAAAAACATGCCGCTTTGGCTTAATGGGGAAAAATATTGTCTTCTAGATTAAAAAAAAAAAAAATCTTTTAACATAAATAAGTTAGTATAATTTCTCAGTGTCTTTACAGAGTTATGTACACAGGTACACTTCAAACTTTTTTTTTTTTTATTTTTACATACAGGTACACAGGCAACGTAGAAATACTGTTTAAAGATGTAGTATCCCTTTTCCCTTCACACACAAACACTTCGGGAAGTGGGTCAGATCAGAAAACAATATTCAAGATTCAGAGCAAAAGACCTCCAGATTAGGTAAAAAAAAAAAAATGAAACAAAGAAACAAATAATAATAATAAAAAAAACCAACACAGAAAATCAGGCAATATAATCAGGTGGGATGATTTTACACAACTTTTTCAGGCATTCCATTTTGGTATATGGATTTGAGGCTGGGGGGGAACTTTTGCTACCATATAATGGAATCATCACAGCTCCCACCTCTTCAGCTTAATGCTGTAGAAAGAAACTTCACAAGCAGCCTATAATAATCGGCTCTGAACAGGGTCACCCCGATGATACATTAAACAAAAAAAAAAAAAAAAGGAGAGAAAAACACTGCAGACCCACTTAAAGGGACAATACATCTTTAAGTAATAAAAAACCTACACTGCTTCTCTTCAGAGATTTATTTGCTTGCTAGATTGTGAAAGCAAGTTCCAATCGGTCACCCTCTTACAGTCCCTCCCCCCTCCCAACAAGTTTTATGTGCTACATAGTGTAAAAACTATATACACAGGTAGTACAATGAAGCAAAAGGAAACACCTAATTGCACAATGCTACATCCAATGCTTTTAGAGGCAGATCTTTTAAGAGTGCCTAAAATTTAGTGTTGTTTGCTTTCTGTTGATGTTGTTTTGTTGTTGGTTTTGTTTTTTTCTCAGTGCTTGTACAGGACACCTCCATCCAACGGAGATCGGCGATATGTATTTTTCTTTTCCACTACAACTTTACATCTTTCTCGCTTCATCGCCCCCCGCCGCACCCGACGAACGAGGACGCGCACATCCTCCGCTCTGCAACGGGGTGGGGAAAGGAATTAAAAAAAAAAAAAAAGAAGACGACGACGACGAGGGAGAAAGTGATTAGAAAACATCGAAAAGAAACGCGATCCGGGGCGCAACTGGTTCAAACCGACACCGCATCCCCGGGGCGGGCGGGCCCAGCCCGGGCGGGGCCCCCGCCGCCGCCCCGTCGGGCCGGGCTGGGCCGGGGCCGTGCTACCCGCACCCCCAGCCGGCCCTGGCCCTTTTCACCCCTCGGCTGGGAAAGCGGGGGCGGCGGGACCCCTCCTTCTCCCCCCCCGCCCCCTCCAAGACAAAAAAAAAAACAACAAAAAAAAAGTGGGCGGTAGTAGCGGCATTCGCATGGCCGCGCAGGCTGCCGCGCTCCGCCACGGCTCACCCCAGCGGGACTAATTTGTTGCAACTTCTGCTTTACAGCTTAATCTCTTTCTGCACAATCGCAAATCGTTTTTGTAAACCTCGCTGCTAACCTCGGCTCCCAAACCGCCGGCGCAATTTACCAACTCTCCCCGCCCCAGCCCTCGCCTTAAAACAAAAACAACAAGAAGGGGGGGTAGGGAAAAAAATACAACACACAACACAACACAGCTCCCATTAACCCGCTCCCTTCCCTCTGCCAGCCTCTAAAACAGAGCCAACACACACACACACACACACACACACACACACACACACACAAAAGAATAAAAATAGCCAACCCAAAAGCAAAAAACCAAGAAAAAAAGAAAACAACCTTGCGCTGCTCGGATTTTAAGAAAGTGCCCGGATTCCCCTTAGACCAAACTTTTTGACTTGTGGCCGCGATATGCGACGGCAAGGCTGCCACTGGAGGTGAAAAAGCCTCGGGGGCGGGGGACACAGGAAGCTCCCCTAAATCCCCTGGCATCTGCCATGATGCATCAGCCGCGTTTCAAACTGCGTCCCTCCACCCGCACGGTCCTTGGGAAAGGGCCCTACCTGCCTCCAGTCCCAATCCCGGAGGAGGGAGGGAGGGAATGCAGGGTCAGTCCCACCGCGACCGGGGCTCGCACTGCCCCTGCCCCATCCCCCCGGCGCTGCGGAGCCCAGCGCAGCGGTTCGCTCCTTGTTTTGTTCTTTCCAAGCCCTGCGCCTCCCACTCCCCACCTTCTAAAACACACCCATCCCCGAGCGCTTGGGGAAAGCCACCCTTCCTCGGAGAAAACACCCCTCAGCGAGCCCACAGGGGCCCGAAGCGCCCCCCCAGCCCCTTACAGACTCGGGATAGCCCCTCGGTCACCCTTTCTTTCCCTTATTTGCATCCTAATGCTAGATCCTAAAGGGAACCTACCTAAACGCTTTACGTTTGATGTCTTCTCGGGCTTGATTTCTTGGGTGTTTGCTCCACTGAACTGGCACTGGGGGAGTCTTCTGAAACCTCTTCTTCTGTTGTGTTGGCTCTTTTATTTTGAGGAGAGGAATCTAGGAGGGGAAGATTAAAAACGGGCGGGGGAGCGATATTAAAATATTTTCCTTCCAGATGTTTTCTCGGCATCCAGGGGGGATAGATGGAGCCGAGGGGGGAACATTACCGGATCCCCAAGTCAGGTCGGCTACGTGAAGCGAGGAGGGGGAGGGGAGATGGGCTTCTCTCTAGGTAAGAGATCCAAGTTCCCTCTTTTCGGCTAAAATCCGTATTCGTCTTTTGCTGAGCACTGTGAACCTCCTCCCACCTGGGCAAGAGGCCGGGTCCCTGCAGAGGGGCGGCGAGGGGTCGGGAGAAATGACCCACATCTAAGGGCTCTTCCTCGCAAATCATCTACCGGCTCCCACTCAATGCGGGACCCCCCGGGACTGCAAACAGTACCCGAGCTTTTTTAGGGGGCGGGGGAGGGAGGGGGGCACGCCGAGCCGGTGCCCAGCGGGGCACAGCCCACCGTACCCGGGCCACGCGTGGCAGGGGCGAAGGCGCCGGGAGCCCCGGCGCTGACACGAGTGGGGCGCGGAGCTGAGCGCTGTCGCTTTCGCGGGGGTACGTTACCATCGGCCGCGGGTCTTTTCCTCTGCCCAGTGCATTGCTCTGCTAAGTCCGTCTGATTTTCTGAAACATCAGTCTTTTGAACTACACAGTGAGTGTCCTCTGAGATTCCCTGAGAACCGACAAAAACCACGGTTTGGCAATTCCCGTTTACATCCAAACTCTGGCGGCCGGAGGACTTGCAGACGGCTTTCCGTAGCCGGGGGGGTCTGAAGTAGAAGTCGGGCGAGCTCCCCTTCTCCACGGCTTGCCATTCGTACCTGCCTTCAAGCGGCTTGTGATTCTGGAAATCGAAATTCCACTTCCTCTGGCATGCCTCCTCCATCTCCTGCAGGTGCTTCTTCAACTCCCTGTTTAACTCTTCGTGATTCACCGGCCCGAAAAGATTCCTGCACGCTGACGGCTTCGGGTACTCCGACTGCCTGGCCTCCATGCGCTCCAGGGTAGGGCTCCCATTAGAAATACGGACGTTTGACATCTCCCTGCTCCCTCTTGCTCCAGGCGGCGGTTGTGCTCGCTGCTCTCTCTCCTCCGGCCGCCGCCTCTCCGCTGCCCTTTATTTCCCGGCGCCCAGCGGCTCCTCTCCGCGCCTCCTCTCCGCGCTGCCCCGCGCTGCGGCCCCGCCTCGGCCCCGCTCGCCCTCGGCCCGCGGAGAAGGGGCGAGGAGGCGCCCTTGCATAAGCGCCTGCCCAGGGATGAGCCCCGAGAGCCGGCGGTGCCGCCGCCGGGGAGCCCCGGGCGGTGGAGGAGCGGTGCGGGGGGAGCAGCAGGCGGAGCGCGGCGCTGCCCTCCGCGGTGCCGACCCGCCGGCGATGCCGATCGCGATGGCCCTGCCGCTCGCACCGCCGCCGCCGCGTAGTAAAAGCGAGACGGAAAAAAACAAGAGGAGACGAGCCCTTTTCTGGGTTGCCCAATATGGCGATTGAAGGGAGGCTGACGAAGAAGAAATTGATTGACAGGACGAGTCTATTTAAACAGCCCGGCCGAGCCATTGGTTACGGCGGCGGGCACCGCCCCGTCGGCCCGGCCCTACCTCGTCGCCGCCGCCGGCTCTAAAGGTGGGACGGGACGAACCGGCTGCTGCCTCGCCGGGCCGAGCCGAGCCGAGCCCGGCCGAGCCGAGCCCAGCGGATCCGAGCCCAGCGGAGCCGAGCCGAGCCGCGGGGAAGGTGGGGGACGAAGACCGGGAGCGATGGACAAAGAGAGAGAAACGGGAAGGCACCGCGGGTCCCGCTCTCCTTCACCCCTCCGCAAAGCCCGGGCCCGGCGGGGTTTGTGCCCACCACCTCCCAAAAACACCTACCCCATCCCGCTGCTTGCCCTAGCGGCCTAAGAAGTGGTGGCGTTTTGATTCAGTGCTGTGACAGAAGTCTCCCCATCGCTCTGGCTTCTCTGGGTTGGGCTCTAGCGACACATCCCCTCCGAGGTCCAAGGCTGGGGGCAAACTCGGGCCAAGTGGGGGAGCTGGCCACCCCGCGGCATGCAGGGGAGACCAGCATCCCGACCCGCAGCACTGTGACACCACTGGTTGCCTAAATGGGCTGGTAGCTCCCAGAGCCGAGAGGCTCACCTCTTACTGCTTTCTCGGCAAAGAAAGGGACTAGGTGAAGAAATGGCCCTAAAACAACCTCTGCTGGGATTTCAGATGTCAGCAAGCAGGGGAAAGAAAACAAAAACATTGGGGTTTGTCCTGCTTGTGTGCTCAAAAGTTTAGATGAGCCAAGAGTCACAGCCAGGGATTTTTTAAGCAAGTTCCTTTCATTGTTACAGCAGGTGTGATGAAGATAAGAGCAACAGTGTCCTGCTCTCTGCCCCAGTGTCTCCAGCCCCTTCCACAGCCGTCTTCCCTCACCAGGCAGGGCAGCCCCCTCAATGTGTTGTGGGACACTGTGGGTTCTTTCAGGCACCAAAGGTTTTGATGCTTCCAGGGGCCCAGATCCTGCACCTGAATCTTTGGAGGGCCCTGAAGGCTTTTCACACCAATCCATCTGGCCAGGTCTCCTCTGCAAGCAGAGCAACCCTGTTCAAATTTTGCTTTGGGCAGGGGGCAGGGGCATACCAGTGACAAGCTATCTCAACAAGGCAGGGGTCAACACAATTGGGTTTTACTGGCTGAGAGGAGAGTCAACTGATTTGGCCTTGAAGACATGGGAGTTTTTACCCTGTCCTGTACTTACACAGACTTACTCTAGTTTAGAGTCTACAGTTTTGATGGGCCACTGAAACCTTTGCTGCAGTTGCTCTTCTAAACTGAACACGCTGGAGAGGGGGCACAGCCATTACACAGCGCTCAAGCCCAGGCCACAGCAGTCTGCAGGCCTTCATCAGACTCGAGGTAGTCACCTCCAGCTTCTGCTCACACCACTCACCAGAGTAATCTCAGTATCGTCAGACCCGAGTTCAAAAAAATTATGTGCACAGGCAAAAGAAAAAAAGAATACAAATGAGATTAGTTTAAAAACCACAAGGTTGAAATATAATATTAGCCATGTTATTTTGTATTTGTATGCTGGGTTTTTTAGTACTTGGAAATTGTTTTCCAGCTCCTCTCAGCAACCACAAGTCCTAGCAATTCACTTGCAGAAAATCAACACTGACATTCACATGTCTGCAGGACCTGAGAATTTTTTTTTGAAGTTGCAAGTCCATGATAAAACTGTGTCAGCTGGAAAAGTGGGGCCTACATCTTCTGTATTTGCAGGATTTCATCTTCATTTCTCTGTGCTTTCCTGTCTTTGACTTCAGTTGCCACCAGCAAGGTAGTTTCATTTCAAACTTCATTTTCTGTCAGGTGTGGGACACTGAGGGTTTTTTGTTGATCTACACAAAAGAGTTGTAACAAAGTGATCTGCAAAATATGTCTGGGTGCTCCCTGAGGATGTCCATCCTGCTGCCCTGCCGGGAGCTTGCCTGCTAGTAACATGCTGAAGGTCCCACCACTGACTCCTTAGGTGAAGAGTTCCCAGTGTCTGCTCCCTGTGAGTCATTGCTTGTCTCCCTAGTCCACAAAAAAAAGGCAAACCCCTTGCCCTGTAGGATGATGACATTGTACCAGAGCAGAAACATATAGCAGGAAAAAGAAAAAAAAAATGTGAGGAGGGTGTAAAACACTGGAAAAGACTCCATGCCTCACAGGTAAACCACCAGGAACTAAACGGCAGTGCAACAGAGCCCTGATTTATCTGTAGCCTTTGGAAAAGAAAAAAAAACCCCAAGTTACTGTAGGACAAGAACCTTCTGGGTTTTGTTTTTTTTAAAGTCTCTCCCCTTAGCACAAGGGCCTGGGACTGAGTTCCTGGATGCTGTACAAGTATATTGAGCACGAATAATTAAATCCAAAGAGGCGGAGGAGAGGGGTGGGGGAGGAGAAGGGGGGCGAGAATAATTTAAGCCACTGATGGAAGCAACAGAGAAAATGAAAGAGGAGTGGTCTGGCCCTTGGCTTATCCCTCTATCCTTCTCTAGCACCCTCCCTTGCTCTCCGAGGGGCTGGGACGAGGGAAAGGGGGAGGGGGTGTACCCCCGCAGCCGTGGTAGCTGCTCGCCTTCCCGCGGGCAGCGCAGCCCCCAGCCCGCGCGGCCGAAAACGATGGGGTCGCGCTGGGACAAATGATCAGGAAAGGGGTTAAAATCGCATCCGCATCCCTGGAGCATCCGCGGCCGCGCTCCGGGCTCGGGTCTGCCCCCACGTCTCTTTCGGCTCGTCCCCCCTTCACTTCGATGCGGTCTCGTCATTCCACCTTAAATCGCTGCGGCTGGAAAGGAAAAAAAAAGGCTGTGTCTGCAGCGACCTTGCCATGATCTAAAGTGTTTTGTTTACAGTCAGGCACCCCCGATGGCTGCAGCAAATCGGGAGAGAGTCAGGCGCCCGCCTGTAGTAGCAGTGAAGCGTGGAAAAAAAAAATACAGGAAAAAAATATACTCGAGAGTCCCGGAGTAAAGCTGTGGAAAGATCAGAGCGCCATCGTCTTGCAAAAGAGGGGCACAGCAGTGGGGCTGCGCGGGGAGGCGTTGCGTGGTGTGCGGGGTGGGGATAAGGAGGGGGGCGAGAACTGGAGCGCCCTCGTAAAGCTCCAGCCTCCTCATCGCCGGTTTTCCCTCGCTCTGTGGCCGTTTAAGCTGAAGATGCAGCCAATCAAAGATCGGAGGAGAGGATTAGAGAAAGAAAGGAAAACAAACAACAAAACCCAAACCCCAAACAAAACTTGGGGGAGTGAACCAGGAAGGAGGGAGGAGTGTTTACAGGGAGGTCCGGGCGAAGAATGTCCTGGCTCCTCTAACAGCGTCTGAACACCCTGTCCCCTCTCTTCCCACTACCCTTCTCCTCTCTCTTGTTTGGGCTTTTCCACTGGCAGAGTCGCTTGCTGTTTTTCTTTCCTCCAGAATCGCTTAGGCAAGCTTTCTGTCTTCTTTTTGGCCACCTTCCTTTCCCAGCACTGTATAGGGCTCTCAAGTGAATCAGCAAAGCACATCTGAACTGCACACATAAAGCGTCTGGGTTGCTTGGGATTTTAAATATTCCCTTGCAAATAGAGGGGAAATTGGGAATAATACCTCAGCTCCTCCGCAGGATTTGTCTTCTGAAATTGAGGTTAAAGAAGGCAGGGACATAGCATGACCCATTTGAAAGCTGGAGGCTTGAGGAAGTTTGCTCCTAACACACCTTAGCTGCTACTGAGCCAATGCTGTTTTCACAACTCGCCAGTTTTTCAAGCAAATGCTGATTTCTTCAAGTGATGTGGGGTAAAGCCACCATGACATTCGAGGTGCAGGCCCCAAAAATTCACCTTAGTACACTGGGAATATTCATAACGTGCTTAACAGGAACCTTTCTGGGCAGGATTAGGGCCCAATGACGTTCAGCAGCAGGGACCATCAGGAAGGAAAGAACTATTTCAGTTTACAAAGGCCGTGGGACATAATCCAGCAGTGTCCAGGAGCAGCCAAGCAGGGCTAAGAGATGCCACCCTCCTCTGCAAGTGGAGTTCGAGACCTTTTGTTCATTTGATGTAAACTCTAGAGGGAGCCTAAGGACAGAGATCAGACCAGCGCCAGGACTCAGCCTCCCTCCTGACAGCATCCCCACTGCCAGCCTGGGCTGTCCCCCCACTCTCATCCCTGCTGCCTGGCACTTCTGGGGACCTCTTCTCTCCTTTTCCCTCACTGCAGGTGGGGAACAGATGTGCCCAGGGATGTGGGCCCTGTCACACACCTGCACAAACCTTGGCTGGGCTCAGGGTATGAGGACAGGTTCAGGGGATTTTGAGAGGGTGCTGGCTGCGGGTACAGCTTGGGGGTGTCCTTAATGGGATTGGTTTTAAAAAGCAGGTAATCTGTCAGAAATGCCTTCTCTGTGCTATAACTCTAGGGCAGGTTATACAGTTATGTCTGCAGGAGATACAGGTTAAATTATTAGCACTGAAAGTACTCATTCTTTTCTCTTTGGAGCTTACTGGTTGTCACCAGCCTTCCACTGACTTGCTAAAGAAGAAGTCCTTCTAAAATACCCTGATTTTATTTCAGGGAAGACTCCTGGTATGGCTCAGACAATTATCTTTTTTCATTTTGTTTGAAGTATAAAATAAGAGTGAGCTTAAACTACTCTTGAAGCAGCTGAAGCCAGCAGCAGTGCACCCTTCTGTAATGAACTTTTTCTTCTTTACACCAGGGACAAGGAAGAGGATGTTCATATGCACTCACTAAAAATAAATACATACACTCACACATGCTAATGTTGAGTTATCCCAGCAAACACTGCTATTGGAAAAGTGAGGCTTAAATCAGTAAATTGATTGCTTGCTGTAAACTGACCTAATTTCTCTGAAGAAAACACACCATATGAATGAAAGCATTTTCAATCCAGTCTAGCTCCATCTGTGTAAGACTTTGTAATGGACTGATTAGAAGATGGAGTCTGCTTCTCCATTGCCTCGAGGATGGAGCTAAATAGCCTTGCTGCCACAGCAGAAAAAAAAAAAAAAGATAAAAAGTTGTTACAATCAAGAGCACAGCAAGGACTTACTCTCCCAAATAAGGTATGTCAGGCAGATCTTGCTTGGAGACTGAGGAACCAGCCAATGGACACTCAGGGCCCATCTTGGTACCAGGCACACTGAGCTTGGATACTGCTGAAATGGCCAACGGGCATCCGAGGGCTACCTCAGCAAGGCTGTGCCCGGGTGACTGCTGGGGGACTGTGCCACTCTGTTACCCTGCCTGCCGGTTTACCCCTCGAAGGCTACAAGGTGACCAGGGAGGAAGCCCGAGGAGATCTACCAGCTTGCAAGCCAGCAGTACTTCATGCTGGTGCTAACTCCTGTCCTGTGCTTCTAACAACTACCCTTAGCTTTTCCGAGTTTTCTATCTTCCTTCTTTCCCTCTGATCTTTTGTGTTACAAAATAAAGTTGAATTATCATTTTGGGATCCAACGTCTGGCCTTGTTTGTGCCTTAATCTCGCTTATGGGAATGTTTTAGAACCTGGTTCCCCTGTGCATCTAAGCGGATCGGAACAGAATTCCCACCCAATACATCACTTAAACTATGCCACTTTGTTAGAATAGCAAGTTTTTAACATAAGAATCTTAACTAAAGGTTTCTCGTGGCAGCTAAATTTCCCTTCCCAAACCTTCCCTTCCCAAACCTTCCCTACCCAAACCTTCCCAAACCTTCCCTTCCCAAACCTTCCCTTCCCAAACCTTCCCTTCCCAAACCTTCCCTTCCCAAATCTTCCCTTCCCGTCCCAAACCTTCCCTTCCCAAACCTTCCCTTCCCAAACCTTCCCTTCCCGTCCCAAACCTTCCCTTCCCAAACCTTCCCTTCCCTTCCCAAACATTCCCTTCCCAAACCTTCCCTACCCAAACCTTCCCTTCCCATCCCAAACCTTCCCTTCCCAACCCTTCCCTTCCCAAACCTTCCGGTCCCAAACCTTGCCTTCCCAAACCTTCCCTTCTCAAACCTTCCCTTCCCAAACCTTCCCTTCCCAAACCTTCCCTTCCCAAAACTTCCCTTCCCGAACCTTCCCATCCTAAACCGTCCCTTCCCAACCCTTCCCTTCCCAAACCTTCCGGTCCCAAACCTTCCCTTCCCAAACCATCCTTTCCCAAACCTTCCCTTCCCAAACCTTCCCAAAACCTTCCCTTCCCAAACCTTCCCTTCCCAAACCTTCCCTTCCCAAACCTTCCCAAACCTTCTCTTCCTAAACCTTCCCAAACCATCCCAAACCTTCTCTTCCTAAACCTTCCCAAACCTTCCCAAACCTTCCCAAACCTTCCCTTCCCAAACCTTCCCTTCCCAAACCCTCCCTTCCCAAACCTTCCCTTCCCAAACCATCCCTTCCCAAACCTTCCCTTCCAAAACCTTCCCTTCGCAAACCTTCGCAAACCTTCCCAAACCTTCCCAAACCTTCCCTTCCCAAACCTTCCCAAACCTTCCCAAACCTTCCCAAACCTTCCCTTCTCAAACCTAACCTTCCCTTCCCGTCCCAAACCTTCCCGTCCCAAACCTTCCCGTCCCAAACCTTCCCTTCCCAAACCTTCCCAAACCTTCCCTTCCCAAACCTTCCCCTTCCCAAATCTTCCCAAACCTTCCCCTCCCCAAACCTTCCCCTTCCCAAACCTTCCCAAACCTTCCCAAACCTTCCCAAACCTTCCCAAACCTTCCCTTCCCAAACCTTCCCTTCCCAAACCTTCCCTTCCCAAACCTTCCCGTCCCAAACCTTCCCTTCCCTTCCCAAACATTCCCTTCCCAAACCTTCCCTACCCAAACCTTCCCTTCCCATCCCAAACCTTCCCTTCCCATCCCAAACCTTCCCTTCCGAACCCTTCCCTTCCCAAACCTTCCGGTCCCAAACCTTGCCTTCCCAAACCTTCCCTTCCCAAACCTTCCCAAACATTCCCAAACCTTCCCATACCTTCCCTTCTCAAACCTTCCCTTCCCAAACCTTCCCTTCCCAAACCTTCCCTTCCCAAACCTTCCCTTCCCAAACCTTCCCAAACCTTCTCTTCCTAAACCTTCCCAAACCTTCCCAAACCTTCCCAAACCTTCCCTTCCCAAACCTTCCCTTCCCAAACCCTCCCTTCCCAAACCTTCCCTTCCCAAACCATCCCTTCCCAAACCTTCCCTTCCCAAACCTTCCCTTCCCAAACCTTCCCAAACCTTCCCAAACCTTCCCTTCCAAAACCTTCCCAAACCTTCCCTTCCAAAACCTTCCCAAACCTTCCCCAAACCTTCCCAAAACTTCCCAAACTTTCCCTTCCCAAAACTTCCCAAACCTTCCCCAAACCTTCCCAAAACTTCCCAAACCTTCCCTTCCAAAACTTCCCACACCTTCCCTTCCCAAACCTTCCCAAACCTTCCCCAAACTTCCCAAAACGTCCCAAAACTTCCCTTCCCAAAACTTCCCTTCCCAAAACTTCCCTTCCCAAAACTTCCCTTCCCAAAACTTCCCTTCCCAAACCTTCCCAAACCTTCCCTTCCCAAACCTTCCCTTCCCGAACCTTCCCTTCCCGAACCTTCCTGTCCTAAACCTTCCCTTCCCAAACCTTCCCTTCCCAAACCTTCCCAAACCTTCCCACACCTTCCCTTCCCAAACCTTCCCAAACCTTCCCAAACCTTCCCTTCCCAAACCTTCTCAAACCTTCCCAAACCTTCCCTTCCCAAACCCTCCCTTCCCAAACCTTCCCTTCCCAAACCTTCCCTTCCCAAACCTTCCCTTCCCAAACCTTCCCAAACCTTCCCAAACCTTCCCGTCCCAAACCTTCCCTTCCCAAACCTTTCCAAACCTTCCCCAAACTTCCCAAAACTTCCCAAACCTTCCCTTCCTAAAACTTCCCACACCTTCCCTTCCCAAACCTTCCCAAACCTTCCCCAAACTTCCCAAAACTTCCCAAACCTTCCCTTCCCAAACCTTCCCTTCCCTTCCCAAACCTTCCCTTCCCACACCTTCCCTTCCCAAACCTTCCCAAACCTTCCCAAACCTTCCCAAACCTTCCCTTCTCAAACCTAACCTTCCCTTCCCGTCCCAAACCTTCCCGTCCCAAACCTTCCCGTCCCAAACCTTCCCTTCCCAAACCTTCCCAAACCTTCCCTTCCCAAACCTTACCTTCCCAAACCTTCCCTTCCCAAACCTTCCCCTTCCCAAACCTTCCCAAACCTTCCCAAACCTTCCCTTCCCAAACCTTACCTTCCCAAACCTTTCCTTCCCAAACCTTCCCAAAACTTCCCTTCCCAAACCTTCCCTTCCTAAACCTTCCCTTCCCTAACATTCCCTTCCCAAACCTTCCCTTCCCAAACCTTCCCTTCCCAAATCTTCCCTTCCCGTCCCAAACCTTCCCTTCCCAAACCTTCCCTTCCCAAACCTTCCCTTCCCGTCCCAAACCTTCCCTTCCCAAACCTTCCCTTCCCTTCCCAAACCTTCCCTACCCAAACCTTCCCTTCCCATCCCAAACCTTCCCTTCCCATCCCAAACCTTCCCTTCCCATCCCAAACCTTCCCTTCCCAACCCTTCCCTTCCCAAACCTTCCGGTCCCAAACCTTGCCTTCCCAAACCTTCCCTTCTCAAACCTTCCCTTCCCAAACCTTCCCTTCCCAAACCTTCCCTTCCCAAAACTTCCCTTCCCGAACCTTCCCGTCCTAAACCGTCCCTTCCCAACCCTTCCCTTCCCAAACCTTCCGGTCCCAAACCTTCCCTTCCCAAACCTTCCTTTCCCAAACCTTCCCTTCCCAAACCTTCCCAAAACCTTCCCTTCCCAAACCTTCCCTTCCCAAACCTTCCCTTCCCAAACCTTCCCAAACCTTCTCTTCCTAAACCTTCCCAAACCTTCCCAAACCTTCCCTTCCCAAACCTTCCCTTCCCAAACCCTCCCTTCCCAAACCTTCCCTTCCCAAACCATCCCTTCCCAAACCTTCCCTTCCAAAACCTTCCCTTCCCAAACCTTCGCAAACCTTCGCAAACCTTCCCAAACCTTCCCAAACCTTCCCTTCCCAAACCTTCCCAAACCTTCCCAAACCTTCCCAAACCTTCCCTTCTCAAACCTAACCTTCCCTTCCCGTCCCAAACCTTCCCGTCCCAAACCTTCCCGTCCCAAACCTTCCCTTCCCAAACCTTCCCAAACCTTCCCTTCCCAAACCTTCCCCTTCCCAAATCTTCCCAAACCTTCCCCTTCCCAAACCTTCCCCTTCCCAAACCTTCCCAAACCTTCCCAAACCTTCCCAAACCTTCCCTTCCCAAACCTTACCTTCCCAAACCTTCCCTTCCCAAACCTTCCCGTCCCAAACCTTCCCTTCCCTTCCCAAACATTCCCTTCCCAAACCTTCCCTACCCAAACCTTCCCTTCCCATCCCAAACCTTCCCTTCCCATCCCAAACCTTCCCTTCCCAACCCTTCCCTTCCCAAACCTTCCGGTCCCAAACCTTGCCTTCCCAAACCTTCCCTTCCCAAACCTTCCCAAACATTCCCAAACCTTCCCATACCTTCCCTTCTCAAACCTTCCCTTCCCAAACCTTCCCTTCCCAAACCTTCCGGTCCCAAACCTTCCCTTCCCAAACCTTCCCTTCCCAAACCTTCCCAAACCATCCCAAACCTTCCCAAGCCTTCCGAAACCTTCCCTTCCCAAACCCTCCCTTCCCAAACCTTCCCTTCCCAAACCTTCCCTTCCCAAACCTTCCCAAACCTTCTCTTCCTAAACCTTCCCAAACCTTCCCAAACCTTCCCAAACCTTCCCTTCCCAAACCTTCCCTTCCCAAACCTTCCCTTCCCAAACCTTCCCTTCCCAAACCATCCCTTCCCAAACCTTCCCTTCCCAAACCTTCCCAAACCTTCCCAATCCTTCCCTTCCAAAACCTTCCCAAACCTTCCCTTCCAAAACCTTCCCAAACCTTCCCGTCCCAAACCTTCCCTTCCCAAACCTTCCCAAACCTTCCCCAAACTTCCCAAAACTTCCCAAACCTTCCCTTCCCAAAACTTCCCACACCTTCCCTTCCCAAACCTTCCCAAACCTTCCCCAAACTTCCCAAAACGTCCCAAAACTTCCCTTCCCAAAACTTCCCTTCCCAAAACTTCCCTTCCCAAAACTTCCCTTCCCAAACCTTCCCAAACCTTCCCTTCCCAAACCTTCCCTTCCCAAACCTTCCCTTCCCGAAACTTCCCTTCCCGAACCTTCCCTTCCCAAACCTTCCCTTCCCAAACCTTCCCTTCCCAAACCTTCCCAAACCTTCCCAAACCTTCCCTTCCCAAACCTTCCCAAACCTTCCCAAACCTTCCCTTCCCAAACCTTCCCAAACCTTCCCAAACCTTCCCTTCCCAAACCCTCCCTTCCCAAACCTTCCCTTCCCAAACCTTCCCAAACCTTCCCAAACCTTCCCAAACCTTCCCAAACCTTCCCTTCCCAGACCTTCCCAAACCTTCCCAAACCTTCCCTTCCCAAACCCTCCCTTCCCAAACCTTCCCTTCCCAAACCTTCCCTTCCCAAACCTTCCCAAACCTTCCCAAACCTTCCCAAACCTTCCCTTCCCAAACCTTCCCTTCCCAAACCTTCCCAAACCTTCCCTTCCCAAAGCCTCCCTTCCCAAACCTTCCCTTCCCAAACCTTCCCTTCCCAAACCTTCCCTTCCCAAACCTTCCCAAACCTTCCCAAACCTTCCCGTCCCAAACCTTCCCTTCCCAAACCTTCCCAAACCTTCCCCAAACTTCCCAAAACTTCCCAAACCTTCCCTTCCCAAAACTTCCCACACCTTCCCTTCCCAAACCTTCCCAAACCTTCCCCAAACTTCCCAAAACTTCCCAAACCTTCCCTTCCCAAACCTTCCCTTCCCTTCCCAAACCTTCCCTTCCCACACCTTCCCTTCCCAAACCTTCGCAAACCTTCCCAAACCTTCCCAAACCTTCCCAAACCTTCCCTTCTCAAACCTAACCTTCCCTTCCCGTCCCAAACCTTCCCGTCCCAAACCTTCCCGTCCCAAACCTTCCCGTCCCAAACCTTCCCTTCCCAAACCTTCCCAAACCTTCCCTTCCCAAACCTTACCTTCCCAAACCTTCCCTTCCCAAACCTTCCCCTTCCCAAATCTTCCCAAACCTTCCCCTTCCCAAACCTTCCCCTTCCCAAACCTTCCCAAACCTTCCCAAACCTTCCCTTCCCAAACCTTACCTTCCCAAACCTTCCCTTCCCAAACCTTCCCCTTCCCAAATCTTCCCAAACCTTCCCCTTCCCAAAGCTTCCCCTTCCCAAACCTTCCCAAACCTTCCCAAACCTTCCCTTCCCAAACCTTACCTTCCCAAACCTTCCCTTCCCAAACCTTCCCGTCCCAAACCTTCCCGTCCCAAACCTTCCCCTTCCCAGCCCTTCCCTTCCCAAACCTTCCCTTCCCAAACCTTGCCGAACCTTCCCAAACCTTCCCTTCTCAAGCCTAACCTTCCCTTCCCGTCCCAAACCTTCCCTTCCCAAACCTTCCCTTTCCCAAACCTTCCCAAACCTTCCCCTTCCCAAACCTTCCCCTTCCCAAACCTTCCCAAACCTTCCCCTTCCCAAACCTTCCCAAACCTTCCCTTCCCAAACCTTCCCTTCCCAAACCTTACCTTCCCAAACCTTCCCGTCCCAAACCTTCCCAAACCTTCCCAAACCTTCCCACACCTTCCCAAACCTTCCCAAACCTTCTCCTCCTCTCCCCCCGATCTCCCTCTTTTCCTTTCCTTCCCCCAGTCACAAGGCAAACCACACAGAATATTGTCAGGTACAATTAAAGTGGACACAACTCAGCTCAGCTGTGGTTGCCCTGGCAGCAGCGGTACCTCAGGCTGCAGACAAGCCCTGCTCAGGTGAGAGACTCCATCTTCAAGCAGGGACCCCTAAAGCCTCCAACAACCCCTTACCCCCACCCCAGGGTGCAGAGAGGATTAACTCCTCTGAGTATACAAGGCGCAGTGCAAGAGCTGAGTAGCAACAATAATGATGAACTATTATTGTCACTATGAGACTTAAACAGTTTTCCAGCCCCTTGCTCTGCCACCTACGTCTTTAAGAAAGTTTCCCAACAGATGAATTATATTCAGTGGAAATGAGTTGTCCTGTTTTTCTACAAAGCCTGAAGCGAACCTTTCTGGGAAGGGGATGATATTTTGTAGCAATGTTTTCTCAAGTACAATTCTTTAGGTTCCCAAGTGATGACACATTGTACAGCAACGCTCTTGGCACAGGGTGTTCATCTGCGAGAAGGGATGCTGGCCCCATTTCTTACAGCCATTCATTAAATAAAAACACCCTGTGTCATATGTTATGTTCCTCTGAAATGTTTAAAGTTTTTAGTGCATGAAATTATATGGTGCCTGGATAATTTTTTTTCCAGAATGCAGCACTAATCTCTAAGTCAGTGACTGAACGCTGTTGGACGAGCTTGTTATTTTTTATTAGTGTTGTGTTTTGTTTTCATTTGGTAGGATCCCAGCTTCATGCAATAGGCTTTTTCAGAAATACTGAACTATGTAAATGTAATGCTTACGGCTGACCACAAAGAGGCTGCTCACCAAAAAAATAACCCAATATAAAAACATCTGCATCTGTTAGAATTTTAGGCATTCTGGGTGCCGTTTACATGAGAATCTAGCCTAGCTTTCCTTTTTCTTTTTCCATTTCTTTTTTCTTTTAATTTTTTTTTCTTTTTCCTTTTTATTTTTTTTCTTTCCCCAATGGCCTATATTAATTGCCTTAGGATCAAGAGGTCTGTAAACATCTTCCTTATGTAAACAGAGGAACTACTCTGGCTACTTTCTAAACCCTTTAAGGAAGATGACCCGTCCCACATACCAAACTGATGGCATTAAGTAACGGATTACTATCAGGGCTTGAGATCTGAGTTCTGGTTCTGGTTTCCCTTGGCCATGTTATTGCACATTGCTGCAACTCTTGGCACCTACATGTCTTCCCTCACCGTTTTCCTAATCTGTTTAGACTTTTAGCTGTTGGAAACGCTTTGTTTGTACAGTACCACATCTTGTTTGTGTTAACCAACCTAGCAAGGGAATTGTACAACACTGGGATGCAAAAGCCAGGGCATTAACCTACAGTAACGTGATGTTATTTCAGAGAAAATTTGAAAGTGGATTCTGCAAGCATCTGGCAACAGGAAAATCATTATGAGGTAAGTGGTTCGCATTTAATAGAATCATAGAATCACAGAATATCCTGGCTTGAAATGGATCTTAAAGATCTAGTTCCAACCATGCTGCCATGAGCAGTGACAACTTTCACTGGACAAGATTGCTCAGAGCTCCATCCAAACTGGCCTTGAACACTTCCAGGGATGGGGCAGCCACAGCTTCTCTGGGCAACCTGTTCCAGTACCTCACCACCCTCACAGGAAAGAATTTTTTCTAAAATCCAATTTAAACCTACTGTCTTTCAGTTTGAAGCCATTCACCCTTGTCCTGTCACTACATGCTCTTGTAAAAAGAAGTGCTCTACCACTACCCATCCAGCCATGCCCACCAGTGCTAGTCCTGCCGGGACAAGAGCCTCCTGAGCCCAGTTACCAACAGGCTGCAATCCTGGTTAGTGCTCCTAACCCTATTCATTGATGATCTAAACCAGCCAAGCCTAAAAGAGTAGAGTAAGCTGGCAAGTCAAAAGGCAAAAATTATTTCACTGAAGCCAGTCTGTTGCAAAATGCACTGTGGACATGGTTTCAGTGGCTTGTGAGAAAGATGGAAAAAGAGAGCCCTTTTATTTATCAGCACGTGTTCTGGGTTTCCCTCAGAAGGAGTTAAACATTTCTGTGAGCTGAGGCCTAATCTGTTGTGGTTTTTGACTCTCACAAACTGTGTGGTTACTCCCTTTGTTCTGGCTGCCAGCAGCTAAACTGGGACATCTATTCAAAGAGGAGTACCTGAAAGCATCACTTTAAAGGATTTGTCACCTTGTTATCTCTAGTTTGAAAGGCTTTTTGAGAACAACTTTCAGTCAAAATATTTGCAAAGGACAAAGACAGCTTTGCAAATGTCGCAGTTTATATTTAATAGTTCAAATGACAACAACAAAACATAGTTATTACTATGAGAGGCCCAGGCAATTCTCCTTTTCTGCCGCTGCCCCCCACCCCAAGTCTGCAAAAGACAGGTGGGAAATCACAGAAGCAGCAAAACCTATCGTCTGACTCAGAAATTGCTCCTTGGATCTCTATAACAAGGTCCTGAAATAAGTTCTTCTATTCCTGGTGTTCTCTAGCATTCTCAAGCCACATGCAACCTCTCAGAACTCCTTTCCCCTTCCAAAATGACAAAAATTACCAAAAATTAACCCAAGCCCTCACTTCACCTTATGGGTGTTTGAGTACTTTTTGACCCTACAGCACTTTGTTGTTTCAAGTTGCGAGAAATATCTCTAATTAAAATATCGGAGATGGCCCAATAAAGTGAAACAAAGAACTTTATTAACAGCACTGAGTGCTCCAAACTCGTGACCTGGTTCAAGCACACCTGACCGGGAGGGGACAAGCCTTTTTAAGGTCTCTTGATTTACATAACCACTCCCTCACACCTCCCACCCCAGGCCCTGCTCCCCTCTTCCTCAAAAGGCAATCTTTCCATTTTGGCGCAGCCCATCCACCTATCAGGTTGTTTCCCTGCCCCCGGCCACGTGGTCCCCTGGCAGTGAGCCCAAATTGGTCTCACTGCCTTACACACTGTCCGATTCACCTTCTCACTAGACCAGTAAGCAAAACAGTAAGTCAGCAGTAGTAATAGTGATCAGAACAACCAGAACAATAAGAACAGCAAACAAGGCAGTAAGCAGCAGTCAGTAACAGTGACCAGAACAACTTACAACCTACCAGCTCCTGACCACAAAATGGCTCTTCGATCTCCTCAAATGACCTCCAGGTATCTCAGCATGAGGTAACCATGGAAATCCCTGCTTGTAATAAAACCGTCTTATTTATTTCTCACAAAGTGAGACTTAAGAACCTGAGAGCAGCCAGCGCTTCTCAGACCAGCGGGCAGCCCTTTCTAACACGCTCCTTGCAAGCCCTCAGAACAAACTATTAGACCTTGCTAGACCCTACATTAGGGTTGCCTCACTCTGGTGTGGTTGGTTTGCTCAGCCCCAGAATTAGAAACAAAAACACCAACTCTCAGCACTCGGCAGTCAACAAAAGGCTAGTCAGCCAGCAACCAGGCCAAATTAAGCCTACTGAGAACTCAGGGCCAACTCCTGAAAATCATTAATGTGTCTAAGTACCTTTGAAAACCTGTCTCTGATGCTCTAAAAGATGGTTGGCAATAAGCCTTCTCAGGGTACCTGATGGGATGGAGGAGGTTGGGATCTAATGAGTGCGTGGCTCTGAGCATGCGAAGGTGCCTCAGGGTTTTAATAATGTTGAGCTTCCAAAATTAAATGTTGGTGTTCCTTATAATTTCTTCTGCTTTTTGAGGCTTCCTCCTTATCCACAGGAACCAGAAGTTCATTCTATTGCAAAGATTCAAAGCTCTTTAGCAGTAGCATGGCTTCAGGACCATGAGCTTTGAGACAAAAAACTAATTGACACAGCAAAATAGTGAGAAGTGCTCACACTAGGAGCCAAGGTCCACTTTGGCTATCCAAGTGAAAAGCTGACTTCAGTTCTGAACATATGATCTGGATAAGTATTTGGGAAGAATTTATAAAGCCAGCTAGCTTTCGTTCAAAGCTACTGAAGTCCTGTGTTTGAGAGTGACTTTAGCACTAGGGCACCTCAACTTCATTCAGTCATGCAGACCTCCAAGGTCACATTCTCAATAACAGCTACATCAAGATCATGTAGCTACATAATTTTTCTGCTGGTGAAAACTGTTTCAATTTAACTGAATTGATTTTAAGTTGGTCCTACTCCTTCTGTGGATGATGCTAACAATGTTTTACAATAGCCATTTATTTCTTCTTACAAGTTGCTTATTTTTGTAAGGGTGATTTAGTGGAATCTTTCAGTGAGAACAGCAGTATCTACTACAGCTTTCTTGTCTCCTTTCATATTATTAGTAGAAATAGCTGATGATAATGCTAATAAACTGGTTTTCTTTTGTACATTCAAATACTGGACATCTGTAACTTTGGCCCTGGGGGCTAGTTACTTCTGAACAGTGTTATAGAGTTTTTATTTAATTAATAAGTAATTTGATTCTTTTCCTTTTCATCTTCTAACAAGCGATAACAGCCTTTCTTTCAGAAAACCAAGTACAATGCTTTCTTTTCCCCAATAAGTACTTAGCTCTAGGCCTGGAAAAGGGCCAGAGCACACAGGGACAGCGTTCCACAGTAACATTTTGTACCTCATTAAAAAATAACAACAACAACAATAGCCGACTTGCCCATGAAATAGAATGTCTTTCTTTTCCTCCTTCTCTTATTTTACAAATATTCACTTATTCATTATACTTCCTGTAAAAATGCCTGCACACATACACATTCACACTGGAATTTTCTACTGAACAAATGATGTGTTAAGATGTGTTGTATTATTTTTATGAATTTAGTTTGGCTTACATCAAGCTACTGTGAAAGAACACCCATCTCAAGGTCTCTGGGGCAAGGGATTTCTGGGTGATTGGTGGTTTGGATTACTTCAGTTTGGGGGTGCTTCTCTTAAAAAAAATCTGTGGAAACTCATGGCTTTTAAGGTCTCTCATACCAAGTATCTTAAAGCTGAGAGACTGCTAAATCCCTCTGGAAAATATTGGCCTGGAAGACTTCACCCATCTGTGCAAATACACCACAATCCAATTAAACTGGTAGACTTTGCAATTATTTGCAGATTTCCACAATCTGGCAGCAGCAAGCAGATACAGCCTGTATTGCATAAGTGAGTTGTTGCAAGCCCCTGTGCCCCACAGCCTGACAGAGCTCCCCAAAAACCTGGAGGAGAAGTAGTGTGGTCTGAAGATGGACACACACTACTCCTCAGCTTCAGGAGGGCTGCAAAGGGATGGTCTCCAATCCCAAAAGCCTGGCAACCCACAGCTGAGCTCCTGGCCTCAGGCGTGGCAGGGCATGGTTAAACATTACAGTTTGCTGCACCATCCCCTTCACAACTTCACTACAATGTCACAAAGCCAATTTTAAGGGGTTTCTGTCATTTGCCACCCTGGACCACTTATTCCCACTTCAACATTAAGCAAGGTCTTTAAAATGAAACTGAAAAGTAAGAAAATAAATAACAAAAAAGATTGTGGGGGAGGAATAATTCAGATGATTTTGCAGCACTGCCACAAAAAGTTGTACTTTCACAACTGAGGAAAAGGGAAACAGAGGGCAAAAATAGGTCTTTTCTAAGGAAGGAAAGAATCACAGAATAATCTGAGTTGGCCTGAGACCCGCTGCTCTCAAGACCTGTGAGAGTCAGTACCCATGGCTGGTGCAGGCTCTTCTGAAAACCATGAAACCGCAAGGAACCCAGGTCTGCATAACCCTCAAAACCCACTGGAGGAGGAAAGGAGGGAGGTGAAACCTTGCTAAATTGCAGTAGCCAGCCTGTTCAGGAGATCCATCTGGGTCAGGTGAGTCTGCACCATTTCAGAAGCAGCCTTTCCTCTCAAGACCCACAGCCATGAAGATGACCAAACTCTTCCTTTCCAGAAATGAGAAGGAATCGATCCTTTCAAATCACGGCTCTATCCTCTCCTGCAGCACAGAGCTCATACAGCACCCCCATTGCAGATCCCACTTGCACCGCAACCAAAAGCTCTCCCAAGTCACCCAGCCTGATGCTTTCTCATTGTCTTTTGGGGCTTGTTTCAGGTTCAGGGCTTGAAACATAGGTATTTTTTTAAATGGATATATATATATTATTAATTCTTTCTTTTGTTCTCATATATAATTATGTCAGTCAAAATTAAAATATTTCACCAAAGGAGAACTAGCAGGCTCTAAGATAATCAGTTCAGTAGTCTTGTCTGAACCTCCATTTAAAAATGGGTTAAAGGATGATGATGTTCTAGCCATGTGGCATAGGCCTCTCTGTAGAAATGAGGGAGAATATACGCAAGAAAAAAAATGAAGCAGCAAAGGTAAAGGAAATAGCTCCTAGAGCATCCTTCTCTACTTGGATAACACAGCTAAGGCTTTTAATCTAAAGGATGGGATTTGTCTCCATTCCTGCTGATACACCTCCCTTTCTTCTTATTCCCATAGATTATCTTCTTGCCAGCTCCTGCACCATTTTTCTGGGAAACTGAACTCTTCTGGCAAGCTGAAGATTTCATAGTTTGTCAGCTAACAGTCCATAGAGGTGAAAATAGCAGTGGCTCATCATTTCTGGGGCAGTTTCCAGTGGTCTATGAAAATCACAGTGATCACAGAGGACAGGATTCAAGCCACCTAATTTTAGCTGCCTAATATAGGATTCCTAGTCTAAACCACTCACTTTCCCAGAAAAATGGAGCATTATCAGATGACAAGTCATCCCTTTTTCCTGGGACACCAAGTGGGATAGGTGAATTGCCCTCTGGACATGCCTCTGTATGTTCACTGGCTACAGAGAGTACCTGTATGTCCAGTTCAGACTGGATGCAAACTTCTAGTCAGTCAAATTAAGCAAGTCGAGTCCTACCCGTAGTGCTGGCATCTCCCCACGGTTTCCATTTGCAGCAGTACTGTAACAGATGCTGAGAATACATTAAATGCTTTCCTAATGTCACATTCCCATGTCTGCAATCATGGTAATTGCCTCAGTGAAGTTTTGCAATTGCAAACGAGCAGGAAGCTGTCTGCAAAGGAATCTGTCCATTAAGAAGTGGCCCCTACTCTGAGTGCTTGAAAAGCCCCAGCACATTTCTTGGGCTAAAGATTAAAAAAAAAAAAAAAAAGAAAGGTCAGACTCCTGCAGCAATATGGAAAGTATCCAGAATGCACTCCAGTGATCCAAGGAATAGACTGACTTTTGCTTCAGGACTGTGCTAATTAAATACTGCTAACTACATCTGAATAGAATTAAGTCTAATTTAAGGCCCTTTCTGAGCTCCAGGGCAATGTAGGCTTGTCCTGAAAAAAGAAATGACCGACTGCTGACAACAGGTGTCAGCAACAGGAGTGGCTGAACCAGGGCTGAATGTGAACTAGCTGCAAGTGTAGACAAGGACAAGTTAAGTTCAGTGTTGTTCCTGCAGCCATGATGGACACCTCACTGGAAGCATGGACAAACATAGGGAGCAGAACAGTTCCGAGTGCAGCTGCCCTTGTCAATGCGTGCAGATGACCTGTGCAGCTCTAATTTTTTGTGGTGTAGATAGAGTTTGTTTGTTTGTTGGCACCACACATGCCAAAAGTACCTTAGGTTTCCATAGGAATTCTTGGGTGGCAGCCAAGGGGAATATTTTGCAATGAGTACTTGCTCCTTTCCTCTTACTTCTTTCTCCTGCCCTGCAGTCCGCAGGGAATGAGGGATCAGGTGTTTTGCTTCTTTTTCCATACATACCACACTTGGCATCCATGTTAAATGGAGCAGAAAAGGTACTACAAAGGTCTTGGACAAACCAAAGTAGCAGAACACCACTGGCCCCAGTGGCTCTTTTGCTGGAAGCTATTTTGCTACCATTTCCTGCTGTCTCCTACACTGTCTCTCTCATTGTGTTTCTTTAGCAACATCCCGTGTCTCTTCTTCTCCTCTCTTGCTCTTTTGCTTTTAAATATACATTTAAGATGGGTTTTTTTCTGTGCCCTTTCTCACTAATTTACCCCATATGTGTATATGACTTCACATAAAAAGCTTTTGCCCAACTCTGTCTTTGCAGCCAGTTTTTTATGTTTTGGGGTTTTTTTTAATATTTTTTGCTGTCATGTTCTTTTCCTCCACTGCTTTCAAAAGCAGGCCTGTTTAACACTTCTAACCACCCTTCCACACATTCACAGGCACAAATATCAATTTGATGCAGCCCTTTGTCTTCAGTTCCCTCTCCATATACTGTCTTTACCTCTCCATCAAGAAAGCAAGTAAAACAGGTTTGTGGTCAGTATTTCTTAACGGAACAAAACCAGCAGGTTTAAATTCCTCTGGGCTTGTTTGTGATTTGGTAAAAAGGCAGGGTAAGGACTAGACTGACAGCTGAGGACACACACCCAGGCATCCAGCCTGAGCTGAGCAGGCCACCTGCTCTTCCACAGGCAGGGGGAGGGGGAAGGCAGCAAATGCAGACTCAGTGAAAGGAAGGGCAGTTTCTTCCATTTCAAAAGAGTCACACCCGCTCCAAATTAACATCCCTATTTTAATTTACCTTCATACCTCATATTAGAGTAATTTATCTTCCAAGTCACGTTACAAAATGAAAGTTTTGTCAGGGGCTAAGGGTGTTGGATCAAGCTCACTTATAAGCCCACTTATAAGGATTCAGCACTTGCACATAGGTTAGATTTCCTGTAAGGGAAGGAAAGTAAATCTCTGCTTTTGATTTGTGACAAGGCTGTATAGTGGGCTATCATCCATACTTGCCTCCAGAATAAAAGCCTTTAATTCTGTATCAAGAAAAACAATTGTGCATGCTTAGCTTTCCACTGACAGCAAGTAAACTCATTATGTTTGAAGGATACATGTGCTTAACACTGTCCTTGGAAAGCTCAAAAGAGTAAATGAGAATCGTTGACAGAAACTGGGGAAAAAGTGGGCAAAAATTAGGGCAATTGGTGGTGGTGGTGTGGAACTGCTGCAGCCATCATTTTGGACATCCCACATCAGGAAGGCTTAACTCACTTATTGGATCTTTTCCATCTCTGCTTTTAGGAGCTGGGGTTCTAGCTAAGGACCAGTCAGAAAGATTCACTGAGGGAACAAGGCTGTTGGTACAAGACAATTTACCTTCTCCTGATTTACAATAGGATATGCCAGGATACTGCACTGATGAAAAGCTCTCACTTGGAAAGGATGAGTCTGAACTCATTTGGTCTGAACTCATTCAAATTGACCGAGTGTGTTTGTTGACTGTAAGTCTAATAGCAGAAAACTTTTCTAGGGGAAGATGATTCACTTGTACCTGAGACATCACCTTCCATGCTATATTTTACTCTCATTATATTGTTGCTTTTTTTTGTTGGGGTTGTGGTTGTGGTTTTGGTTTTGTTTTTTTTTTTTAATATAGTACCTCAGATGAAGGAGGAGGTTTATTAGAGGGAATTCCACTGGAAACATGTAACTTTGGGAACTGAAATCATACCAGCAAACTCTGTTGTATTCAAAGAGGAACCAGCTCAACAAACACCTAAATGTGCGAAAGAATGATTGTCCATTTGCTTCAATAACCAACTGCCAACTCTGCCATTCACCTTCTACCATAATTCCACTTAAGTTAAACACTTACTTGTGCTCTACCCTCCTGATGTGGGGTGGTGAAGACTGCAGAGAACATTTACACCAGTTTCACAGGACACTCTGGTTTTTAAAGGATGATGGAGTTGTCTATGATTAATGTTCCTATCCCTAGCAAATGCTTATACACTGGCATGCCAATGATGACTGTAGTGAGGCTAAGAGTACCAGTCAGTTGAAAGGTCCATCTAGTCCTTCGCTGACATTGGCTAAAAGCAAATACTTAGTGAAGAATGTAGGAACAGGGCAAGCCTATAATGCTGTTTTCCAGGAGTATTCCCCCAAACTCTAATGGTTTGAGACTCAGGAATTTCCTGAATGTTCTGTGTTTAATTACCCAGGGCGGATTTCCCTTCTGCAAACTTGTTCAATCACCACTTGATCCTGTGTATACTTTTAAGACCCACATCTGCTGGCAAGTCCTGTGTCTTTACTGCTTCTCATGGCAAAAAACACTCACCCTTGGTTATTCTGAACAGTCACCTTGACAACTTCTTTGCTTTGTACAGGAAGAGACAGTGAACTATCACACCCTCCAAGACATAAATGAGTTTAATAGGCTTCTATCATAGATGTCTTTAACCAATCCTCTCCCAGGCTGAAGAATTAGAGAAGGTTAAAAGAGCGAGCTTAATTGATTCTTGCATATAAGCAAGCTATCCCATACCTTGGATCGCATTTGTTATCCTTCTCTGAACATTTTCCATTTCTGTATGTCTTTTCCGAAGTGGGAAGAGCAGAACTGCTCATGGATGTGGGCATACCACAGATTTGTACAGGGGCAGAGTGAAAATTTCTGATTTGCTCCCTAAAATAAGTCAAGATCTTTGACCCCTGCTGATGCCTGAGGTGGTTCCTTGTGTTACAGCCCATGACTTACTCGGTGACAGCAGCCAGCACTTAGCCCATTGTTTTCCACGTGAGGCAATACCGCTTTTTCCCATATGTATCACTCTGTGTTTATCCACAGTGACACTAATAATATATCCATGCCGGGTGTTCAGACTAAACTGCTCCTTGCTGCTCTTCAGCTTTTACATACCCTCTTCTTCTCAGCCCACTGCTCCTGCACAGAGCATGCAACAGAGTTGCAGCTTGTTCATCCAGGTACCAAGCCAGGGGCAGGGAGGCAATACATGCCCGACCTGCGATGTAGCAGCAGGGACAACTACCAAGCACAGGCAGAACCTCGGGCTCAGACACCCACTTACCTGATGCTCTACACGTACCCTTCAGAGCCAAGCCAAATGAACCACTTCTGACCAAAGCCTGCACTCTTAATTGTAAAGGCAACTGGCTCTTCATGGACCCTTCTCTCCAACAGATGCTCTAAGAAACAAACAGCAGTGGTGAGAAACCTTATATTTCAGCCTTTATCCTATTACTGTTTCTACTTGACTTTTTGGGATTTTTTTTTTACTGAAATTATTCTTATTACACACTAATAATTAATTCATGTTGTCCCCTTGGATCAAATGGTGAATCGATTAAAATCAGATTGATTAGCTCCTGGTAGGGTCCTATAACCCCTGCTCAGTGCTGCTCAGCTACTGCTGTGCACTTTAAGCACAAACACAGCACATATAGAAGCACATACACAGCCCCAGGGTCAGTGACTCCATTTGAAAGATGGAGCTGTCTTTCCTTCCACTGCCCCTGAGTCTTAGGGCTGGACCACTTGTGAAGAGGGCAGATGCACAGTGCATCTCCAAGGATCAAGAGGAAGACCCAGGGAGGGCACAGCACAGCACTGACTGGCCTTTGCCTCCCCAGATCTTGTCCAGAGGGGCTAAGGAGCCAAAGAGACCTGAAGCCTGACTTGCCTTTCTCAGCCTGTTTAGATAGCCAGGCTTTTACAGAACTATAACCAAGCATATGGCAAATTTCATATGTTTAAAAAAAGATTTTTCACGACTAGGCATGCCAAAAAGAGATACTAAGATAGGACCTGAAGTATTTGGGATTTGGTTTTAATTTGTGTCATAGGCACATGCTTTATTTATGTGTAGTTAATTTTACAATGCACATAAATATTAACTACTTGGTACAAGATCTGTTTTTCTGTGAATGTAAAACATGACTAATGAAAGAAAACCCAGATATTGTAAAATATTTCATCTGTACCATTTCAAAGTGAATCAGATAAAAGCCAAACAGAACGCAAATCACCCCCATCAGTCCCTCCACCCCTACTCATGAAGTCATTAAAGTGATTTGGGGAAGGAGAGGGCACGTGTAAGCTCAGAAAAATCAGTTTATTGCTAAACTGCAGGATAAAAAACAATGCAGTTGCAAAGAGCAAACTCTCATTGACTTCACAGGAGCAAATATCACTCTTGTTTCTAAAAGCCTCATGGATCAATGCCAATGAATTTGGGACAAAACTGTGAACTGTGGGGTCAGAAGCCCTTAGCAAGAGGTGAAACCCTGCAGAGGCTCACTTGTTGCTCAGGGTGGCTTCTGAAGATCTTGCCCAGAGGACAGCATGAAGCAGAGCAGCGTCCAACACATGACACGTACTGCAAGTGAGGAAAGAAACAGAAAGAAATGAGGCACTGAGAGGAGTGTGCAAGAAGAAATATCCCAGGAAAAGGACACCTCCGGAACATCTGTCCTCTCGCAGCACTGGTTTCAGCCCCACTGGGAGGTGGGACTGATCAGGTCACAGGATCCATTGCAGACAGGAACTGGTGAGGTTTATCCTTACCAGCTTTCCACAGTGACATCTTTCCAAATGGATCTCCTCTCCAGGGAGAAACCTTCTCTGCAGGCCCTGCCCAGCATCACATCTACCACACTCAGCAAGGTTTGACCAGTGTTTTTCAAGTATACCTGTGTTTATTAATGATCACCCTGCTTGCCCCTGAATGGGAAGGACAATTGAGATCTTTCCACTGCCTTTAATTCTTCCTTGGGCCAAGGAAGAGTTCCCTGTGGCATGAAAAGGGACAGCCTCGTAAGATGAACAAGTCCTTTGGGGAATGGCTGGGGGAGATGGGGTTCTTTAGCCTGGAGAAAAGGAGTCTCAGGGGAGACCTTATGGCTCTTTACAACCACCTGAAAAGAGGTTGTAGGCAGGTGGGGGTTGATTTCTTCTCCCAGGCAACAAGTGACAGGACAAGAGGAAATGGCCTCAATTTGCACCAGGGGACATTTGGGTTGGATATTAGGGGAAATTTCTTCACTGAAAAGGTTATCAAGCATTGGAACAGACTGCCCAGGGAAGTGGTTGAGTCATCAGCCCTGGAGGTATTTAAAAGATGTGACACTTGAGGACATGGCTTAGTGATGGACTTGGCATTGTAAGATTAATGGTTGGACTGAAGGACCTTAGAAGTTTTTTTCCAAATGAAATGATTCTATGATTCCATAGAATTAACTGATCTTTGAAGACCCCTTTGCAAGAGTCTTTGATGTGAGGATGGATGGCCGTTAGAAAAACAAATGAGGCATAGGGCCATAACACTTCTGAGAATTCTAGAGATAAAAGTCATAAAGAACAGCAGTCTCTGAACAACTCTCCATGCTCCCCCACCCATACAAAAAGGCATTTCTTTTCTTTATTTCTTTTTAAATTAATTAAAGCATATGAAGAATACCTCAAAAGAATGCAAAATAGTCCCCTCTTGAAAAATCCATACTTATTATTATTGGAATTCCCAGATAAAGGAATTGAACATTTATTTCAGAAATTACCCAAGAGATTCACTGATAGCATGTTTTAAAAATTACTATAATACCAAATGCAAGGCCAAGCTAGAAAGGTACCTCAGTTCAATTATCCTGCAGATTTCAAAATATTTCAGACCATGTCAGTAAGAAAACAAGAGAGTTCAGAACCAAGTTCCTGGTGAGGGCACACAAACAATGACTCAGAAAGGAAGTTTGGGAAATGTGGGGAAATACTCAGTAATTACTTTTTGGTTTTGTTTTGCTTTGTTCAAAACAATTTAACAAGGGAATATGAAATACAAAAAATGAAGTAAACAATAATAACTTAATCCAGACTACATTCATGAATTATGAACACCTGCTACTTCTGAAAAATAAACCCAACAGCTTTCATACAGATAACCTCTCTGGTGAAATGCAGGAAGACATACCTTGAAAAGCATGGCCAAAAGGGAGAGGAAATAATGGGTTTTCTTAAGCACTAGACTGATTCACATTAAAATCAAGGAAAGCTCTCTACTGACTTCAAAGGGAGATGGATGGAGAACAGTAGATGAGAATGAGCTGCAAGCTAACGTCCTCCTTCAACCTCTCTTGATAAATTCCTCCATCCCAAGGCCTACATTTCTTTATATAAAGCATGTGTCTGTGGCATGAGAGGAGAAAAGGAGCAGAGCATTTCAGGAGTTGTCCCAGGTACTAGGTGTCAGTCCAAACTGTGGGGGAGTGGGAATGAATAGGCAAGGAGGAAAATGAAGACCACCAAGACAGTGTTTCCCCTCATAAGGGTGGGATGGGGGTGAGCAGAGACTCTCTGCATCAGAAACTTTATGTCTGGGTGCACAGGTTACAAAACCAGAGATGCTGCCTAAGTGGCAGCTCAAAATGTGAGAAAAAAAAAGGGATTGTAGGAAACAGAGGAGAGAGGTTACAGGGAGCAATGTAGTCTATTCCTGAAGCACCAGGCAGGAACTGGTCCAGCCAGCTTTTCCCTTCGGTAGGGCTGAGAGCAAGACCTCAGCCAAAGGCAAAGTGCAAACCAGTCCTAAAAAACAGCTTTTGGCAAAAATGCTCTTGGAATGGTGCACAGTAAAAGTTGATAGTGGTTTTCTTGCTTTAGCCAAGCCAGATAACTAAATGAAAGTACCTTTTCCAATTTATTTTCCACTTCTCTCCCTATTTCTCCCCATCAGTAGCAGGAGGATCTTGCCACCCGCATTTGCACTGTCCTTAGGAATGTGTGTGCCTATTTTTGGACAATTTGGAAACCTTTGGGAACATTCCTTATTAATAAACATACTTTCTTTTTTTTTTCCTGTATTCCCCTGTGAATTTCCATCATCTTCCTTTGCCAGCTATTGTGTATTGAGCCATTCATGACCCAAAAGCAAGACAATCCCTGAAAGTCCAAGAATCCTAACTTGGCATTAGCATGCAATGGGGGAATTATTCCCTAGACCTGAAAAGCAGTTGCCTCTTCAGTCAGCTCTAGGCCTGCAGCGTTAGTGTCAAGTTGTTTTGTCTGGAAGGCAAAAATAGGGGAACCTCAAAAGGTTCTGCTCAGAAAGCTCTCGAGTCTGTTGTATGTACAGGGAACAAGGACAAGAACAAATTCACGTGAGTCTCTTACTGTTTACCAAAAATACTGCCAACATGATGCTTCTGATAATTTTCTTTGCGGTATTGGTCCAGAAAGAGGAAGTACAGATGGGTGAGGAGATATAAAAAGAGTTTGTTTTTCTTCTCCTTGTGACATGTTGCGTGACTATGATCCTGGAGGGAGCTACCAATGAGGAGACACATCACAGTCTGCTCTGCCTTCCAAAGGTGGGTGTCCAGAGAGAATGCAATGCTCTTCACCTCACCATCCCTCCTCACCTACCATCCTCTCTGAGCCTAGGATGAAGTTATAATTTCTTTTTCCTGCCCAGCTAGTCCATGGATTGTCACCCTACCTAGTCAGTTATCCACTGGAGATCAGGTTCAGTCAAACAACATTCACTCGCTGGTTTCCTAACAGCTGTCAGATATCAAAACTATTTTGCCCTCTATGATCCTGTACTGAATGTAAATGTAAAGGAGAGGCCTTCATTTCATAAGTAGCTCAAGTAATCTGATTCAGTTTTGCTCAAGCATGAAAATTTAAACTTGCCCCCAAAAAGTCAGAAGTCTTTATCCTTTTGAGATATTCCAAGCCAACTGGATGTGGCCCTGAGCAACCTGCTTGAGCTGACCCTGCTCAGAGCAGGATGGTTGGACCAGATGATAAACAAAGAGTGGGTTTGAGATCACCTGATGAAATGAAATAGACACAAGTCTATGGGGCCTGATGACATGTATCCCAGGGTCCTGTGGGAGCTGGCTGATGTTGAATCCAAGCCACTCTCCATCATATTTGAAAAGAAATAGCAGTCAGGCAAATTTCCTGGTGAATGAAGTTTTTCCCCCGAGGGGGATAGGGCAGTGGAACAGGCTCCCCAGGGCAGTGGTCACAGCACCAAGACTGACAGAGTTCAAGTAGCATTTGGATAACACCCTCAAGCACATGGTGGGATTCTTGGGGTGTCCTGTGCTGAGCCGGGAGTTGTACTTGATGATCCTGATGAGTCCCTTGCAACTAACCTCAAAAAAGGGAAACATCACTCCTGTTTTTAGAAAGGGCAGAAAAGGAGACCTGAGGAACTACAGTCTGGTGAGCCTCATCTCTGTGCCTGCAAAGATCACAGAGCAGATCCACGCTAAGCGCAAATTGTGGCTTTGTAGGATGGAGCAACTGCAACGGTCAACAAGGGAAGACCAACTGATGCCATCTAACTAGACTTCTGTAAGGCCTTTAACACAGTCCTACATGACATCCTTATCTCCAAACTGGAAAGACATGGATTTGAAGGGTGGACTATTCGGTAGATAAGGAATTGGCTGGATAGACAAAGCCAGAGAGTTGTGGTCAATGGCTCTATGTTCAGGTAGAGGCTGGTGACAAGTGGTGCCTCTCAGTGCTCTGTCTTAGGACCAGTGCTCTTCAATATCTTCATCAGTGACATAGACAGTTCAAGTGCACCTTCAGCAAGTTGGCAGATGACACAAAGCTGAACAGTGTGGTTGACATATCTGAGGGGCAGGATGCCATCCAGAGGGTCCTGGACAAACTTTAGAAGTGGGCCCACAAGAACCTCATGAGGTTCAACAAGTCCAAGTGCAAAGTGCTGCACCTGGGTCAGGGCAACCCCAGACATGAGTACAGACTGGGAGAAAAAGTTATTGAGAGCAGCTCTACCAAGAAGGGCTTGGGGGTTCTTGTGTATGAAAAGCTGGACATGAGCCAGCAGTGTATCCTTGCAGCCCAGAAAGCCAAACATGTCCTGGGTTGCATCAAAAGAGGAGCGGCCAGCAGGTCGAGAAAGGTGATTTTCCCTCTCTCCTCTGCCCTTGTGACATTCTACCTGGAGTACCGAGTCCAGGTCTGGAGTCCTCAGCACAAGAAAGATGTGGATCTTCTTAAACTCTTGCAGAGTCGCAGAATATGCTGAGCTGGAAGGGACCCATAAGGATCAGCAAGTCCAACCCTTAGCTCTGCACCGGACCATCCCCAAGAGTCAAACCGTGTTCCTGAGGACATCATCCAAATGCTTCTTGAACTCTGGCAGGCTTGGTGCTGTGACCTGTGGAAGTGAGTCCAGAAGAGGGCTGTCACAGTTGGTGGGAAAGCTCATGTGTGGAAACCTTAGAGTTAAGGACAACATCTAGATTTAAGCCTGTGATAGCTCTGCAGTAAAGTCCTAAAAATGAAAACCTGTATTGTCCTTTACAAAATTTTTGAGCCTAACCCTTCTAACCAGGCTCTTTACCCTCTCCTCAAAAGATATAAGCAAAAAAATATCCCAACCAACTACAACAACGAAAAACGCAGAACAATCCCAAAACCTAAACACCAAAGAGACATAATGAACGTTTAAGGAAGTGATGTCTGGTAGGTCATTTGGAATTCGTGCAGAAAAGATGCTGTAGGAGAGCTAAACTCTTGCGATGCACTCAGGGTTTGTGTGGCAACTGGATTTTAGGCCTTTTTAATTATGTTGTCAAGATAAATATGCTGTGCCACCCATCTCTGCTGTATTTATCCTGACAACGCTCCTGTGAGACAGGGCAGTTTTTACCCATTAACTCATGGGGAACAGAAACTTGAATGTTCAAGTGATGCCCAAGATCACCCACTGACTCTCCAGATCTAATGCTCTTGCAACTGCACCTTCCTTCCTCTTGCCTACACAAGAGATTTGTCCCACCCCATCCATTGCAGCTGCATTAGGGCATCTTTCAAACGCAGACAAGCAGAGAAGCCTCTCTTGTATAACTAAATGAGAAATAGGACCTCAGTGACTCTGCCAGTGGAAATTAATGGTACAGATACTGACTCCATATCAACCAGTTCAAGTAGAACTGTATGCCAGCTCTCTTATCTCACTTCATCTCATTCAGATTTTATGCTCCTGTTCTACAACAAGTAGTTGATAACAGGGGCAAAGTACAGTGCTGTGTGTGACTGAGGCACTCACCAGCGTAAGGCCAGTCTTCCTGAACAGAGATGACTTGTCTGAGAACTTGTGTCTTGCCAAAAGGTTCTTCTGCATTTGCCTTTGTTATTATTGGGGTTGGTACTCCTAAGGGATCCCCAGTGGACTGATAGAATCATGAAATAGGGGGTATACGGTAAGTGCCATGCAAAGATCTGACAACTGGAGAGATCTTGTTTCTGCCTGGAGCAGCTACAGGTGGTGCAGGAGGAAGACACTTTACTACAGCTGTGATGTCGCAGCAGAAATTCAACCATGATTTCCTAATCCATCAGTGCTGAGCAGGTCCCACACACTGCCTGCCTCAAGACTCTTTGCTTATATAAGATCCAGTAAGCAGTTCTGCTGCGTGTGGTGCACAGCTCCGCGTCGGCCACCCAAAAGCACCTCATTCCACACGGGTCCAGGGGTTGCAGGTTCTGGGGCTACCTGCAGACAGCCCAGAGGCTGGGTGGAACCTTCCTCTTGTGTTCCTAAAATACCCCATAACAAGCAAGTAAAAAGGTAGACTGAAACCTGTCACCTGAAACTGAGACAAAGTTAAGTGATCCTGAGAACATCAGCAGCTACTGCAGAGGATTCTGCTCCATCCTTAGTTATTTAACTGGTGAAGCACATCTTTCAATATGGAACAAATAGTGCATTCCCTGGTAAAGCTGAGCAGTGGAGAACGGTGTGTAACGTTCAAATTCTTCAGGATTGGAAAGCACTGTGACTCCAAAGGACAGGAATACTGTGAGGATTTCTGAAGGAAATATCAGTGGGGTCTGGGGAGGCTCTGAAAGGGGCAATCAGTCCCTCCCTCAGTTAAGCCCCTGCTCTATGTAAGACCCCTATCCCAGCCTCGAGTCCTTAGCACTTTGGTCCCATGGCTCTGCCCTGCTTTGGCACCTTGTTATGAGGGAGAGAGGGAGAGAAAAATATTGACAGGCAGGGGAAAAGCACAGAGATGACCTTTCACTTTTCAACTCAGGCACTGCTGCCTCTAGCTAAAGGTTCTCCACCACTGTGAATGGAGAGGTTGGTAGGGCTCAGCAGCAGCACAGCAGTGCTTGGTTGAAGCTCCTGAGCTAGCACAGCCATGGGATGTCACAGAGCCTAACACAACCAGGTCAGGGTTTGAAGAGGGAACTCTGTTTCTGATATTTAGATCTGATATACACATGCCCTGCACACTTTGCTTTTGCTGTACAGGAGCATGTGTACCCATACACCAGTGAAATAAGGGCAGGGAATCCTCCATCAACTGAGTCATACAATTTCTTTTTCATAACCAAGGCATCTCGGTCAGGGAGTGTCCTTCCTCCTGATGCCTCACACAGCTTCCCTTACAGTACCCTAACTCCAGCACTGTGATACACCCTGAACAGGAGCAATGACAAAAAGAAGAGAGTTAACCTTCCAGACACAAGCAGCACCTCACTGAAGTCAGCTGAACAGGCCTCATTCACAAACTATCTGAAGCTAAGGCTCTTTTTCAACAGCAGTCACCAACCTCCAGCATAGGTGCCAAAGGCAGTACGTGGAGCAGGCCAGATGTGGGAGATGGCAAAACTGTGCTGGGCTGGGCTGCATCTCTCAGCAGAGTTATGCATCCAGCTGGAGCTGCAGCCTCTCCCAGTGTTAACAGAATGTCTGCACTGCCCTCATTCCCCATGTCCCAGCTTCTACTTCCACTTTTGTCTGAGAAAAAAGATGCAGCTGAACATCTTTGTAAGGTGGCTCACCCCACTTTGGAAACTCTCAGACATTACTACTGAAGTGATCCATCCCTGGAAAAGGAGTTGAGGAAGGCAAGAAAAGCTGAGTGGAGGCATTGAATGGGTTGCCACACACATACAGAGATCTAAGGGCCTCAGGAAGCCCTCAAAACTTTCTGTATGTCAACAGGAGGCACATCATCACTATTTCTGTGATCCTTAGCTTCCCGAGGCCACAGGTGTGCTCATGAAAACTGTGAGCTTCAGTCTGCTCCTAACATAGACTTTTCTCAATATAAGACAGAGAATGGATGGGTCTGCAAGGGAGGATTTTTTTCAACAACAGACAAGTTTGTAGTTTTACAGGCTTGTAGTAAATATAAATTAACAACCAGGTCATGGTTCAGACCCTGAAACTTTGCAGCAGCTACTATGGAGTGGGGATTCCCCTTTTATGCTGAACTGTAGCTATAGTTAGACCATTTAGATATTATCTTCCTGACAGAGAAAATTGCTCAGCTCCACAATGCCTGCTACTACTCATTCTGGAAGTTCCCCCATATATTTATTTACACTAAAGGAAAAATCTGAACTCTGTTTTCTTTGCTGAAGCAAAAATCCCCTTTACGTCATGGGATTCCTACTCCAAGTACCCCAAGTAGCTCAGGATTAGCCTCCTAGACACTGGGAATAAGAAGAAACCTAGTTATTTACATTGTTCTCTTACCTTCCCCCTCTACTCCCATCCCTCAGGGACTTGCTCTCTTTTGAGTGACGAGTTGTAAACAATATAATATACATTACAAATTGTGTGTGCAAAGAGGATGAAAATATGAAATACTACGTAATCACTCCCTTCACCAGAAATGCCTTCAACTCCCAAACAACCTGCCATTTACACATAAAATGGAAGGACCAGACCTTCCTCCAAGCTCCTTTAGGTAAGCAGAGGACAGCTGAGGTCTAGTCCAATGACCCTTTTCCCACCTGAGTTCCTCACTCAGCTTCCAGCTTCCCTGGGCACTTGTATCTTTGCTGGGGACATCATTTCGTCACCTTACCGTTCCACTCTCAGTGAAATGGGGTTAATCTGTTTCCCCTAGAAGAGCACTGAAAAATCTTGTGTATAACAGCCTGAACTCACTTCTGAGGAAAATTTGGTTTGCACGGCATTTCGGCATCATACTGTCAGCAACACTCCTAACCTGTTATTCCATCTGCTAGCAGAGAAAAAAAATAGATGCCCATTTTTAGTTAATTTTCATACTAATGAGAAATATTGGAACCAAGAGGTTTCAATATTGTTGCCTTATGAAGGAAAAAGTCAAAATTATTTAAGGTGGCTGCTAATTAACACCTTTCATGCCCTCTAATCTCAGCACAGTAACATGAAAGCAGACTTTACCCCACCCCCTTGGATAGAAACGTAAGCTGAAGTCACGCAGATTGCTTCAGGACATTCTCACCTGTGTTGCAACCCTGTTCCACTGCAGGCAGATGTGTCTGCGTCTTCTAGGCAAGTTGGTTCCTTTCAGAGTTGGGAAAACAGAAGGAAAGAAAGACATACATTGTCTGAGAGCTGATGAGAAAGAAGTGAATTTGAATTCTTTTGTCTTGCTATTGTCAAAAAAAAGGAGTGTTTGCAGAGATTTACTCTACAGGGTAAATCTTGAGCTCACTGCAGGATCAGAAGCCTAAAATTAGTGATTTTTCTTAAATCACTTTTACCCCTGTTGAAGATGTAATTTTTTGCTTCACATCAAATGCTAACAGACTCCCAATTTCTTTTCCACCTGCTGCTGGAAATTTTTCCCAGGAGCTCCTGGTGGGGAAAGAGTCAGCACTGATGGAAACAAAATAATTTAACAGAGATCAGTGCAGAGAAATGTAAAGAAGGATGGCACCGCTGGCCAGTGGCTGCTGGTTTCTAACATACAAGCATTCACAGATGCCAGGAGGCAGCTGCTGGCACACACCTCACATTAACTGCTTGCTTTAGCTGTGCAACAGACCACTGCACAGTCTGGAGGGGAGTGAAGACCAGAGAAGGAGGAGTGCCAGGGTTTATAACAGGAAACATTTTTGTCTTTCCCATGGCATGACATTGCTGATTCAGAAGCCCTGGGGCTCACATTAGCCTAAGCAACATGTAAGTACCCCTCCAAACCCTGCAAAGGTCTTCACACAGAGGCATGAAGCCACTGTTATTATCCTTGACTCCAAGGAGGCAGGAGCAGGACAGAGGCAACCTGTGGTGACAGGTCTGGTGAAGAAACCAATAAGGGAAGAACATGGGCAGCCCAAAAAAACTGTAAAAAAGATTGAATAATTCATGTATGAATCAGTTATGAAATAGTTGAGATTTCAGGTCTCTCTGACAGACATTTTCAGCAGAGAAATGTTATGCCCGGCTGGGCAGGGAGGGAGGCTGTGGGGTGCTGCTTTGAGGAAGAAGTATTATTTTGAGCTTTTCTCTGTAGTAAGAGAAAAAAAAACTAGAGAGAAGTGGGTTCCCTTGACTCTCCCTTAGCCTGGCAAGAGCAGCTCACGGCTGTAGGGTCACTTTCTGGATGAGCTTTTGATTCCCCAGGACCTCCTGGCAATGGTTACAAACTACCACAGTGCAAACCACAGGAGAAGTTTCTCCTCACTTGACATCATCTGCCCTCTCACAAACACCTCCTGAGGAGCCTGACTGTGTGTCTGCAGAGACAGATGCGACTTGCACCTTACCTGTGGACATCACGAGTAACTTCAGACGTCTTCTCTGACTTTATTTAGGCATCTGAAGAGTCCAACTAGACTAGCAATGCTACCATCTACATATTTGGATACTTAATAAGTGCAGCCCTTAGTGTGTGTACGTACATTCTCTTTTAGCTGTGGCCATGCTTGTTAAAGAGATTATGACAGCCTGTTCACAGCTGCTCTTCAGTCCCCTGCCCGAGCTGCCGGCCCCCAGGTCTGTCGTGAGCAGTTCCAAATGCATTCCAGCCTAAAGGAGAGGGACCAGTAAAGACTCACTGATTAGACCATTTCAATTAACCTGGTTTATGTCAAATCAATCCAAAGCTTTGTTCAGAACTCTGACCAAACCTAAAGTTCTTCAGTATTTGGAAAAAGGTTACCACTTTTACAGTTACCTCAGCACTTGATGTAAAATAGTAGACCTCTGATCTAAACTATGATGAATGAAACTGCTTTTTAAACCCGGAGAGGTTGAACCATTTGCACTGATAAACTGGAAATTTGCTTTATAAATGCTGGAATGCTGTAGGAAAGTTTGTACCGTGGTGTTTCCAGGCTGACTGCAACTACCATGTTTTCCTAAAATTTTCAGCCCTTATATGAGTGAACCAATTCTTCACACTTTTACAGCAGTATAAATCAGTATTTAGTACACTTGAAGGATATTAGGTTAGGTCCAGCGCACAGGATCCCAGACACATCATTCACATGTTGGCACACGTTCCCCAGCAGCCAGAGACAAGGCTCGTGCATGTCTCCATGTTTCATGCTGTTATATATTCATGTTTCCACACTGTTATACTATGTGTGAACTGCGGATGATGATAGCACTACACTCAGGTAGGGCTACAGATAATGCTGAAAAGTCATCCCAGGAGGTAAGATTCACAGCTACTGACTACTGACACATCACAGCTTGTATCACACAGCTGGAGGCATCAGACATCCTCTGCCATGTGATCTTACAGTATTTCCTTGCTGCTCTTAAAGATACCTGAGAAGTCTGATTTAATGAAACACAGGAAAATCAAGTCAACTGGATTCTCCACAACTTGGCATTGTAGAATTCTTCCACCTTCATGTGAAGCAGATGTAAAACAGTTATTCTGGTTTGAATGAGATTTCGTGTATCAATTTCCTTATGGTAAATGACTAGGCTCCAAGCTTGCCAAAACTTACATTATTTGTGGTTAATTCATAAGCACATGATTGGTTTCACTGAAATTCATAAGACACTTGGGTATAATTAAGAGTTCAAAATCAGGCCTTTCAGGATGAACTGCCAATACAGTGGTGGGAGTATCACGACAGTTCAGCCTGGATGCAACACTCATTCTATGATGCTATTTCACATTCAACATTGGAAGATACGGCTATTTGCAGATGAATATACAAATGTGTATGCACACTACCAGACTACTAAATGACCGCGGCTTCAATTTTAATGCATTTTTAGGATATTCAGCTAATATGTTAGGGTTTTCTTCCCCTGATATTGCCTTTAGTTTCTTCAGAGTTTAAGAATCTTAATTTAAGAATCTACATTTCTTTTCTTCATGTTATTTCTGCTTGTTATGCTTTTTAATGCAAAGCCAGGCAGTCAAAGGAATTTGATGCAGGCTTGAATGTTCACTCCATTTTACTATACAGCTTTACACCATTATCAGCCCATTACCTTAAGGTCACTTTTCCTTCCTGACTTGTAAAACAGCCTTGAGAAGCAAATCCTCTCTGCATATCTTAGGATAGATTGATTTAGCCACAGACTGCTACCATAAGTTAACATTTCCAAACAATATTTGTTTAGGAGCCTTTGTCCTACTTTCAGATTTGGATCCACATTTTGAAGGGATTTAGTTATGCAAGGATGCAACTAGGAGAAAGAACTGCTTGAGCTCTTGAGACTTGATATTTGGGACAGTTAGTCCAAAACACCTGTCAGTAAGCTCCACAGCCACAGCTGCCTTTGAACCAGGAGCAAACGAACCAGCCTGCTGGTTCAGGTTGCTGAGTGGGATATAACTGAGCCTTATAAAAGCTCCAAGACTGGCAAAAATACTACTTTGTTCTTCCTAGTACTGGACTACAGCTCAACCAAAGAGCGGGAAAGCCCAAGCTCGAGCAGCTCTACCTGAAGCACATTGTCAGTTCCCCTTCCAGGAATAATCTGAGCACTACCTGGTTCCTTACCCCACGAAACTCTGCCAGAGAGGCAAACCTTAGTGTCCTGATGCCAACTGAACCAGGAAGCAGGAACAGCAAACAGGACGCGAGTTAGTGCGAATGGCAAGGGAGATATCATCAAGGAAGGGCTGAGGGGGGCTGGCAGAGGTGGGGGGGGGGCTCAAAGCAGGGAGTGCAAGAGGGCTGGAGGGTCACACACAGCTCCATGGGGGTTTAGGGCTGGGAGACTCTGGGAAGGAGAGCATCACAGGTTTCAACCTGGGTATATGGACCAACCTGTATGAAGCACCCAGAACAGGAATCGCTGAGAAGAAGTGTAGGAAGGAGAGAGAAGAGCATGCCAGACCATGAAAGGGAGGGGGAGAGGGTTACAGGGCAGAGCTGGGAGTTACAGGGAAAGCTCAAATGATGGTAATGGTAAGGTATGGATGGGGAAGAAGGTCTGGGATAAGAAGAGCACCATAGCTGAATTGTAGGACTGGGGATGCTTCAGGAAGTTCAGCTGTGATGGCATGGTGTGGGAAGAAGTTGAGGGGCAGTATCCAGGCTCATGGGAAGAGCCAAGAGACTGTCATGCATAGTCCAGCCTACACTGCAACACAGACACTTGATGTTTCAAAGTCCTGGTGCTTCAGGCATCCAGATACCCTGGGCCTGCTGGAGGAGGCAGCAACACCCTCCCAGCCCAGGCATCCTTTGTCTTGATAGCAGGCATTCCCAGGTCCTGCACTGCAATGAAGGCAGGCTGCAGCCTGGGGTTAACCTTGTTTGCCTAGCTCTGATGGCATAGACAATCAAATTCCTTCCACTATATGAATTCAAATTCCTTCCACTATATGAATTCAAATTCCTTCAAGTGGCAGAAAAGAAGGATTCAACCATAAAATATCTGAGCAGAGCTGCAGAGAGTGCTTTCCTGGTTTTGGATGAGTGTATGCCTCTGCTCAGGTGACAATAATGCAATCATGACCAGGCAAGCCAAGTGGCCTCCCTGTCAGGGACTCATTTACTGTAAGAAATGCTCACCATGGAGAGGGCTCTGGAAAGGTCTGTGCCAGTGTGTAACTGTTCTTTCCTAGTACAGCATAAGATGTCCCTCATCAGGTGCCTCACTTAAAAATTAATTAGAAAGAAACTAGCTGTACACATCAGTCTGCAGTGAGGATTGAGGAGAGACATGTCCTGACTAACACTGAAAGAGATATTCTTCCCACTTATATAATAAAGTCATTCATGCAGGCAACTCCTGTTAGAGTTAACAAGACTTAAATATTACAATAGCTTTTGCTTGTCACCTATCCCGAGAAAAGGATATGAGAAAATAAGTCTCTGGACTGTCAGACAGAAAGAGCAGGATGTAACAGGACATAAGGCACCTCTTGTCCCTCGTCGGCATCTGCTATGAAACGTGCTAATGAAGTGCTGACTGAAAGACATGGAAAAGCAACTGGAATTGGGGAAGAGCTTCGTATTTTATTCTAAACAGCTTTAATGCTCTCCTGCCTAAAGGAAGCCCAGCCCATACCGTGAGGGAATGCACTGAGGCTGAGCCAGGGCAAAAACATCTCTCTTTGCTCCTCCCCTCTCCTGCTCAGATATTGCATTTGGCAGCACAAGGGACAGGACTCCAGTCAAGTTCCAGCAAAAACCCTTTCTCTATAAAATACTGCATGGTCTGGAGATGAGGAGAGAAGCTTGTCTGCCTCAGTAGTTCACAAGTCCTCTTCTTCCTCAAATCTTTTTCTTTACACCTTCATAAAACCCAAAAACTATTATATCATTTCTAAGTAAAACCAAAGGCAGGTAAACACGAGCTAGGACACCAAACTCCATATGAGATCTCCGAGCTCTCAAATGTGCCTCTGGCTAAGCCTACCATGAAATCACCAGCTTCCCATGCATGCACACACACATGCACAACCCTCTCTATAAAAATCCTCTGCCCTGAGAGCTTCTGAGAGCAGCAGGAACAGTGAAATAAGGACTACTGCTGTCTTCCCCTTCCTAATATTTTTGGTGTGTTCCTCCCACTGTTCCTCTATTCCTTCAAAGACAACTGTGATGGTGTTGAAAACCAGTGGCTCTGCTGCTTCCCTCCCAGCTCTCCAGACGTGGTTGTGCCTGCTGAGCCACTGCTATCAATTCTCTCTTTCCAGCTGCACGCCTTGTGACTCAGATTCTCCAGAAAACCCCTTGGCTCAGCATCATAAGCAGGAAGGATTAAAACTCACGAAAAATGAGCTTGTACCAGCCCTTTTTTTAATTCTCTTGTGGAGGGTCATATGAGCTGGTCAGACCCCTTGCCCTCCCCTTCTCCCCCTTTCCCCTTCTCTGATCTTCCTGTTATTCTTGGCCGCAAACTGCTGGGCATCTCAGCCAGGGTACTTGGATCAGGAGAGGATATCCCATTCAAAAGCCCAAATCCCAGTGTGGCCTTTTCCTGCTGAAAGCCGTTGTAAAATTTTTGTCTTTTTTTTTCTTTTCTTGGTACAGTTTTCCTGACCTACATATTCCAGCATGCTGTAACTTATGCTCTATCGATGACCCACATTTTCAAACTGAAAAATAAAAACTTTGAGAAGACATGCTAGTAAGATGTGTATGGGAAGCAAGAACCCAGCCCTGAGGGGAGATATCCAAGCAGTTGCCCAAAAAATGACTGATTTAATAGCTTCTTTTTATTCCCCTTCCCCAACCCTTCACCCCAGCTGCTCCTACTTAAGAACCAAAACAAAGCACCAATCTGCTGCTAATTCAATTTCAGACTGGGAGGAGTTTTGAACAAATCACTCAGGCTGCTCTAGACTGTTCCCCTTTGCCCACAGTATATCCAAAAGGAAAGGCCCAGCACCTTCAAGGGGATTTTAGCTCCTGACACTCCCCAGGAATTAAATGCCAGGACACTTCCAGGATCTGAACCCTTATGCAGGAGCAGTGTTCCCTGAAGAGCAACAAGCCTGCTGGGCAAACATCCTGATGGTAGGAAGAATAGCAGCAGAGATGGTGGAGACCAAGACAAATGCTGCAGAGGGAGCACCTGGAGTGATTCCCCTGGGCTGGTAGAGATGTACACAGGGGTGGAAAGAGGGTGACTGGAGGAGTACAGCTGGAGGAGCACAGCCCTGCCCTTGGACCTGCACTGTCCCTCAGGATCACCCCCCTCACTTTCCCAGCTTTAATTGTCCCCTTGGAGCTGATGAGCCACAGATGCACGGGTCTCCACACCCCATCTCCATCTTTTAGTGCAAGCCCCATGCCTATGTCTATTCTTCATAGGCTTCTTCTCGAGAAATCAGGATTAATATAGCTAAGAGCGAATGTGTTTTCCTTCCTCTAAGACCCTCCTGTCTTTACTCTCCTCTTTCTCTGCTCTCTATTGCAGCTGCCCACCCTAACCCTATCTCTGTGTCATGCGAAATCATCCTCCAGGAGCTAAGAGATTCCTCCTCTCTGCTTTTCCTGCCTTTATCAAAAGCTTTTCCATAACACATACACAATTCAGCAGACATGCCCAAACCATTATCTTTTGTGCCAGTATGAAGAGCACATTGATTTGGCACCTACACTGCCCCCAGCATCACTAACACAGTTGTCAAATCTGGTCCCTTTTCTTTAGGTCTGAGAGAATATAGTCCAGAGTGGCTTCCTCCATGGGCTCCCCACAGACCAGTTCAACAACTTCAGACCTTCTGTCCTGCCCTGCAAAGCTCACTGTTTATGTATCAGAGCTGAAGGACAAACTCAGGCAACCAAAAACAGGGCTTACAGAGAACAAAATCATTAAATGATAGGCATAGGCCAGCCCTTAGCACAGAAATGTTACCAGGTATTATGAAATGATCTGGTATACCGAATAAGACAGTCTAACTTCCAAAAGAAAATCAATTTTCTTAAAATCAGAAATGAAGAGGAAAGCAGCCTGTACCTCTGCCCACTTCACTCTCCTCTCTTTTTTCCTCTGAACGTGGGGAAATTCTGCCGTACTGAGTAAAAAGTCAGTTCCTGAGACCTCAACACTCCTCAGTGCTTTGTGAAGTTGTGGATGCAGTTGTAGCCATGTGAACGGCAGTGCCAATATCCCATTAAATTCTATCATCCATCAGGTAACTCCAGAGGGGCATTTGGTACACTCTTGCTTCAGCTGTGACAACCCCATGCAGAGCAAAGCCATCAGTGCCCCACAGGATGATGGGTGGCATGACGTGGGTGCACACAACTATTTTCCCTTTGGCAGAATTTTCAGCAGCAATTGGCACTGGCCAAAAACCACTCTCTTCCAAGTCAGGAAAACAGTATCTGAACTTCAGTGGGAAAGAGCTATGCCAATATACTTTTCTTTTTTAAAATCTCCATAGCAATAAAATATGACACCCATGTATAGAGTGCCTCTAGTGAAAAACATGCACTTATCTTTGCAGATATATGGAATTACTCACTGCTCCTATTACTGTGCTTGCTGCTGGCCACTAAAGTGTAGTCCCTAGAATTTAAATGCTGTCATAGCTTCACTACATAACACAGCAGATATTTCAAGCCTACAAAGCCAGGAAGCTGGAGGCAGAGAGCCCGCTGAATTACAGCTGAGTGCCTGACTGTCAAAAAACATCACTGGCAACCACAGCTGTGGTACCAATTTCAGGCAATGGGGTCTAGTTTTAGGCCACTTCTTGCCACAGATTTCTAACAGTAATTAAAATATAGTTGAATATGTGCTTAAGTGTTCTAAGTTATTGTTATTATTTAATTCTCTGCTTCTGAATTTAGATGGTCAGAAGGTCAGCAGACGTAAAAGTGTTCAATTCAATGGACTTCCACATCAGAAAGATGATTTCTGCTGGCTGAAAATCTGTACCTTGGGCTCTGTAACTCGTTTTCCTTTTTTCTTTAAAGTTATTTCTAAGCAGCTCTGTGCTAGAATAGTACACAGTAGTACCTTTCAATATGACACTAAATAAAATTCTAGACTGAAGATAGCTATTAGTGAAAAATCAGCTTTCTTTTCGCACTTTGAAACTATCTTCCTTATTTTCCCAAAAAAAGATCATAAATGTTTTACCACTGAGTCATGTGCAGGCTTTAGATTATTACAGTGTATCCCTCGTGGATAGTACAGTAATTGCTGCTTGGAGCCAGAATAAGTAGGGGCTTCCCATTGCTTCTTAGACCCTGGCCACAAGTCCCCATTGTGTTGCTCCAGCCAGGATGGAGATACAGATAATTTCTGTTCACATGCATATTGGTATCCAGCTTCTAATGCACACATAGAGTAACCTGGCACCAAGGCCTGTCCTGGGCAGGAGGACAGGAGATGAGGAGATCCAGCAGTGGTTCAGTGCCACTGGGGAGGAAGTGATCAACTGCAGGAAGGGTCTGGAGCCGGCACATGGCAGCAGGCGTGCCAGAAAGCTGTGTGCTGCCACACACTTGCTTGGCATAACATGGATAGGGTCCAGGCACTTCTTCCTGTCTGCCGCGTGACAGCCATGCCTCCAAAGCACCTCAGCACCTGCAGCAGCCTGAGACAACTTTTCCTGGGTCAGGCAAAGGGCAGGTTTTGCATGATCAAACAGACGAGTCTGTCCTAGAGCAGTTGTCGACAAGTGGAGAGGGCTCTGCCCCAGAACATGGGGAGATGCCTTGAGGGCATGCAGGGCACAGAGAGGGACTCCTGGCACCACAAGCACAGCTAATCAGCATATCACAGGGGAGCCAGGACTGGACAAAGGCATATGTGCAGGATGTAGAAATATGAATTTTAGAAATAGATTTTAAATACCTTAAAATCAAAAAAAAACCCCCGGACCTTATTGAATTGAGGTATTTAATTACCTCTCTTCCACTCCTGCCCTATCTGGTCCTAGACTGTAAGCAAAAAGGGGCTTATTTTTTGCATGTGTGTTCAGAGACAGATTTCAGAGTCTAACATGAGAGACTTGGTTTGGAAAGAGCAAGTGTGGTCAAAAACAATGTGACTGCAAAGCAGTCACCTCACAGGAGGAGAAAGGAATTCAGCTACAGGAAAAAAAGTTGTGCCTAAACTACCCTACCCTAACCCTACCCCAGGACTGGGTGTCTCTATCCTTGCACACCTACTTGTCCAGAAAAATGGCCACTGATGATCTGAGAGGAGAACTGACATTCTTTGGCTAACAATGCCACTCAAGGATCCCTTTGAGAGAGACAAAAATTCAGTTTAGATACCTTTGATTTTCCAAAGAACCTCAAGAAGGCCTCCAGATGCTATTCTTCCAATTTTGCTACAAATAGCCAAGACTGTTCGATGTCAAGTGTCTTGCACTAAAGCCAAAGATACCTTCTTTAAAGTCAGAGAACTAGAAATCAGGAACCTAAACCTGTTTCTTGATACCCCAGCAGTACATGGCCCAAGTGTCCAGAAGTGCTGAGCAGTCGTGGCTTGCATGGCAGGGCCAAGACAGTGTGCTGTGCAGTCTGGCAGCAAAATGAAGTGAACCACAAACCTGGAAGCAAGACCAAATGACCCATTTTTTTACAAACTGTGGTTTCCTGACCTGGTTGTTCATGACTGCAAAAAAATTCATATGCGGATCCAAAGCTTGCATCAGGCTGGAAAATTCACCATGAGAATGTGAATAGAGAGGTTTGAGGTTTCTCTCCCCCCTCCAAGATGACTAATGAAAAGTTTTCAGGACACCGATGGAAAGAGTTAAGAGCACAGCAGTGATGTGCTGCAGAAGTCACATTGCACAGAACTGATGCACAGCAGTAACCCAGCATCCTCCTTTATAGATTGGGAGGGAGCAGATGGCAAGTGAACTAATGTTTTGGTGCTGTAAAGGCTCTCAAGTGGAGCAACAGTCACCAGGCTCCAAGAATATCAGCAGCCTCCTCCAGCACAGCACTCGAGTGTGAGGTCTCTTGCCTGCAGGCTACTGAAGCACACCAACTTTAAGATCCCTAAGATAAGTAAACCTAACAATGCCATGTTTTGACTGGAAAAAAGCCTCCATCTATAGAAGCAGAAGTGGTGAAAGAATGTATTTTTTCCTTCTCTCCAACCTGTAATCTGCAAACTTTGGGAACCACAATATAAATTTTCAGCATTTTGGTATGCTGTAAAATCAGGACTAGCAAAAGCTAGTCCTGAACTAATAAGAAATGAGAGAAAGGGTCTTTTGAAACTAAATAAGGGAGAAATCACAATACTATTTCTGAGAACATCAAAGGAATATTTAGGCCACACGATAATAAAAAATGTGCACTTAGAAGCCTTTTGGGAAGCCCTTGAGAGTCACTGAAAATGACCATCTGGCTGCCATGATTAATGTTTTTCCAGATGTACTCCTTAACAGGATTGGATGCTGTTTTATCTATGAACACAGAAGTAAAACATGCCTTTCCAGAAACACTGCTGACCATACAAAGAAACAATAGAAACATACACTTGCTTGACTACCTCTCCTACAGACCTCTCAAGAGTCTTCCTCAGTACTCAGGGCCACTCAAGTACTTCATGCCACGTCCAGCTATAAGAGGGAGGAGAGTGTCAGCTGGCACAACAGTTCATGCTATGGAGGGAGGCAGGAGGGCAGTGGGTAAAGATGAGAGAGCCTCAGGAATGACAGAATCACAGACTAGTTGACCACCTCTGGAGGTCATCTGGTCCAGCCCCCATGCTCAAGCAAGGCCACTTAGGACCAGCTGCCCAGGACTATGTCCAGATGACTTCTGAATATTTCTAAGGGGGGAGATTCCACAACACCTATGGGCCACCTGTGCCAGTGCTCAGTTACCCTCAGAGTAAAACAGTGTTTACTGATGCCCAGGACGTTGCTGTCACCTGAGCTAAGCATCAGGTAGTCAAGAAGATGTCACCGTACCACAGCTAGATAGGACGTGCTGCCCTTGGGTTTCACAGAGACTTGTCAACTGGGGGAGAACAGGAAACTCTAGTTTCCTTTTAGGTTTGAGGGGACTGTAATTCTTGGACAGATACTTCTTGTTAATGTCCTGTTTTATATCTTCCATATTTCTGGTTCCCTGTTCCAGGTCTTTTTTTCCCAGTTAGCTGAGGTGCATCTCCCTCCTCTCTGTTTCCCATCAAGAAAAACAGATCTCCTATCTCTACTCACACTCTCTCTGTGCTCCTCCTTTCACTGGTCCTTCTCCAGTTTGCCTCCTTCCCCAGTTTGGCTACCAGTCAGACTTCCACTGACTCAGCTTCATTTTTACCACCTGCTCATATTCACCACCATGATCCCCCCGTGCTACTTGATTGATGCTCTGATAGCACAAGAGTGATGCAAAAAAGCTGGAACCTACTCAAGAAGCTGGGGATGTCCCCTTGCCTGTTCCTCAGCAGCCATTTCTTGGTAGGAATTGCCACCATATGCCAAGGAAGAAACCCCACAGCACACTGGAGCAGCAGCCATGGGATGAATATGGAGAGTTTGAAACCCATGACAAAATATGGGCTTAGAGGTGGTGTGTGCCATCCCAACCTGACTGGTCAGTGCTTGAGCAGCTCCACTGTGAGGTGCAGTGTATCATGCAGTACTGAAAATGTCTTACGCACAACAATTTTGCACTCACACATTTCCCCACTCTCCCCACAAATCGGTCAAGAGCACCAAAAGACAAGATCTGTCAAAAATCCTGCTCTGGTCTTTTTTTGTATCCCCTACCTCTGTAACAACAGCAGACTGACTGCCCTTCCCCTGCACGAGAAGTAGCACATGAGACATCCAGCGGAGGATAAATTAAGAGCATCACAGAAATACCCTGCTTGGCTGTAGGGCTTAGCTTTCTGCCGGACCTCAGTGCCACTGGCAAAGCATGACAACATCCTAATAAAGATCATAATTAATTAGCAGTCTTTCACACTCTGAACATCTGCATTTGCACAGCCTTCTGATTCCAGGAAGCCAGGATTTTAGCAATGCCCACACCATCTGTCTTTTGTCTGCAGAAGAATTTATCCCTGTTTTCAGATGCCAGCAGGGAAACTGGGTATGTTTAGCATTCTCACCTAGTTATAGTCAGTACGCTGTGTGCTGCTACTGCAAATAAATGTGTGCCTCTTGCCTAGACTTAAGGAAAGATGCTGTGTACCAATTTTTGGGGGGGTTCCAAATATTCCATTGAAAAACATGATTACTTCAAATCTGGGGAATGTTTTGTGGAGACTTCCGACTTCCTTACTTGGTAAATAATGCTAAGTCTGCCTTGTTTATTTGTTAAAAGAAATGGCAACAATGGTCTAAATGCTTAATCCAGAGGGAAGTGGAAGTTTCCAGCATCACACCAAAGTCTAATCTCCCTCTGTATCATGTTTTTTCCTTTGTACTGCCTAACATGTTGGGAGCATTCTCGCATTACAGGCTTTCCTGACGAATAGGTCAGGCAGGAGTGCGGGAACTGCAAGCCAGTGGAAAGGATTTGGGGTGGGATACCAGAGAACTGAGTCAGCCCATTCCTGTGTCCCACTTCAAGTAAACCTCTTCTCTTGGCTGCCTCTCGGCTTCTTCATATAAGCAAAATATGGATAACAGTCTTCTCTGCTCCTAGCCAGGTACATGGAGCTGTAGGAATGAAAAACCATGTCTCCTGGCTAGTGACCCATGATTGTGGGAACACAGCACGCTGCAGTCCTTTGCAGAAAAATTCACAAAGATTTGTGAGAGAGATGGAACCAGAAGCAGGAGGTCCCCAGAAGTTTCGACCCTGAGGGAAGGTAGCAGGGTGCGAGAGGACAAGAAAGCAAGTGTAGGAAGGAAAAGAGAAAGCAGGACAAGCAGCAGACAACATGTCACATGACATCTGAGGCACTGTGGCTGTTCATGTAAACAGAGGTTAATGGGGAGGAATTAGCTGGGGAGCAAGATCAACACAGGTCAGAAAAGATGGGCAGGAACCTTGGTTGTTCATGCAGGATCCAATTTGGAACTGGTTTTGATTGTGAATTTTCTCATTCTTTGCCCCATTTGGTTTTAAAAAATCCTGTACTCATGATTTCTCCTTGGAAACTAGTCAATAATATAACAACTGACAGAACATCTTTCCTGAAAGTGAGACTAAACTTTCCCTGTGTATATCCTACATCCCAATCTTTGACTCCTCATAACTCATCATGTGCCATGTGAAATACTCCCACTTTTTCCTCCACCTTAATATACTTGAAATGCCAGCAGGCTAGTCTAACCTCCCACTACTCCCTTCTCCCACCCATCTTCTTTTGACCAAATGATGCTGATGTCACTTCTCATCTATCTCTTCTGCTCAGTCAGACGGGGAGCTCAGGGACAACACTGAAAGAAGCCTTGGTGTGGTATTTCCATTACGTACCTGTGCTAATAAACTGATGCCACTGCCACTGCTGTGATGTTTTCTAACCTGAAGAGTTTGCTGAATGCTTTGCCTTTTTTTCTCTGTTACAGGAGAAAATTGGCTTATGCTTCTCTCTGTAACCTCCAGACACACTGTAGGAATGAAAAGCCAGCTGACAAAGATGGTCTTTAGCTCACAGTTTCTAACCTCCTTCTCTCTAGCACTAAGACAAAAAGGTCCCCTCTGAGCATTTTCTGGGGGTTAGTCTACCAATCATACTTCTGTTCCTGTTTTTAATCTTCCGTGACACTTCTGCAGCAATACACATGCCCCCAAGACTTAACTTGTCCCAGATGAGCTGTTTCAGAGCCCATAATGTGAAAACGGGATAAAAAAATCTGTTGTGTCTCTTGATGGTACAGACTCGCTGCAGCCCCTGATGAAAGCATAAGCTGTACGAAGAGATGAGCAGCCAACTAACTAACTGCTTCAGCTGGGGACTAGCCAGAGCTAGAAGTAAACATTTGGCCTGGAGACTAGAAAATCTACCCTGTGACGGATGTTATGGGCCATTGTCTGGGCTATCGCCCTTGGTGTTTAGGAGAAATGAGGTAAGTAACTGAAATGGGGAAACTGAAGTAAAAATAAAGGAGTCCCAAGAAAGGTCTTAATCTGATTAATGCTGTGTTTGGCTCCTGACTCTCTTCTTCTATTTCAATGTGTCAAGTGATGGGTTAAGGGATGGGAAAGTGATCCTGAGAGCTCCTTTTGGCAGAGGAAGCCATTAGGGCATTTTTTTGGTGAGCAGTGAGGTGTAAGCATTTGTGCTTCCCTGAGAAGGAGCAGGAGGAAAAAGAGGGAGAGGTTGTGCCTTGGTCAGTCTTTGCCAGGCTCCTTTCCTCCCTCTGCTCTTGCACATTCGGCCACCCTCAGGGGCAGAGATAAAGCAAGCAAGAGAGAGGCAGCTCATTTGCAAACACTTGTTTCATTCAAACAGCCTAATTTCTGGTAATGCTACACTGAGGCTGCAAGCAGCTCAAGTGTGGGATGGTGCTAAAACCATGTCCTGGGCATATTACCAGCTGGAAAGATATCACAGGATGCCAGCCCACTAAAGAGACAGCAACGCTGGCATTGCAACACCGGAGCAGACCGATGCTCCATCCAGTCCATCATCCTGTCTCAGGGAGTGAGTGACCTGTGCCAGATGCTCCAGAGGAAGGCATAAAGCAGCCACCACACCAATACGTTTTATGCAAGGAGGGAAGCTCCCTCCTTCACTTGCTGGCCATCAGGCACTGTGCTGAGGCACTCAGACCTGGTGACCTTCCTCTAGCCTGCATAGCCACAGGTGCAGCTTGGTGGGCCAAAGCAGACACACCCTGGCCCAAGAGTGAGAAAAATTGCTGGAAAAGGGTCAGATTTGTGCAGAGGCTCTCACAGTGACATTGGCACTGCTCCCAGTGGGGACAGTGGTTGGGCAGTGGAACAGGCTCCCCAGGGAAGTGGTCACAACACCAAGACTGACAGAGTTAAAGAAGCATTTGGACAATACTCTCAGGCACATGGTGTGACTCCTAGGGATGGTCCTGTGCAGGGCTAAGGGTTGGACTCAATGATCCTTGTGGGTCCCTTCCAACTCAGCATATTCTGTGATTCTGTGAAACAATGCCTAAGAGGTCAGGCCATTTGTCTGGGAGTTCTCCTCTAATCACTTTTAAGCACATGGCCCAGTATCCACCAGCTTTGAGGAGCAATGGGTCATGACAGGCCCAGGCCTCCCTGGGTACTGCATATAATCCTAATGCACTTGCATTTTGGTCTGACAATGGCTAAGATGTTGCATACTCCTTTACATGGTATGCCTAACAGAAGATGCCTAGGATATAGAACAACTATAGCTCCCACTGTCCAAAAAGGGGAAAAAGAAAAGGAAAAGCTCAGGAGCACTGTATTTCCATCTCCCACTTACACCTTTGACATCTCTGCATGGAAGTGAATGAAGAGAGATGGAATTAGAATATATAGCTGAAGAATTCCTCTCCAGAAGTACACTGTTAATTTATAGGGCTTTGTTTTGTGGTCTTGCTGATTGTCACTTGAGAAAAAACTGACCAAAAGGCAGATGTGACTGAATTTTGCTGCACAAAGACTGAGTGTCAAAGTTGTATTCAGAGGTGGCAGAGAGCAGCACCAAACAACCCCTTCAAACACTCACAGTCACAGGGAAGCCCTCTATCCCCAGCCAGTAGTGAACAGCAAATGCTCCTGCACCTTTACCTGGATCTCAGTTGTCCTTCCAGAGTGTGCTGGGGAGAGCAAGGCAGGTTCATGACAGGCAGCGTTCTCTGCCTGCCTTTCTCTTTGGTGTATGAACGCTCCTCTCTGGCTCTCCCACCCCGGAAAACCATATGGGAAGGCACCAGGCAGCACCAAGTGCAGCAGAGAAGCATAGGAAATACAGATGTCAAATTGGGTTGATATCTTTCACCTAAGTTCTGTATTGCCATGTCCTGCCAGTACCCAGCAAGCCTGCCCTGGAGAGTCAGCAGCTCTGGCATAGTAGTGCATTGTCCTAACTTCCTGCAGAAGGACAATCCCAGTCTTTCTCCAGCTCCTCTCCCACCAACGCAGAGAGGCAGGCACAGACCACAGCTGTCTTGAGCTGCCTGAGCTACACTGGTGAGGGGTGGTGGTGGTGCTGAACTGACAGAGCAACCAGACTTCTCTATAAGAAACCCATCCTTTCTCTGTTTCTCCTGTTCTCCCAGCCCTCCTCATCCTCCATCATGCAATAGTGAACCCAGCTAGAGCACAGGGTTGTCTCAACTATGCAGCTCTTGCCACCATGAATGGCAATTTGGGGGGTCCTGTGATCTCAAGAACAGTCACTCCCTCCCAAGCTGAAGCCAACTACACCATCACTTCTCTTCACAAAAAGCACCCATAGTAAACATCCTCCTTTTCCTCCCTGCAGAGAGAGCTCTTCCCACCTCCCTCCCAAAACAGAGGCTTCTGGCTGTGCATTTGCATTTACCAACCTCTTCATACAACCATGCATTTTCCCTTTCCTCCATACAGTATCAGTTTTCCCTGTACCAGCATCTATGTTACATCTGCACAAGTATTTTTGATATTTATAGCAACAACCTTTCTCTTTGATTTATACATATGCTTTCCTTTTCAATATCTGTTCTTGCTCTCCCTGCTCAAGGATATGTCAAGAGGCAAAAGGCCATGTAACTGCTCCATCTCTAAAATGGGGTATACTTGCTCAGAAAGACACTTAGCTATATTGTCTATGTGCTAACTAAATTATGTAATATCTTTCTCACTCTTCAGAGAGTAAAAGTAGCTTTGTTTCAGTAAGTGAAGGACACTGAAGATATGAAAACTAATGGGAAACCTGTTTCTGGGGTCGAGGGGGAGGAAAAAGTCCAGTTTTTCCAGTGTCCTCAAAATCTTAGAGGATCTAGTTTCTGTGATTGAATCTTAAACGCAGTGCAAGAGGATAAATGGAGTGTGAAAGATTGTCTAGGCTCTAATTTTTCCTGTGTTTGCATCTGAGTTTTATGCTATAGTCAATAGTCCTAAGCCTATTTGAAAATTAATCTCTAGTGAACAGGTCAATAGGCAATGGAGTGGTGATTCTTCTGTCTCCATTTATCTTTTCAGTTATAGAGTTAATTGAAAACAGTAACTTACTTCGTAATATTTTTCAAGGCACACACTATTAGAAAGTACTGCTGTCATGCAACAATTTGTCTTTTAGTTCACTGGCACTTCATAAAGGCCACAAGTTATAGAATATACAAGCCCTTGGCTTTGCACAAAGACCAGAACTGATATAATAATGTAGCTGTGACTCTTCGCATTTATCACACTTGCCTAAGTTAACAATCCTTTCCCTCCAGACTTGCCATCATCCTTCATTTTATTTTGGTTTTTTGTTTGAGTCATCCAACTCCAATCCAATGTCCAGGAATACAAACACTGCACTTTTTTTATTATTATTTAAATCTTAATGGTATACACCAAAATAGGAAGCTTCAAAACTCTACACAACCACAACTGAGAAAAAAATACATTTGTTAAGACCTACTGTGTTGGTGCTTCTGCCTTTCTTCTACTTTTCCCACCTAGAACTATAAAGGCAGTATTGCATCTGAGAGCTACTATCCTGATGGACCAAAGGGCATGAAGGAAACAACCGGTACGTGAGTGGAAGAGAGACTTGTTCATACAACCTTCTTTCTGCTGCAAGCCCTTGCTTCATCTCGTTGTCCTCACATGCTGTCAGTGGAATTGTAAGGCAGTAGCAGTATCAAATCGAGAGCGAGAGACATCAAAGCATGAGTGACTCCAGAAATTCAGAATGGGTGGCAAATCTAGCTCAGAGAATAATCCTTCAGGGAGTAATCCATTGTAAAAAGCACATTGCAAACTAAAAGCAGAAGCTTGAGGGTAGGGTGCTGCCTAAACATGAATTGCCTTTACAAATCTTACAATACCTCAGATCATGACTGGAAATGGCTAAAAAGGTGATTCACAGGATTTGGCGCAAATATATCCACGTGTCTAAGATAAGACAAAGACACAGCTTTGCCAGAAACTGTATTATTAATCTGAGTTTCCTAAAAAACAGATTCAGTAAGAAAACTCAGAATTCTGTTTCCAAAGAGTTCAATTTTCTGAGAAACAAACTGAGCCCTAACATAAAAGACACTGCTACTTCCACATGAAATTACTTTACCCAGATGACAAGAAAAACCTATGTTGGCAGCAAAACGCATGATTTCATAGTTTGGCAATTTGACAAAGGAACAACCTCAAGAAAAAAACCTGCTTAAAATGCAAGGCTTTCTTAAAAGAAGAAGGACAATCAAAAAAACACTTTGCAAGATGTAACAATGTAGATAGAGGCAGGTTTTCTTAACATATGAAAGTGCCATTAGACCTTAAAAAAGAAAGACCCACTTTTGCAACCTCAACACTGAAATGCTGGACTAGCATTTACAGTTGTAGTGCAAATGGAGCAAAAAGGGTCTCCCCATTCCATGGGTGGGAGGGCTGAGGGGGTAATTTTAGCCCTCCACTGGCCCCAAATGCTTGATCTCCCATTGCACAGTCCCAGACAAGATGATTACGTGGCCAGGGCTACCAGTGGGCTACATCCCACCCTTGGCTGGGAGATGTGAGGGAACATCACAGGGCTCTGCTCTGCCCCGCTCCCCACTGCTGGGTTTGGCTGCAAGAGCTCTTCTGCCCTGGGAAGGGTCACAGTCCACACAGAAATACAAAACGCCATGCCCAGTTTCCCCCACAAGAGTTTTAATACGGTTTGGAAGGGGGAGATATAAAGCAAAGTTTTGACCTTGCCTTCACAGGGGTAATACTCAGGGGTGGAGTACAAAAATACAGTGTAAATTTTATATATTAGGGTGGAGGAAAATGGGAAAAAGGGCCCCACTGCCTGAATTTAACAACAGTCATGTTCTCATATAACTTTTACCCCTTTTGCAGTTGAAATCTTCATCTTTCTGATTATTAATGGTAGTTTTCTGCCTGGTTTGTAAACTAAAGAAACTCTTAGCCTTTCTCTAGTTCTCCCCTCTCTTCCTGCTCCTGAACATTAATACAGAAACACTGAAGGACAGAACAAGCAGGCCTTTCAAACTCGGAAATGAAAACTCCAAAGAGTTCCACCAGTGCTAACAAAACCCCTGCCCACTTCTGCCTGTGTATCATAACTTGAAAAATGGTGTAAATAATACAGTGCTATCTTCCCACAAAGGGATTATTCAGCCTGCCTCACAAATCTGCTGAGAGCAACTGAGAAATTAAAACATGTAAACACTTTATTTCTGTAGAAGATTTTTTAAGATTACTAGAACTCAGGAAAATATAGTGTTGATTATCATGGCATATAAATATATATGTGCTCTAGGATTGACCCAGCTTGAGCAGGGAGGTTGGAATAGATCATAGAATCCCAGAATATGCTGGGTTGGAAGGGACCCACAAGGTTCATTCATGACCCACTGTCATCCCTTCCAATGTTACCCATTCTGTGATTCTGTTTGTGACCAAATCTGACCATAATTGTCAATCTGTTCATCATAGTAGTACCTTCTTCATACCTCCACTGATGTAGAACATGAACTCTCCCCATGCTCACACCACAAGGGTCACCATCAACACCTACAGGCACCCAAGCCTGGCTTAGACATCCACACCCAGAGGGGCTCTGGTGACTCTGTAGCACCTCAGCCTGTCCAAATCCTTAATAACCCTCAGCCCAGGTGCCACTAAAATCCGAGAAAATACTCTCAGCACCTTTCCTTCCATTTGCAGCAGAGGGAATGCTGTCAAGCTGCTCAGTGCCATCCTTCTGTCCTGAAAGACTGTTACAACAGATGGAGCCCCAAGTTATGGACTAAATTAACTCAATGGACTTTTATAGGTAAGGTCCATGACTAAAGGAATGATACCTGTGTAAAGATATATAGATATAGATATAGATATATAGATATAAAGACAGGAAGGACAATAGTGTATTGGGAAGCGTGGGATATGGCGTGACATAAATGGTATGGAATAAGGGGTGGATAATGTCCCAGGTTTGGCTGGGACAGAGTTCATTTTCTTGCCAGTAACTGGTACGATGCCATGGTTTGTATTTAGGATGAGAAGAACATTTATAACACAGTAATATTTTACTTGTTGCTGAGCTGTTCTTTCTACAAGTTAAGGACTTCTCTGTGTCTCATGCTCTGCCAGCAAGCAGGTGCACGAGAAGCTGGGAAGGTGTATAGCCAGGATAGCCAACCTGAGCTGGCCAAAGGGATATCCCATGCCATAGAACACCATGGTCAGTATATAAACTGCATGGAGTTGGCCAGGAGCCACCAATCCCTGCTGGGGGATGGGCTGGGCATCAGTCAGCACATGGTGAGCAACTCTACTGTGAATTACTTGTTTCTCTTGGGTTTTAGTTCTCTTTCTCATTTTCATTACAATTATTATTATTATTAGTAGTAGAAGTAGTATATTTTACTCTGTTTTAATTATTAAATTGTTCATGTCTCAACCCTAGGGTATGCTGCTCAGGCAGTGAGCCCAGGAGGAGGCAGAGGAGAGTTAAAAGGATTGAAAGATAGCAATAAGAGCAGTGGCTTGCACTGCACTCTGTGAGGACAGGAAGACCACTTTCCCAACTGCACTTTAAAAAGGAATGAGTTAAAGGTACCAGAGCACCTGCCACAGGCAAGTGGTGTGTCTGAAAATAAGATTTAGAGTTAGCAAATTTCAGTATCAAAATTATTCAGGAACCAGACCCTCACTGAAAGAAAATGTCTACAGCATTAATTCCCTTGCTTATTGTCATCTGTTTCTTTAACTCCTGCATACATAAGGAATTCAGAAATGTGAGGTAACACTCCTCTGATGCCCTGAAAGCTCGATGCAGGGAGCAAGCACTGAACTACCTGGGAAGTTTGTGTTTCTTCTCAATTCATTCAAGCTAACACAGAACTGGAGGGAACACAGAGTTGATCGCTGGTAACACAGAGCTCAAGCCTCCAGTGTTTGTCCCGTGTCTCGGCACAGTCAGGAGGTGAGTATAGATAGGTATGAACTTGACAGAGCAGGGCTTACAGCATGCTCTTAGGTGGCGCAGAAATCATGGGCTGAGAAGGAAAGGACCCTACAGTAATGTCTTCACATTTCAGAAATATTTTGGTCTTGTTTTTCAGATGTCTTAATACACCCACGCAACTCAGATTAAGTTGTGGGAATAGTGACAGTGCAGCTTTGGAGCCAAGACCTGGAAAGTCCTGAAAAAAGTGAGGAGTCACATCCTGGTTGTGCTGCGGTGAACTTGCACTGACACTGTAGGTTTCACCCTGGATGCGACTGTAAATAATGGAAATGACAACAGGCAATACATACACATGATGTAAGTTTAGAAGAGTTAGAAGCATTTGTGATTAATGACATAACTAAGCACATTAGGAGGAAATTTTCCATTGGGAGAGGTTGTTCTATAATTATCATCTCTGCAGGCATTTTATCTTCCTTTGAAACACCTGGAATTAGGCAAGGCCCTGGATTCATAAACTGTTCTAGAATAGACATAATCATGAACAGAGAAACACAGAGTTTTTTCTGCTTTATTCCTGGGTGTTATTAAAATGTGCTAATAGGAAAGGCCACGACTGTTTGATAAATACTTTCTTTCCTCCTGACCCTGACTCACTGGTTTCAATCCATTCCTCCTACGAGTGAGGACAGTTTCTAATACAGAGATTCCTGCAAACCACCTTTCTTAGACCTTTTGCCATTTCCTAAGACCTAATTACCTCAGAATGAGCTCAGTTTAAGCTGCCAAGGGCTTGGCACCAAATGAAGAAGCAGTGGACGTGTGACTGTTAATAGCTATAATGACAGCTAGTACTGCCAAGTATCCTGATGGCAAAGGCCAAGGCTGTACCCAACCCAGGAAAAGTTTTGTGTGAAGTTTGGAGTTTCTGGATGCCACCTAGAGGATTATCCTTGTCGTTGTGCTCTCTGCTCCTTTTCCTCAGGAAAAGTGCTTTTCCACCTTTCCTAGGCCCTTCAAGGAGTAAGGAACATCTGGTGGGTACCTTCCAGCTTTGCTCCCATCGTCAGCTGAGTGCAGAAGGCTCATGCTAAATCAGCAGGTGTAACCATACAGCACAATGCAGTACCATCAGTGGGACCTGGTTGGTGCCCAGAAGGCACCATAGTCCCATCACACCTAAAGATCAGCCCCAGGTAGTGTCCCAGACTTAACAGGGCTGCTCTCTTTTCCATCCTGGAGCAACATGGGAGACATGTTCTCCAAAGAACAGCACCTAACATCTGGAAATCAGTCTATGCACCAGAAGGGCAACCCAGATCTGTCACTCTCTTTATATTTAATATATTTAATTTAATATAAAAAAATACTTAATTTCCTGTGGCTCTGGACCATATGTTTGCAGGGTGCTGGTTCAGAGCCACTAAGGGCAGGGAATAAGATTTATAAGCAATGCAGGAGCCAGTCCACCTCTTTGGACCTCCACTGCTTAGATGCGTTGTCAGTGTTATCAGCTGCAGAACTGACACTCAGCTTCCACCTAGGAGGAGGAAGCCACAACCCTCAGTATCTGAGTTTTCTGTGGCAGATTATATGCAGAACCACTTAAGTGCCAACACTGCCCCATTGCTGACAAGCTCTTGATGCCGAAGCCACTAAGTGACATTCTCCGAGTAGACACTTGGCATGTGACTGTGAGAGGATGCTCAAAGTTCAGGTGGATGAGATACAATCCTGAAAAGATAATATGGGGTAGTGATTATTTCAGTCACATCTGGGTTTATGCTTGCTGTGACTGAAGCAGCCCTCAAGACCTTGAAGACCAAAGCTGAAGCTTCAGGTTCTGCAGGAACTCTACCTGTCTGCATCATCTGTAGACAAATCACCAGTGGACCTTTCTCAGCTCTGTTCCCAGATCCTTTATACCCTTTAGAATTCAGTAGCGAAACAAATCCAGAATTTGGCTGTTTGCTACGTTTCTCTGGGATTTTTTTTTTAGCCTGTCCACCGCTTGAGAGTGGGGTCTGAGTTTTATGGATACAGAGAGAAAGAATTGAATTACCTTTAACATGTATTTTTAAACTCTTCCAGAAATTGAAGACCGGGAATTAGTGTGTGAATATATTTGTTATATTTTGCCCTTCTGGTCTTCAAAATCTGCAAAATGCCTGGTATTTCCTCTGTGTTGTCGTGTCCCCACCTTACTTGCCAGAGGAGGAGGATCAAACCCCATCTCTGCTATCCCTATGCCACCCTACCAAATGGTAAATCCACCTACTGGTTGCTTGCATGGGATTTGCCATTTTAGGAAAGGTAGTGTTTTTTGTTGACTGAGACCATTTTTCAGGCAATTGCTTCAAGAAAAGGGGATGAAAATACCAGGTAGGAATCAGGTGATTGCCAAGATCATCTTCGGTTTCCAACTTGGCTGACACTGCAAACCAAATCGTGGTAAAAGCAGTGAGGACAGAGGTACCACCTCCAATGTAAATTAAACATGTCTTCTGTACTTTACTTGTTGCCATCAGCCTTTGTTGTCATAGAAGTCTTTTTTCAGGCCCTTTCTCTTGTTTAATGTGATACTCATGGTTGTTTTCCCCAAGTATCACTTCTGTGCTTTCTGTCTTTTGCTGCACTGCCCTGATGGATATTGTCCATTTCCTCATATCTCTGTCCCCTTGGGGTAAAGCCTTGCTCAGGATTCAGAAAAGAGGTGAGGGCTTTTCACCATTCCCCATCCTTCTATAGCCACTTCCTCTAGACAGGAATTCTCACTCTGGACTGGAAACCAGGAAAAGTATCTTTCAAAATAAGTCAAGATTTCCTGTAGCAGGATCAAAAGTATCTAGGTTTACTGCCACACTCCCTTTAAATTCTATGCAGTGCCCACTAAACTGAGAGTGAGAGTGAGACAGATATCTTCAACAAGTGTACGAGACCTTAGTGTTGCTCAGAAGATCAAACCTGGTCCCAGCAGCTGCTGAGAAATTGTCTGGTGGACTTGGAAACCATTCTTGCATTAAGAAAGTGCAGTCCTTCAAGGAAGCATCTGCAAGAGGAGGCAGACAACCCCTCTCCTGGCCCTGGTCTGCTTAGGAGCTGTCACAGATCAGTAAGATCATGATCATTTCTTGTGGGAGGATAGTTGTGATGGTTTGACATCTAAAAAGGCAGTCAAAGAAAAATAGTGAGGTGATTTTTCAAGCAGGAGCCCAACAGGAAAATGGGATTGCCTACTGGGAATTTTCAGTTTTTTGCTTGGTTGCAGGTTTGGCTGCAGGCATTTTTTCCCAAGTACAGTAAGGAAGACCATTCAGCCAGCTAAACCTTAGGAGGAAGACCAGAAACTAGAGAAAGCAGCCAGGTCTCCTGCTAACTTCAGCTTGCATATTATACTCAGTGAAGACATCCAGGAATTCTAAGGTCAAATCAATCTTAAACTTGGCCACGTGGAAGGAGGGTCTGGGTTTTCAAATGCCTCACAGCAGGACTTGCTGCCAGGAGTGGGTTTCAGCACCCATAAAAAATCTTTTTTTGAAAGTCCTCAGTAATCTTCATGCTAAGCTCTTCTGAACATTTGGGCCCTTGTTTGCTCTTCTCAATGGGGTTTGAACTTCTTTAAAAAGTCTCATCCCTTATATTAGATTTCCCTTGTCCATAGGAAAGAACAAGGAAAGGAAAGTGAGTTTTGGTTCATACAAGGCTGAGGTTTTCAAGACATAGACCAAGGATTTTGTTTTTGGGAATTTCATGAGAGACACCAGCTTGAAATTGTCTAGAAGATAATTGAACTCAGGTTTCAGGAAACACATTCTGAACAGTGATGTTAATCTCAGACTAATTTGCTATTTGAGGATATGAAACTTAATTGCTAGTGAGAGGTTCAGGAAGAGGTTGGAGATTAATGAAGAGTGGAACATTGCACACTGGAGTGCAGAACAATGGTATTTAATGAGTGCCTTTTCTTCTCCAAAGCACTTTACAGCTATTAACTAATTAACAGTATAATTTACAGGTAGGAGTACAGCAGTGCAATTCCGAGCACAATATTGTGATGGTTTGAGGGGACTGCTGTTCAATTGTAAATCTCTCACTAGGTGTGTGGGAGTAAATTATGCAGATATTTCCAGGGGATATTTTTCTTCCATTTTGTTTTCCCCAGGCAAGAAACATTTCATCAGGGGGTATGGAAACCAAAATACCACACTGCACAGTTTAACACTTTCCCACATGTGTTTTCATAAGAGAAAGCACTTTGGTCTATTAACCAGTACCCTTCTTCCCAAGGAATCTCAGTGTGCAAGATGGGCCAAGAAAATAATTTTCAGTTTTCTCCTTTGGTAAGGCTTCACATATCCTTCTTATTACACTAGGATGCATTTCCCTCTGGCTGGACACCTTGTCCTCTGCCCATAACTGAAGTCATTCAGGCAAAACTGAGCCAGGTAAAGTCATACCTACTGGTAGAGTCTGACCCTGTGCTTCCACCACTTCACTCATTTTCTGCCATCCCATAATAAAAGGTTAGTTTAGGATTAGGATCTGAGGTTGGATTTGATCCTGGTTATCCAGGTTCTGCTTTGGTCAACAAGAACACTGTAATGCATTCCATTAAGATCCAAGAATATGCATTTAATTTAGACTTCCAAAGGCAGCTGTGGCCCATTAAGTAACTATCAATATATTAAAATCCAACCATGAGGTTTTGTGGACATTGGAGCCTCCAGGATGGAAGGAGCAGAGTTTTTCCTGCTTCATTTGACTCCTCAGTCATGCAGAGAGACAACCAGCAAGAAAGCAGATTTTTTCCTTCTATCTCCCAACCATTTTACTTAGTCATATTCCATCTCCATTCTCTCTTTTTCATTGTGGACCCAGTATGGTTCTGCTCTGTTTTCTGAGAGAGTCTTAAATTCAAAAAGCAGGTCCGATACAGGCCAATAAGCCTTTTGACTTTTTTCCTTTTTTTTCCCCCACCACTAAGCAAGGTTGGCACTCCATGGCAGCTTTTTTCTTCCAAAGTTTGTGATTTGCCTCTATCTGTTACACTTAGACCTTGACTCTCCTGGAAGACATTCATAAATGCTCGCCTCCTTTGCTAAAAGTCAAAAAGAAAGAGGTAAGAATCTTGTGTTTTCATTACATCGTCTTACTTCGGAAGCAGACAGTTCGTGCAAGATGGCTGCGGAAAAATGAGGAGGAAAGAAAAGGAAATATTTAGGCAGGTACATTTGAATAACAGAAGTATTCCCCTCCCAGGTCTCCCCGGTCAGGCTTTCCTACTGACAGGTGCAACATCTTCACTTACCTTACTTACAAGGTACAAGTGCTCTTCAGGGTTCCTAAGGCAAACCAACTAATTCCCATGGACTCTGTTCAGCACCTTAGATACAGGCTACACCATCTGAATATGGCTCTGTGGAATGTGCATCCTCCTGGCTTCTCAGTTTTGAAACTCGTCTGCAATGTGTGGACATCTGAGCAGTTGAGCTCTTGCTAAAATTCTTCACAGGCAGAAAGGGGAATACTGACTATTCAAGTCTTTTCTGAATTTCCTCTACTAAGCATAATTCCTAATGCATTTCTTTTTCTATAATAAACTAAAGGATAGCTATATAGAATTCTTTTAAATGGAATAAATAAGTAGTAAGGATCACATTTGGTAATGTAAGCTTTCTTTTCTTACAGTTGTTTCATTCATCTGTTGCTCCAAAAAGACACTACAACAGGTTATAGTAATAGCAGGATTTGATTTTCTCCCAAGTTAACAGTGCATGCTCCTACCCAGGAGAATGCACTCTCCTTAGGACCACCTGCTTCAGAAATTCAGTTTAGGGCTAGCTCAGGTACCACTGTGCCATGCAGATGTATCACTGAGGAAGTCGGCTGCAGGAATCTCTCTGCACAAACTTGGCAGTGAAAGCCTGCAAAATTCCAGTCATCCTTCCAGCAGTGTTCTGCATTGAAATTAATGCAAGATTTCATGCTCTGAAGACTTGATAGCTGTTGCCGATTTGCACATATAGAAAGTTTAGGTTTAAATATCATCCTCAACTGAAATTGAATTTCTATGAATATAAACAATTTACACCAGGTAAATTCCTTGAACTCTAAAGATAAATATCATCTAGGTTCCATTTCAGCTAATTCTGCCCTATGACCTGAAAAGAAGAATGGGGTTTTTTCGTGTAAGAAAGAGAAGTAGAGAAGAAACTCATAAGGAAACTCCTGTGTCATAATCACAGTTCTGTAGTTAGGGGTGATTTGACTTGCACTTGAAACAAAGATTCAGCTGCACATATGTATGAAAACTTAATGGATGCTCTCCCTGTGAGCCACAGTGCATACTCTCTGAGAAAAGAATTAGTTATAATTCAGTGATAGTGCAAAGTTTTGTGCAGTCCTTGAATCTGCAGTTTGACCTACTAAGCAGAAGTGAACTGCCCAATATGCATAGTCCTTCTCATGTTGTTTTACAGAGTATTTTTTGTTACTTTTAAGGAGGGAAAAAACTCCACCCCTATTTCTGCCAGGAAAGCTCTGCAGCAGTGGATCTCAGAGTGAAATGCTGCAGTGTTCAGCTTGCATAAGAGGGTCCAAAGCTCTTTGATCTCAACTGGATAAAAGCCAGCACATTTCCTTTGTTTTGCTTGGTATTACATAACTTTATGTGAAACATGCTAAAGGTATTAGTTCTGTTCATTCAGAAGCTGTAGAGAGGTCTAAATGATTTCTTCAACATAAAAACAAGATTTGAGAGATTTCTTGAAAAGCAGCTATTTTCACTGCCGTAATTCTGCTTGTGTATTGCTCTCCAGGTTACTACTCAACAAAGAAGCAAGTCAAAATGAATATGCAAGTTGCTGCAAAGAAATCAACTTACTTGAAAGCAAAGAGGGATTGGAAACATCTGTCAGGCTTCCTCAACCCTCAAAAATTGGGTGTGCAGGTTGTGGAAACTTAGGGGCATCCCACAGAGCTATATTCCCGACAGAAGCAGTGAAAACAGAAAATACTTTCATTGGGATGGAGTCAGGCCAAATCAACTGGAACCACTTTGATGAGAAATTATGGGCCTTAAAAACACTGATTAACAAATTTGGATGCTACAGAAATTGGCTAAGACTAGCAGTTGATTGTGCATCAAAAATCAGTGTATGTGAGAAAATGGTAAACAACTGGATATGTGTCATAGTGTGCTTGGACAAGTCACTGTACAGCTGGGGCCTTTCATACAGTCACATCTTTACATACCCATTTTTTTGGATTTTTCAGGGACGGCTTACCAACTTTCACCATCTCAGCTTTACAGGTTTGACACACTTTAAAAAAAATTCCCAGCCATTTCTGTGATTTTTTTTTTTTTCAGGTACAGCATTTTGTACTAACAGCAGTCATTTTAGCCCAGTGTATCTGCCCCACACACAAGAATTGGGTTGGTTACTTGTATGTTACAGGAAAAATTTACAGGCATATTCTTGTCTCTTGTTACCAACTTTCCTGTTACCAACTTTCCTGTTACCAACTGGGCCAAATCCAGCCCTTAATTTGGGGTGTGCTGTTCCTCCTAGGTCTATGAGTTTGTACAGGGAATGCTAAGATAAAATTTGCCGTGCATTTGTCCACGGTGTTTTGAAATGTTTGATGCTTGTAAGAATGAGGGGGATGGTTTGGTTGCCATTTTGTGCTTTTTATTCATACTACTGATCTGCCTATGAGAGGAGAAAAGAGCTTTAATAACACTGAAATGTTACACATGCAACAATCTTCGTGTTGCATTGACTGCTTTTCTATGGAATATGTTAACACGCACTTTTCCGTCACCTACTTCTTATTTCCCTTTTTTATTCCCCTGACTAGTTGGGATAATTGAATTTTTACAGCACATAATAATCAGAAAAAGAAACCTATAAAATATACACTCTAAGTTATACTGCTGCATATGGCCTTAAGATGCATGCAGTGTTTAATGAACTCGTTTGGAAAGAGCTCTGTAAATGTCAGGTTTTTAGAACAACGTGAGACGGTGGACAGCTGCTTTTTGTCTCAAATCAAAACAAACTAAGGTTTCTCTTGAGCAGCAAAAATTAATGTGCTTGTGTGTGCCTGTCAGGCGTATGCATGAGAAGTGGTGTGAGTCATACACCCTGCATTACAGGCAACATCAGGAGGGTTTACTGTGTTTCGTTTTTTCCCATTAAGAGCTACGAGTGTTTAAATGTAAATAATAGTTAGTTGGGTTTCCCCCAAATGGCACAAGACAGCGACTTCAGTCTGTTTCTGTATAGTGAGATGAGGTTATTCAGCAAACTGCAGGGTCAGACCCTATTGAATTTTTGCTTTAGTTAGGAACAAATCTTGCCCCAGCTGATGTCAAAGGGAGTTTTACCCAGATGAAGCAGGATGAGGGTCAACCTGGCAATTGCTGCTTGCAGAGCCTTCAGGGTGTTTGTGCCAGGCCAATGTTATAAGCTTTTCAGACTGCTGAGATGCAGTATAAAGGTGTGGGACTGGGCTTTTTGTATATTTGATTTAATTTTTAAGCTTTTCTTGTGATTAGAACAGTCTAATCTATTTTTCTTTCTTTTTGAAGTGTGGTCATTTTCTCTAATTAAGAAAATTGCACAGTTGTTTCTCCATGTGTTTGCCATTTTAAAGTAAACCAACAACACTGTGCACCTTTTTCGGTTTTAGCAAGGTTAATTGCAGAATTACTTTCTGACTGGGATGGCATGAGCTGTGCATAAAAGCCTTAAAGTCGTCCATGCAGGAGGTTATAATGAAGTAGCTGAGTCTTTAAGGGGAAAAGGAATGCTTCTCTTTATTAGGAGAAATAATGACTCAATTGCTGTCCCAAAGAAACAAGAAAGGATTTTTCTTTTCATACTAATTCCAAAACAACTCAGTGATTAAGCCTATATTTAAAAGGAAGTATCTGCCTTAAATATTTTGAAATCAGGGCACTATAGTGCACTCATAGGAATTCATAAAACAGTTGTTTAAATTATCAGTAACATGTTTTGGATACCAATGCAGATACTGGACTTAGAGTAAAATTTCAATGTGCTGAGGCTGAAAAGTGGTTGAACACAGCTGAACATTCAGCCTGTCTGTGTTAATAGATGATCTCAGTTAGCTGTGACTGTGACTGAGAGCTCAGGGTTAGCTAGGATAGAAAAGAATTTTCTGCTGATTACACAAGGTGGTATCTTTCTGTTTGGCAATTCATTAATAGCTTTGGAAGTGACAGAATATTGGAGATGACAGTAACATAGAAGAAGAGGAAGGAAATACTGCTTCCATACCAGTTGTATTCTTATACTTGTCTCAGAGGGCTTAGCCCTACCCTGGTATACACTGTATTACAGTTCCACTGATCTGTGGAGGAATTGTCTTAACGTACACCAGAGGAGAACTGAAGCTGAAGTGTTTTGCACTGGTCGTCTTTGTTACTCTATAGAAGAAATGAACAAGAAGCTAGGTGTGTTAAAGTCATTGCTTCCTTTCCCTAGTTTTAAAAGGGAAAGAAAAATGGTTTCTGCTATAGTTTTCTCTGTGTGACAACTAAAACTAGCAACAAACCTCTGAGCTTCATCACCAGCAGGGTAGATAAAGTATATCTGTGTTTTGTTACCATGCTGATGAAGAAAGAGTGAACAGGGAACATTTCACTATTTTTTTCAACTTTTGAATTGCATTTTCTTGTTTAACACAGTATGCATGTGGGGACATGTCAAAGCCGTAACACTAATACTTTTTTTAATAGCAAGTGCGTGTAAACATCCCCCTTCTTTAAACAAGGCAACAGACCTGACTGAAAAAGCAATACACTAGAGCTGTATTCCCTGGGCATAAACTGTGTGTGCTTATGGGCTGCAGGGGTCTGTGGCCATCCTTCAAACCCCAAAAGGGCACTTTCTCATGGTGAGAAGCAAGGGGATGTGTTCAGACTTTGGGTATTAAAGAGAGGGTCTCAGAACTGGTACGAGGATTACACAGCAGAAGGGAGACTGCAACAGGAGTCACAGCAATGCAGTAACCTCAGGATGCTGATAGACAGGAACAGGTACGTCTGCCTGAGCCCTTCTCCTTCCCCTTTCTCGAATGTAAACAGCATAATATGACTCAGGCCAATATACTCAACAGCCACAGCTCAGCTTCTGCTAACACGGTGGTATCCGACACCATGCTGTGAGCAGTGCATACATCAGGGAAATCATAGCCCTGATTTTTTTCCAGCTGAGATGAATATGTCCCATATGCAACACAACCTGAGCTGAAAATGGGACAGAGCAAGTCCAGAACACTTGTTTTATGTTTTGTGCAAACATGGGAATAATCTCACATATGGATTATTTCATTAAATTCCTCTCAGCAGCAACTGGAGAAGGTTGTTTCATTTGGACGAAAAAGCTAGGAAAAGAGATTCTCCACGTGCTTCTAGTTACTTCAGAATGATGCAAGCACAGCTTCTTCTACTTAAAGCCACTCCTCTACAAACTATTCTGAGGTACTCTTCTGTAGGGTAGCATTGGTTTCCTGGAGAACTTACTAACTTATTTTGCCATTATCTTTTGGCTCCTTGTTCACAGGTTTTGGAGGTGGACCTTAATATCATGGAAATGTTTGGCTGGAAGGGAACCTAGAAGATCACCTACTCCACCCCCCTGTGCTATAGCAGGATCAGGACTTGCTTATTCCAAAGCTTACAAACTGCTGTAAGAAATTATTTGCTCTGCTCATGTGGCAAATCTCAGGGGTGACGTTCTTCCCGATATTCAGAGGGTCTGTGTTATACAAGATGTTTTATTTCAGGTGTTCATTTTGCTTTGCTTGTTTTGTTGCAAGGCTGTAGACACAGTTGAATTCCATATAAGCAAGCTGGTTCTTTGAACAATTTGGTTGTCAGATGTGGATATTTGCAATGTCCTCAATAAATGCCAGTGCATAAATATGTTTTAATAGCAAAAGAAGTTGAGTTTTCTTCTTTTTTTAGGCAGGTTCTTCTTGTTTTGTTTGCACTGCTCTGACCTGCACTGATGCCTCTGAAATTCCACTGTCTATAATTCATCACTTCCACGCACAAAATATGGGCTCAAGCTGTGGGGTGCTATAAGTTAAGCTAACTTACCGCTCACTAAATGTGTTTCTGAAGTGGATATTTCATGGTTTCCCACTGAGGTGTCACAAATCAAATAGGAGGAAACCCCTGCTGGGTTGGGGGTTTTTTCCTTTCTTAATTTTCTGAGGTCTTCTATTTAAAAAATGCTGCCTCTTACTTGCTCGCTTGGCAAGAAATATGACTATCAGGTGTTTAAAATTAAAGTTGTTAAAATCAAATTTGCAAAAGGCAGGAGGGTTTGCCCCAGTGTCCTGGACATAGTCCAGCTTTGGTAATTACATCTCGCTTAACTCAATCTCTCTTGCAGCTTCATGGCCTTCTTCCTGTCCCACTGAAATCTGTTATAGGAAACTGCTGTGACACGACATGTTAAACATCAGCCTTGTTTTTACCCAGGAGCAGCTATGCTTCAGTGTGAGATGATTTATAATATATGGCATACATATACACTGATTTTCTTTTTACAATGACTTCTACTGAACTGGAGGAGTTATTTAGAAGCAGCACTTCTGAAAAAAAATATCAGCTCAGGAACCAAATATGGATTTAAGGATCTGATTCTCTAGGTCCCTCTTTCAGATGATCTCTTCCAAACCCATCCCTTTGTCTTATAAGGTGGTGCTGAGAAGTGGTGTGTTCATGTGATCAGCTGTGTTTATAGGATAATAACCTTCACACTGCCCAGTAATCCCCTCCGTAAAGGCAAAGAGCATTCCAAAGTGCTGAGCAGCTTCAACGGTCAGGGAGCAAAGCCAGCACACACGCACCTGCTAAATAAATATTTTCCCCAGCTTGGTATGAACACGCCAATTTTTCCCACACAGTTTGGTCGGCGGGAGCCTGAAAACAGTGATCTGCCCAGCTGCAACACGGATGGGCCAAGGTAAGCTGACCATTGGACAGGAGTGCCCCAACGTGTGTTTTGCAGCACTGTCTGGGGACCTCTAGTGGTCCCTGAACCTTCAGGAAAGGATCCATGTACCACCTCCAAAATTAAAGGAACTAAAGACATTCTCACAGCATAGCAACAAGGGGGCAAAATGGAGAAAATACACAGATGTGCAAAGACCAGCCCGATGTTTAGCTGCTGTAAATGAAACTGTTGTGGCAGTTGTTATATGATTGGTCTGCTGACCCATTTTCATAATAGTTAAGGTGGGTTTTGGCATGAAGAAAGTGGAGAAACACTCATTATTCCACTGAAAGAGGGAAACTCACAGCATTTGGGTGATGTATATCAGTTGCTTCTGGTTTTAAAGGCTCAAGCAAATTTACAGTTTAAAATCATGTGACAGTGAGCAGAAAAACTTTATTATGAATATTTTAAAATCTCTGTCTCAGATACATTCTTGGAGCTGGAACCATGCCACTAAGCATATGATGAATGAAATCCCTTTAAAACTTTCTGATAGGAAAACTCTAATTGTTTCAGATTATCTGCATGCTGTGTTTGCTAACATGGGATAATAAAGGTCATCTGTCTCCTTGCTTTCCAATATATGGATTTATACCTGTGTGCAGAGCTGTTTTCACTAACACAATGCTCAGACTCTCCCAAATACATGTTAAAAAAATGTGTGTACCCAGGAATGGCCAAACTTTCTGACCTTACAAACCATTTATCAAGTTCTTCACGTGACTGCAAACCACAAGATGCACATTTTGGTGTGTTGAGGGAAGTGGAGAACTCCAGGAATTAATGGGAAAAACTACTGACTCCCCTTTGTTTTCACCAGTCTGTCAGGGCAGAGGGATGGTTTGGGTCCTGAAGCAGCATCTGTCACTGTCTCCCTTAATGGGAAATAAGACATTATCTGAATCTCTGTCATTTTGTAGGGTTTCATGTAACCTCCTATAGAACCCACTTGCAGGTGCCATTGTGGCCAGGCAGACACATGCACCCAAGATCTCACTGGTAATGTCAGGACACTGTAAGGAGTCTTGGGCTAAAGGAGGAAGGACAGACCTGAAGACAAAGGGTGGAGAGGCCCATCAGGCACTTGAGCTGTGTAAAAAGAGCACAAAGATGTCACCAGCTCTCAGAGTACAAAGGTTTATTTCTGTTCAAGAAAAATTTGGGTGTTTCAGTGCCTTTCCTCATGGTTTCAGAGTGAAAAGGTGCACTGAAACTATAATAGGTTAAATTAAATAGGTTATTATAAAAATAAATAAAATCAATCCTCTGGCTTGTCTGGCTGCGGGGCAAGGACAGCACTGGGGGTGAGGAGCAGTGTATCACCCTCTGATTTCACCTCTACCAGGCACCACCTCTGAAGGTTTCTTAGCTAAAAAAAAATGGCAAGAAAGTTATTGAGAATTGTAAATCAAGCGCAGTGGGGATAAATAAGCTTTTTGGTGCAGCTACATTAAGCTACAGTTCTCCTTTCAACAAATACACCTTTTGCTGAGATATTGCAATAGTAGACTTCAAAGGCAGCCAAGCAGTGCAGTACATTTCTTCACTCAGATTAAAAACATTGTTTAAATTCTTGTGGCTAGACAATTTGTCTTGTCCTTAAAAAAAAAAAAAAAAAAAAAGGAAACCATACTAAACAGCAGAGCAGCACAAAGAGACTAGGACATAGGACTGAGAGACTGCAGGGAATTTTTTGCTCGCCTGCTACAAATCAAGATCAGCCTTTTACCTTTCCACAATCTTTCTCTCTTTGTTATTTGTGGTTACCACAGAATCTTCTTCAAAGATTCTCTCAGATGTTAGAATTAGATAATGTCTCTGGAGAAGGGTGTCACAGTCTGGATAAACATAGTCATGAATAAAATATTTTTTGTATCGACACCTTTCATCCAGCAAGGCTTCGGGGGGAAAAAAAACCTATAAAAACTCATATTTATTATTCAATAAATAATAAGACTTCATATCACTATATAAGCATATAGAGATACGGATGTATTTGCATCCTAGACTCAAACACTTTTTGGCCTGATACAAAACAATCCTGTTCCAGGGATGAACTGGAGCAGCAGGTGGGTAACACATAGCGCTAGTGATGCCTTTTGTATAACAAGGAAGCAACACAAAGCTTTTCCTGAGAGAACTTTGCAAAAGATGTGTAACAACCTTCCCCAGGGCTGCCAAAGACATCCATGATGGGATTTTCTGGTGTCCAGTGGCACTTGTTTGCATCCCAGGCCAAACACAGCACGCCAGGCTCAGCAGAAGTGACTGCAGAAAAATCTGTGATGTTTTAGTGCCTGTGATTTTTCGGTCTTACAGTGGGCTATATGTTAGGGAAAGGACTAGTTTAAAAAAATGGGGATATTCACATTTATAATTGTCCAGTCTGGAGAAGAATAGAGTTGTTATCCATCTCCAAAAAGCCTGGTGATATCAACCTCACTAACCTATCTTCCATGACTCTTGAACCTCGGGCAGTGTAGCAGGGGATAGACAGAATTCACTAGTCAGCACATGCTTAGGCAAAAGAATACCTGAACAGAAAAAAGCAAGAAGCCACAGGAGCATCAGTCTCAGCAGTGAAGAGGAGGCTTTGCCACTAAACCCTGAACTCCACATGTTCACCCACTCACGCACTTGTCATGGTGTCCAAAAGACAACTGTAACATTATTTTCTTGATAGCACATTGTTTACTATTTCCATGTCAGTAACTATTTTGCTGTAATTTAACATGGAAAGAAACTGTAATTTGGATTGCTGAGGTATTAACCTCCTTTCATCTGCAGCCTGTTTTAAGGAGATACACATGAACAACTCAAAAATATATGTGTAAACTTTGGCATCTAGCAGATCGGAATAAGCAGATACATCCATGCAGCCGGAGACTCATTTAATAACATCAATCGTATAAAATTCAAATCTTACTCGTGCCATTTTTCAGTCCCCACAGGTTCCAGCAGCGTGCCCGTGCTCAGCAGGACTTTAGGATCCAGCCGCAACTTTGCAATTCCACATGCCACAATTTGCTTCAGGCCACTTCCAGCTTTATTTTTTTTATAAAAAAACTTCTTCTCTTAGGGAACAATAATGAGATCATCTGATAGTTTTGTGAAGGTGAGTGTCTGATCAGTGTCTGAAAGGGAGGAAATGACAAAGCACCCAAGTTCTTGTTCTCACAGAGCAAACCTTTGCAGTGCGTATGCTGGTTCATTTTTCTCAAAAAAGCCTCTAACTCAGGGTTTCATGCTAAGTGCAAATGAGCAGACTGCTCTGCCTTGCATATGTGTACATGAATCCAGCCCAAAGGAAAAAAAAAAAAAAAGCAAACTATTGAAGGCATTGAAAAAAAAATAAAATCGGTGTGTGGAAAGGGGCTTAATACATTCACAACGTTATTTAGCTCTAACAAAGAGCAGCAACCCCAGATGACCTCCTGGCTCCTGCCTCCACCCAAGCTCCTGGCCTCTGTTCAACGTCCTGGCAAAAGTTGCAGACATCCGCAACACAATGCCAAGTAGCTGTTTTGTCTGTAGATATGTAATAGAGATTAGCCGAGTGGTGGTGGGGAGCTGCTACACGTAAACCAGCACCTCCAAACAGGGAGCTGGCACACCACTCCCATCAAAGAACTCTTTTCCCCCGCAGTACCGAGAACTTCCCCAAGTCTTTGGTGGATGGGTGAGAGAGAAAAATTTCCACCGCTTCAGCTCGGGGGGTTTGGCGCTGCCCTCCCCAGCCCACTCCCACGTCAGTGCCCAGGCGACTCTTTCATGTCACTGATTAACTCGATGCGACGGGGCTCTGCTGTGTGATGGATGAATTGAGTGCAGGGCCCATTACATCATACCTTTCTGATGTGCTCAGCCATGGATCACTGACTTGCCTCCGATTGCAAGCTAGCAAAGCTGACACTTGAATGGAAAAGAGAATGTAACCCCGTGCACATGGCTTGTTAACACCTCCCGTGTGTGATTGCTTTTAAAGAGGTGCCTGAACTGTGCCCATAATGGAAACGTCTTTTGTTTTCCGTAGGAGGCTTTAAAAGAAAAATCTCATTTTGACTTTAAATACTTTTTCTTTTCCCTCCCTTTTTCCACCAGAGACAGGAAACAGTTCTTTCATGCATTCAGAAATACAAATTATGATTGGCAGAACATTACAATGCAGAAAAAGAGCTTTTGAAAAAGATCCTGAAGGAGTGATCGAGACAGATTAAAGGTTAGGCCCTGCACCTAGCTAGCCAATCTCTCTGAGTCACACACCTCCTGCTTGGGAGTTTGTATTTTTATCAAAGAACTGGATAGACCTGCAATTTCAGTAAAATGCAAAGTGGGAAGGGAAAAATACTGGGCTCTCCTTCTCTTTTTCCTTTTCTCCTCCTCCTTCCCCTTTTCCTTCTCTCTTCCTTCTCCTTCTCTTTCCCCCACCTCTTTTTCTCCTTCTACTTTCCCTTCTCGTTTTCTCTTTCTTCTTCATGTCCTTTTTCTTCCCTTTCTCCTTCTACTTCTTCTCCTCTTCCTCCTCCTCCTCATCCATCGCTGAGGACCTGAAAAGCCAGAAGACTCTTTGAAGAATTTGTCTTTTCTCCCCTCTCAAAAATGGTCTCCACTACTGATAACTGGATACAATCATGGCATGAGAAGGGGCACTCTCTGGAGTGCATCAAAATAGCTTGGCAGAAGCCTTACTGTAATCATTAATGCTTTGTTCCTGTGACTAAAAAAACATATTTTTGAGAAAAAATATAAAAATAATTTTATATAATATATAAAAATAAATAAAACACTTTCAACATTGGCTAGTAATTTGTAAATGGAGAAGCGACAGGTGACAAAGTCACTTGGCTCCTCAGCCTAAAAGCATGAGTAATTCACTGTCTGATCTAAGAATGGGGGAAACAAAGATGCAGCGAGTAGAGCTTCTCTCCCTGCCCCCAGGCTCCTTTTTCTGCACCTCTAAAACAGGTTGGGATTCATCTGGCAGTGCAGCTTCATGTGGGAGAATGCTGTGTATATACACTCCCTCTAGGAATAATTAACCAAGGTCAACATTGCTGAATCCTTGGACAGGAAACCCTCAAGAAAAACACAAGCACTACAAAAGTAGTTCCGGTAACTCTGTGTGGGAAACCATGTCTGAGTTAGAGATGAACCGAGCCCTTTACACAGCAGTAAGGACCTTCATGGTGCTATCATTCCTGGCCCTTAGCTTTAATCTCACACCACACAACATCAACACTACAAACCTGGCAGCAGCTCCAGGCCCTGAAAAGTCTGAAGAGGTTCTGTGTCTGACACCAGCCCTCTTCCCTGCCTCCTTCCTCTGTGTATTGGGCATTTATTCAAGTGGGGGAAGTCCAGCATAGCCATCCTCAGATGTCCTGTTTCTGACCTCCAGTCACTCCAGTGCCTTCCTATCTACTTGTATCACCCCTAGATAGGAGCAGACCAGGCTGGTTAAGCAGACTGATCCCACAGTCTGGGTAGCTTTAGTGCAGGATACTGGGTGCTATCCAAGTTGGACACAGCACATTGTGATGTGATGTGATGAGATGTGATGTGATGTGATGTGATGTGATGTGATGTGATGTGATGTGATGTGATGTGACGTGATGTGATGTGATGTGATGTGACGTGAGGTGATGTGACATGATGTGAGCACATACAATTCCACTTTTTTTTCACATCAAATTAGCAGATGGTAGTACATACGGGGGAAAGCTGCTCACTTCACTTTGGCTGCTTGAGAGAAACTTCCAGTCTCTCCCAAATAGCTCAGCAAGGACAGAAAGTGGAGACTCCAACAAGCACATTCCATTGCGTTTTCCCCTGAAACTGGTTTTTGAGATTCTGAACCAACAGTGAGCTGTAATCCTGCCTACTCAGCCCTCCCCTGCTGCACTGCTGTTTGGGACAGCATCTGCCTGATGCATTGTGTTGTATACCAGGACAGCAAGCACAACCACTGTGCTTTTTCCCAGTGAGATACTAGCATTTTGGTTTTTGGAGAAGTGATCTGATTCAGGTTGTAAAATGCTTCTGAATCCTTTGAGAAGGAAGATGTCAATAAATTATTTCTAGCCCACTATAGTAATTCCTCTCCTCTCATTTTTTTTCCTGTTTCCTTTACAACCAAAAACATTCTTCCTTCTTCTGAACAGGGATTGCTTGATTTTTTTCCAGTTAATAATGAAAACAACGAGTACATTCTGGAGACTTGAAGAGAACTGTGCTTGAGAGCACTGATACGTTGTGAAGATGAGAGGGTGAGAGAAGAGACCTTTGGCTGTGATGAGACCCAGATGTCCCATTCTGGACGTGTCCAGCAAAGTTACTATGTCAAGTCTTTGTTTAAAGTGGGTCCCACTGCACAAGCATATTTATTAGCATAACAAAGTAGCAAAAGCCAAGGAAAGTAAAAAAATTTTTGCTTAATGGAAATGAATTGTGCAGCATAACCTGGTAGTACATAGGATTCTATCATGGTATTTAATGTCTCTCCCCACACTGAAAGAAAGGGTCCTGACACAGGCGCCAGTAGGTCTGTAAAGCCATTGGTAGACAGCCAAGGCATACTATTTAATGGAAGGACATCATAAAATATGCCTTTATTTTTATTACTTTTATTACTTTGTAATATTATTATGCAGCTGAAATAAATCACAAGTTGTTTTTAGTGGGGTTCAGTCACAAGACACAAAAGCAGTGAGCTGAGGGGCTTGCTTCTCAATCTCCCTGTGAGCAATCTTCTGTACTCTCTGTAAAGAGCAAGACTTTCACATCATGGTCAGCCAATGACCTTTTGCTCTTTCAGTATTTATTAAATACATTGATAAATAAGTCCAACTTCTTGAACTCCCAGGACCAACTTCTAGGCTTCTGCATCCCAGGTCTGCAGGCAAACATGAATGGCAGAGTCCCCAGACCAAACTGGGGGAACAGGAGAGGTCTGGTGGAGGCCAAAGTTGTTTCAGCCACCTTGTCTAGTTCCTGCATGGCTCCCACATCCACTCCAGAATCAGAAAGGTATAAAGCTGCTGCATGCTCACCTAAGTAGTAAGCTGTAGTGCAACATCAGTGAAATGGAGAGGGAATTTCAGCGTCCCACAACTAGGTGGGTAAAACAGGAAGTCTTCAGGCATGCAGCAGAGAAGTTGAAAAGAAGATGCAAAAATCTGTGCTTGGACCTTCATCAAACCATCTGACTGCCCCAATAACCCACTCCTCACTTCCATACATCAGCAAGGAGGCAGCACATTGTTTGGTTTTCAAACAGAGAGACACTCAAAGTTTTTCCACACAATCACACATTTTCTCATGCAAGTAAGGACTTCATGGTGCAAAATATTCTGAAAAAAAATTGCCAGCAGGACATTGTTAGACATCATGTGATAATTTTAGCTTAACACAGTTTGTTTTCACCCTGCTCCCAGTCCCCTCTGCTATGTGTGCAAGCTCTCCCTTGAATATTTTTTTTTTCATTTGCACATTATTTCAGATTATTTCAGGGGGAGGAAGAATGGCAGAGCATGATTGAGAGAGTACTGCTGAAACACTGGCATTGTTTGTGTAAAACACCCATTAGTTCCTTCTCATCACCTTTAAGATGCCTTTTTCTTTCATTTCCCCCCCCCAGGTAAATGTTAACAGGAAGTTTATCATTAACCACCTTTGGGTTTTTTTTAAGAGTTTATATTATTCACATAAGCAGTGTGTGTTGCAAGATTCCTTTTTTCACTGTTTAGATACAAATTATTCACAGCTTGAGTTTTGTCTAAGTTGAAGCCAAACTGATTTCAGTTTTCAGATAAGCTCTGCCTCAAAAAAGAACCTCAAAAGGCTTCAGTTTAAGTCCAGTTAAGAAACACATATCACCTGTGTGGATATTGAAATGTGTGCAGATCAAAGAGATGAATTATTGTGCTTCAAGTTCAAGAAGAAATATTAACTGTAGGATGTTGAATTTGAGGAGAATATTCAATTAATCCGTTGCATAAGTTTAGAAAAAAAATCCTTATGGCCTTCTCCTTTCTGCAGTGAAGTTGTATCTCAGTCAAGCCTATTCTTACTGTGGCAAGTGCAACAGGTGGGCGCAAATGTAGACGTGACAAACAAATGTCAGAATGGAGACAAATGAATGCCCTTATAAAATTGCAGCCCATACTTTAATACCTCTGTGAAAAGCACTTCTATTTGTAACCAAAAACAAACCAGAAGAGCTCTGTTAGTTTGTATTCAGAGACTGATCAATCTCTTGATTTCTGCAAAAGTGACATCACAGGTTACTTCCGTGTGTTTCCCTGTCAGCAGCACATAGCTCAAGTGCACCACTGCTCAGGTGTGAGCAGCAGCAACAGCCACAGAATAGGCAGAATCTCCTCATATTTTCTTTCTAAATGAAAATGGATTGTGGAAGAGACAACTCTGAGTGGCGTGTCAAAGTGAGACAGTAAACCCTCCAGGCCCAGCTGCTGATTAGTTCTGCTACAGGTCTCCCAAATCATTTTATCTCAGTGTGCTTCAGAGTACCCCTTTAAGATACTCCTTCATACAGCCACAGCAAGGAGGAAGCCATGAAGAGGAGGGAGGAAAGCTGTGGTAGAGACACAGCCACTCCATCAGCTCCCCACTATCAACACCGTGAGAGAGCCTTTGAAAGGACAGGTCTACAGGCAGAAACACTCAGCATTGCCTACCTGCATGGGTTTCACAATTAGTCCTTGGCATCCTTTTAGGGAAAGTTCTTTCTGTATTTCTTTTTGTCCTGCAGCTCCTGTTTCTGAGTTGGTGGAATGTCTCCTTACCATGTCTTGTTTGTAACCCTATGCTATGCACACACACACGCACGCAAACAAACACACACACACACAAAACCACAAAGAAACTTCTTATTTGCTTTTGGGACACAGATTAAAGAGGGATTCTGTTCAAAAACTAGAGAGACCTGTGCTCCCAGGACAACAGTCTCTTCAGAGCACTAATTTCCCCCTCCTTCTTTTCCTATGTTTGTCAGTGGAAAAAATTAGCAAACCCTATTTACAAATATTTTTGCCTCTTGGCCCTCTGCCTGATGCTGTACTATTAAGGCTGTCGTTGTTCCACTAAACAATTGCAAATGTTTTTTCATGCATGCATTGGCTTGCTTTTGAGTTCAGATATTCCACCAACTGCCACTGCCACCCTTTGCTTAATTCAAGATGAATGCTCTAGTCTTTGAGCTTGTCGGAAAATTTCCCCTTTATTACACCACCAAAATAAATAACAATTGCAAAAGTCCTCCATTAAGATGTTTCCTTGCAAATAGTTTTTCTGCCCCAGCCTCTCCTTTCATGATACAAAATGCTCTGCTGACATTGGAGCAGTATGCCCCAAAGTCTTACATCAGACAAGGTCAAAGAGGCTGTAGCCAGTGAAAGCTCAGGGGAATTTGGGCACCCAATTACAAAAACTGTGTCTTGGAGAGACATTTTCTCAGCTGAAGCCTGATCCCAGAAACAAGTAATCTCCTTTTTTGCATGCCCAAAAATGTCTGAGCAGCTTGGTCTCTAAGTTATGATCAAGGAATGAAATATTTCTCCTCCTCTTTTCCCTGAGATTCCTGACCTATTATTAACCATTCTCAGAGCATATTTTCAGGATTCTCCTCCCTCCAAAAGGTTGTGGTGGCCAACACTTTCTTCTGAAGTGCAGAATGAAGTAGTAGACCTTGTTCACCTTCCTTTTTCTTTAACCCCCCTCCCCACATTGTTTAGAGAACTGGTCCAGAGAGGTGGGTACCTGCTTTCCCTTCTCCATCTGCTGGGACTCAGACTCTTGAGGATGCCCTTAAGGAGTATTTTCCACCCGGCTGGGGACCAGATGTCCAGATAGCCTTGTCCCTCATCACTCTTGCCAAACCTGGGCCAGCATTGCTTAGAAGACTATGTTACACATGCCCCATTTGAAGGATCATTGCCATAATGATTACTTCTTTCTGTGTGCTCTAGTTAGTGGAGAAGTCTCTCAGGTCTACTCATGCCCATACAGGCCATTTTGGTTAGAGATTGATGCGTTAGTTTCTGATGAGCAAATAGCAAATGTGGTGGTAATGATATGTGCTTCAACACAAGCTGTCCAAATACACAGCCCATGAATGGCCTTTCTTTTCTGCTGCAAATCAGCTTGGTACTCAGACAAAATATGGACTATATACAAAATTATAACAAATCCATCCAAAAAAAAGGAAAATTCACAGATACTCATTCAGTCTTTAATTTTTGTGCAAGTAAATTCATGCTTCCCTGTATGGTGTTTGGTCCCAAATGTGAGAATGATACAGTTTACTAGCTTTTCAACAGCAGCTGAAATAGCCAGTGATAAATGGATGTTGAAGAGCAGTCAAAGCAAGCAAGTTTCATATCTGTAATTGCAAATGGTAGCATGGGAAATGTGATTCTGAAACAACAAAAGAAAGATTTATGTCTCTAACAAAAACAGATCCAATGTCAGACCCAGCATAACTTCCCAGACAAGATAAAAACACAAGCATTATCTCCAGAAATTACTTAGTGAAATATTCTGAATAACAAATGCAGTTGACAAAATTGCTTGGGCAGTTTGCAAATAGGAAAAAAAAGGAGGATATAACAGATTTATTAATCATTATTGTTTATGCATCTAGCCTTGCTAGCAATGCAATATAGTAAATTAAAGCACAGTCAAGATTTCCCCACACCGTTTGGTTATCGAACCTTCATCATAGTCTGAGGCACTGCTGCTTTTAGGCCTGTCCTGCTGAGGCCAGAAGTGTTTCTGGGATCATGAAGTGCCAACGCATAAGATCTGTGTGGTCTCCAGGAGGAGCATTCTAAGCACTGACCTTTGTCTTTGCACCTGAAAACCGATGGTATGGGAGACATAACTGCAAGTGCATAAAGGCTTGTCTGTATGGCCTAGCCTAGATAGTTTACAGTTAACCCTAAGAGGGAAGGGGAGCCACACAGCTGTGAGTTCAGGTAGCAGCACAGTATTTTGAAGGACCACTGACTCTTATCTCAACCACATACCAAAGCCCAACACCCATCCGGTCCCTGGCTGGAGCATGTGGAAATCAGACCTCTTCCTTTGCTATGTGAAAGTGTTTTATATCATTGCCACCTTCTTGGCTCTCTGGTTTGTCAGCACATCCAACCATGCTGATTTAATCCTACTTCTGCCCTCAGGAGGGAGGGGACAAATTAAAATGTGCTCCTCCTTTTATTTGGCTGTTCAGTCATGGCAAACACGAAGTAACCGACCACACTTATCTAGACAAAGCCTTTCTCTTGGCGTTGGACAAAGATGATTTTCTCCTGAATTCCCTCACACTCACTTGTCAAACATTTAAGTCAATACTCATCTTGACCAGAAGGATAACAAAGTTTTTTGTCCAGGTGTCAATACATCTGGTGGAAAGATTGCAACATGAAAAATTAATTCTGATTCTTTCCATACTGGGAAAATTCTAAGTGTCCACTTAAAGAACACCCATGCTGGGACAGGCTGTGAGGCAAAAGTTTGGAGACAGTCACAAGGACTGCTGAATATCTTGGCCTTCACCATCCTGCCCATCTGTTCAAACTCTGCTCAGAACTGTGTCTTTAACTAAACAGTGACAACTTAAGACAAAGTTTGTGATATTTAGATTCATATTAAGAAAATGTATGATTTGCAAGAGACAGGAATTGGGTAGGATTTAGATACTGATTCAGAGTCACATGAACACAGATCCACCCAGATATTCCTTTTATTGTGTTTCCAGACTGTGCCACAAAACATAAAGATGGAGAACACTTTCAGAATACAGACAAAATCTGCTTGAGTCTTGTATATCCCCTGTGAAAAAAACACAGTTATTCTCAGCAGGGATTAGAGTCAAACTTTATTCTGTAGCTAACTCTCCCAGTCTGGCCTGAGTTGCCCTGTTGTGACCAACTGTCCTTAATTAATGAAAAGGAGCAGGCAGATACCCACTTTGCCAGCTCCATCATTACCTCCTTTTTATGGGTGCTGCCAGACTCTGCATGCATCTTAGGACAAGCCTCTGTCACGCCCAAGAAGTGAAATTTAACCTTCCTGTCATCACCACAAACGAGGCCTTATAGCTCAGTGCTCTAGGGCACTAAAGCCAACCAGCCAGCTCACCCTTTGCGTTCCATTTCTTTCAAAATGACACTGGTGTAATTGTCCTAGCTGGAAACGGAGGTGATTTAATGCCTTAACTGAGTAAAGCTCTGTAACTTTGCTCCAACCCTATTCAAGCACTATTCCTAATTTACTGGAATGAAGAGGACTGTGTGGGAGGTGCTTCAGTCCAGTTTGACAAAACAACTGTTAAATATCAACAGTAGTTAAAAACATGCTGCCAGTCAGCACCTGCTCCATCCTTGTTGCATCCTCCAGGACTCAGGCTGTGCACTACTTCAAGTCCCCCTTAGGGTTGCATCCCACCTTCCCCAGAACAAACTTCATTTATCTTTCTTGAAGAATTTGCATCATCTCTGTATTTTAAGGCTGAGGCAGAGTCCAGAGACTGAAACGGGTTGGGTGCTGAGAGCAGGGAGCCTAACAGAGCCTGCCCAGCACAGCTTGCAGTGTGGTGAAGCAAGGCAAAGGCAGATTGGCTGTACACTGGCAATTTGTGTAGGATGTAAGTTAATGCTGTTATTAATTAAATCTTTCTCCTCCCTCGTGGAAACTCTCTGTCCAAGGATCCTCTGCAGTCCTCTTCAACAGCTTTGTGAGAGACATCCCATCACCACATCGCTTTACAGCACTAGCTTTTAAAAATGATCCCAAATGCTTCTATTGGTTAAAAAACAGAACCTGAGATATTGTAAGTAAATGATATTAAGTAATTTCCTTTGCAGGAGAGGAAAGGGTAAAGCCTGAGGAATTTGCCCACAGCTTAAGCACTGGTATTGAGGTCTATCATTTCTCTACCAACCTTTCACACTGCTCTTTTTCAGGTCTAAATCAATCCCAACCCTCTATTACCCTTCACAGATACATCATGTAGAGCCCAAAATGACAAATGGACATTCAGACTACCTTGTTGGGAACAATTCTAAAAGATTTTTTCCTCCTTCATCCCAGATTATGTATGCAGTAGCTGTATACACAGACCTCCACCATCAGCTATTAGCTGGCTGAGAAATGGGGTCACCCCATGATGCATCCCAGTAGCTACAGCTCAGTGATACAGCTCATGACTAAAGGAGAATTGTTGAGTGCCGGGTACACTTTAGCATATAAAACACTCCCCACCAAATTCAGCTCAAAAAAGGTAAAGCCAAACGAAAAGGGTACAAACGATCACCAGTGAAGCACTAAATCAGCTGGAGCTGGACTCCTTTTTCAACTTTATTGCAATGCAGCTTCTGGAATAAAAAGATTGCGTTGAATCAGTGCAAGTGGAAAATTGGTTCGACCCAAAAAAAAAAAAAGAAAAAAAAAAAAGAAAAGCAGGGGAAGGAGGGAGCTGTGTGGTGGGAAAGATTCTTTGAGTAATCTTTTTTTCCTTAATTGGAGAATTGGAAAAGTAAATTAAGAGGTTGGCAAATTTTCATCAAAACATTTCAATAGTCAAAGCCTAAATTCTGGCTTAAGTTTTCTTTACAAATGACCATACCCTCTGAAGAAATATCAATAATATGAGAAAAAGTTGATTTTGTTTTCATTTTCCACAAAAAAGCCACATCTTCAGTGCAACTCTCATTTCATTCTATACCAGTCACAAGCTCCATGGGCAGATATTTTCTCCCTCAAATAACTCCTCTCCATTAAAACTTTCTTGGGGAAGAAGGAATAAGACAAAAAAGGATAGTAATGGAGTCCCAATAAGGGGTAGGACAGAAGAAAAGAGGATGAAAGTACCCAGCAAATTGACGGAGAGAGAGAGTAGGAAGTGTGAAAGAAAGAACAGTGTTGTTTTTGTCTCCCCCTTTTCATCACAGTAAGTTTAATTTTCTTAATCCATTATAGAAAGCTCAACATGTTTACGGTTTTAAGTGGTAAAGACAAAGCCTGGGAAGGGAAACAGAGTAAAGTAAGTTGTATTAGGTCACAGCCTGTTTCATCTCCTGAATCCAAGCCCACACCTTTGCCTACAGTACTTTGGCTTTTACTGTCATTCACTGATCTGCTGCCCATTAGCTTTCTAAGCAGCCTGTAACAAGATAACAATATAGATACAGAGAGATATCTACAGCCCACACAACTTTTCAGTTAGCCAAAGGAGATCTAATATTTTGAAAACTCCTACCCACATACAATAGTTTAGAGCAATGCTGTTTGGAAACAGAGGGTTCAGGAACAGGGAAATGTTTTCGGTAAAAAATTTTCTCTTCTACATTTCTTTCAGAAGAACACATTTTTACAGACAACCAGAATGGATTCATGCCCTGTTTTCTTTGCAAAACATTGTTTCTTCCCTGAAAATACATGTGAATTTTTGATAGAGGCACTTAGCCTGTGCATAGTATTGACTACTTTTTCCTTAATATGCCTGTGCAATTTATCCCTCAAGATGTCACAAAACCATCCAATCATGCAGGGTAACTGAAATACTACAAATGAAAACAAACACGAGAGTTTTTTCTGGGCCACCCCTTGCCCTGCAAAGCTCCCTTAATCCTGCCTGTGCAGATGGGAAGCAGTCTGACACTGCTGCCAAAGAAACTTTCAGAGCTGCTAGCAGAACTTATTGGCTGTCAAAGACCTGGCTTCAATGCTACTGGACAAGTGGGTACAACAGGGCAGCGCTGGGAGCACTCTAGGCACGGAGTATGCACCAATTTTTGGAGGGCAAAATAGTTATAAAACCTCATTGCTGCTTGGCTGCCCGGCTGATTCAGGTGCATCCCTGCAAGCTCTGGTGGCTTGCGAAGCACGTGGGTGAAATGTTTGCTTTGTCTTGACTTGGCCCCGTGAGCACATGGCAAACATCCCTGGTACACTGGGTTCCTCCTCGAAAGGGTACGTTCCATTCTCCTGAGAGCTTGGCAAGGAGCAGCAGTGAGCTGTGAGCATTTGTGCCCAGCCCAGCTGAGTGACGTGCCTGTGGTGCTGGTGCCCAAACCCGTGGCTTGGGGAACAAATGAGGCAGCAGGCTCTGCTGGGGACACCATCACCCCGACAGCTGGGTGGCCTTTTATGCAGGGACAGCCCTGCTCAGAAACCAAGTGGTGAGCTTTTCTTTCAACCTTTGAACAGTCCTTTGGCAGAGAGCTGAGTGTTTCAGTATACAACTTCTGGAGTCTGGAAGTAGTTCAGATCTGGACTACAGCAGGCAGAGACACTTTTAGAGTCATAGGGCATGGGGACTGTGTATGGTTTAAGCAGAAATCTTCTAAGCAAATTTGCTTCTGATTTAGTGATTCCAGACTGAAAAACGTAAAAACATAAATCATCCAATTAGCCATAGAAAGAATTCTAGGAAATACCTTTCAATGTCTTACCAAAATCCCCTGTTATTTAACTGCATTTTCCTCCCTTTTTTTCCCCACAAATATTGCAGATGAACATACATTTCCCAATAAGATTTCAACAGGTTTTTACAGAAAGTGAATTTACCACTCCTGGCTGTGGATACTTTTGGTGAAAATCTCAGGGTTGCAGTCATGTAGCCATGGAAGAGAAATGATATTTTGACTATCTAAATGCTCATAGGCAAGATACAAATAAATGATTATACACAGAAATTACAAGCAGCATTATTTCAAACAACAAACACATTCAAGAACATCCAGGCAGGCTTACAGATAGTTTGCAAACAGATAAAAGGCCAAACACTTCCATTCAGTAACTTGCTGTAGATTATTCACGCAGCTCTAATAACAGTCCCCTGTCTCCATGAGACTGCATCAGATGCAGTCCAAAACTGGGATGGTGGTGAAAGCTTCCACTCTATCACTATGAAAACCCAGAGTCCAAGCTGGTTGTTTTACCCATTCATTTCTACAAAACAAAAGAAAAGGATGGGATTATCTTCCCAGAGTTTGGTTTGGAGTTGCTTCATTTCAGTGGTATGCAGATATTTTCCCTGTGGTTTCGCAGGGTGACCAGGAACACCTGTTAACTTTAAAAGAAAAACACAAAATCCCTGAAAAGCTGCAGGTTTTTTTGGTTAGGTACGATTTTTTTCATCCTATTTCTGTTTTTTACATTATGACAGCAAACACAGCTTGCAACGAACATTGTTTGGAAGCTGTAAAAAAACAGTAATTGCTGTTGATGGGTGGCTGGTTGCACAGCTATGACAAATGGCCTCCCAACGGCTACACTTAATACAGCCACCAGGCTCTTGGCCAAACCCCCTCAGCAGCTCGCTCCCTCCCACCAGCACTCCTCAGAGGTGGCATCCACCTCCCAGCTGTTCCCCTTTCCCCTGCTGATGCCATGAAATACTCCCACACCATGCCTGGGTCTCAGCCAGCTGGGATGCACACCACGAACATCCATCAAGCAAGAGCAGTGGGCACTCTCCCACAAGGTAGGGAGCTGAAAATGAGCCCTGCCAGCCTTTGGGTGTTCCCAGTGGGGCTTCTTTCGCTAAGGCAGTTGAGGATATTGATTTCCCTGGTTCAAGCCCGTCATCTTCATCCTTCGTGGTCAGTGTGGCTAAAGAAAATAGTTTAGGCTGGTGGCATGCACTGCTATTCACCTTGAATGCTCCTGTCTTTCTCCTGGATTTGTTGGTCACAGCTTCACATTTTCCATGAACCAGACAGTGGTTTGACCTCCTTCAGCTTGGGGGTTTTTTAGCAGCAATTCATCTACATGACTGTCATATATGGGTCAATTTGGGAGCTGAATGACCATGTTACCATAGCCCTGGACCCAAACTCACATCACTGGCTCTGCTCTTCACACCAAAGCAGTACAACTATAGTGCTTCTATGCTGGCTCTGGTTAAAGCCTGGCCCACTCAGCAATGCTGACAGAGGCATTGCTTGAAGGATTTGCTAATAAGCCTGAATTAAATGCTACACAAGCTTGTGGCTTTTTGCTACAAGACAAAAACTATGACGCATTTGAGCACTTAAACAATGCATCCGTGCTGCCAACCAGCCTGCCAACAGTGTCCAGGGGCCTGCCCCTCAGGGCAGGCATACAAGGGGATATGTAAGTCATCGGGGGTCAAGTCAAGGGTGCACATTTGTCCAAGTCAGTCATACAAAACTTTAGCTTATTTTTTGGACTCGAATGGGTGAAACCCAAAGGCATCCTTTCACTGCGTGTCAGCTGGGTTGGTAGAAGAGCAGGAGAAGTGCAGGTGTGGGAAGGGCTGACAGAGATGTGTCCTGCCTCAGCCAGCTCCTCTGCTAAAGGAGCACAGCACATGCAAGGCACTTTGAAAAAAGGCTGTTTATCTAAGCAACTGTTCTTCATTTCCTCCATTTCTCATACCACTGGCTTCAATGACCCTACCTTACATGCTATATGGGAAAAATCTATGCTAGTTCTCCAAATCCAGGAGGAAGGAATGCCATGAAGTTGTTATTGTCTGAGGGCTGAGCTGCCTGCCAGCCCAGGTAAGAGTGTCCATAAAGATTTTAGCCCATGGGCTCAGCCAGTTCAACTTAAGAGAGCTGCCATGGTCAGGTGAGGAGATCTAGAGTGCTTGCAATTACAATTATTTCTAGAGTAATTGTATTACTCTAGAAGGGGCAGGGGCTTCAAAGTCCCTCTTTTCTCCCACTGGAATTTGGAATACTTACTGTCCTCCCAGGACAATATTGCCCAAGATGGTCATGACTAACTTGCTCTGATCAAGGGTGAAACTTCTGCAAGGAGATCTATCCATCAAAGCAGCCACACTTGCATGGATGCCATTACCTAAGGGTGGAAACTGTCCTGTTCAATTAAGTCATACCTATACATGAGGCAGAGGCTCACAAGCTGTTCCTTGGGTCTATTGATTTGTGTTTCAGCTAAGATAGTCTCTGGTAACAGAGACTAGAAAGTGCCCCATGTGTTCCAGCAGAGCAGGCAGCACCATTAGAGAGCACAATTGCTTGCTCTCCAGCAGGTCTTTGTAAAAACGATGAAGCAGGATGTGTTAAAAACATGTTAACTTGCTGAGATTGCTCTCAAGTTCCTGTTAGACCTAGACTTTTACCAGCTGGCCTGTTTTAAAGAGAATCAAATTACATGCCAAACTGTGTTTAAAATCTTAGGCAGGCCAATACTTTTTCTAATAGGGCTTGTTTTCTTCCCTATTGGCTACCTCTTACCTACTGGAACAGAAAAAACAGTTTTAGCTCAAGTTGCAGGATTACTGCATCAAAACTCATTTTGGACCCCATAGGGGACAGACTCCTCGTTCACTGCAAAGAGAAAAAAGAGAGAAGAAGTGAGGAAAATGGAAAGTGAGCTCTCAGGAACATCATGTCTGTTGTCTTGGGCTGGGGCTTCACCTCCTGCCCACTACTGACACAGTAGCTGCTTCAGCTTAGGTAAGTCATGGACATGTAAACAAACAAAAAAGACCTACCTGAAAACATTTCAGACCTTGAAGTTCTGGGATAAAGAAGTGGAAAAAAGTTTTCACTGCATAAGTCACCAAAGTTAGTTCTTTGTTTTGCTTTAAAGCCATCTTTGCTTAACTGTTGGTCTCCTGAACGAGGAACAGCCATAAAGGCACCACTGCCATCCATCCTGTCCTCTGTCTCTTGGCCTGGAACATGGACAGCTTTTGTTGAACGAGGGCTGGGCATATGGGCTACTCAAATAGAAAACTCTTCAAAAAACGGGAAGTTTCCAAAATAAAGTCCTAATTGTTGAAAAAAAATCTTGATAAGCAAGTGTTTTCTCACAATGACTATCACAAAAATTAAAACCTTGCAGATGAAAGTTAATAAATGTTAGGTTTAGACCAAAAATATTTTATGAGGAAAGCAGACATTTTCTGGAAAATACTCATTTAGCCGAAAGCCTGATTTTTCAATCAAAAAATTAACAGTGAAGCAGCCAGGCATAGCAAATAACATTACAGTCCAAATACTCTCTTTGTATGTCAAGAGAACTGGAGACACAACAAAGTTACCTGTAAGATCAGCAGCAATAGGTTAATGCTTAACATAGGGAGGCTGTTCAGGAGCTGCCATACAAGAGAAACATCTCTCTCCCCAGCCAGCACACACCAGCTCTTTGGTGGCAAAGCCAGTGCCAGGCAGCAGGATGTTTGGACAGTTTCAAAGCAATAGAGCTACACTGAATAGCAAACAAGTTTGGACAACACAGATCGACTCTATGTGGAGCTCTCCTCCTCCTCCATCACATCCTTTGGCCAGCAGAATGACAGCTGCTCCAGGGATGTGGAGGGAGAGCTGAGTTTTGGAGCACAGCATCACAGGGGTTGGCCCTAAGTGCTTCATAAACTGCATGGGCAGCATAAAATATGCAAACATACTCACACAGGGGAACCATGTGATGTTGCTTAGGCATTCCCAGTCCAAGCAGCAAGCTCCAGGTCCCAGAGGAGGGAGGGAGGAAAATGAAAGTGAGCTTTTCTTTCTGAGCTGCATTAAGTCTCCTCCCTTCCTCAGGTCCAGGACTGAACACAAGGCTCCCTCTGCTGAATCTGCCACACAACTGATGTCTGTGGATCCAGCATACTGAGGGAGTTTCCAAAACCCTCCTATCTCCTACACCTTCAACTCACTGCCTAGGCAGGTAGCAAGCCATGGAGGACCTCTAGCCCTTCCACAACTGGGGAAGAAAGAGCTGGAGGTGTAGAACAGGACAACACAACAAATTTTTCTTGGATAAATGTGTACGTGTGTATGTATATACCATGCCATGAACACTTACACATCTCCAAATTCTATTAAAGATCATTGGTGCAGTTTCACTGAAGGATGCTCACTCAGTCAGCCTCAGTGTCTGGGCTGTGGAACTGCAAGCAACTGCTCTAACACTCCTCTGGTTAACTGCAGAGATGCTATTACCAAGACTGGGATAAAACAATCCCTAAGTTTTAAGGCAGATGTTGGAGACTCCTGTATCAGATGCAGAACAAGTGTTGTCCCAGCTAGAAGCTGAAACATGGTATGAACTGGCAATTTTATTTTGTGATTCTTCCATGTTACCCTGGGAAAATAAAAGAAAAAAAATCAAAGTTTAAAAAAAAGTAAGAATGATCTGCTGTATATGTAGAGCTCTTTTTTTCTCACTGTTACATCACTCCTCACTTGGCTACACATCTTCTTCATAAATGTACTCTGCTGGTTTCAGAGCCTTACATTTCTACATATCCTTCACTTCCATCCCTCTCATGTCATGGTTCTTCAAAGCACAGTCCTTTTCCACCACTAAAAAAAAGCACCTTACACTTCCCCAAGTAGATTCTTATCTTTCCATACCCCACAGAAAAATTTGAAGTTACACTATCCCTTCCCTGTTTCCTTCTTTAACCACGCCCAGGTCTTCTGGTTTCCATTTCTACCAAGTAATCTAGCTAATCTCTGTAAGAAAAATCTCATGCCTAAACTTGCTAGGAAATCCAATTGAGGCATTAAGCCCCATATTAGACCCTTTCTCTCCTTAAGTCAAGCATTTGGTACCCACAAATTAGGTGGATTAATCACACGCCTTCTATAGGGTACAGTACAAAAGAGTAAAGTTCCAAAGTACTGTTGCCCATAAGAGCAGTGCTGCAGGACTCCAGATTTCTGTGACCTGTACTCATCCCTCATGCTCAGAAATGTCAAGATACATCTTCAGAAGGTGCTGTGGTTTTTTATCATTTTATGAAGGCTATTTGAGCAGACGAGTGATTCATGGTATTTTTTGACAAGCTTTCTGATATCTCTGTTCCTCAGCTCCAGACCTTCAGAGCTCAGTGCTGTAGCAGCAGACTGTCTGTAAGCTGAGCAGGTTTTCCCCTCAAAATCCATCCACACAGCTCCATAACCAGAGAGGAAGATTGGGAGCAACCTTTTTGCCCATTCCCTGCCCCACAGCCTGGCTGAGCAAGTCTCCTCTGTCTCTAGCCCTCCCTCACTCTGTTTCCAAAACACACACTAGCTTAAAATGCCAGGTCTGGAAATTTAACAGTAAATAGTAATACCCTGCCCCTATATTTTGGCAACACAGTAACAAGATAGCAGACAATATCCCTGTCCTTGAGATATTTATACTGCCAGCATGGCTGCAAAGTATTCCTATCTGTATCTTAAAAAAGAGGGAGCTGAGGCACAGAAGGATTAAAGGATATAGTTAGACCACCTACCAAGGCATCTGTAAGAGGCGTATATTTCTGTGACTCAAAAGACTGAAGAAGTGTTTAGACCTCCTGTTGCCAGGCCTTGGCTCCCTACAAGAAGTCATTAAAAAGAAGCAAGAGTTGTATTTGGTTCCCTTCTCTGAGTAACTTAGCACAATGCAACACATCACCTCATTCACCATCTAAAAAATTTGTCTCCTACCTGGAGAGCAAGAGCTGAGAACCTCTCATTACTCCTTTTAGCCCAGATCCTGGAGCTCATCTCCCAGCAGACACAGCTTGGCATGATTCACCACATGGCGAGTGCTGGTAGGAACAGATTCAAACCCCATCTACCTCTAACTCAGTCCTTCACTGTCAGTGACATTTCATTAGCTTGCCACTTCAGGAACAGGGTTTTGCACAACACAACCGTGCTGCATGCAGCCACTTCCAGCCCAGAGCAGAGCAACTTGATTATACCTTCACCCATTCACTTACTTAGTCTAGATCTCGAAAGATAGTCACCATGGGTTTCACAGTTTGTTTATAAAAACAGCATTGCTCCTTAAATATACTTCCCAGCTGTCTTTCCAAGCCGGCAAAGTGGTCATTCTTGCAGGTCAGTCCAAAGAGGGTAAGAACACAGACACTAGACAAACATCCCCATCCCGGGGCTTATCTCTGCTCCTACTACATTGTAGTGGTTTGAATCAGGTGTAAGACAAGAAACGTGCTGTAGCCCTGGGACACCAGAGGGTGACTGTTACCTGCTTCATTTTACAGATGAGGAAGCCAAGGTTTGTGAGGTGAAGCCATCTGCCCAAGGCAACAACATATTGGCAAAGCCAGGATGAGGTGAGTTTGTCTAAAACAGCTGGGGGAGATGTCTAACAATGTTAAAGAAGTCAGGAGCTCAGTATGGTTTAACCAGTCACTAAACTCCCTCCTGCAGTTTTCCACAGTGCACAGTCCATATGTTGGTGAGGTTACTCAGACTCACCAAGGAAAAACGCTCCAAACATCACTTCTCTCTGTCACAGTATTGTCCTTGTACTCCAACCTCCGCTCATTTGTTTGCCAAGTATTTCCTGTGGATCCCATTGTGATTTTTCCTTGCAGGATGCCCTGGGAGCAACAGCTGCAGCCTGCTGACGCCACCTGACTGATGCAAGGAATGCACAGGGGCTGGGGAAGGGAGCAGGGCCAGGAAGGGCCGTGTTGCCCTGGGAAGCTCCAGAGTCTTCATCCTCAGAGAGATGGAAAACCTGACTGGGCATGGTCTTGGTCAGCCTGCTTGAGGTGGCCCTGCTTGAGCAGGGGATTGGACCTTCCAACCCCAACCAGTCTGTGACTGTGTGAAGAAATGAGGGAAGAAAGAAGGAAGTGAAGGAGAGGAAGCAGAGAAAGGACATGGCTTCTGGCTGTCCAGGGACCAAGCAGAGTCAAATGATGTCAATGAGACATTTCCCACCTCTGAACTGATGAGAACCTCACATGTTCAGCCTCACAGGGTCCAAACTAAAACCCAGGCAGAGCTCTCCTCCTCTCCTAGTCCCCCGTAGGTACCTCTGTTCTAGTCCTGTCCCAGTCACACCACTGTCCCACCACTGGTTATTTACCCTACAAGAGCCATTCCCTGCTCTCAGGCACTGCAAGTCAAAGACATCTTCCATAAGCCAGTGCATACATGGGCCTGATTCAGCATCCCTGAAAGACAAAAGTGTTCTTGTACTTCATGCCTAAACAACCTGAAACACAGATTAAGTAGTACCAGGTGTTACAAAGACCATGTCTTTACATCAGCACTTGGGAACTCTTCTCTCCTTGATTCTCAGCATTTTGGTAGCACAACACTTTGGGACCAATCTATTTGGAAGCACCAAAGACAAACCATTTTCAATCCCTTCCAATAAGATTGTTCATCATTTCCATCTACAGAGACTCATATCTGATAGGCCATGAGCATATACACAGATTCCAGGCATATTGCCTGAAAAATGTACAATCCAGTGTAAATGGAAAGGTAAGATTTAACCTTAAATGAGCAGAACACTCACTCGGGTATAAGCAATACAACCCAGAGGCAACTCTGATAAAAGGTAACCCTTTTCATCCCAAGAGACAGCTATGCACCAATATATGCCATAGCCAGGTGTGCTTTGCTAGCGAGCCAGAGCCCCATCTGCAAGCAGCTTAATCAGCTCTCCCTGCGTTAACTTGGGTCTCACACTGCCTTGGTGGTTTTCTTATCATTCCACTGCTGATATCCTGAGGCTGGTTTCGTTTTGAGACGTAAGAATAGAGCTTTTAGCTCTCTCAGGGTCGCAGCAAAATCCTGACCCAGGCATTTAGACAATGATGGCAGAAAGGAAAAAAGGTGTAATTTGATATACACCTTTTAATCCTTTTTGAGCCAAGTTCACAGTTCAAGGGAGGGCTGAGCACTTCGAATGAGTAAAGTCTGCAGTGTTAAATCTACAGTCTTCTTCCACGGGAAAAAAACAGTCACGTAATCTTCCTCATTTCACGAAAGAGCCCACTGAGGATACTTCCTTCCTCTCCTTTTCCCTGAAGTACTCACATGCTAAATGACACACAGGACAGTATACAGGAAAAAAGGTCAGACGGTATTAACAACAGGGGAGACATCTATCTTGATTTTCCTTTCCTGAGAACTTAAAAATTCCCATAACTTCATTGCTACAGAGCACCATCTAGCAAAAACCAGTGCAGCACCACTGATTTCAGTGAAACTTTGGTTCATTCGGAAACCAGGACTGGTATCAGCAGAGGGGTTTTTTTATTATACTTGTTTGGAAGAAGAGAAATAGCATCGTCATTGTGATACGCATGCTGAATTTCATCAGAACATGCAGGCCCTGGAGGAAGAGGCAGCATGAGACCTGGGTGTTGAGGTGAGAGAGAGAATTCATTTCATGCCCCAGCACAAGGTTGCCAGCAGTGAACTGGGGCCTTGTAGGTTTAAAGCCAGTATGCACACACAGAGTATGCACAGCAGTTATGTGGCTAATGTGTCCTTTTTATTTCAAAGGTGGCAACCCAAAACCAGCCTTAAATATAACCCTAACTATATATAATATTATATATAATGCATTTTAATCTGCTACAAGTATAGTCCCTCAGCATGAACATATTTACATGCCTGGCCATTTCTCAGCATAAGTAATACCTCGCTTGGGCTTTATTTTTCCTCCTGTGAACTTCACATCTGATAAGCATTAAAATCCAGTCAAAAAACAGAAAAACTGCTCCTGCAAGAATAATCTTGTCCTCTGGAGAGACTCCTTGTGACTCTTGGCTCCCCTTCCCAACTACAAAGCTGGGGGACAGGCAGAGGTGAGAGATGATAAATTTTACCCTCAGATATTGATGTCAGCAGGATTTGCATATGAGGACAGGAGTCAGCCTGGTGTCTTTCTGATCATGGCATTCAAGATGTCTCTTGAATCAGACAGGACTCTTGGTTCACCTGCTGCTCAGCTACAATAAGATCAATTATGATTATTTTATCTTGCTTATGAAAGCTCAAGTAGAGACGAACTACATTGAAACAGGTAGGCATATGACAGTGTAAATGAGGGCAGAGACTGGGCCTCTTTTATAAAAGCAAACCCATAAATGCCCCTAAAATAGAGAAATGTGGTATGAGAAGCCAGACACAGAAATGCTACTAGAAAAGAGAAAGGTTGGTTGGAACTGTTGGATTTCACTGTGTCTTGACTGAAATTTTTATGAAACTCTTCATCTACTGCACTTTTTCATGTAATTGCAAAGCCAATTTTGCTCTCCAATACAATGGAGTCAGTCTAAAGTTACTTTATTTATTTCAGAGTGGTTATTCCAAACTTAAACTTAGTACAGAATTTAGCCCTGTTTAGTGCACCACCACTGCCCTAACTTTCCAGCTGTCACCTAGCATAGCACATTTGTTTAGTCTACAGCTGCTGTTGTCTCGACATTCCTTCACTAAAAACCCTCCCTTCCTGAAGTCTCATCATAGCAGTGCAGGCATCTCTGGTCCTTGGTGACCAGTAGACACAGGTCATTAGAAGTGACTTGGAGATTTTTAGTACAAGGAATGTGGGTATATGTGTGAAATAGGGAAGATAAATGAGACAGTAAGGCCGCTTGAAGAGCCACCACCTCCTCCATCCAGTCACTGGGAAGGCCTAAATATAAATAGGCAAATGCAGGGATTCAGGGATGTCTGGTTGTGGTTGGCACTATCATTACCCAGAGGCTGTGCAGGCACAGAAGGCTGTTCAGACTCCTGATTCTGCATTCACAGTCTTGAGTTTACCTCCTACTCAAGGGAAGAAGCATATTCCTCCAAAGGGCAATGTCCAACAACTCAGTTAAGCTGTTATCCTACTTTGATTTACTAGGTGGGGCTTCAAACTCAGCTGTCAGAACAGGAGGAGGTGTGAAAAACCTCAGTGTGGAAAACCTACTGCCTAGTGGCTCTCTCTTCTCCCTCCGGAGCAGAGAAAACATGCGGGGAGGCTGATGGACATTTGGAGCATCCTCCTGGCACAGAGAGCCCGGGGCCGCGGGAGGGCAGCATTGATTTGCTTTCCGAAGCGCCGGGTGTAGGAGCACGAATAAGTTCATTCTTCAGGGAGCTTGTAAAATACTAACCGCGAAACTGCTGTGGATTTTTGTCTTGGTGAACGTGTGAAAAGTTACAAAGGAGTGTCGCTAAGAAAGTGTAAGTACAGCCTTTGCAGATTTTTGCTGCACGAAGGCAGCACCTCTCTTCTGGTTTATAAACCATTCAAGTCAAATTTATGATGGTGAAACCTTCTTGGCCAGGGGGCTGGGACAAGGAACAGATTCCTCTAAACATCACTGTCCCAAAGGCAGTAAATAGCAAATAGCAAAACTATAGACAGTAAATAGCAATAACCACCTGTGGCCACTGTTTTCTGTGTCTCTTTTGAATACATTTCTCTCTCGTACAGTTTTATGCATATGAGAATTCTCTTTGTCATGACTGTGGGAAGATAGGGGAGAAGTGGAAGTCCCTGCAATGTGCACCCTTCTCTATCCTTCCCCAGGGCAAGCTAAGAGCTGCCAGGGCTGCCAGGCCACACATCTCTGAGCTCTCCCAGCTACCTTCAGAAAGCGACTCAAGAAGAAAAAACTGAAGCCTGCCCCAGAAAGGATTAGTGAACTAAGTGCTCAGCTGATGCTGAGAGAGGAATTATGGGGAGACATAGGTGTCTCCCCACCAAACCCATTTCAGGTTCTCCCACAAGCAGAAGAGTTATCCTGGTATCACCACCTCCCAAAGCCTCACTGCCCCCCAGTCTCGTACATTGGCAGAGCCGGTGTCCCCATGGTCACTCCCACCTTCCTGCATCATCAGGATGAATCCCTTTGACACTGGGAATCGCTGTGCAGCTACTGCTTCACCCAGGGAAGAAAAAGTCCAGTAATGCCAGTGTTGACACTTCAGAAGGATGATTACTTTTAGGGTGTTCCCAGTGAGAGAGGATTCAAACTAAGGGCTTGAGGGTTTCACAAATAACTTCATTTTTTTTGCACAGTGGGAGCAAAGATATTACCATATCCTTTCAAGTAAGAAAATCTGGTGTATAATAGACACATATAATAGTCTCACAGCCATTTTTAAGAGCAAATTCAGAAGTAAGGGGAAACAACAGCCAATATGTGGCAAATCCTGGTGTCTGTTCTCAGGGCTTCTCCATCATTTGTAGTGTTTTTATTTGAAATAAGTGTGCCGTGTTCCTCCCCCCCTTTTTTTTACAGTGGTTAAAGATCAGCCAGAAAAGACGTTGGCTTTCCAATGACACATTGTTCTCCAGCCACGAGGCTTCCTGTCTTATATTCTCCCAGAAGTACATTTCACAACTGAGGTAACATTTAGCCCGAATGTTCCTCAGATCTCAAAAATTACTTTAGTTTCCAAATTTTTTGCACAGCTTTCTGACACAAAAGTTACTTGTTTTGCTAGCAGAGACTTATAACGATATGGCATTTATAAGCAGATCATAAAATGCTGATGGAAAGCATGTTATGCCTATCAGCAACATTATCATGGGTGCTGTGAGAACATCAGTCAAGGATGTTTTATCAGTTGTCATAAGAAACCCTTTGACCTTTGGGGCCCTGTAAGAATTGCCTCATCAGTTATTTATTGCGCAATAAGTTATTTGTGTAAGTAATTTTAAGACAAGGCCTGACTTTGTTTCCTTTGCATAACTCAAGTAGACAATTCCAGAGTACGAAATAATTTCCCTATTGAAGTTGGTGGGAGTCTTTTTATTGATTTTAACAAGACTGTCATCAGGCTCAAAGCAAACACATCTGTAGCACTTCTTGGGTGTGTTTTCCTCATGATGCCATTTGAATGCATCTTTTGGAGGGAATAGATGGGCCTAATTTTCCAACCATCATCATCAGCCAGGCTCGAGCAGAAGAGTGTGAACAAGGACAGCTGGAACACCAAGAACTCCTAGGCCCAAGGCCAAATTTGCTAAACAAGCTCCATCACAACACAGGCAAGTGTCTAGTTGTTGAAAAAGGCAGCATGAGAAAGGAAGTGTATAAGATGAGAAGGTTGTTGGGACCCCATATGGTTTCAAGCAGCATAAGGGAGTCACCAGCCCTCCTTCCCTGAAGCAGAGACAAGGCAAGGATTTTCTTAAAAATATCTGAAAATAACCAATGCATTAAACGTGAACATGTAAAAATGTTTACGTGAATTTTTATATGAAGAATCTTGGTGATTATTCAAAAGACTAAAATTTCAAAATTTAAAAAAGTCCTATTTCTTTTTCCCTAGGCCAAGTGAGAAGCATGCTTTCTATGTTGACCTGATTGATAAGGGCAGTTCACAGCTCTACCATTTCACTTCCTTTCGCTCTGTTTCCCAAGCATAAGACAGAGTTCATCAGAGTTTGGCCCAGACTTTGGAAATCTATTTTACAGCAAGCCTCTCATCCCATTTTCAGGAGACACTTCAGCACCAAAGAGACTAATTACTTTACTGCCTGCCCATAAGGCTTTATCTCTTGAATGCCCACTTCATTTTTGGCTCACTGGGAAAAAAAATTATGTATAAGTCTTAGCTGGGTGAAAGATGCCAAGGACTACATGCTACTGTTTGACAGGATGTGGCAGGATACTTCTATGGCTACAGCAGGTCTGTGTGTTATAAGAGACAGCTCTGTAGTAAGAAAGATTATGTGTTTAAATAATCCTTGAGTACTTGCCCACGGCACTGAACCAGGCAGAGCCCTGTGCTGCTGTGCTAAGCTGTAGCACACATTCAATGATTGGACATGATCATGGTGTGACTAAGGGGCTGTGCAGGAGGGCTTGTAACACAGCAGCTAAGACCACCCCCTCCTCACCCTCCATATGACTGTAAAATTAGATCTGCTGTCAGGAAGAGTATTACATTTTGCAGTGTTGATGTATAGCCAGTTCACATCCCTGTGGCAAACTAATCCTGTCTATTGATAAGCATGTTTAACTTATAATGGGGATAGTTCTTCTAACAAGAGCTGTAGAAGCTTGCAGTGATCCAGTTGTTTTATCTGAAGGTAGGCAGATTGGAGCAATTCAGAGATTTGGGGTTTGGTGGGAGTTGTTTTGCTTTGATTTGGTTTCAGGCCAACTCACATCAGCAGTTCTGGTCTACACAAGGCCCCCAGGCTACAATGACTGAGTCTGATCCATCCTGAGTTCTGTGGTCCTATCAGGAAAGTGAAACAGCTTTTGTTATGCAAAGCAGAAAGTAGCTGCCTTAACAACCAAAAAAGATCTCCCATTCAGTAATGTTCAACCAAGAGCCTGTATCAGAATAAAATAATAAATTGTGACTATTTTTTCCTTGGCACTGGATTATCCATGCTTCCTGTGGTTGCCACAGCATCACCCCCTGATGTCATAGCTCCCTCCCTGTTTAAGATTCCCTGACCAGCATTGCCAGAAATCCTGTCTGTCCTAATCCTCTTGACCTTACTTGACATGATTGAAACTGTGTCTGAGTAAGAGGCATGGTCAATGTCTCCAGGGAATAAGTTCCTCTTTAAAGCAGGTACAGATCTTACCACTGCTTCTTAATGAATGGTTCGGCATCGGTGCTTCTCTGTTTCAAATATAAGCATTAATTTAAGAGTGTAGGAGCTATGGCAGCCTCAGACACAGAAATCTGACTCATCCCAGCTGCACTCTGTGCATGTAGGTCATATGAAATGCCATCCTTTAGAATGCACAATGCCGTATATTAATTTCAAGGGCCAGTGATTGCTGCTTTTCATGTATTCCCTGGGGACGAGACGAAGTAAACTAGTTCATAATAAGTTTTAATTAAACAGAAACCTAGACATTGCCCTACTTTTCCAAACACCAAGAAGAGTGAGTCATATTTCCTCCAGGCAAGTTACTATTTTCCACACCAAGTACATATAAGGTGTCTCCAGAGCTTGTTATCTCAGGATTTCACTTTCATTTCATGTCTGTGCTCAGACCTTACAGGGGCAAGGTCAGACCTTACAAAGGTCTGAGCACAGCTAAGCAAAGCCATGGTTTTAGCTCAGCCATGGGATATTTCTCACTACTCTCTGAACCACTTTGGGATTTAAACAGGTGAAAACACAGTGAAACAAAACAAAAAAAAACCCCTACTCTTGGTGGGCTACCCTTTAGTGGCCTGAAATGTTGCGTTCTTAGAGAACATGGAATCATTCTCAAGGCCCTGTGCCAAATTCAGCCCCAGGACAAACAGTGAAGACATGTTTAACTGGTAAGTGGTTGGGCTCTGCCATGTGGCTTCAGTGGAGTCACTTTGAATTTAACCTGGTGCTCCTGAGCTGAATTTGATCCAGAGACGCCAAATGATGTATCCCAAACTGCATGTCTGAGACATCAAAAGAGGCAGGAATTTAAGACAGATGTTTTCTTTTGCAACCCCAGAGCTGCCTTCAGCCCTCCAGGGCTAGTGACCCTTGTGTACCAAACTCAAGAGCCTGATCCCACTGAACAAAATGGAAAAACTTATGATCATAGAATATCCCAAGTTGGAAGAGACCCACAAGGATGATCAAAGACAGATCAGAGTTTGACCCCATGCATAAATGACAATACTTTTCCCCTGCCTGACCCTGCAAACACAGACCCCATATGCACCACAGGGGGTACCTCAGCCATAATGATCCACACACACAGAAGGTGCAACACGCCATATATTTCAATTTGCACTTATTACCTCTTATCTGTTCATATGATTTATTTTTCTGCTCCCCCTCCCCACAGCAAACTGTCTAGTGATGAGTACACAAAATGCCCTTTTGTCACCAGTCAGGTGTCAGTTGAGGTACCTGATCTGTCTACCTAGGTTTATCTCTGGATTCATTGGCAGGAATAAAGCTTCTTTATTAGCAGGAATATGACAGGTCTAAAAAAGTAATCTGAGATTTACTTCCAGCTTTGGTCAAACAATTGCACAATAAAAACAGACCAATGCTGAGTGAAAATTATTTGCCCTGCAAAAGTAGTTCCAAAATAATCAACAGCAACTATGGCTCTGGCAACAATTGATATCAGATTTGGAATAACATGGGTCATTCAGGACAAACTTGAGAAAATGCTTTGGTCTTGTCAGAGAAACAAGTCTCCAAATAATAAGGACCAATGTTTCAGGCTCTCTGGATATGCTGAATGAGGTGTACATCCTCATCTAGTTTATCAATACTGAAATTATCTACTTGGATTTTATTATTTATTGATTAATCCAACGTGAGATCTAAGCTCACAAAAAACTAATATCGCTAAATACTTCAATCCTTGATCCTCATGTCTGTGCGGCAAGAAGGAGAAAGTGAACCCCCTTCTTCCAAAACATGATGCATTTACCACTGCCAAAGGCTCCATCCCTAAACTAGAGGAACTGAGGTATGAGTCAGTCCAGCAGTTTCCATCTCTCTGTGCAACACTTCATGAACACAAGTGCCAGGTAACTTTCCTTCACCCTCCTGCACTGTCAGGAAAACCATTGAAAGAAGGTGAAAATTAAGGTTTTCTTTATCTAACACTGACAATCACAGGGCGGAAAACAGTGTGTGTGGGGGGGAGAAACTTGCTATTCAAAAATCAGCAAATTTTTGAAATAAACTGTGTGAAATATCTGGAAATGTATGGTCAAGCTGCCATTACCATTGCCATTCTCTAACAGGGCAAGAGTATATTGTAAATGTATTTAGAAAGTTACATTCCCAGCCTAAACTTTATAAAAGTATTGGTTTGGTTATAAAAATACCTTTCACTGAATTTCAGTACAATACTTTCTCTCCTTAGCTCAGACGATTTTCTGAAAGGAATGTGTTTTATTTGTTTAGAAAGTTTCATTCTATTTAGCACTTTTCCAAACATTTGTTCAATCCCTCCTTAATTTCACATGGAATTATGCATCCACACCATCCTTTAGCAAGGAACCCCAGGAAGTTATACCCATACTGTCAGAAAATAACCACCCCTTCTGTGTGCTCTGAACCTTGTTCCTTCATCTGATGCTCCCTTCCAAGTTCTTCCATTGGAAGATCAACAGACAATCCCTATTGACACTTTATGTCATGCACTCTATCAAATCTGCCCACACCTTACCTTTTGCTAACCTAGATCCTTCTTTGTGTAGAAGTTATTCTATGTTTCTAACTTGATTCCCAGGGTACCCGTTCCACTGCGTGTAATGTAGCTTAAAAATTTAAAAATATAGGAAATTACATTATACTAGAGTAATTACCATTAAAAAAACCCCACATTGTTTATTTCAATGTTCTTCCTTGAGAGTAGTTTTCAATAAACAACTGTACTTTTTCTCCTCTGTCCTAAAGTCATCTAGTAAAATATTATAAAAATATACTTGGAGTTGTACACTGAAAAATGAGGGAAAATAAAGGAAAATACCAATCCTTTGAACCAGCCTTTGTTGGTACAGTCTACCCATGCATTTCAAGTCAGAAATCCTGAAATAACAGAAATCCATACACCAAACAAATTTCTTGTTCAGTTCACAGGCAGAAAGTTTGTCAGGAATAAAATGGTATCTTCCTTCCTTAACCATACAGTGTAATATAATTTATGGAGCTGTTGTAAATCTGTAGGGAAAACATTTGTGAGAGACGACTGATTGAGATTTGAGGAGGGTTGTTACTATTATGATTTGTTTAATAAAGTGTATGTGGCAGAGAACATAAGGAAGTGATGTCGGTGCCGTTCTCCACAAAATAAAAAGGTGCCCAATTTTAAACAGGGGGACCAGGTATTTTGAGTTTCAGTATCCACACGGGAATAAAAAAAAAAAAAATTCCCAGAGGAAGCTAATTAAATATTCTCTCCACCTCCTTCGCCTTATTCATTCTCTCCGTTCTTTCAATTGGCGGGGTCCCATGGCGACCATCGTGGGAGAGAAGCATCCTCTTCAGCCGCCGCTCCTCGCCATGGCAACCGGGACGTCAGCGCCGGCAGCCGAGCCCCGCCGCAGCCCCCGGGTGCCCTGCGCTGCTCCCCGGGGCCCTGCCGGGTCGGCCCATACCCCGGGTGCCCTGCGCTGCTCCCCGGGGCCCTGCCGGGCCGGCCCATACCCCGGGTGCCCTGCGCTGCTCCCCGGCCCCTGCGGGGCTGGGGCCGGGCCGGGGGGACAGCGGGCCGTGCCCGCCCCGTCGGGGCGCGGGGCGCTGTCCGCGGTGCTGGGAGGTCCCGGCAGGCACGGACCCGACGGGGAGGCGGGAGGAGAGCCCCGGGTAGCCGGGTCCTGGTGGGGGGACAGACACATGATCGGCATCCCACATGACACAGAAAGGAACTGAGCGGCAGCGTCATTTTTCCTCCGTTAAAGAAGAGGGGCAGGACACCCCATCCCTCCCCGCTCAAGCGGCTTTGCAAACATCTGGGCAGAGACAGCTACAGACGTGAGGATACACCGTGGTTCCCAGTATGACTGGGACCTTTCCAGAGGTGCCTTCACTTGGGATAACAGGCAGAGCACGGAGGAGACCAGCGCCTCTGGGACTATGCTTTGGAGCAGGTATGTGGATGGATAGGTGCTGTGCTGAACACTGCTGTAGCTAAAGGGATAGTTCTCCCCGTGGAGACAAATGAGATGATCTTTTCCAGCAATTTATCTTATGCATATTTACTTACACTCATTTAAAACCCTTGGGGTTTGGCAAGGAGGACTCATTCCTCAGGAGAAAATGCTCTGTGGGGCTTGAATTTTAAGCTTATTCTGCTGAAAGCAGAGAGATGTGTAGCATGACTAGAGAATAACTCCCTATATGTTCTGCACAAATCTACGTTCTCCATAGCTATATTCATTATTTTTCAATTATGCTACTTATTTGTTTAAAACAATCCCCTTACATCATCAGTTTAATGGAAGTAGAAAATTACTTTTGCGGTAATGGAGAAAACCAATCTGCTCATCTGTTTTTTTCTGTCTCTAGATACATTCAAATAGCTTCTTCTTTCCTCTAAAACAGCTGGGTTTGTATTTTTCAGTCATTAATTTGAAATCATCCTTTCTGAAAACGTTGTTTCCCTTTTTCTGCGTGGGTGCCTGGATGCAGCTACTTAGGGAAACACCACAGGTACAGCAATCTTTGCTTATCTGTAGCCAGCACAGGAAAGGGAGCTATTCTGGTTTTACTAGTTCAGACACATATTCTCTAAGAATCCATAGCAATATTTCTCATTTTTCCAGCTGGCTTCCAGTACATCAAACAGTATGCTGGCTCCACAGAATAATGGAGAAGCAAAACTGCCTTCTACTTTCAAAAGACCATTTGTGTGTATGAGGCAGGATTCATAGCCAGTTCTTTCTGGCTAAGATTTTAAAATGTGATTCTTGAAGATCTGTGATTCTTGAAGTCACTGTTAATCACTTTAAAAAGTGTCTTGGTTTGCAGAAAAACTGGTTGCCAATCCAGAGGCATCCTTAAAAGCTGATCTGTATTTGGGTGTCTAAATATGGATTTTTGGAAACTTGATTTATGAGTAAGCTTGATTTATGATTTATTTTAAGCATGCTGGTCTCAGATGAGTCAGTAAAGGGAGGAATTTCTACACCTTAGACACGTTTGGGGAGCTCTGCTCCTTATCTTAAAGTAAGAGCTTGCAGACTCTTACTCCCCCACAGTTCTCCTGTGAAGCCTCTGTTTGCAAAGCTGTGCAGTGCAATTATCCCATCTGGGCCACACCGTATGATCTCCATCTGCATTTTCCTTTGCAGCCCCACCAGGCATCCTATCTCAGGTGTTTAACAATTTGGAAAGCAACTTCAATCAGACAATGCAGAACAAACCCCTCACATCCTCAAGTGGAATCTACTCACCCTACTCACCACAGACAGTTGTCCCAGTGCCAAAACATGACACAGAGCTTGTGCACTTGGGATTTATTCATTCCAGCAGCTTCCATAATTCCCTAGGCTTCCCCTCTGACAGGCAGCCAACACAGTTCTTGCAATTGGCACCCTGTCCATGAAGATATCTCCAGTTCAGGGCTTATCAGCAGGTTGACATCTTGCCTCAGTGGCTTGTCCTAGGCTGCTTTTGTCCTCCTTGAGTCTAGTTCAGCTGAGAAAACCCCTTCCCACAATCATCTCCACATCAGGCATTTCCAGTTTAACTATAGGCTTTGCATGGCCTTCAGCCTCCCAGTTTCTCCAACAAAGCAACTATAGGCAGACTATGAAATGCTCTCACTAATCACCATGTTCTCTGGCAGAGACTTGTGGGAATGTTGTTCTATTGCTCATTCAGGTCTCCTCCTCTTATTCCTATCAGATAAGTCCTCTTGGAAGCATCTTAGGATCTCTGGCAGCCCTAATTATTAGTCACCACTGCCACCCCACTCTCTGTCACTGTGTCTGGCACAGGTGACCTGTGTCATGTGAGCACAGTTCCATGTTATTGAGAAGAGTCAAGAGACATATGACAGACAGTCTCACATCCCAACACAAATGTTTGAACCAGTGCAAAAATCCTGCTGCCATATTAACTTTTCGTGCGATGAGAAAGTAATTTTCACAAGATTTAATATCAAGAGTTCCTTTCTACATGACCTTTCCGTACAAAAGCAACAAAAAAAACTCCTGAGGTTCTCCTGGGAGAAGAACTTGTGCTCACTGATAGCGCGAGGGTGCACTAAGCTGGTGAAGTCCTCACTGTAGCTGCTGGCACATTTTCCCTGCTGGGAAGAGGACACTCAGTGGGGAGAGGGTGAGAATTTCCAAGAGATGGGAATTAAAATCAGCCAAGAGCGAGATTCACCACTGCTTATCTGTCAGCACCCACCATGGCAAACCACCCCTGGTAAGCACTGCGTTCCTCACATCACACAGAAGAGTGTGCTGTGTTGTAGGCAGGGCCTGGAACTGCCAAAAATTAGTGCAAGTATGTGGGAGAGAGCATCTATTTTTTTACCTCTGAATCAGGAAAGGGTACATCCTAGACACGTCCAAGGACAAACTCAACCCCCGTTAAAGGGGACCAGAAGCCTCTAAAGTTTTATTTCAAGCTTCTCTACACTCTTCTTGGACAATTTCAGTAGGTGGAACCTATTCTGACAGGAGACTTGGAAATTAGGTTAGTCACTCTTCTCCACTTTTTCATTCCCCCACAGTCACACTGGGCACAGATCTGGGTTCTGCTCTCATTTTTAGAACAGTGCTAATCTGGAGTTTTGCATAGTAGTCACAGCAGTAGGAAGGTAGAATAAAGCTTTGAGACATTTAAACCTGTGGGTCTTTCCTTCAGGGAAAAAGAGTTAAAACCTTTGGGTCTTTCCTTTGGGGAAGAACAGTTACTTCTATAACAGGAGACTCGAACCTTTGTGTACATGTTTGTAAACTGCGTTACACAGGTTTGCCCATGAGGTAGTAACCAGAGCACCATTCTCTCTTTATCCCCTAAGATTAGCCAGACTAGGCTGTGGACAAGAGCAGAGGAGACAGGTGGAAGGAACAGGCAGTCCAAAGGTCTTGGCAAACCCAACAACTCTTTTGGCAGAGCCTGTGTCTGTGGAAGGATGGTTGTGTCCTGCCTGGGTCTTACAGAAAACCCTACCCTACAGCTACTGCAGGAATAACTTCTCACTGCAAGTGGCCCTGCCTATCTCTCCAGAAAGACCTCCTTTCTACAGATCTGAGTGTTGCCAACCTCATGTGTCCTTCAGCAGAGCCTTGGTTGAAGAGAGTTACAGCTGTTACCTCACTCTAGTGAGGGTCTGTGTCTGGGTAGTATTGAGCACAAATCTGGCTCATATTTCACCACTGTCTGTCCCTGAACCAGAGCATGATGTTGGGTATAAGTGGAATCTGTAGTTACTGTAAGGGCTCCTTCTCCCTACCAACAGAGAATAAACACCTTGGGGTTTAGGTGCACAAATAATTACTGGGTCTTAGCAGCTCATCTCAGGTTAATAGTCCTGCAGTGACTTCTGGTATGTCAGTTTTAACCCACAGAAAATACATGAGAAAAATTCATTGACTTCAGATGCAGGAAAATGCCATTGCTCCTAGAACCTTTAAGACCAGAATGAGCTTCAAGACATGGCAACGTCTATTAAGGAGACTAAGCCAATATGCAGTGACTTGTGACTCAAACAGGTTTGAGTCCTGCTTGTTCATCAAAGTCATGCCTTGTGGATATGCCCTGAACCCAGTGCTACAAGCCTGCTGCCAGAGTAGTTACTCCAGATGTGAGCTAACAGACCCAGAAGCAACAGATGGACCCTGTTCTTGTTCTAGTTTGTTACTGCATATCTCACCCATTACTAAGGTCAGTTAAAAGGGTGAAGCTGAAAAAGGATTCTTCCTCAAGCAGCCAGTACAAGAAATGTAAATTGATCCAAATCTCAGCAAGTGTTGCAGTATTATATCCTTGTCCTCAGTTTTAATACCTTATGAAAATAGTCAGAACTTGAAGAGTCAATGAAGGTTGATGGCAAAGAGGCTGCCTAGTTGCCCTTAATTTCCTTAAGCATAGAGCAAAAAAAGTCTTGTTTAGATTCATGCTTATGCAGTAGCCAAATATAACATATATTCTGTAGATGTGCTAGAAATTAAAACATTTTCTTCTTTTATTTGATTCCATCCATACTTCCTGCTCCCACGACCTCACCCCGCAATACAGGCTTGGCCCTCAGATCCTGATACAAGATGCAGTAACACATATCAGCTTACATAGTCAGTTCAGGTCAGAAGCTTTTACTGAAAGCTGAGCTGTGTCCACACCAGCACTGAAAGCTTCATCCATGAACCCATCCACATTTACATCATCTTTAGCTAGGCATGCTGCAGGATAAGAATCTCCAGCAGCTGGGTGAAGCTCAGGAGCAGACAGCAGCATATGAGATATGGGTATGGATCTCAAAAGTTTTACTGAATTCAAAACACTTTATTCTCCTGATAAAATAGGGGCAGATGTTTTCTATCCTCATGCATTGGAATGCAGAGAGTGGGGGAGAACACACTTCACCTGAAGAGATTTTAAGCTTTGCTCAGAAAAGCTGCCCAGATAAAGGAAAAGCCTTCGTCAGAGGAACACGGCAAATAGCTGAGCATTTTTATGAGCACTGGACCAGAGAAAAGAACTGGCAGGGAAATGGTGTACTCACAAAAGCATGTGTATCTGCATTCCTTCACTGGAAGCAGAAGTACTAAATGGCCTCAATATGCACACAGTCATCTCCACATAGCAAGACACTGAGAGAGACTGCGCTCTTCTATAAAGGGATTTTTACACTGACACAGTGAGCACACAGGGTAGGTAATTTGAATTTAGGCAGGGATGAGTGTCACCTTCTAGCATCTTACAGTCAGACAAAAGCCCTCTCTCCCCCATTCTGGTTCAACTTACTCACTTTTCTGATGTTGATTAAACTCGGTTAGATGAAGCATTTCTCTTCCAGTCTGGCAGCTATTCCCAAGATACTCTTCAGAGAGGGAAGTTTATGGAGTAAATGACCAGTTTAATGCTTTTGAAATAATTTTCTGGGCCAATGTTTGCCTGGTGTTTTGCAGTTATGATGCAGAGAGGCAAAATATGTTGAATAAAAAAGCCCCTCTGCTAGTGCTAGGTCAAGTAATGTGCTAGGATCAGTTTCTTTAGCTGCCTTTTTAATCCTGAAAACAGTAGTTGGCAAACAAAGTATTCTTTTGATTAATCATAAAAAGAACCCCAAAGCAACAAACATTTATTGCATTCTTTTGTGAATCTCATTAGGTTTTGCTCTTCCAAATTGCAGTGGACACTGCACTTGTAGATAGGACAGTAAACATGCAAACACACAGTAACTATGCCGTATGAGTTTTATGCAACAGCAAAGTATATGTGGTGGTGATTTCATGAAGTTCTTGTAGCTCAAATACTTAATCTCTAAGTAACAGATCTGTTTTGGAGAGTTAGCTATCAACCCAAAGGGATAACCCTGAAAATGGAGAGATTTGGTTTCCAAACTGCAAATTAAGGTCAATAAAATGGAACTGTGGCACAAGGAAATCTCTCTTTGATAATTATGAGTCATTTCATACGCCCTTTCTTTTGCCAAGCAAATGCACATAAAGTAGGTTTTAAAACAGAAATACAGAAAGTCCTTGTATCAGTTTTAAAAGGATTCCCACTCTAAAATGTTTGAAAGACAAAGTGAGGGAAAAATTATTCAAAACATTTTTGGTAACTAAAAATGTAATTAGGCCTCACATATTCACTATATGTAATTTTTACTTCTTGTGTTTCTAAATTTCTGCTTATTGACCTGCAAGGCAGAGAGAGGTGACAGAGCTCATCACTGTTTTTTACAGATCTGATACTCATGAGTCGAATGGCTCACTAACACTTAAAACATATTTCAGTAAACAGTGCAGCAAACAGAAACATGGGAATTGAGGATAAATAATGTAGCAAGTTACAGAATCTTCAGGCATTTGCATTCTAGACCATACAGAGTTGTGCATTTGCTGAGGTTTCATGGTCATGGTTCCTTTTGGAACATTACTTATAATGCAGAAGTTCAAGTCTCCACTATAAAAAACAGACTTTCCTACAGAAGAAAAATCTATGTTGGGTCATAGATTCTAAGGTTCTTAGTGCTAAATCAGGGCATGATTCTGATCTCAGTGCCACCTAGGGAAAATAGGCTTGAGTAGAGATCCTTTAATATAAAAGGCATCAGCTTCTGATCCATTTGAAAGAAAAATTATCTATGACTAAGAATGCAGAAATCTCAGAGCACATTGGTTAATTAGATAGCATTTACTTTTTAAAAAAATAAAACAAATAATTGCTGTACAACAAGAGAAATCTTATGCTCAAGTTAGTTAAACTCCCTACAGTTACACCTGTAACTTGTGGGCAATGTGCTGAATGATCCTGAATTTTTCCGAGGAAGAAAGAATCACAAAATATAGTATTACTTGCACATGTGTTTGCTACCTCTTCTGTTTTACTCACAGTGAGGAAACTACCACCTCCAGAGTCGCATAACCAGATATTTTACCTCTCAACACAAGAATGATCTTTGGTGAAGGGTGGCACATGGAACGGGCTCTTCAGCTCATGTATTGCTTCCTCTGCCAGCAAAGCTCTAGCACAAGACAGCTGGATACACCTCTTGCCATTCTCTCTCCTCTGTAGGCACCCACTGGTTAGCTCTCCATACGTTTCTCTGAGTGGGTCACATACTGTTCCCTGCTGAAGCTGCTGCATTCCTGTCTTCTCAAAGGCATGTTTGCAGGTAACCCACGTTCTCCAATCAACAGTGGTTGGGTTGACTTTTAGGCAACATACATCAGGAAAAAAAGTACTATTTGAGTACTACAACCCTATAACTATTCTCGGTTTTACCCACCTGCATAACTAAACGTTTCAGGTCTGAACAGACACGGAGAGCAGATTTGCCCCACAAGGAGAAATATCATGAAAACAGTGTTAGCGAGCGAGTCTTCATATTTAACAGCTTAAGAAGGTCATTGCATTCTTGTATCAGACTCTTCAGTACTGGTCAAGAAATTTTATCCGGTTATTCTTCTATGAAGCTTTATTTGTAGCTGGTTATTTTTAATGGCACATACTTCTGCACAGCAAGAAGGGAAATCAAGGAAGAAAATTAGCCTATAATGTTCTTTTCTATCTGGTTAATAGGTTCCACGTGTATTATTTTATGACAGATAATTCTAACACATAACTGAGTGGGTTGTACTGTCAATGCATCCTGCCACTCTGCCAAAGATAGCAGCCCAAATGCCCTGCCAACAGCTGATGACAGCAGGATATCTCCAGGGGAGCAGATCCACCTGACAGAGGATGGTGAAAGACAAGTAGGAACTCTTTGAGAAGTCAGGAATCATCTGCCAGGCAAAACCAGCAAGAAAACGATGAAGGAAGGCAATTAAGGAGGAGGGGGAAGGCAAGGCCAGGCTGGGCAGCACCCACAGCCCTCCAACAGAAGAGGGGACAAGGGGCAAAGTATGATCTGCTGATGGACCCCCTTGCAGTTGACAACTCAACCACCACTTCTCAGTCTCACTACTGACATCCCCCCAGTGTTATTCTGGCACGAGGGTGACATGCAAATATTCTTTGTTTAACCAGCTCCACTGAAACAAAACCAGTTGTTACTACCCTCAAAGCGTTTCAGATACAAGTCATGCATGTCAAGATGATGACTGAAAGGACATCAGATTGCAGCAAGGTGCTTGTACACATATAGCCACTAAAATTAGCTATTTTCCCATTTTGTCCTTGCAATAGTCTAAGACCAACCCAATCATCTGGCTAAATTCAAGACTGGAAATTCTGTCTGTTAATATATGCATTCTTGTCTCTTGTTTCTCGAAACAGGAGGTCATACCTATCACATTCTGTGGTGTGTCTGTCATGAAGGTACAGTAAAACATCTTCACACAGATAATGCACTCAGACAAACTTTAATTCTCAAGCAATGAGAGATTAACAGGTTCTAGGTTTGGTGTTACCAGTTGGGGATATTATTACTCCACAGACAAGACCAATGACCCAAAGTGTGCCTGTGCTCACACACATGCTAAAGGCCTGTCCTTCTTCTGAGGGGATGGTGCTGGTAGTGAGGGAACTCAATCCCAGGAAGTCTCCTTTGATGGTATCCCAACCCCAAGGGAAGGGCTTCCCACCACAGACATGCTGCTCCAAGGAAAACCACACAAAAAAGGTGGTTTCCAGGGGGGTCTCATTTATAACCTGGTCCAGTCAGGGGTTGTGGGCATACATGGCGATGGTCCAGAACATTCTCTGGGCTGAGGCTTCTCGTTGCCTGGGGACTTCATGTGTTGACCAAGCAGCCCTGCCCTTCTCCTTCCCCCCACCAAGGCAGGGATGGGGTGGGGCTGTAAGGCACAAAAACAAGGACATGAAAGGCTGGCAGCCACTACATATCAGTGAGGGGGATGGGGTAGGGTGCTCCTTACACAAAGGACCAGCTACAATACGATCCCAGCAGCTGTATTTCAGTGTTAACTCAAAAATAGAGAAGTCACATGAGCATCCACACAGTGTATATTTCTGCCAGTTTCTATGAAATTAAGGCATACTACTGAGAATTCTCCTGTGTTGCTTAAGGTGGGCTTTTCACACAGAGCTGTTGAAACCTTTTCTCTCCTTTCTTTTTGCAGCCTGAGCAAAAGACATGGCTGAGTTTGCCCAAAGCATGGATAACAGCAGCAGTCCTTTTCTTCTCCCTACCTTACTGCTCCTACTGCAGAACACGAGCAACCTCGAAACCTCCATCCCTCCTGCTGGCTATGAGATGACAGAATCGTCACCCACAAGACCCGGCTCAAGCAGGAACCACACTCTCTTAGACTATGGACTGAGGCCGGGGGAAATTGCAGCAGCCAGCATGGTTTGGGGAGTGTTGTGGCTGGTTTCTATCTTGGGAAACTTCCTTGTCTGCTTAGTGATCCACAGGAGCAGGAGGACACAATCCACCACCAACTATTTTGTGGTCTCCATGGCTTGTGCAGACCTGCTCACCAGTGTTGTGAGTGCACCCTTCCTGCTGCTCCAGTTGACCTACAGCAGGTGGATGCTGGGGAACGGGATGTGCAAGCTGGTGAGGTACATACAGTACCTCACCCCAGCAGTCCAGATCTACGTGCTCTTCTCCATAGGCGTGGATCGATTCTACACTATTGTCCATCCCCTGAGCTTCAAAGTGTCCAGGGAGAAAGCCAAGAAAATGATTCTGGCCTCTTGGCTCTGTGGTGCTCTGTTTGCATCACCAGCTTGTTTTCTCTACAGTTCCAACAGTGACCACCACTGCAACTTTTTTCTACCCAATTCTTGGCAAGGAACTGTCTATAGTATCACCCACCTCTCGGTGGTGTTTTTGATCCCATCCCTCCTCATTATCCTCTTTTACAAGAGAGTAATTAAGTACATTTGGAGAATAGGCACAGATGGAATGACTGTCAGGAGGACAACAAATATTGTCCCAAGAACAAAAGTGAAAACCATCAAGATGTTCTTAATGTTAAACTCGATATTTCTCTTGTCCTGCCTCCCTTTCTACATGGTAGAGCTGTGGCACCCACAGGAAACAGACTACAGAAAGAGCTCCTTGGTTTTCCTGGCTATCACCTGGATCTCTTTTAGTTCCTCAGCCTCTAAGCCAACCCTCTACTCCATCTATAATGCAAACTTCAGAAGGGGGATGAAAGAAACTTTTTGCATGTCTGCCATGAAATGCTACAGAAGCAATGCATACACCATCACCACCAGTTCCAGGATAGCAAAAAAAAATCATGTTGGTATTGCAGATATTCCAGCGACGGCCAAAAGTGTCACCAAAGACTCCACCTATGATGCTTTTAACAGAGAAGCCAAGGAAAGAAAGCTTGCCTGGCCTATTCCATCCAATCCCCCAAATACATTTGTCTAGTGGACTTCATTGCTTTGAAAAGTTACCTTGTAGCCCCAGAAGAAGTAGTCTTCTCTCCTTTTTGAACCAATGTATAGTTACATATTTTTAACACAGGTTTTAGGAGGGAAAAAAGAGATGTTTTATTTTATTAAATGCTTTGGGTTTGATGTATTTGTTCTATTTCATTTCAGTTATCATGTTCTGCTTTGGGGAACTCCTCTCCTGGAACCACGAGCAATGCTCTTCTACAAAACAAGAGTCTTTATACTCTCTATCTGTAGGGAAAAAAGGGAAAGAAAAAATACTGTTTATATTAATCCCCACACAAGATGGGCCACAGTATATAAATACCTAAATCCACCCAAAGCCATCTAAACTTCCTTCTGTTATGTCTCTGTGAATACCATTGCACTGTGGCTGTCCCTCATGTTGAGACCCCACAGGTAAGATGTCCATACATGGGCCCTGTTGGCCTCAGCCTGAGCCTACTGACCTCATCAGTGGCAAAATTCCCACTGCCCCAGCAGGGTCAGCATTGGGCCAGCCCTGGATGCCTTTGCATCTCTGTCCTCGTGCCTCTCCAGAGGTCTCACAGTCCAAACTGCCCAAGAAAATTCCCCTCCTTGGTCTCGTCCTTCCCTCCTCCTCTCAAGCTGCTTCTGCACCCAGCCTGGTGCACCCACCCAGAAGCTGGGGCTGGGCACAGCCAGGGAGCAGACCTGCTGAGCAAAAGGAGCCATGTGTGTGACAGGCACCCAGGGCCTTCTCACATCTGAAACTGAGTGTGTTCCCTGGCCTGCATCCCTTCTGCTGAGGCACAGCTGTGGCACTGCAGCAAAGAGTGGTCTTTCCCAAACACGAGCAGGAAAACGAGCTCTGCGGTCCCACGCTTGCCTGACGGCATCCTCCACAGGGGTGTGTTCGAAGAGGTCCCTAATAGGTGTCCCAGAAGGGACAACCTGCCTGGGAGCTGTGGATGTAGGTGGAGGCAACTCCCGCTGCTCATTCTCTGCCAGCACTGTCCCAGTGGGACTGGCTGGGGCTTCAGTCCTGCTGGGAAGAGGAACAACACCAGCTGTGTGAACTGGAGACCAGTGGAGAGAGGCAGGAGCTTCTTTGTACCACCCTGCCTGCCACAACAGTGACAAACTCATGAGAAGTGGGCACATGCAGTGCTACAGGCTGGGAGAAGAGTGGCTGGAAAGTTGCCTGGTGGAAAAGGACCTGGTGGCCAGGACTAGGAAAAATTTCTTCAACCGAAGTCATCTATACTTCCTGAAACAGAGGGCATTTTTTTTCCTTTTTTCTTTCCCCCAGTTGTCAATCTCATTAATAGGAATTGGACTGAGTCTGTGTGGGAAATATTGATTTTTTTTTTCCTCAGTTCTCACTGTGTTGCCCAGAGGTACAGTAGAACACCCTCAGAAAACACAGATAACTACATATCCACTAAATTAAGTCAGCACTGGCATCTGATTGGTGAATTCCCCTTACTCTGTTGGATCCATGTGGTCCTGTGCGCTGTAGCCCTGGAAGGTTTAGCCCAGGCTGCCGCACCACTCGCCTGCAAAGTTTTCCTTTCTCTCTTTTTGCAATATTGACAAAAGAGTCAATCAGACTGGAGGTCCATCCATCCTAGTATCCTGTTGTTTACTGTAGCCATCAGTGGGTGCTTGACGATAGCATGGAGAAAGCAGAGAGGCTACATAGAGGACTCCTGACACATCCTTCCAGCCTCCAGCAGTCACTGGTAGAAATTAATTCCCTTCATAGAGTAGCTGCCAAAGAGTGGTGCCACTCAGTAAACCCAGAGCAGGTGCAGAATGACCTAGTCACAAAGTCTGAAAGACAGGACTAACTGCCCCACTCTGCTTGCTCAGAACCCACCTGAGCAGATTTCAGGAGCTTTTTGCCTGAGAATCAAGGATTTGACCTCTTTTCAGTTGAGACTCTCAAGTACTTTTTTCCTATTCTCTATTTACTTCTCAACTAGCTCCAAAAAAGTTAGTACATGGTGAACAGTTGGGCCCCATCCACTCTCTCTGTGCCAGTCTAGGGTTTGTAAATCTCTGTCATGTATTCTCAGTTATTTCTCTCCTGAGCTGAGGAGTCTCATTGTATTCTGTCATTTCTTGCCCAGAACCAGCTCCAGATCAGCCTCTCTTTGGAGCACCCTGATGTAGCTGGCAGGGCATGGCCAAACATCCTCAGGTCCAGGCTATCAGCAGGCATTTCACACTCAAGTCATCCTAAAAGCAGTATGGACACTTTGATCCCAAGTGTTAAACTAGGCAATAGAAGACAGTATGCAGGTGTCAGCTATCCCTCTACATACTCCTGTTTCAAAATTTCAAGTTCCCTGCTGTCTGTCTAAAAGAGACATTCCTTGTCACAACCTCCTCAGAGAAGGATTATTTTTTTTCTGCTGCTTTCAGCGCAAAAATGGCACACTTGGGGTCCTGTTCATGGTTGGAGCCTGAAAGTGCAGCAGTAGTAAAAGTTAATAGAACAAGAGCAGCAAGTACTACAGCGTGTAATAAACATGCCTGAGTACCTCCCTTTTCCATCAGCAGGGAGCAGACGTATACGTGTGTTGGAGCCCCAAGCTGACATCCTCTGAAGAGTCTCTTGTGCTGGCAGTGTGGGAGTGGGGAAACCCCTTTGTTGAGAAATAATCCTACACATATGGTAGAAAACTTCCTTCCTCCTCTACAACACAAAGTATGGTTGTAAGAACCCTTGCTGACCACAGGAACACTTCCAGCTTGTATTTCACAAATTCAGAAATCCCCATTAAATAAGGATCTGATATTTCTTGTAAGGCCATTAGCAAAAAAATTCCCATGAATTAGGAGATGAGAGGACCTTGAAAAGGTGTGGTTCATGTTCTGAGCAGGGCGTTTCTCCCTGAAACATGTGCTTAGTTTTTCTTTGCCATTTAATTGCCTCTGACACAGTAAAATCAGATCTCAGGCCAGGTCTACTTTGCAACATTACTTTTAATGTTGGAGAATGTATCAATTGTATGCAATGAGTCCTTGCTCAGTTGGACCCCAGAGATGTTCCAGTGGATGCTGCCTGTGCACAGTCAGCTTTTGGCCCTCAGATGTGAAGCAAGCCTCAGACCATTATGGATCCCAAAGGAAAATACTGCTGCAGCCACCACAACGTAGGGGCTGCTGCCTTCAGAATTGTTCCATTGCTGAAAAGGAACCAAGAGAGAGGCAGTCCATCCCTACAGCACTAGTTCCACATTGCAGCCCCACAGCCTGCCAGGTATCATTTTATGTACACAGACCAAAGAACTCACCAGTGGCTGTGAAACCAGAGACTTCGGAGTAACTTTCCCTCTTGTGAACTCAACCACATTTTCCTGCCTTCCAGAAGGTGTAAAACTACAGGTGTCCAGGAAAAGTCCAGAATTGCCATGACACAACAGCTAGGGACATAATGTCCCCAGGCTGAAACAGCTGCTAGTTCTGCACTGAAATCATGGGCCTACCTGGCCCTGTGACCATGAGGAAAGTCTGGAGTTTGGCTCCCTTAAACCACCTTCCCACATCAGTAAAAGCCCAGTCACAATTGTGACAGTGAGCATGACTCTGATTGCCATAACTAAAACTGCTACACTGTTCAAAACATATTCTCACCAACATAAGCTGCTTTTGAACTTGGAGGAATGTGCCCCTGCAGCTGTGCCCTTATGCAGCTACACTGATAAACCTTCCTGATTTCTACTTGCAATACAATGCAGCTTTCAGCATGTTCTTGTTTCATGCCCGGCCAGACACCAGCTTTTTCTCTGCATGGACAAGTAAAGGAAAGAGATGCTTTTGTTTCCATGGTTTGGGGAGAAGGACTTGAATTTTTTTGAGGCCACATAGAATTAGACAGCAGAGACCACATACAGATGGGTGTAATTACCCATCTTATTTCCAAAGGCATCACAGCACTTCTCTTCAGCCCTGGAGACTTATACTATCTCCACTTCCATACAGACTTCACAGAGTCCCTTCCCGTATCAATCCAAATACAGGGAGGAAAACGATTAAATGATATCCAGAGTTAGCAAGATTTCAGATTAGTTACCAGTTAGCTGTAAATGCAGCAGGAGTACCCCGATTTCCTTATTAACTCACAGCACTGCTGTGAGAGCTGATCTGCTGTCCAGCTTTTTACACACTCTGAAACAGTTACCTAGCTGTGTCTTCAAAGACTGCTTCCCGCTTGTTGATCATGTTAACTGTCAGAAGAAATTTCTGTCAAGGTAACAAATCACTGGAGATTTGTCTTTAAGGGAAACATTACCTCTTTCCTCCACTAAAAAAAAAAAATCATACTAGTAAATACTTTCGAGTATTGTATTTCAGGTATTTGGTGCCGTCGTGGAGGTTTTGCCTGGGATAGGACATAGGAGGAATGTCTTTGAAAATGACCCCTTTCAACGGTCTACCAAAACTCTCCATGGATTTGGTGCAGTTGCAAGGGTGTAAAGGATGTACATGTTGTAGTGGCTTTTGTAGTATAAGCAAAATGTGTGCGTGGGATCTATGATACCACCAGTCTTGCACAGTTCCAGCTTGCACTGCATGTATGTAGGAGCAAATTCACACAACCTCATCAACACACAGAATGCTTCCTGGGAAGTGGCACCTCAGTTTAGTTTTCTCCACTAAACTGTTTGGTGAACAGAGGAACAGTGATCTGTACAGAGAAAAGCTCCTCGCAGAGCCCAACCACCCACCTGCCAAGTTGATCTAGAAATAAGAGCGTTTCTCATTCTTTACAGAGCACCCTCTATGACTTGTTCTTTACATCCAATATTTTCCCCTGTAATTAATTTGTGATTGCAAGACCAGTAGCATTCTCACCTCAGTTCTCAGGAGATGGTTTTCTTCTAAATTTCCCTAAAAACATCCTTTATTTCTCTTTTAACTCCAAATAAGAACCAGCTAGCTTAAAAGAAACACAGAGCATAATTTAGATTAGGACATCCTATTCACAAATGTCCCTTAGGAAGTACCTGAACAGTGCCAAACCTTCTGTTGCACACTTGCAGCAGGAAAGTTCATATAAACAGGCTGCAATCCTCATTTAATTTATATTCTCATTTAATTATATAGTCTTCGGTTGGTAAAAATCTAGCCTTTAAAACTGATAGCACATGATAAGAGTTTTCCAAATATTATAGGGGCAGAGACTGTGTAAGAAATTAGTAGCAATGCTCCTATTTCCAAGCCAAAGTCATAAAAAATGAATACTAGAGTTTCAAGCTCACCTGACTCACTTTTATCAGTCATATATTCAGTTTTAGCTAATATTTTTTTCAGAAACCACTTCATCAGCTTAAGTACTCTATAAAAAACCTCAGAAGTGCCAATTGAGAAAATCACAGATTTTTCTTTTGTTGAGAAATTTATTACATGCCCTACATGTATAAAACTCCTTAAAGAAAGGTTTTTCAGCCAGCAACATAAGAGATGTAAATTTTGAAATCCCAGTGTAAGCGAGCAGCTGATTTCAGCTTTACAGAGCAATCTCCAGACTCTTCAACCACTCTGAATACACAGAAGTTTTCTCTCTTAGATGGACTCTGGTCAAAATCAACCCAAAATGGAAAACTAGAACCAAGAATCTCTCAGACTTTTGGGTACACTAAGCTTATTTAGGGACTTGTTTATCACCAGCCTGGTTTTCTGGGGAACCAGGGTTTATGTAATTCTGTTTGCAGCCAGTCTGCATCAGCAACGTATGGATCCCTTTACCAATTCCAACTCAGTTTGAAAGGGAAGTCATAAAGCCAATGCAATTTGGGCAATCAACAAATCTAGGGCTGAGTGGACTAACCTACCTACTTGCAGGGGAAAGCAAAAGAGACTCTTTTTGTACTCTGAGAGCAGCACACCAGCCAGACAGCACGTGTCCCTGCTTATCCACCAGTCAACTGCAAGTGTCCCTAAAGATCAGCCACAGCCTGGCTGTCTCCTACCCATAGCAGGGCTCAGGGAGTCAAAGAGGAAGGAAAAGTGGATACTGAGCAAAGGAAAAGGAAGAATAAGGCAAAGATCACAAGCTCAAAGGAAACCACACTGTTGGGACTTCACAAACTGATCAACTTGCTTTAGAGTGACACAGTCAGAATCCCTTCTCATGAGACTTTACCATGCAAACATTTCTCTAATTTCAGTGTATGAAAAGAGTACAACCAAATATATTAACAATATGAGACAAGAGGAAAAAAACAAGTGTACTACATTCTTCATCCAAATATTGGTGCAAAAATAAAAACCACTAGTTATGCACTTCTGTATGATTTAAGTGTAAGGTCATAAGTGATTAAATTGAAGCAGTTTAAGAAGTTTCTGCCTTTCAGATGAGAAAAAACCCTGACTCTAAATAGGTGCAGTCCAATCAAAGCCAAAGGAAAACAACCTTATGAAAACAGTGCTTCAGTGGCCCCAGCAATACCAGAAACACTCTGTTGAAGGCAACAGTATTTTAATCTTCAATAATTAAAATAACAATTTAAAATGACAGTTCTGTCCCAAAAAACCTTGAATAGGAAAGCAAAGCTGGTATACAGGTAGGAGGAGAGCTTGGAATCTTGGATTAACTGTTTAATGAAAAGCAACTCAAGTTCCATTTTTCTTTGGAGGGCAGGAGTTTGCAGGGGTCCATGTCACTACCCACAGGACAAGCAATTGCTGCCAAGCACTGGCGACCACAGTTGATTCTTTCTTGTAGCCTGATCACTGAAGGAGAAACACTACTAAGTCTTCCCTGCCCCTTGCTATAGTGAAATTGTGTCCTCAAAAGCTCTCAATGCTACTTGGAAGGCTAGCAGTCAGCACCCGACAACAGAAACAAAACTGGAGTGCATCAGTATTGATCCTCCATTCTACTCTTACTATCTCCATGTAGATCTCCAAACCAAGCATGATAGAAAAATGGCACACATGGAAGAAACTAGCACTTAAAAGCAGCGCTGACAATCCCTGCACTTGTCTCTATCCTTTCTAATTAACTTGAAATTGCTACTTTATAAAATTCTCCCTGATGTCTGAAAACAGGTATATACTAATAAAGACAGGGGAAAAGAAGTTTTACAGTAATAAAGACAATCATTTTAATCCATGTTAACAGGTGATAAAGTCACAGTTGGTAGTAGTATTTCTGACAAAGACAAAGCTGTGTTAATAACAGGCACATTTATTTTGTTTCTATGCCTTATTTCATACAAAGAACATGATTCAGAAAAAAAATGCAAGGTGAATGCAAGCAATTACAAGAGGCCATTCATCATTCTGCCTACATTCTTTTATTAATACATTCACAGAACTGCAACTGTGCTCATTTCACAAGTAGTCCCTGGCGGAGGGATTAAAACAGATAACCTTTATAATTGTTCTTCGGCTGTCAGTCAGCCTTTTTTATCTGTCAGCACATGTAGACAATATCAGCTCCATTACAATGTGGCATTGGATTGAAATGATGACAACATTAAGTGGCTTCTGAAAAAAAAACATTACGTAAATTCAAAAAATGGAAGTAGTTAATTGGCTGCTTCTCAAATACCCAGAGCAATCCTCTTCGGTTCCATTGGTTACTACTAATAAAAAATTACTATTTTATTTCAGAAGGTAAGAAACCCTAAGAATAAAGTAATGAGAAACACACCTTGCTGAAGTGAGTGTTCACACTGATACATCCCTGACCGAGCCATCACCTTGAGAAGGTTTACACAAATACTTGTCACAAGAGTCAGCAGCTGATCAGAAAGCCAGGCAAACCTCCTTCCCCTTTTGCTATCCAAGATCGCAGACAGGATCCCAGACTTAAATGGAAAACCAATACTGTTATTGTATTTACTTTGATGAAACCTTTTCTCAGTGATGTTCATGAGATAAAATCACTTTGGGCCAAAATTTTTAAAATTAATCCCCACCCCTAATTCCATAGGCTGTTTCAAGTGTGTAAACCTAAGATAAACTCCCTCTGTTTGAAAGCACTGTCACTGCTGAAAATGCCAGGCAACCTAGAATTTTAAAGAAATACAAGTAACAGAGTCATCTAAATCCCAGTGTTTCAAGTTAAAGACGACTTACCACTCTGGGAGGAGCAGAACTGTTTCCCAGCATCTACATGCTGGGAGAACACGCCCAGCATCTACAACTGAACAACATCACTACTGTCTGCTAATGCTGCTGCCTTCTTCCTGATCATACAGCTTATCAGAAAAATGCTCGAGCAAGCAAAAAACACTCTGGGGGGAGCTGATACCAGCTCTGCTTGCGCTCGGCTGAGAAACAAGAGGGTCCTGAGCTACAGAGGATGATGATAATATTAAGAGTTTGGAGTGCAGAAGGGGTATTTACACTGATGTTACTGAGAGCTTGAAATGTAGAAAGGGTACTCAGTATGAGTTGGTGGGTGTGGTACAGAGCGTGTGCAGAGGCAGAAACAGCAGAGTAACTCATGTTTTCATATAGTCCTCTGGAAAAGGAACCCCTGACAGCTTTTGAAAATAGCTGCCAGGCCACTTGGGGAAGAAAGGAGATTCACAGAATACCCTTTTCCTGTAGGAAAAAGGGAATGCATACTGCAAAGTGGATTTCAAAGGGGAGAGGAAAGAAAAAGCCCAGAAATGCAAAACAGAAAACACTGACCTAGCAACACGGCCAGATCTGTGTTTGATATGGAGTAGGAAGGAATTGTTCTTACATCAGCAGGCATTCACAGCATACCACATAAGGAGATGGTGAAGTTGGAGGCCACTGCTGGTATGCTCTACCACAAGAACATGGAGCATTGCTGTCGCCAGCACCGTAAAACTTGATCAAAATGTATTTTCTACATTGCCATGAGAAAGAAGGCACGGAAACAAGTCACTCCTCATGGCAAGCTGTTTCTATTCACACTGAATACAGTCTCATGAAAATGCATTTTATAACCCACTTGTAGTCTTTTATTCACAAATTTATTTCATCAACAGAACACCTATCAGCTGCAGCATAGTTAAGAATGTCACCAATACCCACCCAAACATATAGAGATCATGCACAAGAATTGCTTGAAGCAGTAATCAATGTTACTAGCATTGATTAAGCCAGTTGTGAGTTAACGCAGACACCCAAAAAGCAGAGTTAATCCTGTACTTTTTATAAAAGCAAAATTCTGCCTTCCAAGTGCTTTTTATGGAGGAAAAAAAGAAACTGAAAATCAGTTGTTTAGGTTCTTTTTTTTATAATGAAGTCCTGATGAAAATCATTAGCTGAACAATGACAACATTTTCTAGTTGCAATTTAAATATTGCTCAGAGCCCCACCCAACCTGGTCTTGAACACATCCAGGGATGGGGCATCCACAACTTCTCTGACAACCTGTGCCAGTGCCTCATCATCTTTACAGTAAAGAATTTTTTCCTAATATCTAATCTAGACCTACCCTCTGTCAGTTTGAAGCCATTCCCTCTTGTCTTGCCACCACAGGCCTTTGTAAATAGCCTTTCTCTATCTTTCTTGTAGGCTCCCTTCAGGTACTGGAAGGCCACAATATATCTACACACACAAATCTTTACTTTCTATAAATACAGCATCAGCTGAATTTTAGTTCCCCGATGTGCTATTCTGTATGTGATACCTCAGATTTTACTGTGGATTAGAAGTTTGTTTTCTCTCACAAATTCACAACAGAGTCATATAAGAAACTCAGTTATTAACAGAGAAATTAATGCTCAATGGCACTAAAAGCAGTAACTCACAGACTGGTATTTTGCCTTGCTTGCCTGCAACAGGGATTTCTACATCAGCTGATCATCTGTCACTCATGCTGCAACTCATGAAGAGGACTACAGTTCTTATTTCAGCTTTGCCTCTGATTTCTCTGCATTTTGAGATTAGTCTCAAACATTTGGTTCTTATATCGATAGTAATTTTATAGGTAATTATAGAGATTACAATTTCTTGGACAGTAGGAACTGGAACTATGATCCCAAATCTCCTCCACCTCTTCATGGGATTCCAGGAAAACCTAGATTCATTATTGATGTAGATTAATCTTCACCCTAAAATGTAAAAAAGAAAAAAACAAAACAGTTACAGGCACTTTCTCAAAGTTAGCCAGGTTTCAGTTGACAAGAAAAAGCTTTCTGAAATTTGTCTAATACATCAAAAAAACCAAACCTCTGATATAAGTTAAAATAGTCTTTGAAAAACACTTAACAGAATACTGATTTTTTGACAAACACTTATCAGATTATGAAAGCAGACTTTGATTTTTTTTTTTTTTTTACACACAATTTCAAAATATTCTCAGCTAAGTGACAAGTCAATTAAATGTATCCACTTCACTGTTCAGGATTCTATGCACGAAGCATATAAAAAGAAGACTTAATGTATGTTTTTCTTGTGAAGCTGCCACTATCTAGTACATCCTTGGGTTACATTCCCCAAAAGGATTAGTGTAACTGTACAGTGCTTACTCCATCATCATCAACTGAGTTCAGTCTCATTACACTTAACTGTAGTTACAGTTCTAGTGTTGTTGTAAACACCAAATAGTAGACAACCTTTTCTGGAGACTGCATAGTTTCCAGGAGATACCCACCTTTAGCTGGGCAAATGGTTCTAGCTGGGCATTAGATTTCCACAGGAAGTAGGAAAATTAAGCATTTCCAGGCTCATTTCCTTCCTTCAGTACGTGTGAGAGAGAACCAGCTGTGCTCACTAACTGCAGCAGAAATGTGAGAAAGGCTGTGCCCATTTTGCACAAGGAGAGGATAAGACTATACCATCCTTCATTATTTAGGGTACTAGATGAGACTCCTAGTCAGAGGACTTGGTTGTATCACTTCGAGGAGCCACATCAATGTGGATGAAGACTGTAAGCATTAGAGTAGCAAACAAACATGAACCACAAACATTTGCTAGTTTTCAAGGGGAACTGCTAAACTTCAAGCTCTAAAATGAAGGGCTCCCAGAGATCCAGCTAAGGCCAAAAAATTTATAAGACAGCACAATCTGTCACATGATGGAAGCCATGGAACTTTAATGATTGCTGCTAGGAATCCTACATTTTGTAATAAACTACGGCATCTAAGAGCAGATTGAAAAACTAGAGTTAGAGCCTGCAACTATGTGTCTCATATTTTTGCATGGAGGACAAACAACAAAACCATTGAAGATGATGCAGGCTGTAACATGTCTCGTGTCCATCTGCATGAAGTACAAAAAACCTGTCAGAACATGGATGTGGCACTATCTGTGCCACAGAGCTGGACTCAGGCTTGCCAAACACAATCCTGTAATGCCAACTGCTGATTAAGCCAAGAAGCAGAAGCCATGATGGGGAACAGAAAAAAATTGTTGCCCATCACAATGAGAAATTTCGACTCACCGTCTCCTTCAGAAAATAAAACTTTCTGCTGAGAGGCTTCTTGTTTGGTGAAACACAGAAAGAGGGAAGAAAACAAACAGGGTATTTCTGGCAAGATCAGAGCTGAGTCTGTCACATTACCTAGTGCTGAGTGGACCTGTTCTTGTCACGTACCGTAACTCCCGTGCATGTTTTCTACATTCCTGATTCGGAAAAACACTTAAGCACACACATAACATTTGAAATATATGTTTAAGTACAATACATCGTTTACATCTGAAAGTAGACTGTGCAAGACTAACTCTAGCCCAAAGTAATACATTACACTTCTGGTATGATCATGTTACAAAATGCAGCTACAAGGTTCACAGAGTATAGTTCTGAACATTTGGCCCAGGATTTTTCTTCCTCCAGAAAATGGACATGCAAGCATTCAATATAGACAAAAATCCCCAAACTTACATGCTGGCTTTATTGCTATCTTTCAGGACAAACTGCAGTTCCAAACTTCAAACACACGGGGTGGATGACTGGGGTCAGGACGTGGACAACACAACCTGAACCCCCATATCCTCCCCATCTCTACTTCAGTATTACTTAACTTTTCATAATAGTTTCCTGTATCTGTGCAACATTTATAGCAATTGTTAACTAAGTGCATGCTTGGAGGGTCTAAAGAATAAACTTAAAACCATGCCTTAAGGTTCAATATATAAGTGTTTAGAATGGAATTCTGAAAACAATTGTGCTGTACACTGAAATTATTTTCACTGCTTTCAACTCATCTTGAATTGAGGTAACGCTAAACAGACCCAATTAGTTCAATAAAAAGAAGGCAACATTCAGTCTAGCAAAGTCATTCATTATAATATTTATTCTATGAAACAATGAAGAAAACATAAGATTAAAAAATGTTCCATGCATTTCATAAAATACAGAGAAAGACATTGCCATAAACAGAACAGAATAAGCAAGCCAAACCCCCACTGAAAATCCAGAGAGCTCCACTCTCCACGTTACATCATATGAATACAAAAAGCATATCCAGGAGAAAGAGCAGTCTGAAGAAAGTGGCAGGTTATCTGTAAATAACCAGTATGAGTATATCAGCCCACGAGAGTTTTGCCATTACCTTTCTTATCATAAAACTGATGCCACTTGGTTTCCTTGCTACCAGTTCTTGGCATTATCTTTGGCTGGGAAACCAGGACAACGCAGCAGAACCCATTTTAAGTTGCTGTCCAGGAAAGTACTAGGGCCCAAAATGTAGGGAGCTACAGAAAGATAGCAGGGCCCAATGGGTGAGAGGGAATGTCTGGAAGCAAGATGCAGGGACATGCTTTGTCTATCCTACCAGAAGCGTGGGAGGTAGAAAATATATTCAGGGAAAGAAGTATGGGCAGAAGTAGGAAATATATCTAGTACCTCTCTTGAAGAATCCCTATCGCATATAAGACATGCTGGATTAGAGAAGGATGCTGAGAGCAACATCTTCATTTAGGTTACAAATTACATCGCTATAAACCTTCTTACTGAAAGCTTTTGATTCATTTCCTTCTCCCCGACCTACAGTACTCTGTTTGGCTTTAGCAAAGTTGTTATGAGATCCTTCTCTTGCTTTTACTTTACAGAACCTCCCAGACTCCCACAGTGGTTAACAACCACATAACTACCAAAACCAAAACCAGTCTAATTCTGGGCTCTGATATAAAAGCAGCCCCCATTTCGTAACAGAAATTCCCAAAAGCTGCCATAGCTGTATTTGGGGAGGGTGGTGTAGCGAAAGAAAGAACAATGCTCCACTTACACAAACACCTACTACCCCAAAAGCCCCACTCCATACAGCCTTAGGAACACCATCAAAGAGTTTCATGTGGGGAGGAGCAAAGAGAAGACAGCGGACTGGGATCCTTGCCCCTGCATCTGGGGATGCATCCACTTCTCAGAACAGCATTCTTCTGCGAGCTACCGAGGTATCTCTGCTGCAGTGCGAAAGGTTCTGCATTGGCCTCCTGTCAGTGATGCATCACAGGGGAAGACTGTTATGGTTAAAAATGTGATTTTCATGTTGATTCTTTCAAACATAAAGCTAGGAATTCCTATTTTTAAAAAAATTTCAGTAGAGTGTAATCTAGCCTGTAGCATGAAATATTACAAAATTAGAATTAGTAAGATATCGAATTGCCCTTTGCTACATCTTAACTCTCTCCCTTTGCACATACATATCAAGAATATGACTTTATATCACATGATCTTTTCACCTTCCAGTTCCTGGAATAACCTTATTTCATTCCCTGGACATGCACAAATGAGTCAGAAAGAAGACTCCGTAGGAAACGCCAAGTCCAGCATTTCTCACTTCTGAGTGCTTACGGCCAGAATACTGTTTTTTTGACGGAGTTTTTAAAATTCAATTATGCTTTATGTGCTCCATTCACCTCGCATTAAGAAAACAGAAAATGCTGTAAAAGATTAAGGTCTCAGGTCTTCACGGGCCTTAGTGAAACACAGAGATTGAGTCTTCTTTTAAAATAACTGCCCAGCTTCCTACCTAGTGTAGTATCTGTGTTGTCCATGTAAACATTACACAGAGTCTTTGTACCACCCACAAACCTCTTTGCTTCAATCAACTATTTGTGCCCAAAAGCACATCTTTATGTTTCTTCCTACACCACAGCCATCCTCCTACACCACAAAAGATGTAAAAAAACCAGGAATTAAGCATAGGCTGGATACTTACAGGGATTGCTGCTGTTTGCTTCCGTCTTCCCAGCCTTAGCAAGTTTGGTTGAGTTCTGCTGTGCTTTACCTTGCTCCTCTCCAGTTAGCAGGGCTTTTATTTCAGAGGGGATTTTCCCTTGGTCCATTGCCATGCACCACTGCTTGTACTGAAATATGCAAACACATTAGGCATTAGCAAACTGCCAGGATCACATTAGCAGACAAAACAGAGCTCTAATCTTTACCTTCCGGTATATTCATTTAAAGTCTGAATTTACTGAGCTGAAGCCTCTTATGAAACTGCAGAGCACTAATGAGCTAAGCACGTGTCCATGGTTGCATACCTGGCCTCAGCAAATCCTGTTTCAATCAATAAACTGCTACTCAGTGGCCATACTGGACAGAATACTGTAATTATTAAACAACATGGAACACTTTGTGCAATTTCTTGCTGCTGACATGCAAGAATACCGTTCCAGTTCATGGCCTATTAAAAACAAATATTTCACATGACTGTGCAGCTGATGGACTATTAAGAGGTCCTTTCTGATTGTGCAAGGCACAGTTGCAGCACATGTGCCTTATTCCTAGCTCCCTCATCTTAAATTCTTCACTGCCAAACCCAGAAGCACATCAAAAAACCTGTGGGCAGCTGGCTGACTTTTCACCTGATCTTAAACCTATTCACTTGTGCTGATTAGCCCTGCCTCCTCAAAAAAACCTAAAGCCAGGTCAAGGCAATACCCTCAGCTCCCAGCGAAATTTCAATAGCACCTCAATACCACTGAGGAGCTGTGTCTGATTTCCAAATGAAACATTCTCTTTGGTTAATGCTGTTTATTTAGCCAAGACACCCATCTTACATGTGCTGGAAAACAGGACAGCTGTGCAACCATCTATACAGAGAGCATGCTGCAAGAATCAACTTCCCCAACAGAGAAGCAATGACACACTGTGTATGTTCCCCCTTGATATATTAAGACATCTCTTTCCACCATCTACCTGTTTCTACATCTGCCAAAAGTTATTCAAAACAAATATTTCAAAGACAACAGACTCAAACGCAATGGCACTTTCTTTACTTGCTTCCTGTTCAAAACTAGCAGATAACTTGTGACATGAAATTCATATTCTACACACCGAAGAAGGCAAACAGCTGGATGCATCTGATGTTTTGATACCTTCTGGCTAGCCAAATGCCACTGTCAGTCACCGTGATTTTGAGAAAAAATGTTCATGAGCACAGGTCCCAAACAATACTGAGGATTAGGTTCAATGATAGTTTCTTACCATTTCAAGCTCTTCTCTGAGAGCGCAGATGGCTCGCTCTCTGCTTGAAACCAGTTCCTCCAGGTACTGGTACCTCAGCTTCTTCCTGGCCCTGCACTCTCTTGCACTCTGACGACTTCTTTCAAGTTTTGCCTTCAGATCTATTTTGGCTGGTTTACGACCTCGTTTGCCTGGTTTCTTTACCTTGCCTCCAACCACCTGGAAAGGAAGGGCACAATAAAGATCCTGTTCTGCAAAGGTAATGCTGTTACCACGTGATTGCAACTCCTCGGTGTCTCAAGTATAAAATCTTGCATATACATTCACTGATTCTGGAGCAACAGAGAAAATATGAATGCTGATGTATGAAGTTTTCAGTAACAGCATTAAAAACAAAAGAGAGGGACATGATTTCACAGTGAAGTAAGTGCTTAGGCAGTCCTATTGTAAATGCTACTAATCCGATTTGGAGCTCCACAAGATGGTTGAGGTTGGCAAGGACCTCTGGAGGTCATCTGGACCAACCCCTCCAGCTCGAGCAGGGCCAGCTGGGGCTAGCTGCCCAGGACCGTGTCCAGATGACTTTTAAATATCTCCAAGAAGGGAGACTCCACAATCCCTCTGGGCCACCCATTCCAGTGCTCAGTCATCCTCATAGTAAAAAAAAACAAACATTTCCTTATGTGCAGATGGACCCTCCTGTGTTGCAGTTTGTACCCACTGCCTCTGGTCCCACTTGTGTACCACTGAAGAAAGCCTGTCTCCACCTCCTTTACACCCTCCCTTTCAGGTATTTGTACACATTGATGAGATTCCCCAAGCCTTCTCCTCTCCAGGACAGATGGTCGTGGCCTTTTCAGCCTTTCTTCACAGGAGAGATGCTCCAGTCCCTTCATCATCTTAAAGGCCTTTTGCTGGACTCTCTCCAGTGTCTCCATTTCTCTCTTGTACAGGGGAGGCCAGAACTAGATACACTATTTCAGATATCTAGGAGGGTATCTGGGACATTGAGGAGGCATAGTCAACTTGTAGTGAAATCAAGTTTAATATCACCAACAACTCATGCTCTAGTACTTGCCAGAAATATTAGAAAAATTATATTATCTAGAAATATTATACTATGCAGTTTAATGTTTTATTTTGGAAAAAAACATAATCGATGTAATCCAAAACTTAGTTCTGCTGCAATCAACAGTTTCAGCCTACTCCAAATATGAAGCTTGTCAGAATTATTCACTAGCCATCTGAGCTTACTCAGGCCATGTTTCTTTCAGAGGAATCTTCTGAGGAGTTTTACTCAGTCACACCAGGTCCTACTTCTGCTGCCTCTGCTCCATCAGTACTGAACCACTCTGGCCATGATGGCCTTCAAAACATTATTACACAGCCTGGTGTGAGTCTCCTCATGCAACCTATCAGTGTTCAACTCTCCCTGTACCTAACTTAGATCTCCCTTCCAGAAATAGAACTCCCTAGTTTCTTGCCCTACGGAATGCAGATTTTGCAATCATTTTCCCCTCTTCTTTGTGTCTCCTTTTTAAGATGTCTGAAAGCTTCTCTTGCTACAATTAAAATATTTTTTTTAAAAAAGGAATAGTTTCCTCTGTGTTTACTCTATGCTTCCCCATCCAAATATTTTACTCTTAGCACGGGAGTATGGCACAAGAAAGTTTTAAATAGGCTCTGAAGCTTACTTCACTGGTCATTGGGTAGTATCACCCTGTAAGCATTACATCAGCCACGTACCCCAGCTCCCCTCTGAAGTGAGGATTTCTCCTTATTTGCATTCTGACCACACTGTTTGAATGGAGGGGGTGTGGAGAAATACAATTAACACATGCACACCTGCACAGAAGAATTTCACTGCTGCTTAGTATTTCACCATACTGTATACAGACAGGACTTTTTCTAATAGGCAGTATTCAAAATATCAGAGTTCAAAATTAAAAAAAAGGTACTTTTACTGTGTAATTCTACAAAATAAATAATTTGCAATATTCAAAGAAGTCACTTGTTCTACAAACTTAGCAGGCTGTAATAAAAACAATTCACTAGGGTGAATTGATGTGCTAGAATGAAGAGAAAAAAAAAGGACAATACAATTCAGCCTATTCTTTCTTTGGAAAGTGAGACAACAATCACATGCCAACATAATCCTACCCTCTCTGTATTGCCTCTCCTAATTTATTCAGGAGTAGCTAGCTACCATAAGCAAATGAAGGAACAGAAAGTACTTAATGGACATCTACGATAATGAAACAAATATAATACATTCAGAAGAGCAAAGAAAACAAATCAAGCTCTTTTACACTATAACTGCTGAATACAGTTTGAATAATCCACTCACTCCACCAAGTACTTCAATTCTTGAAGACTTTTAGCACCTGGGGCTTTTCTGTGCCAGTGCAAGGTAGTTCAAAGTAAATTTGAATTCAAGAGCTAGATAAGGTCTTGTAGAGAGGTACACTCCAGCTCTCTTAAAAAACCTTTGCCACTGAGTTCTGACCTTCTAGAAGTAGAGTGAGCTAGCTTTTAAGGCTGGAGCCCCAGCACACCCCACACTGTTCTATGAACAAAATAACTCGAGTCTTAGTCCAGCACAGGAGCGGTCACGGCCATGCCCTTTCACCACAATGTTGGGCAGGTGAATAGTTCCCACCACCCTGTTTCTCACATACAGCAAGTTAAAGACTGCTTAGCACATTGCAAATGCATCCTGGATCCACCATTACCAATGAATTGCTTTCCCTTTAGTTACTCCAGAGAGCTTTCTACAGATTGGTGTACTAATTGCTCTCTCTCCACGATCTTTTACCACTGCAGCAATCCTGCACACAAGCTCTCTTATGACAAGAAAAAGGCTTGTACCTTTTGGGTTTTTGACCCTAATAATCTGACTTCACACCATCCCTAAAGAACTCATACTGTCTTTATGGCTCCTGGAGTTCACCATACAATTAAGCATCACACTGCAAAGTTGGTCTGGTAAGCCATTTAATCAAATCCTGCATCATCATCACTTTTCCCTGCTGTAACCTTAAGCAACCCAGTTGGGGAAAAAAAGGCCTGGGAAATCCTTTGCCCCCATCCAACATTACCATATCCCCCTGGCTTCCAAGTCATGTTTGCCTACTCAGTTGCTATGCTGATGTGACAGAAAGAAGACAAAGCAGAAGTGATAGTTGATGTTGAACATGGCAACAGACCAAGAAACAAGCAGGCAAACATTTTTTGTCCCTTTGTATTCCTCTGGAGTTTATAAAAGGATGTGATCTATTAGCATTCAGCAGTAGGAATCTGGGGTTTTTTCCACAGAGTCATGAGTCATAAGCAATCAAGACCCAGAAAAACATCAATTATAAAATTTGACATAGAAATATTAGTAATGACATGCATTAGTTAGATGTATGACCAAGCCCCACTTCATTTCGCTCAGACTTCAGAAAATGGAAAAACATAATTCTTTCCCCAAGGTACATGGTGTGATTCTTGGGGTGTCCTGCACAGGGCCAGGAGTTGGACTGGATGATCTTGATGGGTCTTTTCCAACTCAGCATACTCTGTGATTCTAAGATTTTCTTTTTAATACAGTACCTAGATCATAACCTAATTCTTATCTGCCATCAGTGTTCAACCACAAAGTTATGTGACCTGGAATGGAAATAGCTGCAATTACTTGACCTGACATAGAAAATCCCTCACATTTCTGGATTTTGTTATTAGAAGGATGCAACACCTACAAAAGCACTTCCAGAATGCATGACAGAGAGTCCTCCTTAGGAAGGAGATGCATACATAATACAGTTACTAGCACTCACAACCCTGAGGAACTGAGCCCCTCGGATCGAAGATTTTGATAAAGCGGCCTCATTGTGACATCTGCAGGTTTTAAACAATTCAGCAGATTAAAACAACACTATCTGAAGTGTCAAAGCAATGCTGATCACATTGACCAGTTCAGCATTTTCCAGCAGCTCGGAGTTCATTCACCAATAAATCAGCAGTTCTATCAAACAGTAGTTGAGATCCAGCTCAAAGAATCATCTTAAGTGGAATCTTCATTGCATTAGCAGCTGAAGGTACAGGTGTGCAGAATTTAACTTAACATGAAGCTGATGACCATATACAGAATTTACATAAAACTGTAAAAGTGATTAGTAAGAAATAAAACCTAAGTGCTGCATTACAGTAGAGGGGAGAGGAATCTATTCACACTGGCAAACATTTTCTCAAAATCAGAAAGCAAATTAAGTTAGTCACAAGTCTGCTAATAAAGATGAAGTTTTCTGATCTTCCAATTCAAAGCATACCATTTACAGCAGCAGTACAAAACCCAGCTGGAAAGTATGCTTGTTATTCCTCTGCTGCATGACATTTTATATGCTTAACATAGATTTAACTTTCACTAGAAGACAAAATGCTTCCCATAACGATCCAAAAACGTAAGATACTATTTAGTGAGCAAACACTTTATGTCTTAAGCTGGTATGTCAATAGACATCTATCTTAAAACCCTAATGATACAAAGTGATTAACACACTAAGAATGTAATCTTTTGCACAAATGCATAAAGACTGTCTTTGCTGCAATGTCTATTAAAAAAAGCATAAGCTAGGAATAAATATCAAGTGTTTTCATAAGGTGTTACACAGGCACCCAGAAGTCAAGATTAAGGTTCAGGGCAGCAATCAAACAGATACCACCTTCCTGCTCAAGAGGTGAGAGTCCTCCTCTTCCCCCAGGGAAGGACCTACAGCCTCACCCGTGGAAGCATGTCCACCAACGTGCTGTACACATTCTGCCAGTTCACACTAACAGAAGCCACGCACTTCTTTAAACCTGTCTCTGTTAGAGCTCAGAACAGACACAGGGATGTCAGCTAACTCTACCACGTATAGCCTCCTAGTTCACTGCAACAACGAAATAAAACTGCTCTAGCTATTTTATAGGATTTAAGCTCATCCATTTTACTCATTCATTGAAAATATGAGCAGATGTGCCATCTGAGCAATGCCAAGCAGCACCTTCTTAAAACATCTAATGACTTAAAATTGCTCATATAAAATTATAACCAAAGCTGCTCAGGTTTTATTTTGCCAAGCAAGCAGCAGTGAGAATGCTTTATATTCAGACATGATCCTGGGTGGAAAATTTCTCCAGCACATTGCAAATCTACATATTCTGAAAAAGCCCTGCAGGGTGAAAACTTAGCAGCCCACCTCCTTAACAACTGAAGTCACTCCACACTAGCTCTCAGTCCCTGCTGCAGCATTCAAAGCCTAACCCAGAGTAGACTTCAGGACTGCCTGGGAGATCACTCTCTCTGTGATCCTTGTCACACACAACAGCAAGGGCCACAGGCAGACACCTGCTGTAAGACATCTCATGGATGAAGACTCATCAGGCTCTCTATTTGAAGCACATCTGCCTTGCTCCCACACTTCCCTCCAAGGGACATCTGTATCCCCATAATTATGGCTCAGGACCAGACAGGACTGAGTATTTGATGTTTCAAAAGTAGGCTTGTAGAAAGCAATGCAACTCCTTGCGTGCAGCCTTTTGCAGTGGACCTTCCCCTGTTCTAACACCAAGCACTCCCTTAAAATGGAAAAGCTGTATGAACACCAGAGCAAGGCATCAACAGATGCTCAATCCATAAATGTAAATGCCCCATATAAACAGTTTATCTGAGGGCTTGCTTTTTCAAACTCAGGTAACACCTAAAAACACGCTGAGCTTACCTATTTGAAGGCTTTTCTTTCACTTCACACATTGCAATTTTGTGGAAGTTTAGAAAAAGTCAGACTTCAAGACCAACATCCTTGCCCAAGCCCCTGGAACCAGCCTGATGAAGAGCAAACAATCTGAGCTGGAGACCTGGCTTTAAACAGCCACTGCCTCTTTTACAAGATTAAAGGAATTTGCTTCTTCATTTAGAGGATGCAGCAATTTATTTACAAGCAAAATAAAGTCAACAACCAAGAGCCAATCCCTTCAAAGTTGAGAAGGTGAGATTGAGATCTGCTCTCTCAAAAATCTGAAGAATGGACCTGTCTATTGTCATCAGAACTGGGTAACAAAAGGTTTTCCTAAGCCTTCCTTTGTATGTCCAACACATGTTGAACTAACAAGGCATTTAAAAATACTGTTGGGTGCATTTCACTGAATTTTCATTCCCCTTCAAAAAAAGTAATCAGTTACTACACTCCACTGCTAATATTAAGAATGATGCACTATACATTTTTTTCCTCCCCAAATCCCACTTAAATTAAAAAATAACATTTAAAATATATTTGTCTCCAAAATGCACTTTTTTCTTAAAGCTCAATCTAATCATTTGGTTCAGTTCAATTTATTTTTGAGGAAAAATACATTTCATCTAAACTTTTTAAAAACTAAAGCTATCTTTTCCGTACAAGGCAAGAATATTTGTAATAATAGAGGGCAACCCCAATGGTTTTTGGTGGTGGTTTGGTTTTTGTTTGCTTGTTTTTAATTTCACTAGAGTAACAAAAGTGATCTGATGTTAAAACCTTTTTTTATTTCTCATTTCTAGCTATAAACTGAAAAGTTAATTACCAATAAGTATTGCCAGAGCATTCCCTATAAAAACTTCCAAAATTAATACAAAAGATTGCAGTTAGCTATATAAAACTTTATTTTAATGGTTTCCAACTAGAGTTATCAGCTAACAGAAATATGCAAAATACTTCTTACCCTAGTTCAAACTCTCTGCTTCCCAATGTATATAATAAATAATAAGTTATATGTAGTCTTCCAAACTAACAAAGTAATTTCACCTATAAACATTGAAACTACTATAAGAGTTCCTCCTTTTTCCTGTGTTTAAATACTTCAGAGGTGCACAAGTGTTGTTTTAACAGGAATTAATTGCCAAGGAACAGCTACATCACTAAACTCTTTCCCTTACACAATCAATAGCTCAAACCAGAGCAAGAAGTGAACAATCCTTAGATTCAAGTAAGGTCTACAGCAGAAAAGAAGGTCATATTTTGGGGTTGGTTTGGATTTTTTTGTGTGCATAATTTAAGAACATCCTTCAGAACTGAAACATGAAATTTTTCTAGATCTGATGTTCAGCTATTCTACCTCTCCCTTTCTTACTATTTCTTTCCAATTAAAGGAATACGTTAACAAGAACCATTTTTCTAATGCTCTCCTAAACCAGATAAGGCTAAATTAAAGTGCACAATGAATTAAGGAAAACATTACAGCATGCAAGCCCAATTCTAAATTAATTATGTCATGCAGACAAAGGAAAACACTGAACTTGGGTTCAGGTAGCTACAGAATGGTTACTTCACTACTAATGAAATTTAGTTGTCTCTGTTCTTATGTTCTTTCACAGTTGTTCAGTTCACAGACAACACTCCAATTAGGCAGGCCAACTCCCTCAATAAGGAGGAAAGCATGACTCAGTGGAATTTTTAGGAGATTTCAAGGACACGATGGCTCAAGGTGTAAGACCGCAGCAGCTACAAAATGAGGTATAAATACTGCTTACCTCATCCTGACACAGCAACCTGCAGTGGGAAGAGCCCTCCCAAGAGAAATGGCATCTCGGATGGAGTCACCAAACCCTCGGGGCAACCTTTAGTCTCTCGACTTGCCCCTAGCCCACGTCTGGAGCTCTACGGAAACGCCAGAAGTAGCATCCAAGAGCTGCAAGCAAAGGAAAAGAAGGGGGCAACCCCCTCCTTCCTGGCGGCTGCAGCGACCAGAGCCCTTCGAGAGGAGATTTCAGCAGGCTCCCTGCACCAAGAGCCTCGCCGGCTGCCCTCAGCTTCGGCTCCAAGGTGGGCCCCCCAGGCCCTTACCTTGCTGTCATCCATGTGTGCCGCCACGAGTCCGCCGCGCCGCAGCCCGAGCCCGGCAGAGCCGCCCGCCCGTCCGCAGCCCCGGCGGACAGACAGCCGACGCTCAGAACACCTCAGGGCCCCCCGCGGCCGCCGCCATCACTCACCGCCCTGTTTGTTTACAGCCGACGGGCGCGAGGGCGCCGGCAGAGCGGTGCGCGGTGGGAAATGTAGTCTTGCCCGGCCCCGCCGCCTTTGGCCACTGCTCCGCTGGGGGCGAGAAGAAATACAATTCCCAGCAGGCCCAGCGGGGAGAGAAGCGGTGATTGGCCCTCGCCTATCTAAGTGGGGAACTACATTTCCCAGGAGGCCCCGCAGCAGCTTAATTTGTTGTTTCGTTAGTTTTTGGCCTTTTTTTGTAACGCGCCGTCCCACGGCAGCTCACCGGCCGCTTCAGTGGCTCTGTGTCGATGACCAGGGGCTGGTGGGGGCTGCCCGTCCGACCCTGCGCACGGGCTCTCGAGCTCTGAGCCCTAAATCGAACCCCAGTTTAGCTGCTCCTGTGATCGCCTCCAGTGCCTCCGTGTCCCCGCCGGCAGCTCTGCCCTCACCGGCCCCTGGTCAGCGTTACAGAGCCGCGGGCTTGGCAGCTGAGCAGCCGTGTAATGGCTTGAGCATTAGATAAACAAAAAACCCCCAAACCACAAAACAACAAATTAAGTTTTCTGCTATTGTTTGCCTAGCTTTACCCTAAGAGTTCCTGAAGACAGAACGAAGTCTTCCAAGCCCCCTGGACACTGCATGGTGTACTGAGCTCCTCAGCTACCGCAAGGCTGAAGCAGTCCCTGTAATCCTTTGAGAATACCCGGGTTCCTCTCATTTTCCTATCGACACATGGCAGAGAATGTTAATATTGAATGCTTGATGCAAAGCCAAGCCATGCATCGTCCTGCATCTGCCCTATCCCCCAGGTCCCTTGAAATTAGGCTTCTGCTTGCTCGAAAGACACATGTAGCCCAGTGAACAATTTCATAAACATGGTCAATGTTTCAAGTTGGCAGTGAAACCTGAAGCTAGGCATGTTTCATGTTGCTGCATGTTTCTTTTTATTCATGCAACTCTATTCACAGGAGTTTCCCATGACTTAATCTCTCTTACATGCAATTGTTAAGGCTAAAGGCTTTGTCATGGGATTTTCCCCCTGAATCACAGACCTTCCTCTTGGAAGGCTATGCTTTCTAGATGGCAGAGACAAAGAACTTTCAGAAGCTTTTTTTCTCTTATATGCTTTTCAGTTGTCAAAGACAAGGCAGTTTGCTCACTTTGTATTTGCCTGTCCAAAAACAATGAATCAGTTCTGGCAACTCCCCTCTGAAATAATAGTAATAAAAAAGCAGGGTTGATCAGTATGTTGAGCAGGAGGCGTCAGCTAATAAAGTAGCAGGAATAGCTCAATATGAGCTTGTCTAGGTTGCCTCCTGTGATCCCTCCCCTATCTTTGCCTTCAAATTCTTCAAGAAGGTGGTGAGGTGCCTCATACCGCCTTTGGCCTCTCCTGGGACCATAAAGCTGACTTTAAAAGTTAGTTGGGGGTTTCCCTGGTGAAGGGAAATATTGAGTGGCAAAGAGCCAACATAGCTCACTTTAGGCAACCCTCTGTTGCAACACGAGTGGAGGAAGGAGATTAGACAGAGCCCTGATGCTGATTCAGAAAGACCAGAATCCTTTTAACCAGCAAGTTATAGCTGCATCTTTTCTTTCCACTAGATTATCCCACACTGCTCCTTCTGCTTTATATCACTTATGAAGCAGAGCTCTCAGCTTCAAAACAGGATAAGCACAAGTTCCCTGCCTAAGCACTTAAGAGCTTCTATATTTTAGCACAGAACAACTCAAAATAGGCATTTCAGTCTACTTTCCTACTATGGTTATGCTGTCCCCCTGGAAGAATACGGACATGCAAGTTGAGAGGGAGTCTGTCAGGAAGAACAATTGTGAATGAAACCGAATATTATATATATGCACATATATATAGCACATAAGATTTGGAACTGATTTTAACAGCTAGAAGTAGTACTTCTTTACACAGCATATAGTGAACTCTTGGAGTTTACTGCCAACAGGACACTGTAAAGAAGAGAATACTGCAAGTTCATAAAAGGATTAGATATGTTTATGTCTCATAAAGAGGTACTAAGTGGATGCATTCTCTGTCATCCCTAATCTAACTGGGATACTGGGGATGTATGAGAGGAAGAGATGCATGAGAGAGCAGAAAAAGGCCAAGTTCACATATTCTCCCTAAAAGGTGTCTCCTCTTAAGGTCTGACTCAGCAGGTCTTTTTTTGTTGTTGTCTAACAGGTCACCATTTTGACCCCCAAAGACTCACAAATGATAAGATTTTTAAGTAAAACCTCCTTGGTTAAATGCAGTGTCACAAATCGTCTTACGTAATAACTATTGGCAGGTTCCTGCTGAAAATTAGTTATATTTATTAAAAGAAGGGTTGTGCTTCTGAGATCCAGAGAGACTTTGAAGTATAAAAATAAAGTAAGTTCAGGCAATACAGTGGCAATCAGGGTATAGTTTAAATATCACTGCTTATGTCAGTGTGACTTAAAAAGATATATAACTCACAGGGTGATTTTGCACCATGTGCTCATATTTGCAGTGATATCAATAGATCCTTAAAGGGTGTTTATTCTCTCTAGAACTGGAAATGTTTTAATTTGGGCAATTCAAAATCTGTTCCTCTGGGACCCTGCCTGAAACAAGAATAAATCTTGCAATGTTTTGGTATCAGGGCTCAGCATTTTACTGAAATTGCTCCTCTGTACATTTGTGGAGTCTTTAGAGATTCAGAGCCTTTGAGATTAGTTCATTTATAGATATAAAGGCAAAGATTAAGATATTTTCTTGTTTGTTTTCCAAATATACTGAGATGCTAATTGCTTTAATAGAGATGCTAACTCATTTGCCATGGGGCAAAGACTCCATGAACAGCTTGTCTGTTGGGATTTTGGAGGTTTTTTTGTAGAACTGATAGAGAAATTGCATTTTTCTACATCCTTTAATCTGACGTCCAAGGAACATTTCCGGAAATACAAGAAATTCTCTGTCTTTCAGTTTGTAGAGTCTGTTGATACTGAGACAGAGAACACCTTTAACTTTTCGTTTATACTCATCAGTAAAAGTATTTGTCACCAAGGAGTGACAAAAAAATTTTTTTTATTTACGTAATATTCTATATCTTATTTTTTTTTAATATAACTATGGTAAAAGTATACCAGTTTATTGGTTTGGATTTTTTTTTTTCATTAGAGAAATCAGCTATATAGTCTAAAGCTCTGGAAGACCTGGTAAACACATGAACAGCACATGCTCACAAGCACATTGATTGATCACCTCCATTGGTGATGATTAAAAGAAAATTCTGTTTAAAATAAAAGCTCTTTGAAAGTTGGCTTTTAAATCTAATCAGTGTTTGAAGGAAGCACAGCATGTTGGAAACCTGATCTGTGACTATTTCCTATACACTGTATAATTAAATGTTGATAAGGGGTTACTCTCATATTTGCTAAATGTTCTACTTTGTGACAAGATGAGGGCCTTCTGTGGTTGCAAATGCTTGAAGTCAGCTCTACAAGGGGAGTTCTTCCTATTTAGCTATTGCGAATGTACTTCTCAAGTAAAATGGACTCAAAATAAGATAATTTAGAATAATCAGCTTTTGTCCTGTGCATACACACACGCAGAAACGTTACAGCTTTATCTAACCAAACTAACTTTCCCACATAAGCAAAATCTTGAGACAGTGCTCATGATGCTTTTATATTGCTGAAGGGATAGGCTATGTGTAAATTAAAATATTGCATGAAAATGCTCATGCTGCAGTTGGAAAGGAGCTACATCATATTTTCTAGCTCTACTAGAAGGGAGAAAAAGAAGTCAGATGATCACACATATAATTGGTAATTCTAAATACGATATGTGAGGAAAACCAGGAATGGTTCAAAAAGTTATTTGAAAAACATGGGTTTCGTGCAGCATTTAAACTAAATATAAGAAACTGAGAACCATAGAGCAAGACAAACAAATCACTGATTAAGAAGATGACAAAGAGTGGGTTAAAGTTCAATGAGGTGCACAAGTGAATAAAATTTAATCTTGTTCCGAAACAACAAACAGAGCAGCACAATATGCCACGTTCAGGAATGTGAGAGCCATGTTGTATCTGGCACTTGAACAACAGAGAATTATTGCTGCTGATATGGTAATTGCAGAGGTACAGAAAAAAAGTGGGTGGATCATGTGAAATTCATGAAATACTTGAGGTGAATTTACAGCAGGATTAGTCTTTTAATTGTGTACATTGATCTCTATGCACAACTGGTTTACTAAAAAGGCCTATTGTTCATTCTCAAGAGGTTTAAAAATCCGCTTCAGCTCGGTGTCTTATTTTTTTGGTTCATAAGATATTTTGCAACGTGCTCCTCCCCTTTGGCCTACACAAACAAATATGCCTGCATAGTCATACCTATTAGAGCCAGTCAAAATCTGCTCTTAGTAGCTGGCCATTCTGGTAAGAGCATTTCTGGTTGCCACAACACATAAAATAATTTTAAACAGTTTTGTCCAGATCCAGATTCTGTGGCATGGGCTGTGCTCACATGCAAAACATTTACTAATCTAAGTCTGATACTGTTGTCTTGTCCAAGGGCATAAACAAGGTTTCTGCATAGCTTAAACAAAAACTGAAGGACTTGTATGGTAAGCTGGATCTGCACTGTAACTGGGTCAGAGGACTTCCATGATGACCTTGACTACTTTCAGAAATGCCATTGTCCCTCATGTGAAGGTTTGGGTCATCAGATACAGAACTTTTCCCTGGTCTGCACTGCTCACCCCATCTTAAGTCAGCATCATATTGGCTAATTTCTGTTTTGCAACTGTATTTAAGAGTATTGGATTTCCTAGTATTGTTGTAACTGCTAATGAGTTGTGTATTTGTGTTTAATGAGATTTGTATTTAATGAGACTGCTCAGGTGAACAGAAGTTATTTACAGGATCAAAAGCTGCACCACAAAAAGTGTTGTATTAATTTGTAATAAATGTAAATGAGGAATGCACTCCTGGATAACAGCCAGTTGTTCACAAGGCTATTTCAAGGAAACAGGCAAAATATGCAGCAGGTTATTGGGAGCTGGCAGGCTGCCTGCCTTGCACATCCATACAGGGGAAATAAAAGTGTGTTGTTTCAGAAATACACAGCAAAAAGCACAGCTACCCTCCCAGTACCTAAAAGGGGCTACAAGAGAGCTGGAGAGAAACTTTTTACAAGGGCATATAGTGATAGGACAAGGGGGAATGGCTTTAAACTGACAGAGAGTAGGTTTAGATTAGATATTTGGAAGAAATTCTTTACTGTGAGGGTGGTGAGGCACTGGCAGAGGTTGCCCAGAGATGTTGTGGATGCCTCATCCCTGGAAGTGTTCAAGGTCATTGGATGGGGCCCTGGGCAACCCAGTCTACTTGCTCACTTTGGTCTTGACGTCAGTGGAAGAAATGGCATTTAAATTCTCAAGTCAGACGCTGGTTCACAAATGATCATATCAAAAATCTAACAATCAAGAGGATTGACTACAAATGCACATAAATATCTACTAGTTTTCTCATTCACATATCTATATATAAAATAACTGTAAGCTCAAAACTATCTCTGACTTGAAACCATAATTGATTTATGACAACTGTTTGAAGATTTGGAGGATTAGCTGTAATTATAAGATAAAAATTAGAAAATATTGACTGGTTTGCAAAAAGCATTAAAGTACAAGATGAGGGCAGGGGTGGGCTGTGTGTGTATTCCCCCGTGTCTAAAAGGACCGTAATTAAAAAACTACACATTAAACGTTTATTTTTTTCTTTTAAATTTTACAATACTTTTAAACAAATTTCAGACAAGGCTGATCCAAGAGAAGAAGCAAATGGGCTTTGTGAAACACCAGCACAGAAATCGAGTTACCTGTTTTTTCTAAGCAAGTGGTCTTTTTTAACTTCTATCTCAGGATTTCCCTTTAGAACTTGGGACCGAGGACTATACTGTCCCTCCAAAAGTAGGGACTAACACTAGAGTTTCAGACAACTGTACAAAATATCTTGCCTCCTGTACGTCCCCACTGTCTTGTGTTACAAACCACTCGTGGTCAGACTGTACAGGGTAGTTCTGCACACAGCAGAAGCTGTCTGTGGCACTGTGCTCCTTTCCTACATGGTCCCTGGCAGGTTTGCTGTCAGACCCAGGAGCAGTACACTAAAGTTTACTAATTCCTGAATGGTTCCCCCTCTACAGGTCTCCACGAGAGACTACTAGTGGTTTCTATCTACTGAGGCATATTTCTACAAAAGTGCTAAATGATGCTATGAAGTAATTTAAGGGTAGTAAACCTATAGCAAGAGAAGCTTTCATCCTCTCCACAATACCTTGAGATCCACAGCTATGTGTTTACAAATAGGACATTCAGGAGTTTTCTCCAAGTATTTTCCGTGACTTTAAGGCCCAGGTTTAGCTACAGAAGAAAGCCTGACATACATATGTTGATGCCCATGTTAGGTGTTAGTCTGTTTGGTTTCAAAGGCATCTCCAGAAGCTGACTTGAAACACTTACATCAGTCTGCTGCTCAAAATCACTGAAACTTAGAGGTAAGTAGGTAATTATAGATGTTGTGAACAGACCCGTCAGTAGTCATTTCATAGAACCAAGTGATGTCATACTACAGAATAGCTTTGCCATGTGTTTGACAGGCGTTTTACAAAAAGAAATGCAGGTGGGGGATTTTCATGTGTGTTTGTTGTAGATATTTTTTGGTTTTTACCATCTCCAGTTCTTCATGCAAATGAGTTTTTTATTAAACAACTGCTACAATGTCAGGTATAAATACTAACCGAGGAAGCAATGAATCTATACAAAGATTGACAGCTGTTTGCTAAGTGTTCACTCTGGTTGCATATATATAGTCCTTATGGCTCTAATTACTTGTCCTATTGCGAGAAGCATCAGCCCCACTACCTCTGCCTTTGTTAACATCCTTTAAATTTCTAGCTATGTCAGGGAGAAAAGACCCTATTGCTGAATCTGAGTTGAGACTGCTATGGAAAATTTTCCCCTGACAGTGTCAGAAATGTTATTCAGAGTCCCACAGATAGCTACAGCATTCTTAAATGGAATACAACTCACACTTTTCCGCCTTTAATGTGTTCAGCAGACAGGTGGCAACCCAACTGCTGGGAAGTTCCTAAGTATTTATATCCTTTAACTCTCAAATTATATGAACAACTAATAGGAAATGTCATGCACTGAGTATATGAGTAATGTTCCCATTAATCAATCTTCCAAAATAATCTGGATTATTATGTCTGTTTGTACTACACTGTAGCTATTTGCAGATAGATGTACTAAAAAAGCAAGCTTGATTCGTATCAGCTCCGTTCCATGTGGAGCATTGCAGGCAGAATCTCTTACAAGTTCTTTCCTTTTCCAGACGTGCTTTGGCCAGGCACAAGAGAGACTCATAAATGTAGAATACCACCAAGATGCAATTGTCTGCTTTCTGGTGTCAGCATTTGACTCCCACTTAGACATAATTTTCAACTGAGTATAGAATCTGCGAGGAAATGAAAAATGAGATCTTTAGTTGCTCTGAGCTAGCAATCAGACCAAGTATGTTTTGGAGATGAGTGGGATTTTGAAGTCCAAACAAAACAAACGACTTTTTAATCATTCATGAACAATTTAGATGGCTTTGTTGCTTAGTCTTCGTATGTTTTTGGCTTATATATTTCATAATCTGGCTGTACAACTGAGAAGAAATGAGTATAATACATCCCTTTTGCACCACTCTAGAATTGTTAAGAAACATTTAAACGGAAGTAAATATACCCTGTGCAGCTACATTGTTGACTTATGAACAGCTATGAAGAGTGAGGTATGTAATTCAGAATAAGACTCTGAATTTTTTTTTAAAGATATATTTGCTTTTGCATTTGTTACTATGGATTTTGTTGTTGTTGAAGGATGTCACAACTTCATTCCTTAAATTACACATATATGGCCTTGACTCATTTTATTCCAGGGCGTTTTTTCACACCCCTACCTATGTGAAAGGACCTCTCTATGCATGTAAATGTGATTTGCTACCATAAAAATATCCAAATGCTAAGTACAAGAACAACTTTTATCAATCCAATAAAATCCAGCAGCCACGCTGCACCACAGGCATGCCACTGAGAGACAAAATAGAGAGAGGATGAGTATGTTTTTACATCCACTGAGATTAATCAGTTAAAATACACTATGTATTACACATATTGCCGAGTCTCTCTTCAACATAAATTTAAGCTTGTTTGTAAACTTTATGTGTACGTGTTACTTTAGTGATTTTTACAGTAAATTCATATTCAGTAACCTAGCTTTAACATGTTTGGTTTAGTAACAATGAGATTAACCTTACAATAGCTGTATTTTTAAAGAACTGACTTCCTCCTGAAAAGCTCCTAAAAATGTAAACACATAAATTTATACACTGAAATTTCATAATAGTGACAGGACTATCTTAATGTTTGACAGATAAATTTTCAGCCAGGCATACTGATGCACTGAAAGTTCAGAATACCAGATACAGGAATCATAAATGCCCCCTCTATACCATAAAATAAATTAGGTTGGAAGGGATCTCAGGAGGCCAGCTGGTCTAACTCCCTCTACACAGTAGAGCCAATCTCAACATTAAATCTAACTCCAAAGTTAGATCATGTTGATCAGAACCTTGTCCATTCCAGCACTTGACTATCTCCAAGGAGAGGAAAACCTCTCTAGGCATATCTTCCAGTGTTTGACCACCCTCAGTCTAAAGAGCTCTTTTCTGTTGTCAGATGGCAAATGTCAACCTAACGACTGTCAAAAAGAGTAGTTTGCTGTACTTCTGTTGGATTAGCAAGACACACTAACTCCTGTTGCATTATAACAATGCCAGATCCACAGCAAGGATCACAGTAAGAAGCAGAGGGTAGGAAACCGTGAGCTAGAGCATCACCTGATAGATGGGCTCAACCAAGACATCTGTTTGCATCTTCTCAACCTCTGTACACCCATGCCACTGACACATTGGTTCACTCTTTCTCTACCAATTGCTGTGCATCCTTGTTTCTATTTTGCCATCTCATCTCCAGTGGCTGAAGTCTTTGTTCATTCACACGCCGTTAACCAAACAGAAACCACACTCTTCTTTCAGTGACGTCCAGCTTACAGCATTTGTGCAACTGCATCCTGATCTCCTGCTGGCATTATATGGTAAGAAGGTATTTTAAATGAATCATCAGTTATAATAGCCATTTTTCTTAAACTGTAGCTGACATCATTTAATTGTAGGTACTAGTACAAAATAACAGATGAATAAACATATAATTTCTGCAACTTAGTAATCAGACAGGCCCTTTGAACAGGGGCTTCTTTTTCCTTTTATATTCTGGAACTCGAATCTCATTTACCATTTTCCCGTAACTGTCTCCACTTGACTGGCTCACAAAAGACTGCGTCCTCACATGTTCCTGTCTAGGAAGTTCTTCTGAGCTTTCACAGCTGCCGAGAAAAAATGTCTTGGAAAGTCATGTCCTCTACTTAAAACTCCACCTCTTAAAAAACTTTCTGCCCCCTCTGATTTCATAATACCCGTTTAGATTTTAAATGGTCGTGAAGAGGCACATTCTTCAGCATAAATTTGTCTGGAACTCATCATCATTTGATCAATGGCTTGAAACAATTTTTAATGACTGGAGAGTCAACAAGCCAAATTTATATCTAAAGTAAGCATATGCGTCTTCGAATAAGTCATAAGAATTCTGAGGCAGACCTTTACAAAGAAAAAAAAATCATATTTGCAGCCCTGTGCTTTACCCACATTGACTTTCTCCCCTTCTTTTTGCAGGCCAAACATAAACCAGGGTTTTAAACGTTTCTAATACATTAACGATTCTTCCCCGGCTAAAAGGAGAACAAGTGGCAAACTGCTTTGAGGCATAAATGTTCTTGCAAGATTTTCAACCCCTCCGTAGAGCTAAAAGAGTTGTACCCATACCTAACACACAGAAGACAGGTTGTTCCTGAGCATCAGAAGGGTAGTCAAGAAGGCAATATAAAAATAAACCAGCAGTCCTTCACCTCACCTCCACCTTGCACCTAAAAAAAAGAAAAAAAAAGGAAGAAAAAAAAAAGACATGCTCTGAGATTTTCTCTGCTCTCTGTTGTTGACAATTGGGCTAGTATTAGAGTGACAATTTTTTGACCAGTGCATTCAACAAAATAAGATACTGTTCCAAGTTAACAGTCTTTTTTCTGAAGAATCTATTTTTACTGTAAGGTCAAAATATTGATGTTCTGGGTGTTATCCACTTAAAAGTTTACATGAATGAAAGCTTGTAAATGCAGGTCATTGTGGTGCTATGTCCTTCTTTCCCACAGCATCAGCTAATAGTAATTAACTTGATTTTCTTTCCCATTTTAGAAATCAAGTTTATTTTTCATGTCCATTATGGGTTTGTCTGCCTTTTCCTTTTTTGATATTAGGCTCTTTTTATCTATTACGTACATTTTAATGATTCCATGGAATAAAAATATCTCTCTCTCACAATCCATTTGAATAACAATGTAGTTTCACTTGCATATTACTGCAACACCCAAACTGCATCTTAGAAATAAAATAAAAAGTAACCTCTCTAATCCATGATGTTTAGGTTACCTGTAGGTGTCAGAAGCTGTTAAAGGTACACAGAAGCAACAAAATGGATCAGGAGCAATGGCGAAGACTCTAAAACTGTCACAAAATTTTTTCTCCTGTGCACATATCTTGAAAAGAAAAATACTTTAAAACAAGTAAATATAAATAAACTGGTCTTCATTACCACAGGTTATACATTCTCTTTCTACATTCAGACTTTTAAACTATTTTCCTGATTGTGAACTTATTTTAGCATGCTGTCAGTACAGTAACTTTGTACTTATTGCTTTATATTGACCCAAATGACATTTCATGTATCACAACTTCTAAATATTTTATGAATGCTATCTTTTTTTTCTTGTATCCTTGGTACTCTTAGGAAAATACTTCACAAGAAATTTAAAATATATTAATATTTTAATATCAATATATTAATATTAATATTATTACTGGTAAATATGGTAATTACTATATCTCACTTCATCTAAAGTATTCAAACAGTTAAAAAGAAGGATATGAATAGTCAAAGACTTCATACATTTTCTGTTGCCTTCATAATAAACACAAATACATTTTACTTCTGATTCCTGATTGGCCACAAACAAAACATGAACATACAAAACTACTCTCCAGATAGTATGAATTAGCATAGCAACTGAAGTGTTAGTTGAGCAATGATGATTTACACCATCTGTGCTTACAGCCCATTACTAGTTGCTTTCAATAGAAGTATCCCAGCCTACAGACAAGTGACTAACAGTGAGTAAGAGCTAAAAGTAAGTGAGGTGGGTGTTTATTGTGACAACTATCTTAATTTCTGGAATGTGTTTGTGATTTTTTTTTTTTAACGTATGAGCTTTTTTGTTGGTTTTATTTAAATATTTTCTCTTTAGATATACAGAAAAGTGAGAAATGTTACTAGTTAAGTTTTTCAGTTGCTGTAGATTTGTCTGAACTTGTTGTTTCTTGAAAGCACTATTTCATCTATCTGTTTCCTGGTGACAACATGTTATTATGCTCCTTTTCTGTAAATAATATTTATTATGATCTCCAATTTCAAAGGCCTCCTCAAAACTTAATCTTGCTGTTTTATTCAGAAGTGGCTTGACCATGACTTTTTTCTGCTTAAGATTATTAGAATTTATCAAAACCCCCTAAGCTTCAAAAAGGCCATTCATAGAACCAAAAATTATTACTTCTTCCTTTATCTTTTCTCACTGTCTTCTGTTGTATATCTCACTTATAGTCTTTGTATGTGTATGTGTCTCTCTGTTTGCAAACTAAGCCAACAAACTTTCATGCAAGTGCTTAATTTTAATAAATCTGCCTGCTTATGTAAGTAAAAAAAAAAAGTTACTATCTCTTTTGTGAGATGGAAGAGAGGAGAGGGAAAAGAATGAGTTAGTGGTTAGATTTGGAATTTAAGAGAACTTGGTTCAGTTCTCTGATCTGCAACCATCTTGCTATACTATTTAGAATGAGTTACTTTATCTTAATAAGTCAGTCTTATATCCATAAAACATGCATTCATGATACTCTGTCCCACAAAAGACTTGGAAAAATAAAGAGTACTCAGAAACTATAGAGATAGGAATTATGTAATTTCCTATTGAGTAATGAATATAGGGTTTGTGAAGTAAGAAGATACAGGGAAGCAGACAGCTAAAGCTCTCTTTCGCTTTTTTTTCTGCACTTTCTGCTGCTCTGGTTCCTGTAATTCTCCTTTTCTCTTCCACTGCTCCAAATCACCCACTGTCATCCTACAGAGAACAAGAATATTGCTTCATCTTGTCTTAAATTCCTCCCAACTCAAAGACACATATCTGCATTGAACCTAGATCTCTCCACTTGCATACTAACTCTAGCTCATTTGATGTGCTATGAATTTGGCAGTCCTAGAGAAGCTACAGGGAAGTATGAAAACTATCTGCAGTGACTAACTAATGAGGCTATTCTTATTTAACCATTTTCCAGAGGAATAGAGCTTCCCAAAGTCTGATGCACACATGGAAGGGAAGGAAGGGAAGAATAGGAAGATACTGGGTGTTCTCAACTCACTGTCTTTCCCTGAGCATTGCTACTTGGCACCCTACATCTTTGATGCCTGCATTTCTCATGCTACTCAAATTCCTCCTCTCTAGACTGAGTTCTGTGATCTCCCACTGATCTCCAGCTACAAACTTTTCTCCCTCTTCTGCTCTTTCCCCACTCTCAGTCTGACATCTTCTATTTGTACTGGTTTTCAAATCCTCATGTTCCCATTGCTGCTCTCCTATAAACCTGTGCTGCTCTTACTGCTGTACCCTGCTCTATGTGCCAACAAAGCCAGTGCTATCTAAAAATGCTATGTTTCAATGTGGGTATTTCGGCAACGCTTCTACTTTTAAATACCCTGTTGGTAGCAGTCTGCTCTGAAAGCAGATTAGGCCAAACTACCCCCTGCCCCTGAAGCTGTCCATGAAAATGTCATCAACTCACTTCCCATCTTGGGTTTCCCCAATCCAGTATAGCCAAAACAAACCAGTGCAACTGACTTCTACTATTTAAACTGCTTAAGCTGCTCTGGTTGACTTTGGCCAAAACAGTTTTGGGAGGGATTGAGTGAGCAGCTTATAGGTAGATAGGGGAGGGGGTAACCTTTGGCAGAAGACAGCCATGATGGTGACTGGGAACGGTCTGGGAATGGTAACCTCTTCAACAACTCCACTTCAGCCCATGGAGGAAGTGAGCACCCACAAGGGGATTTTAAAGCATAGTATATTCTGTGCTTAAAGATCAATTCTCAGTTATTTCGCAAGAGGTTTCTCTGGCAAACCACTCCTTTCCACTGTGCAGAAAAAACAATGACGTTACTCAGGCTGTCGTTCATGTTTCCCCTGTTTAATCACTGCTAACTGATTAACCAAGTGAAGTGCCACAAAATCCATTAGCTGGAAAAGGAATAAAAACCTATGCTAGCTTTCACGAATAAAGAAAGAGAAACCTTTGTAAACAAGGTGCATGAGCTCCAGCTCTTGAAAGTACCTACCTATTCCCCCTCCCTAGCCCCCCAGGAATAGGGGCAGTGAGGGGTGACACACTTGCAGTGTCAAAGTTTGAGGGCTGTTGCATAGCCTGCTGGATAGCCACCATAATACATTTTGCCCTTGTTTTACCCCATACAGACACTTCTGGTCTTCTTATCTCATGAGCTTGATAAGGAGGCACAAGAAAGGAATGCTACCTTTGACTCCTTTGGTACCATTTTGTCAAAAAGGACCAGTGAGCCGAGGCCAAAAAACCCATCAACAGAAATGTAGCAAAATACATTCCATAGAATGGATGGACCTTTGAAAACTTAGGAGGGAAGGTCAGCAGCCAGGGACACCAACAAGGCTGGGTACTCCCTTTTCAAGGTGGTTCAGGTGTTTGCCAAGCTAATGCCTGACTCTCTCCCTGGTTTGCACCTGCAGTTCAGGTCATTTCCAAGAGTCTGCTGTGCAAGTGCTAGGGAGGATTGAAAGGTTTTCAAGGGGAAAAAAAAAAGTTAAGCTGTACATGCAAACAAGTTCCTGCTCCTACAAGAGGCATGTCAGCTCACACTTTGTCCATTGCAAACAGGAGGTAAAGAACATGGCTCCTGCTCTCAATGAGGTGAGGTCTGATGCTGCCTTGTTTGAGTCCTCCTGATTTCTTCTGTTTGTGTCTTCAGATTAGCAACAAACCTGTCCAGTTTAACCCTGCAATGTTCTTCCAGATCAGATTCTCAGCTCAAGCTCAGCTGAAAAGAAAAAGTTATTCTTAGTAACTATTTCAACATGTAGGAATTGTGATATAACTGGTTTAGTTGCACCTTTTATTACATTAGGAAAAGAAATAACCTGACTCTCTATTGAAAAAGCTTTAACTTGCTGTTCTAGTACAGACATTTTTGTATACATCCTTTTTTTTTCAACTAAAAAGAAAAATATTTCAAGAAGATCACAAGTACTTCTTATTTTTACAATTTTACAGTCAGGAAACTTTTACAGTCCCACAATTAAAAAAAAAAACAACCAGTTACATAAGGTGTTACCAAGTTGAGATGACAAAAGGGAAGGGAGCATTGAAATGTCTTTCCTCCTCACCACGCACCTCTCTCCACTGCTCCCCACTTCTCTTTGTGAAGGATAACTGTGCTGGAACTATTTGTTCCTGCACTTCTCTGATCTGAATAAGCTGGGGCACTGGCTGTTACCTCCAGTTTCTCTGGCACGCTCTTCGATCCCCTTCATCAAAATGGGTCAGTTCTAGCTCTCTTAATCTCCAGTTAATTGTGCAGATTTTTCTTACTGTGGTCACTTTGGGGGTTTGCAAAAGCCACCTGCAGGGCTACTGGTCAATTGAGACGAAAGGGCAAAACTGCTCTTCAGCTACCACAAGACAGACGTGTGCAAAATAGCAAACAAACAGACTGATGTTAATTGCTTTACCATAATTTCTTCACTGCTTTTGATCTTTTGTCTCTGTCTTATGGAGCTTGGGTTTCTCTCTCTCTCCTGCATGCTTTGCACTCCATTGCACAGGATGTGACTGTTCAGTATGAGTGCCAACAAGGCTTCCTCATGAGGGGACAGCTCACAACTCCTTAACACTAGGCACTTCATCAAGGTCGTTCTTGGTCAATTTTGTCAGGGCAGAGACCACCACCATACAATTTGTTCTGAGTTGCCTGCTTCCTGAAACACCAACCACACAAACCACTTTACTGTGATAGTCATGTGCCTTTCCAAAGGCACTTTGTTTGAAGAGATAGCCACCAAGAACAAAGGACCCGTGCAGTTAATTCTCTCTCTCATGATGTGTTTCAAGGGTTTCTGGCACAGGGATTCAAAAGCCATCAGAGGTGACTGACTGGAGTTTGGTGTGCAAGATGTCCTGTGCATCCAGCAGTGCTGGCAGGCTCCCTGTAGTGATGGTGCCTCTGAGGAAGAAAGAGAACTGCAGAATATTCTGGTGTACCTGCAAGAGGGATGCCTAAGACAGATAGGACCCATCCAACCCCTCGCCAATTCAGGTTGGTACTAGCCATAACAGATACATGTTAAGACAAAGGCTTCTGTGTATCTGCGCAGATTTTCGCTTTTTCCAAGTTATTGGCTGAAGATTTTTAATTTTTTTTATTTAACAAGGTTACTTAAAGGGCAAAGGCCCTGAACGTTCCACGTGGCCCACAAGGTGCTCTGCCCACATCAAGTGAAGGGACTTGACATTTTAAGGTCCCCTTCCTTCCCTGAACCACTCTGTGATTATATGATTCTATAACACCACCACTGGAGGAACCGACGCCTTAACACCGTAACAGTTCAGCATCGCACCGCACAGCGTCACAAGGCAGAAGGCCAGACCGATATTTACGGAGCCAGCCGGGGCGCTTGTCCCCTCGGCTGGTGGCACCGAGGGCAGCGGGACCGCGCCCGCCAGGCCGTCGCGCTGCACCACACGGCCGTGGCTGCCCCGGCCGGGCATGGAGGGGCCGCTGAGGCGGGGCGGCCGCTGCCGAGAGGGGCCGGCAAAGGAGCGAGGGCCGCGCGGCGGAGCCGCCTCCCCGTCCCACGCCGCGGGGGCGGCTCGGTGAAATCGCTCCGCGGCCCCGGCTCCTCCCAGGGGCGGCCCGGTGGCTGCAGCGGGAGGCTGGGGGCAGCGCGTTCCCCTCGGTGACAGCTGGGGCGGCCCGAGCGCCCCGCCGCCATCGCCTCCCAGCGCTGGGGCTGCGCGGCCGCCGTGTCCCCGCAGGGATCCTCTCTCGCCGCTCCTCCTCTTTCTCCTTCACCCTCTCCCCCCACCTTCACCCCCCGTCTGAGTTCATTCACTGGGATTGGTTTCAAATGACGCCATCGCTTTATTTTTATACCAATGACCTCATCCCAGCAGCTTGAAGTTTACTGACCAGCAAAACTCTTTCTCTCGTTCGTTCCTCTCCTTGTGCCTGCTCTTCCCGTGTGTTTGTCGTCCTTTGGGTCATTCTGGGAACCGAAGGCTTTAAAAAAACCGAACAAAACCAAACAAAAAGACCAAACGCACACACAAAACCCCCTAACTCCCAAACTTTTTCCGTCCTCCCTGGCTTTTCAGTGTGTGTGTCCCCCTCATCACTGTCCCCTTTTAATTTTTTCAAGCCATCTTGGTGGGGGGTGGGGAAAGAAGAAGGAAAGAGAAAAAAAGAGCTCCAAGGCTCCAAATGTTTCCTTTTTCTGGTCCTCTCCCCTCCCACCTTCACGCTTCCCACTCTTAAAAAAAGAGCCGAATGTATTTTTTTCTGTTCCTTTTTAATTTTAAAATTGCTGGGGTTTGGTTGGGTTTTGATTATGTTTTTTCTTGTTTTGTTTTTTCTTTTTTCTTACTGAAGAAGGGAAAAGAGGAGCTTTCCTAGAGACTGGAAGCAGACAAAGTTGTTTCGGGCGGCAGCCGCGAGGCTGGTGGCAATTAGTTTTATCCTTGCCGAGGGGACAGACAGACAGGCAGGGGGTGACACAGTAAGTGCCGGGAGCAGCGCACGGACCGGCGCTCCGGGGCCGGCCCGTGGAAGCCAAGTCGGGAGGGGGCGAGGGGCGCGGGGGGGGCCGGGCACGGCCGGGCCGGGCTGGGCGGGGAGAAGGAGGAGGAGGGGGAGGGAGGTGAGGGAGAGGCGGGCGGTGGGAGCCCTCCCTCCCTCCTCCCGCATGCCCTTCCCCGCCGCCCCCTCACCTCCGGAGGAGAGCGCCCGCAGTGGACAGGTCGCTGCTCTGGCCCGGGCAGGCTCCGGCCGCTTCTGCAGGTGGTAAGAAGGGGGCTGAGAGGGAGGGGGTACGGCACAGGCACGGCACTGGCGGCCGCCCCGCGCTCCCCTACCTGCTGCCGGCACCCGGCCCCCTGCTGCCCGCGGCCGCTCCTGTCTCCCCGTCCCTTCCTTTTCCACCTGCCTCTCCTCGTGAGAGGAGGAAGCCGGGCGCTGTTCGTGCCCGGGCCGGAGTCAGCCGCGGCTGGAAGAAGGATGGGTAGGAGCCCGCTGGCTGCCCCGCAGAGGGTTCGGGGGGCTGCTCATGAGGCGCGGCGTGCGCGGCTGCCTTGCTAAACTTAGCCAAGAGCGCTGGCTCCGAACAGGGTCTCCGCTGCTTAAAATGGTCGGGGATGCTTTAAAGCCCCGGAGGGCTCCCGAAGAAACGTTGAAGTTCTGCCTTCGACTTGGAAAACGTTTAAAATTGAGGCAGTTGACAAAATGGAGGGCTGCCGCGGCGTCCAGGAGCGAGGCAAATTGCAAATTGTTAACCTGGCATCGCGCTCGCCTCAGCTTCCAGCTCGGCGGCTGGCGCCGGGACGCGGCCTGTGACAGATCCCCGGTCCCAGCTTTGTTTCCCTCCAGCCCGAGAAAGCGGCGGGATGCGGAGCTGAGCGCGCATCGGTGCCTGCCGAACCAGGTGTATGGGATGTGCCTGTTGCAAAGTCTGACCAATGGCAGGATTTTTCAGCGGCCAAAACCCACTTGGTTAGTTGACAGATGAGAAGCTGGGGTGTTTTCTTGGTTTTTGTTTTTTTTGTGGTTTTTTTTTTTTTTTAGAAAAGAAAAAACAGGAGATTTTACTTTCTTTAATTGTCATTTCAGCTGGTTGGAATAGAAAATCGATCTTTTTGGTTTTTCTTCAAATAAAGAGTGTAGTCAAGCGAGCTGTATTGTCTGACTAACGTTTTTGGTTCAAACATTTGGTGTATACCCAGCAGTATAAACAGATCTATGCTGGTTTTGAAAACTAAAAGCATATTAAACTGTTCCTTTTTGCAAGGGTGTGTGTTGGGGTCTTAAAAGAAAAAAACCCAACCAAACCCCCCAAATGATTTTGTAATCCTTGCTTTGAGATTTGTGCTATTCCTGGCAGTGTGTGGTTTGGTAGATACAGAGTTTACGAAGTCACAACTGGCTAAACAGGAGTTGGTTTAGACTCTTGTGTTTTGAGGGGAGGTGGAAAAATAGTAAGTCTTAATTTCTTTTTATGGTGTTTATCCCACAGCCCATTGGAGATTGAAGCATTCATCACAGTTGTTTATGTTGGTTGTCTGGGAGTTTCTGCTCAAATGTGGAGCAAGTATGCAACAGGGAGGTGTACGTGTATTTTTAGCTTTCATTTTTAATGACAAAAGATACAAAGAATAGTGATATTCACAAGTCAGTCCTGTGTTTACTGAGTATGCTTATTAATATTTTGAGGATAAAATCTATAAAAAATATCTGAGGTGTAAAAATTCTGGTCATTATGCTTGTTACAGTAAGTCTTAATACACAAGTCCCTTTTTAAACGAACAAAGAAGTAAAAACCGCAGAGGTGTTAGTTCTGTGCTAGAGATGGTAGCTTCAAAATGCTTTATGGTTTAATACATGTGGAAAGGTCCAGAAAACCAAACCAAGCATTTAAAAATGCAGAGTGTTGTATAAAGATACCTAAATATATCCCTGCTCCAGTAGGTTCGTTTTTGTTAGCTACCTAAGCAGATTTAATGAAACAAAATCACACCAGAAAAACTTCTGTGGGAGATAGTGAGTTCAATTATGCTTGTTTCTGTGAAATGCATGCTCTTCTTTCAGCGGAGGCAGCTACTCTGGCAAGGATATTTGCTTTTAGCTAGAATAGCTTCAACTGCCCATAGGAATAATATTGGCAGAAGCTGTGCTGCTGTACTTGTAGGGTGAGTGAAGTCATATGGAGTTAGTAGAAATTTGATGATGGGATGGCTCAGTCACTCTTCTGCTTATCAGGTTAGTGATTCGTGTAGGCCTTACGAAGCGCTCAAAGGCTAAATTCAGGCTCTGTTCTAGACCTTCATAAGAAATGCCAAATGGACAAATTAGCCCTTCATTTCTGTTACTCGCATTAATCTGCAGGTGAGCTCTGCTCCAGTGTGTCGGGCAGTAAGAGATGTGTGCAGGGTTAGGGCTTTGCTCAGTCACCTGTCTTTTTAAAGTTTGACGCCTTAATCCTCAGGCCTATTCACCAGTTTTCACTGTTTTCAAAATACGATTTTTCTAAGATATACAATAAGCACAGCATTTTTTCCCTCTCAAAAAAAATGAGGCAGGATGATAGCTTTCACCTTACATTATGTCTGTTGAATTTTCTGCTACTTTTTTTTTTCTTTTTCCTTTCCTATAACAGCAGTCAGAAAAGCACTATAGATATTATTCAAGTGCTGACAGTCCTTAATAGCCAGATGGCGTAGAGTAGTTACTGTCAAAGGATGAGGTGTGGAAGGATTGACACATCCCTTCCTTTTTCTTTTCCACTTTTTTTCCCCCCTAGAAAGAAACATGGTTTTGGCCTGCGACTCCAGTGAATCTGGCCCTATGGATTTGTTTTTATGATAATTACTAAATGCTTCTTGCAATGTTGCACTGTTTTGTGCTTGGTTCTGTAATGGTATATCCATGATTATTTAAGAAGAATTATCCAGATGCTGTTTTTCTGGGTAATAGAAAAGTAAGCATGTCCCTAATGTGCTAAATAGTACATTCACTTTCCCTACAATTTTTTAGGGACTGCTTCCAGAATTAGTGTTGTGACATGGGGTTTCTGTAGAATATTTTAAATATCAGTATCTACGTATCATATCAATATCGGTAATATTTCTCTGGTTTCTTTGGTATCCTCCTCATAAACAAAGAGTAATGTATCATTCTTTAGGGCTGTCAGTTGCATATGTGGCCTCTACTTTCTGCACAAATCAAAAACCATAGGTATGCCTGCTGTCTGAAGATATTCATGGCAACAGGTTAGTTCGTATCACCACTTCTCTTTAGATTGGTATTATTTGGAGCTCGTTAGCTCCAAATAGCAGATCTCTATTATAGTTACTCTGTAACCTCCTATAACACGTAAAGGAAGCCAAAAATACACATTAATGGTAAAGTTTGGAATTTTAACTTCTAGGTTTACGTAGTTTTAATCTGAGCAGTTCTTGGTTTGCTTATGGATAGGGCCTGTTGGCTGCTATCGTAGTCTCCAGTGGAGATGATGTTGGCCACCAGTGAATTCCTCACCAGTCAAAGAAAATCTGCATTTAGGATGTGTATATGGAGGATGAGAGGGAAGATGGGCGTGAGTTCAAGGCCTTGCATTTCCTTCTGCTTCGCTTTGTGGTCTGCTGCTGAGCCAAGACTGACCTACTCGGAATTGGCTCTGGGAAGGCTGGCAGCTTTCCATGTCGTGTCCCTATGAAATGCTCCAACAGCTGAAAAAAAAACCCCAACCAAAATTAATAATTGGCCAAGCTAGGAAAGAGGGGGAAGAGTGTTTTTTCAATGAAGGGAGGTTTCTGGTGGGGCTGTGGGGATTCAGCAAGGACCTTCCCAAGCTCCCATGGTGCTGTTTTTCTCTGTTTTCACTGCCTGAAGCTGTAACATATATGAAAGGAACTCCTGAAACAAGGTTCTTCTTTAAAGGGGAATTCAGTTATCTCTGCTCTCTCTTGGTTAAAATAGGACATATACATAGCCAGTAACTTATACAGCTTTCCTTTAAGTGTGTTCTTGGAACTTTTTCCCTGTGTAGTATGATTTTTCATGCTGTTCCTCATAAACTATGCCTCCTCAGGTACGTTTGCACTCTTGTTTGGTTTCAAGCTGAAGATATAAACTTTTATCATTTGTTTAGCAAATAAAGATACAAAAGTAGAGGTTTGCAGAGGCTTTCATTAGTTGAGAATAAATTTAATTTTTTCTCCTTAAGATCTTTTTACATGCTAGCCAGAATGATAGTCGGCTAAAATTATGTGAAAAAAATTCTTCATAAAATCATAACCGTGTTCCATTACATTAGTTTGGCAGAAAACTGACACATTTTATAATATTGGGAGTGAAATAGTGTTACCCGTTTTCGTTGTGCTTGACTTGCTTTTGCTTTGCTATAGTAATCTATGAATTGAGCCTGTTGACTAAATGATAGATCAGTGACTTATACAGATAGTCTCTTTTTAGACATCCATGCCTGCTTGTCTGATGTTTTTTACATTACTGAAGGCATTGTGGGAGGCAAAAAAATGAGTCTCAGTGTAGCAACACTGGAATGAGAACTTTACAGAGAGCATAAACTGAGGAGGACAACGGGGACTAATTGTATGAAATTCCTTTTATGCACACGTTCTTGAGTTTGAATAACTAATATGTATTCAGCCTGCTGTATTAGAAGGCTTTGGCTCTGCATGTGTAGCATAGATGTTGCTCTCAAAATAGGAAAGGAACTCTCCCTTCTTCCACACTATTCCAGATAAAATTGATTTAGTACTGCGTTTTGCTTCTGCTGAACCCCTAGTAAAGCATGTTTAAAGGCTGAATAATTCATAATGTTAGAGATATAAATGCCATGCTTTTAATAGCCCAAGTTGTTTGTGCTTCTTGATTGCTAGGTGTAAGACTCATTCACCCCAGACTTTAAAGACTCAAATCCCGTGCCAGGACTTGGGTTTCTACCTGCAAGATGGTGCTTGCAGGGATGTGCTTTTCTCCACAGTGTGTATTTCACAAAGTCTGTACAGTCTCTTAAGCATGAAAGCCGTCCATCTTCTAAACACTATCTTACAAATACAAGCAAAGAGTATGAACTACACTTCAAAGGGCTTTTCTCGGCATGCCATCCTGCTGCTGAAACAAGCCTTACTTTCAGAGGTGATTTGAAAGCATCAGGAACATTTGCCTGAAGAACATGCATGAGATTACTCTCCACTCATTCTATTAATGCTGTCTGGAATACTTATAGAGCCTATCACCTATACAGTTCCCACAAGTGTTTTGTTACAAGTGCTTAGGTGTTGGGATTTCATACCTTCCTTCTTTAAAAATCATGCGTGGGACACAGCTTTGCTGTCCCTTTTCTTGGTAGTCTGTTTGAACTCTGGAAAACTGGGTGGGAAGAGAGGTGGAGGGGGAAGAAGCTTTGTGTTACAGGTCTTTCTTCTAACTCATATTCTAATCATATTCAGAAGTGCCTTTAGAAACTAGGAGGATTTAGGTAGAGGCCTCATATTAAAAATACTTGGGGAGCAAATAGAATCATCTTCAGCCCGGCTTCCACAAAGATTCATAAAACTCTGCCAATTTTTAAGCAAGAAGAAAGACTACTCCAGCAAAGGACTACAGCAGTAATCTTAGTGCTCTGGGTTGACATGTTGTTAGGTCCAGATAAGTTTAAAAATATGCACTAGATTGAATCCAGATTAGCAGAAGGCAAATGGTGTCACCACTTCAGTAGGGCTCCCTCTGTCTGTCACAAGACCCTGTGTGCAAGGCAGGTGCACTGCGAATTGGGGATGGGCTGTGAAAATCTCTCCTTCCATAGTCTGCTTGGAGTTCTGCATTGATGGCAAGTCTCTTCTCATAGCAAGAGGACTCAGTACCTTCTTCCCTTTTCTCCCAGACTACTCCCACATCATTTCAATTTCCTAAAAGCTCTCAGGCTTTTACACAGTGAGTGTTCTGAGGCCTTACTGAGGAAAGATAATCTACAATGACTGGTCTGTAGGTTCACAGTCCTGTATCTCAGGAAGACGGGGCAGCTGAAGGTAAATGGGCACAGTCCTTATGAGAGCTGGTAAACTTCATGTTCTCAGAGCTGATGGGAGACTTATTTAAGGCATGTTTAGACAAACTAATAGAACTGCTTGTACTTCTACTTTCCGCTGCTACCTTGTTTGTTTCTTATTATCTCACTTTTGTTTTGATTTTACATCCATGTAACTTTTCAGCTTAGTATGTATGGTGTTAGATTTTTCCCAGTCATTGTGGAGTGAGGTCTTCTGTCCAGCTGGTGAAAATCCCTGACTTCTCCTGGTTGACATGTTGTGAGCATGCTGTCAGCTTCTCAGTCCTCCATTCTGCTTGTTAGATAGATGATCCATGTTTGGTTACCATCCAGTTGACAAAGCCTGTTTCCTCAGTGTGGCTCACTTTGCCTGCCTACTGTGATTTCCAGGTGGACCTATTTGAAGATGCTTGAAAAATCTGTTTATCCAGCCCAGACATGATTGTATGAGTAGTCCATCTGTTGCCTGTTTCCTCTCAAAATATTACTGAAAGAAATTAACTCCTTCAAGCAAGATATGGATGAAAAAGAACACTATTACAAGTTCAGATCTCCAAAATACTGGACTCCAAGGACAGCAAAAGCAAAGTGGTGAAATACTGCTAACTGTCATTGCACATTTTCCCAAGATACTATTTTCATGAACAGACACACATCTTTCTTCCCCTTCAGATTTACAGGACTGGAATATTTTTCTTCATCTGAGGCTTGCATGACTTGCCAATGCTCCAGCAGATGTGACCTGTTGTGAAATGAGGAAACGTATAGTGTCTTTTCCCCTGCTGTCTCATATATGGTTAAACCTATAGAAAGCTGTGGAGGAAGCACAGGCATGCTGTTCCTCTGACAGCCTTCTGCAAATACAAGCTATTAATGACCATTGCCTTTCATGGGCAAAAACAGTCCTGGCAATTCCTTTGTGCCCTTTATTTAATGGTGTAACAAGCAAACACATTGGCTACTTTTATTCAAGCCAGACATAAGCCAGTATGGTACAGTGGCTGTGAAGTGTCTGCATAGCTAAGTGAAAATACAGCTACTGTTTAACACTAAATCTTTTTCCTTTAGTTACAGGATATTGAGAGCTCAACTAATGATCATCCAGTCTTTCTAATTGAGCTGTGGTGAGAATTTTGAAGATTTTGCATTAAAATAGGCATAATGTTCTTTTCAGTCACTGACTTTTTCTACTGTTTAGGTCACCAATAAGGAGGTAATGCAGTAGGGAAGGTGGGAGGGTAGGAGGAGACTGCTTCAGAGTAAAGATTCAGGTCTTGTCCTTTCAGAAGGTTTTGGGACTTTCCGTTCAAATGTGCTGCTTAGTGGCAGGCACAGGAAAAAGCTGAATACAGTGACACTGTTGGCAGATGCTAGCTTAGAAAGATGCATTGTTTGTTTTGGGAATTTTTAAAGGCTGCCAAACCCTTTGATGGTGAGTTTTCCTCCTTTTTTTCTTTTTTTTTACTTCCCCCCTTTCCCTTGAGGAGTCTGTATACTTTGACAGAAAAATGGCTTTCATAGCATGATGAATAATTTAAAAAAAAATTAAGACTGTGTTGATGATTTAAGTGTTTGAATATTTCAAAGACAAGAATTTATGTCATGGATTGACATGGGAGGGATGTCGAGCATATAATTTTTTGTGTGTGTGCATGCTCAGCATAAATATATATATATATATGTAATAGACCCTCCCCCCTGTAGTACTGACATGCATTGTCTCCAGTTCAATTTTAGTTTAAAAGGGAAAAAAAAAGAAAACAAACCTTTGAGCATAATGTAGATGTTAGAGGTCCTAAGGAAAAAAAAGACATCACTTATTATGCTTTCCCTGACCTGGAACCTGCCTGATACTGGAGCAGATATCCGGTAGTAGCATTTTTATATATCTTTGCTTAATTATAAATTATAAAGTAAACTTACAAAAATCTTATTGTTCCATCTAGCAAAGTATGACATTTCTATTCAGTGCTTAGTATTTAGCCCAACTTGTGGTACTGCTTTTCTGTACAGTTGGACATTATGCTTACTTAGCTATTTATTACTTATTTACTTGGTTTTTCCATTTATGTTAGCAAATTGAGAATATACAAGTCCAACTTCCTCCTTGAAAGGTCTCTACCTTTCAAACTGCAATTGTTATACGTGAAAGCACAGCTGGAGAAGTCTTGATAGAAAACAGAATTACTTTTTTTTTTGAGGTGAAGTGGGATTGGTGTTAAGTAGGTCAGCTGCTTTGGGATAAGATGAAGATAAAGTAATTAAACTGCCAACATAGAACCACATCTTTCAGCTTCTCTAACAACAGAAGGATAGGCTTCTATCATGAGTTGCTATTTTTTCATGCTGTTAGTAATTGTTGGCTCTTTTAAAATCTGGCATATATGGAATTATTCTAGATGGAAGAGAAACTTATATTAAAAAAAAATTGGCAAATTTTGTGTTTGCTTCTAGGATATGTTCAGTTCAAGAGGCTGATGTCCTTTAACTACGTTGTAGGTGCATATGTGTGTGTGTATGTGTGAGGTGCATATGTACCAGCTTCCCTAGGCCCTTGCTGTTTCTCTTATGACATTTTGAAGTTATCTTATATGCTGCCACTGGTGTAAGTGCTTTGCAAGTACAACTAGTCAGTGCCCCAAGGAACTTTAACCTAAATACAGAAAGCAGAACAGTAGTCTAAAGACTACTGACAAGTGTCTTTTTCCAGCTGTGTATGTAGAAAAAGTTACCAAGTCTGGCTGTTTGGCACAGTCCCTCTGCCTCTAGCTGCTGCCTCTAGCTGCTGCCCTAAGCCTGCTGCTTAGGGTAGTTTTTGTGCCTGTTCGTACTTCACTTGAGGCCACCTCAGTGAAATGAACTCACAGGTTCTGTTTCATGTCTGTGTTTTGTTTGAAGCAGACGAGAAATCCATCGCACTGTTTGCTCCACAGACTCTAGGTTGTTGTTCACTCCATGCCAGACCTTAAATTACCTGCCTTTTTAACATAGAGACAAAGCTTGGAAGGGAAATACTCTGTAGACTAACCTTTCCTTTCTTCCGTGTTCTGCCCAACTGCTTGTCCAAAACAAGTAGGTTCAGTCACAGTAGAAGTGAAAGTGTGGAACATTCGTGTGGATCCACTGACACTGGTGGAGCTTTCTCAGGGTAGTGCAACCCTGTGTGCCTTTCTGTGGCAGGTAAGATCAAATGCTTGCAGGTACTGTGATTCTTTTCTTGTCTTCCCAGCCCCGTCTTTTCAAACAGTGAGCCAGAGCTGGGAAACAGAAATGGCTGAAAATTGTTTGGATGTGGTTTATTGATGCATTTGTTTATTCTACTTGTTTGTGCAGTTGGTTTGTGACTGACATAGCTCTTTGAGTCAGCTCACTGAATTAACATGTGAGCTGGCATAAGGGACTCGGGTGCTCTCTGATAGCCCTGACTTAACTTGTTTTAGGCTGCCATGGAAGGTACCCCCTCAACCTTGTCTTCTGCAGAGGCAGCAAGAAGTGTATTCGTTACATACATGGATTTACCAAGCTCAAGCTATTGAGCTGATTCCTTTTTGCCACTGCACATGCAAGTTGGCTTGGCTTGGCTTCCCAGGATTCCAAGGGCTTTGTGCTCCATTGTAAACACATACTTGTCTGCCACTTGACCAGTTTAGAACTTGGGTTCTATCTGGATGCTTTTTCTTTAAAATAAGGCCAGGACATATGCATATATGTATGTGTGGTTTTATATATATATACTGATATACAAACTGTGTATCTATTCATACATGAACATACACATATGTATATATACACATATACTCTGTCCAGAGCAGCTTATATCTTAAAAAGCTTTCATGCAATGTGACTTTTTTTTTTTGATGATTTATATGATAAGAAAAGCGATTAATTAGCTAGTGAAGCAAAATGGCCTTGCAAATAAGGGTTCGTGGGCTCTTTCTAGGTATAATGAACAAGAGAATGTGGATACATGGTCTTCACAGAGCAGTTATTATATAGTTTTAGTAGTAATAGCTATCCGAAGTAGTAGATAAATTTTGTGCATTTGGTAGGTTATGGTGTATCTATCTGATCAGAAATCACGACCGTATTAATTACTTGGTCTTTTAAAGGAGAGCGAAATGAAAACAGCATAGCTTTCTACTAAAAGCTTGAAAGCAATTCTTTTTTATCATACTTATTTGGTAAAATGAAAAATCTCTTTTCTGCTTTGAGAATGGATAGCTAGTAATATCTATTAATTTCTTACCCTGATTTTTTTTTCCTTTTCTCCTCATATTGACTTTAATGTGTTCAGAGTTGTCGTTTTCCTCGCTTGTTGATTGTTTATGTCATCTCTGCCCACTGCTTTGGGGGAAGTGTTGACTAAACCTACAGTTCCATTTAGTATTCTCGTTCCTTTTCAAGTAGTGGTATCTCTTTTCTTTTTAATTCTGATGCTGTATTTTTATATACTTTCAATCCTTTAGGGTTTTTGAGTGTTCTTTACATTTACTTTTAGTATACTGATACCAGGACCATCTTCCTGGGGTCTTGCCTTGAGTAAAAGGGTTCTGCAGGTTCAGCTGGAGCTCTGCAGGAGTTCCTGGTGCTGTTTGGCAGCTTGCACTGCTGTAATGCAATGGCCTCTACATTGGAAGAGGTGATACTACAGAAGGTCATGTGTGTAGGGCAGATAGGAATCCAGAGCATCCTGCTGATGAAACTGCCATCCCTACAGCATGTTGGTAATAGTCTTGTTACTGGTGACATTTTGTCAGCTGAAGGCTTTTGTCATTCAGGTAGGGGAGGCTTTTTTTATCCCCCAGACCATGGAGACCGCATTTTACTGACTTATGACAAGTTTGCATGTGAGTTTGTGCAAATAAGTCAACTGAAATAGCCTGTATGTCAACACAGCTCTGCCTTTCAGCCAGGTGCAAAGCCAGGTGCGGAGGTATTAATTCCCAATGACTTTATCCAATGTTGTTTCTATCAAAAGAGATATCACTTTGTCTCTACTCCCTCCTCTGAGGTTGTTTTTTTCCATCTCCTCAGTGGTGGGGAATGGGTGCATGCATGTGGTTGTATATATTATGTTTATCTTAAAATTTAGATTCTTTGGAGCTTCTTGTTATAGGCTACAAAGTCTAGTGAGTCTACATAAAGTTCCTTCAAACAGTTGAGTTGACATGCTCAAAGACACATGGTCAAATTTGATGGTGAGTTTTGGTCAGATGGAGAAGCATGGTTCTGTGTCCTACTTCATTTCTTGCCATATGCTCCTTTATGCCTGTCATAAGGTCTGTGTGGCTACTTTTAAGTAACTTGTTATGGTACTGAAGTTCAGCAGTCTTTCTGTCTGTCTGTCTTTTTTCCTGTTGTGTATAGAATTTTTTACAAACGCTTGGTACCTGTGCTGGAATAGCTTGCTTTAATGAGCATTACATATTTCTGTTTTCTGCTCAGCCCTTAAATTCTTTAATTCCCTCTTAAATGTTGAGAACATGGTGGCTTACTGTTAGTTTATCAGGGTTTTTTTTACTCTTCCTCTGATATGTCAGTCCTGACTTAGTCCATCTTGAACTTATCTTTTGCCAGCATTCTGTGTCGGAGAGGCTCTTGCAAAGAAGCCTGTTTTTGCTTTTTTCAGTTATTATTATCGTTGCTGGTATTAAATTTAATTGCACCCCTCAATTTTTATGCACCAGCTCTTGGGATTTTTCTTATTTTTTGTGTTTTCTGATCTGATACTCTTTACTCTTCTAAAGTCTTTATCTCTTTTTTTTCTTTTTTCCCCCCCATCTGCTGTCACTTATACTGCTTTCTGTTTCTTTACCCAGGCTTTGATTCACATTTTTCTGGGATATGCTCATTTGGCCTGTGTAACCTCAAGAAAATGTTACCATTTCAACATAATGACTCTTTTCTTTCATGGCTTCCTGTTCCCTTTCCTTGTGAAGTGGTATGCATACCTTCTGCAACTTCCAGACTCAGCTGGGAGCTAAATATGCAGCTTTTCATTTCCTTTCTCTTCTTGCATTGAAGATCTTTTGGACCAGCAGTGTCTTAATCACCATTTCTGAAACATGGCAGCATGGTATGAGTTTTGGTAGGAGTTCTTTCATGAGTGCAGTGAACTTTGGTTGTGTTATGGGCACTGTCATTTAGCAGTGAACTAATGCAATCAGTAAACAGGCTTTCTGACGTAGTGTAAGATCATTCTAATGAGGAGCAGGGGAAAAGCTTATTTTCTTATTGCCAGGTAAAGAACAAATATGCAACAAAAAAATGTCCCTTGGCATGTCCTGTATGGTTCAAAGGCTAAACTGAAAGGTAGATTCTCCATCAAATTAAATTCTTTTGTATCTGGCATGGTATTCCTCTTACTTCCTTCTCTAAACAGAGTTGGCTGACTCTTCCCCCTTTTTCACAGTAACTGTGTGATTCCTTGTTTAGTTTGTGAGAATTGCAAAAGCTGTGATGTTTTTCTGAATTCAAGATGCCAGATTTGTAGTGATTTCTTCCTCCTTCCTGTTGTTCATCCTCTCCTCTTGACAGACTTATTTCAGGATTTGTTTGTTCTTATTTTCCCCAAGGAGAAGACTCTTCTTCATCAACCTTCATGGCAGCTTATGGTTCCTGGTTTAGTTGACTTCAAATGTAATACCGGTGCCATTTTACCAACTGAAGTAAGAAAGGTGGACTGCAGTATAGTGTACTCTCTGCTTCTGTATCAACTCTGTTCCTTTCACTTAGGGAGCATAATTCTCTGAAGTCCTTCTTGATAGGTTTCCATTTTGAGATACACTCTGTTCGGAATGACACGGCATCTCTGCAGGCATAAAAATTGTTATGAAATGCTAATCACAGAGAACTTGTTATCAAAATACTCGTTTCTTCATTTTGTTATTATCACTGTTGTGAAATGGAGGGATTAAGAAGTGTTACTCCAGAAGTAGAGGAAAGGTATTGGAGGTTGCTGCTTTTTTTCTGCAAAAACAGTGCTGTCTTGAGCCCCAGTTATTCAAAAACAAGTTGTAATGAAAATATCCTAAAATCCTTAGCTTTAGCTTAGTTGTGTCAAATACTTGGTAAAACTCCAAGGTGGTAAATAACTTGGTTATTTTCTTTTTGGAGTACTAATCTTGTTTGCTTTGGCATCCAAAACCAAAGACAGCTTATTTTTACTTAATGTACACTTTTTTTAGAATATCCCTTCCATGCAGTAATAAAGATACCTATTACAGAACTCAGGAGGCCAGTCACAGACCATGGGTTCTGCTGTGTTTGGTGGTCCCAGAGGCAGAGAGGAGCAGTGTTCACTTAGGCAATTCTGGTTGACATAAATAGTCTTAGTACTGATGCCGGAGTCCTTGTACACATTTTAGCAAAGTAGTGGTTTTGAGGCAGTGTTTGGAGGGAGTGTGAGAGAGGTGACGGTCTCATGTTGTGTTACATGGCTTAAGAAGAAAATGGAGATGCATCTGGACAAAGGAATGGGTCTGGAAAATTACATTTGCTGCAGTGTTCTATGGAGGTGTGAGCAGCGCAGTTAAGGCCAAAAGAAATGCTACTGTACTAGAGAAAAAGAGATTGAGTGCCTAGGTGAGTGTTTTTCATCCATATCTGTGGTTTAAAGTGTCTTCGTACCAAGTGGAAAAATGAGCTGGATACAACTTTGATGTAGAAGTGTGTGGTGAAATCCATCATGTAAGATGGCGTAAGAGAAAAAGGTGAAAAAAGGGGGAGCCCCTCAGTTGTAGCAGATAGTTGAATTCCTTCAGGAGGATACTAGAAATAATTTAAACATGCAATGGCTTGATTTATTGGTGAAACTATTAGCTAGTGCAACGTTTTTCTAGATTGACCATGAGTTAATCACGTTTTCTTTCTGTCACTGTTTTTTATTGCAACGTGTGGTGGTTAGAATCCAGAATGTGTAACAACATCTTAAGTTGCCTGTCTTTTCAGTTACTTCTGTTAAAAGCAACAATTTATTTTTGTTGACCCACACAATATGACATCTTCAAAATAGGTCTTTAACAAATAAACCCACCTTTTTTCTGTAGCTTCTGGTGTAAATTCCTATTTTTCTGCTTTTTCTCTTGAGACTGTATTACGAGCAGTAGTATAATGTATGATATGGTTTGCTATGGAGGTTTTAACAGTGTTACATTTTGAGACAGCAGCCTAAGATGAGATGTCAAAGTGTTGGGTTTACACGAGGTTCCCGACAGTGCCCAAAACACCTCATGTAAACTTGTTTCTGCTCTGTCAGGACACATCCCTTCAACCACTGTTGCTACTGTGTTCTTAGTGAAATAATACACATAGTGTGTGTTGAATTGAGATTCGCTTTCAGCATGAGAAAACTCAAAGCTACAACAAGTTGGCAGGTTTTCTGATTGCACTTTCAGATCTGACTGTGTCTTTAAAAGGCCAATTATATGTGATGCTATGTGTTCACTGAACTGTTTGTATATGATGCTACAAATCTATTTCTTGGTGAGGATGTCAACCTCAAACAATTTAGCTATGTTTATAGTTTTATAACAGATTAAGTAACTCTTGTGGCTTCAAAAATTAAAATTAAATCACAGTTGATCATGATAATATAAATAGGGTACCAGACTTTACAGAAGGCTTAATCTCTTGTTCTTTATGGTTTAGTTGAAACCTGTGAATCACAAAAGGTGGCACAGAGTTGTTCTTCTCCTTCATATTTATTTAAGGTTTTCTTAATTGTTGTGAAACACTCAGAAGATGCCTATCTCAGCAAACCTGATGGCAGTGTTACCCCAGGCTCCACATTGGCAGTTCTCTGTGTGAAGTTCTGAAGGCTTCTGCCATGGTGGGTGCATCACCATTCCTGCATGGAGCATCAGTAGTCTTGACATGGATTTTGAAAATTTGTCTGTGTTTGAAACTACTGGTAATCTAATTGCTGGGTTCAGACTTGCTCTTTAGAAAAGCTTTCTCATGGATAAACCAGGATGCATTTGAATGTCTGAAAAGAGCAAGGGTTGGGTGGAGTACCATGGGAATTGCCTTTAGCCTTGCTGAATGGATAGACAGTCTGTGAAAGGCCTCAGGAGGATTCAAAATACTAAAAGAAGGTATCCATATTTAAATTCTTAGTCTGGTCCTCTGTGATCACTTATCCCTAAAAAGAAATGTAAATTCTAACTCAGTAAATCATTTATTTGATGTCAGTTGTTCACCAGAGAGAATTCTGGATGTGACTGTGGCTTTCTCAAACCAAGCATCTTAAAAGACACTTGCCTAGTCTGTTCAGCAGCCTGTCTGGGAACCACTGCTCTAAGTCATAGTTGTTATATGCAGCAGTAGGTGCCAAGTGTAGTGGAGAGGGCCATTTTATTGCACATCTCTATCTTTGTTGAGTGGTGACAGGGTGAGTGTTTTTTCAGATGTTCTTGGAGCTGGTGAGCTTTGTCTGTTCATTCCTTTTGGATGAAACACCTGAAATGCTTTTAAGTAGCTAATGCAGAAGGGGATCATGCTTTTCTATGGTTAGAAGCTCAGGTGCTGCTCGTAAAGGTGTTTCCATAGGTAGGCAGAAAGAGAATCTGATGTTCCTGGGTAGATCTGTACCACCTAAATTGCTATATGGAGTGGGGCAGTTTCCCTTGGGAGTCCTTTTTGTCTTTGTGAGGGGCTAAAGGTACAGCAAGAGACATTTTCTTCCCTGCTGCTTTCCTCATTCCAGTCTACCTGAAGCAGAGTAACCATGGCTCCAAAGTTGTCATTAAGCTTCCTAAGAATACTTTTATTAATTGTGATTGTCTGTACAGTAGTTTGACAAGATTAGCAAAGCGTGGAGTGCACTTCCTACTGTTAGTTTTTTCTTTTAATGACAAAGTTCTTTGGATTTGGCACAGTCTGTCTGCTGCAAACATCTGAAGTGCAAACAGTGAGGACTTGGCAAGCAGTACAGCACTGGTAAGAGGATGTTTGGACCAAGGACTCCTAGCCAAGCTCTTACCTTTTTGCATAAAACTTTCTTTAACGGGAAGGCAAAGGAGATGGGATTGTGGTTAAATAATTACTCCTTGATTGAGTGAGTACTGCCCCGAGGAAGGTGCTTATGTAATGAAAGTCTCTATTGTGCTGTGTAAGAATAAGGACTCTGTGCTGAGATGGTGTGAGCAATCATCACGCTGTTGCTTTCTCATACTTGACTCTGCAGACCTGTGCTGAAAAGAATTATTAACTAGAGTTTTACCTTAAACACACCAAAAAACTATGGCAGTCTAGCATAAGGGGCAACATTGTACTTCAAACTGTGCTGCAGGGCTTTGGATCTTTGTGGCCAGGCATCAAGCACCATCTTATTGGGCACCCGTGGAGTAGGAATTCTTTGTGGCCAACTTCCCCTTTCCAATCCAAGCAGCTCATACTTTGTTTAAAGCCAAAGGTGTATCAGCTCCTGAGGAACACGGGGGATTCATATCTGGTGGCTGGGTTCATCTTTTTGGAGCACTATTTTTTCCTCTCCTTCATACTTCTTGCTCAATTCTGTATACAGACTGCTGCTACTGTTTGCAGCAACCTATTTGTGCTGGTGGCAAGATTATTTTCCATTCCTTACACTCTTTATGTGTCTTAGCATGAGTAATAACACAAGCTTAGAGACCTCTGCTTTCTCCAGTGTTTGGTACTGTAGTGGCACACAGGAGCAATTGCAGAACAACTCCTTCTGGATGTGGCAGTCAGGGAGACAGTGTAGCTGGAGATGCTCAGTCTAGTCCACGTACTGGAAGCATTTAGGCTGGATGTGAAAAGCTCTGTAGCTGTGCCACGAGGTGAGCCTGCACAAATAAACCCTCCTTCATGTGAAGGCTACTTTGAGCACAAGACTGGTGGTTTGGTTGAGGTAGCTCAGGACTCTTAGATTTAAACATCTCCCCTGCACACTGTCCCTGCACTGAAGCCAAAAAAAACCCCCAACAACAAAACAAACAAACAAACAAACAAAACACAAAAAAAAACCCGACCCAAAAAAAACCCCCCTGCAACCTCTTGCTTTTTTGCTAAAATTCATGCATATGGCCTTAGGCATACCAATAGGCATACCTTTGATGCCAGGTGGTCTCCCTGCCAAACCTAAAGCTGGCTCTCAATAAGATCTTATGTGGTTATGCTTTCAATAGAGTACCAGAAAGCTGAACCTTGGCAAAACTGTACTTTAAGCTGATGGTGAGAACAAAGGAAGAATATTTTAGTCCTGGATGGGCATTGTGACTACAGATAGACTAGATACATTTTCTTCTAGATCTAAGTAATAGATTTTTATTTATTTTGCCTATTCCATTGTAGTGTAAGCTAAATTAGAATTTAGATGCTCTAAATAATTATTTGGATTTGTCCTTGATTTTTTCCCATCTCCCAGGTAATGGATTAGTTGATTTTTGGAAGCACTTGCCCTAGGCATTACTGCTCTAATTTGAGCCTGGTGGTGTGGCTGCAAAGGAAGAAGCCTAAGGAGGGTGGGAGGAGCACTTCTCCTTCCCCTCTTTCCTGGTGACCTCTGCTTCTGTGCTTGCACTCGACTCTTTTCCTGCACATTTTGACCTGTGCTGTAATCCTGTCAGAGGGGATAATTGCAGTCAGGAATGAAGTCTTTTCTGGAAAAGATTTCTTGCTTAAATCTGCACATATGAAATGTTTTTGACATTCATTGGTAGAAATTGGCTCCTTGTTGTTCAGACCATCAGAGTTAGTCTTTTCATGCCACTCGGTGTTCCTGTGGAGAACCTCACTGCATACAACATTCTAGGAGGCAAACAAACTAGCTAACACTTCTTTACAATTCAAATGAAGTTAAAAAAACAAACAAAATTACCCCAGGTAACAAACACATCAACTACAACTATCACTGTCATGATTTTGTAAAGGTAAGTGTGTCTAATCTCACTTGTCAAATGCACTTAATCTCACCTGCTGTTTTTGTCACCAATACCTAAGTCAACTTGGAACTGAAGGAAGAGAAAATTAGTTTTACTTTTAAGACCTAAATTATTGCCTCCTCGTTGCATTGTAGAATGAAACGTCTAGTTCTAGAATTCTGAGTAATGCAGTACATTTTTAGTTGTAGCTGGAAATGGTCTAAGTTTTTCAGTAACCTGGAAAATACCTTAAAGGAAATTGTATTATTTCTATGGTGTTTTTATGGAGTTTTTGTTCGGGTGGACTTTTGTTTGTTTCTTTTTTTCAGAAAATACAAACTTTTCTCAGGCAGGCTTGTAAGAAAGGTTTGTAAGGAAAGGAATTTTTTTCTTTATAAAATGACTAATTTGGAGAAGACAGGCAAGGTTTCAGGAACACAGACATCACTTAAATCTTGAAACAAAAGCAGTGAATATAAAGCTATGTCAAGTTTGAGTTAATAATAATAAACAACTTTATAATCCAGAGAAAAGTTTGTTTGTGGGAAAAATCTACCAAAAATCCGGTAACTTTGTGATGACTACAGGATTTTCTTGTTTTGGTGTCAACTCCAAGAATTTGGATGGAGGGAGTGTTCTTTCTTTGAGTGTATCTTTTAGGTTTCTTTCTTCTATCACATACTTTCAGTGGTGTGACTTCAGCTAGACAGTTTCCATAAGAAATATGATTCATTGGGTAATTTATGACATACTTCGGGATGTGCTTTGGACTTCTTTTCCTGTTTGGGAAGAGGGACAGGCTGGATGTGGAGATGTTTTGGAAGCCTTGGCTTTTGTTTCTGTGTCAGGGTTTGATTCTGTTTCACATCTCTGTATGTGAGGAAGGGTTTGTGCGTTCTGGAGTTTGTGTCCTCCCTCTTCTTATCGCTTCATATTAACCAGTCTCATAAAAGATATCACCTCTCTGTGCAAGACCTGCCTTTCCTGTGTCCTTGGGCAGTTCCAGATACAGCAGTAATAGTGGGGATCTGTTGGATATGCTGTTCTTGTGAACCACATCTGTGTGTTTTCGTTCATGGAGTAGCTGCAATTTATTGTGGTGAGGAAGTGACTGTGGGAGAATGTACCTTCTCCTGATACTTTGTGGGATGCTTTCCTAACCGTGTTAAGGATTCATGCAATAGCATTGTTCCATGGATATATAATACAGCTTTTAACATACTGACAGGATAGTTTAAAATCAACATACAAAAGGCAAATAAAAATATCTGTATGAGTTGGGAAACACGACCTCATGAATGTGAGGGTGGGAGAGCCTGGGCTATATCTCTGGTACTGTAGCCCCAAGAGAAATGCTTTAGCAGCATAACTCTTTTTTCCTCTTTTGCTTCTGCTCCAGCTGAGTGTTTATGAGGTAGAGTTTGAGTGGCTGCTGCAGTGGGAAACATAGATTGGCTGCGGTTAAGATGCACACAAATGTTTAGTATAAATATTTAGCAACAGACATAAACAGGAGTTAAATGGTGCAAATTGGGATTGCTAAGACAAAACTTACAGGTGGCCATTTTCGAACAGTGACCTCTTTTTTTTTTTTTTACCTACCACTGTATTTTTACAGGGCTTTCCTTTACTTCCACCTAAGATTTTTTTGTGACCTCACGGTCAGAGGAAATTCACACAAAAGACTGATTGCACCTATCTGAAGATGAGGAGAAAAACAGTAGGGGAGATATAGGGTCACACCTCAGAGTGAGTCTCCTGCTGGCAGGTGAGAAGTGGAAGGGACAAATAACTGCTTTTAAAACCTTTCCATTATCTCTTCAGTTTAATTTTACCACTGAAACAAAAGAAGCAATAGTGGTAGTTCAAACAGCTGCTTCACTTGGGTCTAGTTAAAGATGCTTGCAAAAGCTTACTGCTCTGTCCAAGGCTCATTTGAAAATTTGTGCCTAGACAAACTTACAATATCCTTGTGCTTCACAAGCTGTCAACTTTGCTAACATGCTTAAAAACGGTGTGGCAAGTTTTTTGTCAGAAATAATAATGAAAAGATACCTTCCTTGAATGTCAAAAATTACATAGACAGATTAGCTTCTGTATGTGAGCATACTTTATTTTTATGTGATGGCTGCATAAGAAGCATTTCTGTATGAAGTCCCAATTCAGCAGGAGCTTTTCATTCTCTAGAGTTAGCTGCATTTGCGTAGAATACAGGGACATCTAGGATTTCTTTAGGCCATATAAAGATGGGGAAATACCATAGAATGGTTTGGGATGGAAGGGACCCTAAAGATCATCTAGTTCCAAACATGCTGTTGTGTGCAGGGACACTTTCACTAGACAAAATTGCCCAAAGCCCCATCCAACCACGCCTTGAACACTTCCAGGGATGGGGCATCCACAGCAACCTGTGCCAGGGCCTCACCACTCTCACAGTAAAGAATTTCTTCCCAGTATCTAATCTAAATCTGCTGTCAGTTTGAAGCCATTCTCCCTTGTCCTATCACCACATGCCCTTGTAAAAAGCCCTTCTCTGGCTTTATTGTGGGCCCCTCTTTAATTATTGAAAGGGGGGTTGAATTAGTTAAACACCTGTTTCCCACAGCTTTTAGTGATGGTCTTCTTTTTAGTGATCTTCTGGATGTTGTGTGGAAGGTGAGGCCTAAAATGGTAACCTGAATATGGACACATGTTCTTAAACTTGTAGTCCGTAAAGTTTAGGAAATTAAAAAAATTAAAGGGAGGGGGAAAAAAACCCCCAAACTGTGCAGTATTTGACAGGAAGCCAGTGTAACTCCCTTGAAACTGGAGTAGCATGCCTGAGTCAGTGAAGTATGAGCTAAGAATCTGGCAGAAGCCTTTTGCACAAACGAAGGCTGAGAGAGTCTCTCAGGAAGCCTGTACGCTGCTGAATGTGGCATGTTTGAACATGAGACTGACATCATTGTGAGTTCATAATAGTGAAAGAACAAAGTATCAGCCACAAATTAGACTGACCTAATTTTAAAGTCACTTATAGAAACCTAATAGCCCAGTATCTTGCTTGTGCAAGCTGTTTATTTCTATCCCAACCTTTGACTACTTAATTTAAACTACAAGTTAACCCTCTGAACTGTTAAAGAAATTGTTCTGGAGGGTGCGTGTGTGTTTGAGTGGTGCTACAGACTTCCTTCCTTGGCTCTTTTTCCACTCTGACCTCAGTTTTCACATAAAGGAAGTGATTAAGGACCACCCATCATATGCCTTTATCCTTCAGGATCAGTTTTTGAGGTAAGAACCTCAGGATTGTGTACCAAAACCTAACTTTTACCTATTGGCTGCTCACATGGAGACTGGAAGTCTGTCTGAAAATTATTAGAACACATGCCAGTGGTATCAGCAGGAATTTACATAGAATGAATAAGTTATTATTAAACTTATCAGTATTATTTATTGATGTATCTATGATAATTGACTGATGCTTCTTCCATTGCTGAATACTTAAGAAATACAAGGATCTTGCAGTTTGCTGATGATATACTACTTTCCAAGTATTTTAGTTGGCTCTGCGTGCCCTGAAGTTGATCCATTCTGTTGATATATTACTTCAGTTATTGCAGAAATATATTGAACTCTTCTAGCTTGGGATTACTTTGGCAACAGTCAGTGCCTTTCTGGTTGCTTTTTGAAGGACTGTTTCAAACAAAACACCTCTACAAATTCTGGAGAAATATAAGATCTTGTTTATAGATTTGTACAGAGCTGTGTGTACGTGTAAACACACATCTAATGGGATAATACCAATATATTTTAAGGGACTATGTTTTGTTTCTCTTTGCTATTCAAAATTCCGGTAGAAGCCCAGAGAGGTTGCTACAGAACATTTCTTGTTAACCCTGGTCTTTGCCTAAGTTGCCTATCAGATAATAACACCCTAATTTATTCCCTTGGTTTGGTATTGCACATTTTTTCCCTTCAAAAATTTTTAAAAATCCTGCTCCCATTTAATTCTTATACACTAGGTAAAATAGTGGTCACATTTTGTCAGTTGTTCTTCAGGGGGTTTGATGTATTTTGTGGTTATGTCACTCTTCTTCCCCTATTTGAGGAAGGTGTACCTGAAGGGAACCTACAAGAGAGCTGGCGAGAGACGTTTTACAAGGGCATGTAATGATAGTACAAGGGGGAATGGCTTCATTCTGAAAGAGAGCAGGGTGAGATTAGCTATTAGGAAGAAATTCTTTACTGTGAGAGTGGTGAGACACTGGAACAGGTTGCCCAGAGAAGCTGTGGATGCCCCGAGTGTGTAAGGCCAGGTTGGACGGGACTTGGAGCAGCCTGGTGTAGTGGAAGGTGTCCTTTCCAACTCAAGCTATTCTGTGATTCTATAATTCTACTTCAATGAAAATGTTTATAGTGGTGGGGAACATAAGTCATCCTATGCTCTCTTTCTTCCATTGTGAAGATATACGTAGCTTCTCTTTTCAGCCATGTGGTTACTGTGTTAGAAATGTGGCTTTTGCACTGCTGTAGGTCTTACATAACGTGATTCAAATTCACAGAAACACTTGAGATCCATTGAAAAAGACATACCAGAGCATGTTACCTGGATCATAGCTCAGTGAATACCATGACTTTTGCTTTTGTTCCCAACTGAAGCCCTGTTGGTACTATCTTGTCAACTAAATTAATATTTAAAAGCAATTTTAACAAGCAGGCCATCGTAATTACCTTTGTGGGTACAAATTAGGTATGAAAATATGTTGTGTTCCCAGACTTTGAGCTGTCGGTAGTCTTCCACCCCAGTTAGAGTTTTCAGTCCCGATCGTCTGGGTCTAGGAGTTTGTTAATTTGTTTTCTGTACTGCATCTGCAGTTCAGCACGCACTTTATATCACAGCCTGAACAGCACTTTATATCACAGCCCTTACTCTGAACAGCCCAGAATGGCAGACTTCTTAGCAGGATTACTGCAACTGTTTAATTTCTGAGAACACAAACTTGATTTATTCCACCATGTTAATTGGGAGCCATTGCTGCACAGGATATACCTCCGTGTTTCCTTCTCTACTCCCACTTCAAAACAGTTGGGCTGTATCGTGTTTGTGGACTCGCTGTTTTCCAACATCTATTCTGTTTCCTTGCCATGTAGATGTCATTTAAGGAAAAACCCAATTAAAATTAATTGCCTTACTGAGTAGGACTGGGCTTACATACGTGTAATGTCAATGTTTTATTTGCCCCAGCATTCCTTCTGAAGATGCTTCTGCATGCTTTTATCACTGTAAACTGGTGACAATATTAATATTGTTTAGAGTGTGCAGGGGGCCTTTAAAATGAGTTTGACAACAGATTTAATTAACACTTATTAGGGGGGTTTTCTTGACTTCTAGATGTTTATCTGTACAACTGACAGGACATGCATGCAGCGCAGTGCAGCACTGTATTTTCAAACACAAGCAGGAAGAAACAAAGTATTAATGTTGACAGTTTGAAAAAAAAAAAAGATTCCTTCCAAACTTTCTCATGCCCTGATGTGAAGGGGTTGAATGTGCATGTTGCCTTCCGGGAGAACTGGTGTCATTTCCTCAAATGGGTGAAAGACCAGAATATTTTAACCCCTGTCATACTGTACCATGGAACAGTTTACAAAATCTCTGTTCTTAAAGGAGATTTTCTCACTTTAGTCATTCAGTTTAATTTAAGAGAAGAGTCAATAAAAAGTCTGCTACGAGAAATTCATCCCTGCCTTGCCCAGAAGCTATTCTGATTTACTTCTCTGATAAAATTACCGTCATTATCCTCTGCTTTTAATCCATTCTGGTCCTTGTTCGAAGGCTTCAGGTCCACCTTCTGTTTTCATCATACAGTGACTATGAAGCAGATCAGAGTTGCTTTTATTTAATTTTTGTCTCGTTATTTGCAGGGCCTTATTATTTGAATGTCTCCCTCTTAAAATCTCTCATTAGGCAAAAGGCCTTATACTTAAAGGCTAAACATTATCTGAAGGCTCTGAGGTCTCATCTTATTTCTTTCATGGTAAGCCTTTCAAAGAAGTAGCATGGACTGTTATAACAGCTGTGCTTGATGTTTATTTAGCGGCTACTCTTCAGAGCACTCCTCCTTTTAATCTGTTTCTCAGCAAAAATGACCGTGTAAAATACAAAAGTCACTGTTTGTATTGGTCTGCAGAGCTGCAAAACAGAGTTGATTCAGAATGTGCAGATTGTGTAGTAGATGGGAACCTTGGTGTCATGAAAGGTGCTGCTGTAAAGCACCCTTGTTATACGAAGAGTAAAGATAGACTGGAATTTTAACAGGTTGAGGATTTATGAATTAGTTCAACGCTTTAAGGTTTTCCCTTTCTGTTTTAGTTTGTGTCTTTGAAAGTTACAGTATAGTTTCTGTTAGAGTGGCAGGTGTGGACTTGCCAATTGGTCACAATTACATGATGAATCTTTACCATTTGACGTACAGGACCAAAGTGCCACATATGGTGTGTTTTGTGAGGATAAGCAACTGTCCTTCACTTTGGTTTGTGAATTCATAATTTGTTACGTGCTGTGGCTTTGGATTGAGTCTCTTCAGACTTGGATTACATATATAAATGAAATAATGTTCTAACTGTTTGTAAACTTCATCAATTTTATGCTAGATACTTCAGACGAGATTAGATTTTTAGGAAAAGACAGCGTTAAACTTTTAGGAAAGAAGAGGTAGACAGGTACTGAGATCCTTAGAAGGATGCTGTCATACTTGACTGTTCAGTCTCTCCCTGGCTTCCAGCTTGCCTGATGCACCCACTCTGTAGCTGTGGGAGGAATGCTCCGTGTGACCCGACTGGTCGGGTTTGTTTAGCTGCAGTTTAGGGAAGGCCCTGAGCAATGGAGGAGAAAAAAGGCTGCCATTTCTAATTCTGGAAAATGGAAAAAGGTATTTCAATAAGGCCTGGAGGACTTCTTATTTGCCAAAAGTGTAAAGGTGAGTTCATATCCTTTTGTAATTCACCCTAATTGAAAGGATGAATATTTCTTTTTCTAAAGTTAGCAGAAAAGTCCTGGCCTCTTAATGATGAAAGACTTTTTAAAAAAGTTTCCCCCAAGCACAAATAGCTGAAGTTTCCACTTTAAACTTGGGTGGCTCATTCATATTTCACTTAATGGTAATATGCTATTCTCTCTCTCCCTTACCCTCCTTACCACTAAGGCTAAAAATGGGGGGTGGGGAGGGGGGAATATAAAATATTTCTGAAAACTACAGGAAATGTCCGTTCCTTAAATAGCTTTGCCAGGGAATTTCCAAATCTGCTTAATGCTTATGGCTGAACTTGCAGCAGCTCAGTCTTCAGTCATGAGTGGATCCTGTTCTTAAAATGTGACACCTCCTTCCAGTAAACTATGTTGAAATTAAGTATATGCTTTGTTTCTCATTTGCTCTTCAGCAGAAATAATTGTGCCTAGTGGTGAAATGAGGGCTCTTGGGGGCTGCTTTAAACACTTGATTTACTTCTATTTATTAAAGTTCGAAAAACAGTATATAGTTTCCTGAGATGGTAGCTAGTTTATTTGTGAGGACTTCGGAGAGGCACGGATGGCACAGAAAGGCAAGTACTGGTGAATATGAAGACTATCTGGCAGTTTTCAGAGGGACTTCAGGAACTGCACGTGAAGCACTAAGGAAAGAAAAGGGAAATGCTTTTTGTCTCAGTAGTTCGTTTCTTGGACTGTCACAAGGTGGTCTCAGATCATAGGGTCTTGTCTCTAGGCAGAGCCTAATCAGTGTTAAGCATTAGTTTAGTTTCTGGGATGAGACTAGACAAGGGGATAGCAACAAATATGATGAGTAGGATGAGCTTTTTCTTCGTTCTCAATTGTCTTCAGCAAGGCTTTTGCCACTGGATTACAGGAAGGAGCAAAGGAGGTCTGCAGAGCCTCTTCTTGGGGCTCAAAAGAGAATTGGATAGCTTGAGCAGGCAGGGGAGAGTAAAGGACCTGGCACAGTGTTCAGCAGATCTTCTCATCCCTCTCTCTCACATACTTATGCCTATGTGCTAATGATGGGCAAATGAGAGGATCTCCAGCCTGGGTCCTTTCAGGGAAAAACACGTGCGTCCCAGTCGAGATAGTAGTCCCAGTGAGCAAAGTGTGTTCTGGGTAGCACACTCTGTATCTGCCTGAAGGGCTCTCACCCCATGTTCTACTGCTGGCATTTGCAGGGTTTCTAGAGCAGTTGCCTAAAGCCAGAGGTGATTCTTGTAGCTTTTCTCCTTGTGGTGTGGGTTTCCAGTCTGTTCACTGACTGCCCTGATGTGCTCTGCTGCAGTGGCTCTGCACGGTTGTCGTATCATTTTACCTCAGGGTTCGGAGCCACCCCTGGATTTCACAGTAAGGCAGTGCTTGGCAATAATTTATTGTCATGGTTTAGGTTACAGTGATTAAGCAAAGCTGTCATCTCTTGATAGTGATGATTTGAATCATATTTTTAGATGCCCGGGAAACAGCTTGGAATTGACACTGATGTGTTTATTTTTGCTTCCTCGTGTAGAAGTTGTAATTTAATTTGTTTGTGTCAGAACAGCAGGTGATTTGTATAGGCTTTGTATGAGTATGACTATATGTAATGATTGGTGATGCCACTGTTACCAGTGAGGATGCAGTGTTGGCTTTTTTACTGTGTGGGGAGGTGGGATTAATTACTCAAGATGTTCTGTTTCATTAGTCTTTGTCCATGAAAAAGATAGCTGTATTCAGACTTACTTATGGCTATCTTTCATATTAATAGATGCTGAACAAGGGTTTGTGAATTTGCTTAATTCTATGCAAACGCATCACCAGTGAATGCTACTTATAGAGATGTGTTAAATTGTTTGGAAGGCTACTGTTGGTTGGTTCTTTTGTTAGTTGTTTGTTTTTAAACTTCTCCAACCTTTTTTTTTTTTTTTTTTACTTTAAGGATAGTAGAGATAAATGTACTGTGGTGTTTTTGTCTCTTTCCTATTAGAAAATCAGTATTACAGAACTTTCTATTCCAGACCCTTTCCATGTACACAAATGCTAGCATTTATAAATATCTTCTCACCTAGATTTTCATGTGTTTGGGGAAGTTTTACAGGAAATGACTCTACTGAAAGTGTGAAATCCATTTTCTGGGTTTTTTTATCTTGTAATAAGGATTTATTATTTTTATTATTTTCCTATGTTTAGATATTTCCCTCTGCTGGCCTTTGTATGTGGACCACCTTCTGTTCTGTTCAGCCCGTACAGATCTTGACTTAAATGTGAGTAATTGCTGCTGACATGAAATAATAATAGATTAATATAAAAGTACTTCAGAATTTTCAGTTGCTTTGACATGGAAGTAGTAGAGGGAGAATCGTCTTTTAAAAGTCCATTGACAGTTTTCCTTGTTGCCTAGTGTCCCAGGCAAGAGGAAACTAAAAGTGTAATGTATTATAGTATATGTTTGAAGTGGATTAAATAAACCTTCATTCTGGTTGCCACAGAACTATATGCTGTGGATCTGCAGTGAAAAAGTACTTTGAAATGGAAAGACCTTCTCACTTGTTTGTGTGGATAAGGGAGTCCCCAGGTTAAGTCTCTGAGTCTCTTTTCAGTAGAATGGTGTAGCATCAACAGTGTGTTCTATTGCTTCCCATCTATCAGTCAGGTTTCCCTGCTGTAATATTAAACAAATATTTATTTTTTCACCATGAGTGTCAAAGAAGTTGGCTTCTTGGTAAATGCAAGTGATGATAACCTGGTTTGTTGCTTGGAGTTGACGGTGGTGTATGGATGATGTGGTGTTTTGGTGTGCTTTTTGGTTTTATTCTGAAATGATTATAGTAGTATATTATTTCAAATATGACTATTTGTATGAAAGGAAATATCTTTGTTATCTAAATGGAAGATCCATTTATCTTGCTTAGGCCAGCTGTCTCAGAGTGCTGGCGGTAAAAATGTTGCTAAGCAGTAGGTATAGAAGTAGAGCAAGCTTAAAAATCTAGACTGAAGGTCTTTTGTGCAGCTTATTTGTGGGAAGTTGATTTCTTTCTGGCTCTGTCTCTCCATGTCTCAATTTTCAGACTGGTTGAAGTGGGGTGACTTTTTTTTTAGAACTAGTAATCAAAACTGAGTCAAGCAGGATGAAGGACAATAGAGTACTGAACAGAAAATTCGCCTTCATCCGTTTTTTTCCAGTGGATTGTACTTGCCTTTCTCATGAATGTATGGTGTGTAATCTAAAATGCACATAGCTACTGTTTCTACAAGGAAGGGAAAATAAGCACTAAGCGTTTTGACTGCATATATAGATCCAAAGTACAGATGTGTTAAAAGTAAGAGAAGAGGGAGCAACCGTAGATAAGAAAAAAAAAGCAGGGTGAAATTCTTAAAACTGCTTTTCTTTTATGAACACAGTACACATGTGACATTTAAAAAAACAAAACAAAACAATTAAAATCTATGTGTTTCTATTTGAGTCTTGCTGCTGTCCAGTCTTGTACCAAAGGCGAGCCAACACCTGTACCAAGTGTTCGGGAGGGTGGCAGAAAGTGTTTGTGCTTCAACCCCCCCCAGACAGGAAGCATGAGGAAATTATGTGCTTAATGAGATAATGACACTTGCTCAAATCATCCGAAAAGCCAAAAGACCCCCTCATTCCCCTCAACATGAGCCCTTGTGAAGAGCTCTTTTAATTCACAAGCGTTTGTTATCTCACTCCTGTGTGATCTGCACAGTGGCAGATGTAGGCTGCTTGTAGGCTTCCTGTAACTTCACTTAGATTCCCACCCCCCCCCCACTCGGACTTTACACCTTATTATGCAGTTATTGATCTCTGGAATTTATTGGCTTGCTGAGTTCAGAAGAATAACCATTCCTCCCTTTCACTTAAAAATCTTAGTTCCTTGTGCTTCATAGACACTCTGTGTTTCTTGCTACTGATGAGTGGCATCTGGAGTGAGGGCCAGACCTCTCTCAATTGTCACTTAGTCTCCGGTAGCATAGGGTACAAGTATATGTCCAGAACAGCATTTATTTCAATCTTTTTGAGGCTGGTGAGGGAATGCCATGCCTGTCATAGATGTTGGGGGGTAAAAAGCTTCTTGCAAGAGTAGGAACTCACCCTGTGATCCCTAGATCTGGAGTTCCTCTTTAATGCATAGTTTGTGTAGGCCAGTTTGTCAAGTGTGCTCATAGGGACTGGTGCTGATGGTATTGGCACCAGCTATTGAACCACTGGCAGCTCCCAGTTCAGTAACACTGATGCCAAATATTCTTTTGAAAACAACTGATGTGTCAGCAGTAGCACATCCTCTGCAGTTTAGGGTGTCCTACATCTGTGTTTTCGTTCAGCTTTTTGGTTTTTTTTTATGCTGATGCCCATCCTAAGAAACAAGAAAGGAACTGTAGAAAAGGATAGTGTTTTTCTCATGTGTACATGTGTTTGCCTGTAGAAAGTAGAAAAATACAGAGTTTAAAAAAAAAAAACAACACAAAAACTCCTTCAGGTGTCTCAGCTCAGTTTGTAAAAGCTGCCCATCAGAACCTTCTAGTATTCAGATGCTGTAAAGTTATTTTGTTGGTGTTTTGCCATGCAGCAGTGATGTATGTGGGAGCATTGCTGTAGGCACCTGACAAAGCAGGCGTAAGCGACACGGCTGAGCATGTATGACACCAAGGTTCCACTTCAAGGTTATCTTCTTATGTGAGGTGGAAGTATTTCAGAGATTATAAAAAAGCTTCCAGAAGCTCTTTGCTAGTTCCTTAACTGAGGTAGAATTAGAGATTCTCAATCTGAGAGTTTTTAAAATGTATTCTTGCTACATCTGTCTCTCATCCCTGGAGGTATTTAAAAGACATGTAGATGTTGAGTTTAGGGATGTGGTTTAGTGGTGCACTTGGCAATGTTAATTTAACAGTTGGACTCAATCTTAGAGGTCTTCTTCAACCTAAGTAATTCTATGATTCTGTATAAACCAAAACTTGAGATAACTTAAACAAGTGTCCTGTTGTGATTAAAGGAATTGCTTGGAGTCAAAGTAGTAGCGGTGGAAATTAGGTGTATACAAAATGTGAGTTACTGTGACTGAAAAATCAAACACAAAACACAAGTGCCACGTTTCCAATTATGTGATTGCTTACTTCGCTCCATCTGAGCCACTTGGGATGGGGACAAGAATCCCTGAGGCAAGAGAGATCCTGTAGTAATGAGGCAGCATTACACATACACATTAGACATCCACTGTTGTTGGTGTAGAAGATAGTAGGGGTTTTGGTGGGTTGGTTCTTTAAACAATATGGAGAAACTGTAAAGACACCAGGCAAGTGTTGAACAGATCTTTTTAGTTTTACTGTGAGTTAATTGAGGTAACAAGCAGTGCCACATGTTGCAGCCCCTCTGCAAGGAGGAAGCAGCCATGCAGTGTTATCTGTGTGCACGTGAGTGACTTCATGGGGTATTCTCGTAGTTTGATTACGGATCACTTTTCCATAGTCCTGATTTCAGTGTAGAACACCCTGTGGCTAGGGTGGTTTCCTAGCTCGAAGATCAGCAATGGCCTACTTAGGGCAATGTGTTATATTACATCATTTGATGAGACACTATGGTGTCAATCATACCACTGAGATGTAAGTCACAAGTAGCACAGCAGAAAGACAACAGTCAAGAAATTGAATTTTATCCTTTTACAAACACATTAGAAATTAAACAGATGTTTCAACACCTCGTAGCATCTAAATGATTAGAGCAGTCAACAGGACAGGGAGGAGAGCTCAAGTATTTAGCTAAAGCAGGGAGCTGCCAGTTTCTCTTGTTTAGATAGGTCCCAAGGAAGAATCCCAAACTCCGATAGCTCCAAAAATGGAGAGAATTAAAAGAAAAACCTGTACTTGATAAAAATGTCGTTTCTCCCCTGCCCAATGGGAGATGTTCCTGTAGAAATAGGATTTCAGTTGCAATAACTTGAGGTGACATGGTTAAGTTTATTGCTTTCAAGCCATGCTTTCAAGGTACTTATTGCAATAAGGTAATATGGTTATTTAAAAAGATTCTTCACTGATAGCCCACTTGCCTTATGTTCTTTACATGCTCTTTACCCAGTCACCATTTATGACTGGTTTGAATTCTTTTCAAGGGTCTTCTGAAACAAACTTCTGTTGCATGAAAGTGAAGGCTGAGACAGCAAGCAGTAAGCATTTAGGAGATGAGTATTCCTAAACTGAAAGTTGCAAATTAAAGATTAAGTATTTTTAACAGCATGTGTTTTAGAGTTCCGTAGTTTCTCAGCTGCTTCATTTTCCTGTTATTACTTGGACTTTAAGTCAGAAATTTATCCATCAAAACAAACTGTCTAGTTCACGAACAAACTGTCTAGCTTAAAAAGGAGCTAGAGCCAGTTACCACTAGAGCCAGTGGAAAAGTTTTCATTGAGTTCAGTGGGTTTGGTGTCTGGCAACCTTTGATATGATTCAAAGAGAATCAAAACTTGTGACAGGACATGTTAAAGAGAAATTTTAAAAAATGCAGAGCACTGTTTTCCTTCTGAAAAAAAAATGGACACAACTATCAAGTTTCCTTTTTTTCCCCCCTTGCAAAATGGCATAGTCTTTTGATGCCTTCCTGAGGCCAGTATATAATGACTGCTCTTTGGGGGGGAGCAGACTTGCCAACCAGGTTGCAAAGATAGGGGGTTTATTTAGTACATTTAGTTAAGGCTTGGTAAAGTTTTTTTTCCAATTTTTTTTATAGTTGAGAGTGATATGCATTTCACATATGTGCTATGAGAAGGACTATGCACGATGTGCTTCCTTTTATCTGGACAAGCTTAAAAGCACTGTTTCAATAGCACTAGAGTCAGAACAAATGGAAAATCACATGTTGTCAACCTCATGTCTGTTTATGTGAAACCTGGTGTTTTTCTTATATTGCCACATGAAACTCATGAAATAGCTTTCAGTTTCCTTTTTTGGGTTGTTAAAGTGGAGTTTGTACTTTTTTCAGAATTTAATTTGCTTAAGATTTTGTATATGTAGATTTGTGTAATATATTTAATGCGTAAAACATCTCCTGACCGGGGATTTCCCATTGCTGAGCACAACTGATCTGTTGGTGTAACAGGACTTTTAATAGTCTATCTATAAATCACTTTGAATTCATTACTTCTCTTGCAATTAAGATAAATAACAAACATTTCAAACATAAACAGCAAGTCAACACTATAAGTAAATTGTAAGTTTAAATCCCTTATGGATGAAGCCCCATGGTGGTTGCTTTCTGAGGAGTGTTCCTACAAGGATTTGTTCTATCAGAGTGTATTTTGGGAGACTCTGAAGAGCCTAAGGGCAACTGTGAGGCAGTAATTCGAAGAGGTGGTCAGACAGGTCAGGTGGTTTTACTGCTCTGCTGCTGCCGCTGCTGTTTCAGCTGATGTTGTTCAGATGCTTTCGGGATCTAATTTTACAGAAGTATAGTTTGTTTCAGATATTATTCAGCGCATGTGCTAAAAGTGTAGCACACCTTATATAATTGTCACACCAGCTCCTGAAAGGGCAGAAGAATGCTCACTGCTTTACCTTTGAGTAGTGTGAGACTTCCTGTACCATGTGTGGTGATTAATTCAAATAAAACACTTGTGTCTGATGTAGCATCTTGTTCTTCTAGTTTGTCTTTAAGAGTGTTCTTAAGAGAGGTACAGTTTCAGTTCCCCAACTTGCAGTGCTGGTTTCTAAAATACTTTCCAAGGCATTAAACTTAAAAATGTTTAATGTTTAAAATGTTTAAATAACTAATTTTACAACTTTTTACTAAGTGGTGGAGTGTTGAAATGCGTTTAAACAGTTTTGCTGTTGTATCTCTTAATTACGTTCTAACAGTCTTATGAAGAAGCAGAGCTAGTGGCAACAAAAGTCTGCAATTAAGGCAGGGTATGTTGCCTGAAATACAAGATAATTGTCCAGGCAAGATTGTTGGAATAGATTCAGAGACTGTAGTTGCCAATTCTCTCTCTAGGTGTTCGGCATATACAGCAGAGAGGAGAAGTCCTCAGGAATGTATTTATTATAATGGCATGGCCCACGGTACAGTGAACCTCAGTTGAATGGTTTTTGTTTTTTTTCATCTTCCCCCTCTTACAGGCTTTTAGTCCGGTGCAGAGCTGATGGGTGGGAGCAAAGGTAAAGAATGATGTATTGCAGCAGCAGGCAGAAAGCGTCTTTGGTCTGAATTGTGGAATGGCTGCTCCATAGTCATGTCCTGATGAATCAGATGTGAGGGGCTGCTTCATAACGGCACATCAGCTGGAAGCAGGAGAAGACATTCAGTTGAAGAGCTCTCTCCGAAAATGGATTTAACTTTTCTTTTGCCAGTCACTACCAGCATGACCTCATACATTTCTAGTACAATGGTGTGGCTAAGCCTTTGAGCACACAGCTGTTACATCATCGCAGCAAATTAGAGAGGGAGGTGGTGAAAGAGGCCTTATTGTTGTCATGGCCGATGAGATGATCAGGACTCAACTCATTGTCACTGAGAAGTTGGTGGCTTTGCTGGAGAGTGGTACAGAAAAGTTGCTGCTGATTGATAGCCGCCCCTTTGTGGAATACAATACGTCCCACATCTTGGATGCCATCAACATCAACTGTTCCAAGCTTATGAAGCGGAGGCTGCAGCAGGACAAAGTTTTGATTACGGAGCTCATTCAACATTCAGCAAAACACAAGGTAGGAGTCATCTTCCTCTTATTCCTTATATTTGTTTAAAGGAGTGGCTGGAAAGGAACTTGTAATAATTTTTCCTTAGGTATTTCATTTAAAAACAAACAAACAAACAAACAAAAACCAAACCAAACAAAAATCCAACAACAAAAAACAAACAGACAGAACAAAACAAAAAACAAACAAGACTAGGGGACTGAGTTTAGCTGAGATCCTATGTAACCGAAAAGGGCATTGGTTACTATTACGTTTATTGTTGGGATTCTTCGTAGCCTGCTCTTCCCTAAGTGACACAGTAATGGGGAGGGTTTTAGAAATACTCAGAAAGAATGTTCTCAGGGTTCTTACGTGTCTTTTAAAGCCCAGTCCCTCAAATGGATGTAATTAAGGCAGAAAACATTCTCCTCCTAAACTTTGAAGGATTCTTTGGGATCTGTTGTGGTGGGGATTGCTTAGCAAGCGATCATATGGTTTGCAAAGAAACTGGATCTCTGTCAGTCCTGGCTTCTACTTGCTGTTAAAATTGCTTTTCATGGGAGCAATTTGATAGGTTTTAGTGGTTTGATTTGTTTTTTGGGGAGTGGGATGTGTTTTTTTCCAAATAGTGTTATCAGTGAAAAGAAAATAGCTAAACTGTTTCAAATTAATGCATGGGGGGGATTTGGGTTTTTTTCCTTATCCATTGGTATTTGTTTCATGTGCTTTGGATACAAAAATAATCTGCTACGTTCTTGCTTTGACATGTTAAACATGAAGATGATGATGATGACGATGTTGGTTTGGGGTTTTTTTATACATAAAGCTGTATAGGTAACCAAAATGTGTGTGGCTTAGAGGCAGTTTAAGGTCTCTTTACTGTTTATGTACAAAACCCCCAGTAGCAGAAACTGAGGTAGGGCCTTCTAAAAAGCTTAGCTTTTAAACAAATCAACCAACCTAGCTAACGGTAGAGCACTTTACAAGTGACATAAAATTAGCTAATGATAGAAATTTGTGGAGCGTGCTTCAACTTGCAGCAAATAATCAATTTACAAACTCTCCAAGGAATTGAATCTCATAGGCATATGAAGTATAAAATAAAACCGGTTCACATACAGCTGCATAAGAAATCTGTATATCTGAACTAGTGTATCGCAAATACATGGGAACCCTGCTGGAGGTGATAATGTGGGGCTTTGAATAGTCTTCCTCCCTTTTTACTCTTGAGTTACTTGTGTTTCAGATTGAAATTGATTACAAGCAGGAAGTGGTGGTGTATGACCAAAGCTCTAAAGATGTGACCTCTCTCTCATCTGACTGCTTTCTTACTGTGCTCCTGGGCAAACTGGAAAAGAATTTCAGCTCTGTGTATCTGCTTTCAGGTAAGATGTACCAAAAGAAACCTCTGACACACTTGTGTAAGGAGAAGAAAGAAAAAGCTGTTGGTATAGCAGATGCGTACAGTTTTGCAAGCGCTGATATAAATCTCAGTTATAGCATAGACTTTTCTGTAGTTCTTTATGCATGTAGTGACACTCATAATACATATAGTGCTTAGAAATTGCATCTTACAGGGGATATATTACACCATTAGTCTATGTAAGTGGAAATGGATCAGTGTAGGGGGTTTTAGATGCATATATCTGCTACTTTAGGGTCAAAAAATAGTAAAAGTAATGTGCTTCCCTGGTTTTTGAAGTATTGTACATGCTAGGAAGAAAACTTCTTCCTTACTGAATTGGTACTACAATAAGAATAAGGGAAATGATCTCCCAGAGTTATGGAGATTAGTTTGTGTGACTTTTTAAACTTCAGCTCCTGAAGTAGTAGCACTTCATTTAGGTCTTCTCCCTCACTGTCCTTTTTTTTTTTCTTTTAAATCCCAGGTCAAAGCATCTATAGAAATTCAGCTCCTTATAATACCGGATTTGTTGGTCTTAACGTGTGCTTGTGTCATTATTTCTATCATGGAACAGTAGACCAAGTGTTCACAAGAAGGAACAAGGAGGGGCATGAGGTAGATCCAAAGCTGAAGGAAGTGGGGAATGATGTGTATAAGTAGGAAATCCATTGCAGTGACTTGACCAGTGATCTAATGAAGTGCATACCTAGTCTCTGAGAAATGGTAAAACTACAGTCAGGGACTGAATAATTATGAGAGAAAGGGAAATAACTCCAGAGAGATGCTTCCTCTTAGCAAGAGGATTTCACTGCAGTTTGTAGTCATCACTTCAGATGAAAGTGATAGGGGAGAGCTTGTGGTACTGAGAGAACTTTTCCCAATTTTTTTTTTAAAGTGATTACAGAGAACATGAATAATTTCTGCACTTGGGCAGGTGCATTTGGTACTCATGTGAGGCTGTGCTTACAGCAAAGTAAGTAGGGTTTTGCATTGGCTAGGTTTGGTGCTTCTGTTCAATTTGCTGACTAGGTAAGAATTACATCTGTGGGTGGTGGACTACAGCATTAAATTAAATAATTCTTCTTTCATATGAGCCACCAAATAATCGTGTGGTGTCTAGGCACAGTAAATGCTTAATGTAAGAGTGCTGAATTAAGTGGTTGATACTCTCTTAAATTGAAAACTGTTATTTAAAAAATCAACCCAGTCGAGAAGCAGTTCATCTCTTAAGAAATCCTTTTATTGTTTGAATACACAACTCTGCTCATTTGTCCTGTGGGTTTTTTTAATAACCAGAAGCAATTTACAGCTCCATGCCACAATCAAACTATTCACAACCTAATTTCCATGATAGAAAGAGAAACAGCTGTCTAATAACTGAGAATTAGACCTTGTGGCAGGAGGAGTTGGGAGACATCCTTAGCAAGGCCAAGCAGAGGAGAATATCGTGAAACTTCCCTTCCTTATACTGTCCCTCCCTTGCATGAGACAAGGCTTTGCTCTTGTTTTTCCTCTGCTGGACTCCCTGAAGGAAGTGCTTGTTGTGTCTCTGCTCTCAGACTTGCTTGTGGCTCTTGTAGGAGTGGACAGGTCCAGGAAAGGAGTGTTCTCCACCTCCCCAGTGCATGGTCTGGGCAAACACCAGTTGCATGTATCATAATGATACTATGAAAAATTGGCCTGTTTTCATTACCAGCACATGGTAGTTGTCTGTTCAAGATGCAAATGCCTCTTAAACCACAAGCAAGACAGTAGTGCACATTAGCTGAGGTGAACTTAGCCACATACACCTAGTAAGGATTAGTTTGATTGTTAGAGAGAAAAAGGGAATCTAATGTATCCTTATAAAAAGCAGGATTTGTATTTTAGCATGTCAAATGATTTTCTCTTGGCAAAGATTAGGTTTGAGAATTTCATCTTTGTTTACATAGCTAGGATGGGGCTTTTTTGAATGCAGAAACAACTGCTGGCTTTAAAACTAGTGGTAGAGGAGTATAAGAGCAAAAGGGTAAGGAAGTTATTTACTATTGATCTATTACAGGTAAGTGCTTATTTCAGGTGCTTATTTTTTACATCTATTAAAAATCTGGCTACTTAATACATGAAACACAAGAAACCTTTTGGGATGTGGGGTGAAGGAGAATGAGCTAGATTCAGTCTTATGGAAAGTTCCTTAGTTTATTGATATGTGGCTCTAGGAAACTAGATAAAATATGTTGTCTTAGCAAGTTGATGATGAACTCACATAAATGTTTATGGCCCATAATGAGAGCAGAGGTCAGTGCACTATGTAAAAAGATAAACCTTTGGACTTGAGTTTTCCCTATGCCACTAAATCTGATTTATTTAAAATGGCGACCTTAAATAAACATTTTAGGGTAGGAAAATAATTTTTGTTGGGATAGAATGAGGAACAATTAACAAATATCTGAAATTCCTGCATCTGTTCTTCTTGCCACCCCCCATTACTGAGCAATTGGTGAGGTGTTTTTTTATTTAGATTGGGCATAAAGGTATGTTCTACCCTGGAGACTGCTTTTCATTGAAGTAAAGGTTGTAAAGACCTCAGAGGAACCCTTACCAACTAGTTTAAGCTCTTGGTATAACCTCATAAAAATATTTATAATCTGGGGAATGTTTTCAGGAATTTAAATATCCGTTTTGGTTCTTAATTTTAACAATACTCAAAATAGTGAAATGTGGGTACTGAAAGCTCAGTCCCACTCCCATCATGACATCTACTCATCTGAGTTAAATAAGATTTAAACACGGGGATGTCACTTGATTCCTTCTCTTTCCATACGTTAAGAATTGGATTTACTTGTATGGAGTCTTTTTCCTAGCTAATTATGATTTTTCTGCTTACTCTGCAGAAGCAGTTGAGAGACTGCTGATTCTTGCTTGAATGATCATTGTTAAGGCAGTAAACATCAAGAGTCTTGCTTAAATTTTGTTCCACTATGGAAGTGGAAATCATTCACATTCTACTTTCCTTAAAAACTTGCTCTTCCCTGCTTTTAATCTGTCTTAGTCCTACTCGTACTAACACTGATGTCTTCGTGATGGTTACCTTTCAAATGTTGCTGGTGAACAAGATGAAACACAACTTTTTATTTTGTGTTAATTTTTTTAAACTTTTTTTTTGTATGGAAGGCTTTCTGAAAAAAAACAGAAATGCCTACTTTTCTGTATTTACAAACTGTCATTAAAAACTGTGATAGCCTAACACTGAAACACTGTGCTGGCTCTGAACTGAAACCAAAGGCAAGAATTACTGTACTCAGGTGGATGTAGAGCAATGGTAAATGTCCAGGAAGGACTAGCTAAACTTCAAAGTATTGTAATGCAGGATCATAGAAACAGTTTTATTGAATTCTCTAAGAATTTTTCAGTACTGCAAGACCAGAGTGTATTTTGCTGAGGAACAATGAAGGACTTATTTTTCTGTCAGTCACTAAATTGCCACTTAGAGGTACCACAGTACCCAATACCACTGAGAACAACTAATATGAAAAACTTCCCTAATGTACCAGATTATAAAGTGTATGGGCAGAAGGGCAGTTAAAGTTACTGGAAGCCTTTTGTGAGCTTCTGAAATTGCCTTTACAGTTTTATACCCCTCCTCTCCAGTGCCTGTACTCTGAGGTGTAGATTTGTATGTGACTGTATTCTGTTGGAGCCATGCCTCTCATTAAATAGGATCCACCTGATTTAGATGTAATCAGGGCTGTGTATACTTAAATCTCTCTGTAGAAAACTTGCTTCATGGTTGGAGATGGAGCTACTAACCTTCAGTTACAAGACAGCTATCTTGAGAAGGGTTACATGAAATTCTCCATGCTACTTACTTCACAGGTTATCTGTATAATTAAGAGAATTACTAGTGGAGAATTACAGATTTTGTAGGTGCCCAGGATGAAGCCCTGCATCTGACTTTCAGAACCACTGAGCTGTATGCCTCTCTCAAAACCATGGTTGGACTGTCAGTCCTGTCACCATGTGAATCAAGGCCCAGGTGGGGAATTGCCTAGTAATCTCTTCCTACCCTTCTGCCTATGAAAAGTATGAAAACCATAATGTGATTCAGTGGATTCTCCTTTCACGAGAGCTGTCTGATAAACTCCTGCAGAGCAGAAAGCTACTTTAATAAGGAGAAATAGATAAATTATTACTTTTCTATTCAGCGACAAATGATGGTGACATGTGCAGGGGACAGTCCTAAGCAGAAAGAGCAGACAGAGTGAGTTCAGTGAGGTTGGACATAGATCCTGGAAACAAAATAGTGAGTTATTACCCAGGGACTGTGGCAAAAGGTATGCTTTTGCTGAAACTTCCCAAATCATTGTTTCCTCCTGACCTGTCCCTCGCCTAACAGAGTGTGTGTACAAAGTGGAAGACTTGTATGAAGGATACAAGGAGAAGGAAGCAAGTCAGGAACTCTCTTGCAGTCTTCTTTATCCTGTTGTTGTTTTTTTTTAAATATTTGAAATTGAAAGCCCATTTAAAGAAATTTCAGTATAAAAATGCTAGTATCTCTAGGGTACATTTACCATTGTGCTGTCTGCACTTGCCTAAAGCAAAGCTGAATAAGAAAAGCCCGGTGCTTTCTCTCTGCTTTGTCCCCAGAAAAACCATTCCTTGTGGCAGAGCAGGAAATCTTAAGAATATTCTCTTGTAGGTAGAGCTGATCATTTCTATGTCCTGAAGTGACCAGGGCTACAAGACTGAGCTTCATTCCCAACTTCTGCGGTCCCATACATCGGTTAAGAGGGTGCCATGTGGTTCAGTGTGGACTGAAAGACAGCATGAGCTTTGTGCTGTCTGACGCATTCCTGGCTTACATCCTGACACCTTTTAACATTGGGATTTGGAGCTTAATAACTTTTGGTTTTGACTGACTGAAGTTCTGAGTGTTCCCCACACGTAAGTCTTTGCAGAGTACCCCGAGGAGAAGAGCACACATTCAAATGGTGGCCATCCATTAAAATAATGAGGTTACCTGTAAATTGAAATAAGTTATAACAAGAATGAGCCGTTGAATATCCTGCCAGTGTTTAGAGGAGGAGAGGCAGTTGCACAATGATGCCAGCTTTCCTGATATTCTGACTGGTTGATTCCATTAGAACAAACCTCTATTGAAAGAGATAAAGATCTTGCTGAAGGAGCACAGCATTCTCCAAGTGGTCCCATAACCCATGGAATACAGCCATTGTTGATGGGGAAGAGAGAGAGGAGATTAGCTCTGAATCACCCTCTTCAAAAGTCTCCCTCTCAATCAATTTTTAATGAGAGCATAGACAAACTAGTACTCTTGGCTACAGCCAGTCCTCTGAGAATATCCTCCCACCCTGTGTACTTAAAATGCAGTTTTCAGTGTTCGTTTAGTGCCATGATGGTTTTAAGCACTTGAAGAATGGGAGTAGGGTTTATTACTTTCATATGTGTATCCACTTGCTGTCTTTTGAGGGAGAGAGCAAGGTTTGACTAGAGTAGAGCTCTCATAACATTTCTCAAGCCCAAGAATAACTTATTAAGTTTGCTTTTGTTTTGGATACCTCTGGATGCTTGTGAAACTTAATTGACTAAAATTATGGTGCAGGGTTGTTTTGTTGTTGTTATTTTTTTCTTTAAAAGCAGAAAGGGCAAGTGTGGGTGTCCAATATGCTCTTTTTACTTCCTGTGCCACTTGGCATATGCCACTTGGGTGGGAGGGGAAGCTTGACCCCATTCTCACACATTCCTCCTCCCCCACCTTATTTGCTTAACCTGCCTGTTAACCTTGTCTTAGCAAAGGCAGAAACCCTCCAAGGCAAAGAACTTCCCTTGCTACTGTGCTTGTAAAACACCTGGCATAAGGGGGCCACTTTCTGAGTGTCACCAAAATGAAAACCCCACTGGCTTTCCCAAACTGTGAAACCTTGGATGCTGTGGAAGGGCTGCCGGCGGCTGAGGAGCGGGGACGGGAACGGGATGGGATGGCAGCCCTTCCGACTGGGCTCCCCAGCCTGAGCTTATGTAATGGAAAATGGCACACGGCCCTGCAGAGCCGAGTTGGAATGCGGGAATTGTAATGGCCTGTGGAGGTCTGCAGCTCGTTTAGACAGAGTGGAAACATCGTAGATTCATAAAACTTACGAGTCAGAAAGTTTACAACTTTCTTAGGGCAAGGAAAAAAATCTGTACTGCAGCTTTTAGATGAACAGTTTAATGTTTGATGGGAATGTGACTGGGAAAGTGCTGTTAAGTCACAACATTGGGATCCTCTGAGGCAAAGTAAATGTAAAAGTTAGGGGCTTGTATATTTTGTCTTTGCTATAGTGCTGTTTGATTTTTTTTTTTATTTTTTTAGTGTAGTTTTCAGTAATGTTACTTTACCTGCCTGGCACTAACCAGTATTTACAGTAACAAATTCTAAATTGCTATTAGGAGAAGAGAAAAAAACCCAAAAAGCTAAACATGAGTTACTCCACTGCATATCTTTGGTGAATACAGACATTTGGTGAGGTTTACTTAAAATTATAAGTCCTAAATGTTATGTTTTAGAGGTAGTCGCAAAATTTCCTGCTTTTTTAATTGTTCTTTTCCCTTAAAAAGGAAAGTTAAATGGAAAAAAAAAGATAGCAATATTCCTTTAAAAAGGGATAGCAATATAATATTTGTATGTGGTTATACAAAATTATGAATAATTAGAGCCCTTAATGAAGAAGCAAATTCTGGATTTAACAAAGGTGGAATGTTAAATCTTCAAGCTTCAGTGTCTCCTTCTTGTAATGCTGTACATGCATGTAGTCTTTGTTTTTCTGACTTATCACTTGGGTCTCAGATCTTTTCCACTCCCAGCTTTAAAGTAATTGTGTTTGATGCTGAATTAACACTGATGTACTTACTGTCAGACATTTAGGTCTTGTGGAAAAAGGAAGGAAGTAGCTTCTAGTATGTTTTCAAGAATTCATTGAAGAAAACCAACTTCTCCCTTTAGCTTTTTCAGAATGGTCAGAATCCAAAGCAGGGGAGAAAGGAGCAGTATCTGATTTGAATGGCACTTAAGAAAAATGCCGAAGTTTGCTCTGTTATCAGTGGACATTATGTGTGATCTTTTCCAGCAGACTCCATGACCTGCAAAAAACAGACACATTCCCTGTCTCTTACATCTCCATCAGGAGCATAAGACAGATCTTTCTGTGCATCCTGCATGAGGCATATGAAGCTGCAGGGCCAGCTAGGTGTGCAGGGATGTTGTATTAAATACTTCATAGGCTTTTCTTAACTGGAAGTTTTAGGGAAGCCAAGCTCTTAGGAGTTGCCATGTAGTCTGTCTGTTGTCACCCACAAATGTTGTTTTAAAAGCTTGTTGGTCAGCTTCGGTAAGGTTTGACAAAAGGAGTAATTAAATGAAAAAAATAATGAAATTCTTGGAAGCAGTATGGAAATGAGCACTGCTACAGTACAGAGCCTCAAATTAGTGTCTCTCCCTGAAAAGTGGTTTTGGGTTAAGCTGAGCTGGTAGTGGATTTGCTGGTGTGACCAAGCAGCAGTGCTGTATGGGCCCCAGCAGCACAAAAAGGGCCTTTAGGAGCTCAGGATGCAATAACTCCCAAGGATCTACTGTGAGATGGGCAGTGGTGGCAAGTGGGATTCTTTGGTTCTGCAGCTCTGCATATTACTTGGTTGAAAAACATGTTTGCATAGTGTGAAAGTGGAAAGCTGCTCTTCTGGTGTTTAGAATTGGTCTCTATTAGTTGGACAAGATGGCAGAGACCTTCCTCCTGATTACCCACATTACCCACCTCTTCTCCAGCTGAATCTTTTCTCCCCTCTGTCTTGACTGTGCTGCCAGGCTCTGGATGGCAAGAGCACTTGCTGGGGCTCTCTGTCGAGCTTTAGCTGACAACACATGAAGTGATGTGAACACCTGCTTTCTCACCTTTGATGCCTTAAGCCCCTAATGGTTTTTTATTTTTCTAATATTGGTAAGCCTTATAAGCTTTATAAGTAGATTTTAAAAGCAGCAACCCCTCCCTCCTTTGTCCCTTGTCCCTTATCCCTTTCCCTCTAGCACCCTTGTTTACACATTCGTTAACCCTCTTACCCCATTCTGTGCTCCCTATATCAATCCTACTCCTGAAAACAGTAGAAATGTTTAGTCTTTTGTAATGGCAAGGCCTAGATTGTTGGCAGAAGAGCATATCAGGGCTTAAACCACAGAATACGGTCAAGAACTAGGTAATTATGTACCCTTTGTGCTCTGATGATGGTGAAGATGGGATGAATAGGTGGTCCCAAAAAGCCCCCCGACTCAATTCTCAGGGGGTGGACCCCGGAGCGGACCAGAGTAAAGGCCACAGGGTGGACACATCTGGGATTGGATGGATGGTATTATAAAAATGTAACCTCTCGGGCACAGGCGCACGCGTCTTGTAACATCTTAGCCTTGGCAAAATAAACCCTTTCTTATCTCACCCCTAATTAACTGCTCCTGGAGATTTTTTCAGCACTTAAATCCCCCGGCAACACCTTTCTTTAATTCCAAGTTAGGTTTCATGACTGCACTCACAAAGAAACAGTAGGAAATCCTCACAGAACAAATGCAGTGTAAGCTTGTTTTTAAGTTTTTAGCTGTTAGAATTTGTATATGCATGGAGCTTTCATCTCTGTAGGGGTTGTTTCCGTACTTGGACAGTTCTATAGAAAAAGCAAGTTATACCTAATGCTAAGGTCCCCTACTTTCGTGTTTCCCTTTCCCTGCAGAGTTACAGGCACCTCAGCTTTTGCTTTTCAATTTCACACCCACACTTAATCCACCTTATCTCTGAAGTATAGCCACGTCACTGTTACTTTGTGCTTTGTCAGTATGCACATGCCTGATTAGCAAGAGCAGCTATCTCTAGATGATTAAGATAAAACTTCTGGTTCAGATCTCTGGAAAGATGTGAGGATAAAAAGAAATTACAGAATTGGCTGATTCAACAGTAATTTACTGAGCAACTATAAAGAGAGATAAGGATTGCCTCCTGATTGATTGATTGATTGATTGGGGTTTTTTCCCCCCCTATATGTTAGAAATACATGAAAATTGAGACATAGATGGATGTATGAGGGAACATCTGTGCTCTGTTCAACATGCATGCAGGAAAGACTGAAAACTGAGGGTGAATGGGTGATGTCACTGAAGCAGGGCTGTTTGGCTAACAGAACCATCTGTAATTACAGCCAGCTAACAGCCTGGTTACTGTACTGTGTCATGTAAGCATTAGTGAGCTGCTCAAGGTGAACTTTGAAAGCTGGTAGTAGGAGAAGGTGGCATTCTCCACTCTTTGCAGAACCCTGCAGAAAAGAAGGGTGTTTGGGAGAGGTGGGGGGGGCAGGAGAGCAAAGGGGGTGCTGGGCTGGTGAATGGGCAAAGCGTGCAGGGTAGCTGGAGGTTTCAATGTGCTCAATGACAGATGAAATTTTGCTGGACCAGCTATGATATCCTAAAGTCAAAGCTGCATAACCTGGGACTGTATGAGGAAGGGATGTGTGTTGATGTGAATGAAGAACAATGAACAGTGAAGAACATTTTGAAAACTGATTTTTTAGTAATTGGTGTTTCTGCTTAACTTTTTTGATCTTCCCCAGGCCAAATCAGTAATTAATATGTTTCCTGCAAATTTGCCTTGTCTAATTTTGGTCACATCTCTGAATGGTTTGACATCCTGTTGAAGGAAATATAAAGACAGGTAGGAGGAGGAGAAATCAGCATAACATGGAATGAACATAAGAAACACCCACTTGTCCTGTTATGGTGTTGTTCAACTAGAAAGGTTTTATTAAGTATTGGATAAAACCAATGAAATTACCTGCACTTCACAACTTTGTACTAGGTGTTCAAATCAAGACCTTAGGGCTTAACTGACCTTGCCTTTGCAAACCTCCATAGTGGTTTACAGAGCTGCAACTGCAGCATGGTGACTGTCAGCACTGTGAAATGTTCCTGGGCTGTTTCCACAGAACAGAACTGAAATGAGCTGATGTATATATAACCTTGTGCTTCTCAGTAGTTACTCCTCTGTATTAATTTAGGATTTGTGTTTAGTGGTACTTAAACTAAGTAGTCAAAAGGATTTGGATTAATTACATTCACTCATTTAAAGGAAACTCATCCCAAATCAATAACATTTCTCTATCATTTGTTACCACCTGATCCCATAGTCTTTCCCTTGTCTCTTCCCGTGTCTGGCAGAGTTAATTGGGAGTTCTTTTTGTACGAGGATTTATGTGGTGAATCTGTAAGAAAGAACAACTTTTACTGTGGAATTTTGCTGCAACTTTTTCATCCCTTCTGAGTTTGGCCCTGATTTGTTTTCTGAGTTGGCTGAGAACTGAAGCTTCTGATACCAGGATTCCCTTGAAGATCATACCTTAATAATCACAATTGTAGTTAGGGAAGTGGTGGAGTCTTGATCAAAGGAAAGTCTATAGTCCCCACTTTGCAGAACCATAGCAACAGGGCAATCAAGTAGTTAACTGGATCTTGCCAAATTTCTGCTAATAGATGTGGAAGCTTGGTAAGCAAGAAACTCAGGCTTTGCTGTAAACTGGGAGGTGTTGGGTTGTCTGTCACAGAAAAACCACTGACAGCTTTTGGCACCTTGACGTGGTTTTGTAGAAACATCCTGTCGCACGTCAAGGGAGCTGTTTCAGCTCAACTTACCATCCAGGGTACAGAAAACCTGTATGGTTCATAGCTGTTTAAGAGAGAGTATTTTGGAGGTATTTGTCAGTCATCTATTTTCAGGGCCCAGTTACATTTATCAAGTAATTCAGTGAAACTCTGTTAACCCAGTAGCTCTGTTACTGATCTGTAGATTTATTCCCACCTCCCCCATAATTTCAACATGCTCTTGCAATTGATTATTACTCACATGAGGCTGGAATAGTGGTGGGAGAAAGGGTGTTATTTAGAAACTGGCTTCAGAAGTAAAGTGTATTTTCTATAATTAAAACAAACTGCACAATGCTGCCAATGGCCCTATTGCAACTGAGGTAGGTAAGGAGATTTAAAGGAAAAATTTGCCTTGTTGCAAATGTTATTCTCAAATCATGGAATTTGAAACAAAACCCATCACATCTTTTTTTTTTTAAGGCTCAGCTTTCTGTTCTGCATTCCCACTGTAGACTAAATTAATTTTCCAAGTGTTCAAGGTTTATTTTGAAGACAGTCTGCTTCATTTAGAGCAGAAGTGTACAGGTAGTCTGAGTGCTTAGAGCACCTTTCTTGTAAGAGGCTCCTCATGTAGACTGTGTGTAGACTTGAGCTTTGGGGACTCATGGGAGCCATAATCTGTGTTAGGAAAAAAGAGACATTAAAAATAAATACCTTTTCTCTACACATATTTTTTTAAATACATCTCCCTATATATTTTTAAAAATAGATATATTTTGTAAGTTAGTGCAAGCAAACAGTGATGTGTGCAGTTCCTTAGAACAGAAATTAGTCTCATAATGCCATGACAGTTCAGTGGTCATACATGTAGATGCTGTTGTTCCAGACCCCTGATACTATGTTTGTTGCACTTAAAGAGATTGGTAATTTAGCAGGATGCATATACAAGTGCGTTTTGTTGGTGCAGGTTTTGTTTGCTTGTGGTTTTTTAAAGCAATTCTTCCACATACGCTGACCTAGAATGTATTTTTCCTATTGGGAGTGCTGTAAATGAAAGCCAAATTTATTAAAAAACTACTTCCTTTTTGAAAACCTGGTCATAGAAGATGGCAGGGAAGATAGCTTAATATTTGAAACAATTTCATGCTTTTTCAAATCGGTTCACTACAGAAGGTTAAGATATATTCAAAGGAAAGGAAGGTTCACTTGTGAGCACAGTAAAGATAGGTAATGTAATGCCAAACTTAACTGATTTGAGAGCTTTGTGATTATAATTCATGTTGTAAAGATACTGAAGCAACATGTTCCTAGGGAAGCATAAGTAGAAAAGAAGAAACATGACTCTGAAAGGATGAATGCCCTAGAGGAAGTGTTGAAGAATCCAATCTTGAATCACATGAATTTGCATTGACAGAGCCCTGGAATAAAAATAAAATAAAAAATTACTCCTTACACTTATGGTGACAGAGCATGGGTTTCATCTCTCAGAATCTCAGGTGTTTTGCACATTAGCCTCTTGTCACAGGTTTCACACAGAAGTGAGACCAATCTGTAGGTAGTTGGGAAGAAACCTTTATTGTTGAACTCTTCCCATGTAGTCTTTTGCAAAGAAAGCACAGACATAAAATCCTTGCTTATGGAGCTTCTCTGTAAGGACTTCTCTATTTTCAGCTGTGGGGGTGAGAGGATCCAGAAAGCAGCCAACAATGTTCCCAAGAAATAAAGAATAAGCAAATGAAACCAAAGGCCAATAGTTGATTTCCCCTTCTTCCCCACCCTATCATAGAACTGCTTCAATTTAATCTGAGAGGCATATACTGCCTATAAATTCAAAGAATGCTTCCTGTAACGGAGGGGAAAACATTGTGCTGTACAGAAGAAAATTTAGAAAGTATGCGAGAGAATTATTTTGCAAACTCTTCCTGTCATTCAGTGGACACATTGAAAAGCAGGATCTGTGCTGCCTGAACAGGGAAGTTGTAAAGCAAGAAGGAGGAATCCCAGGTGACAGAACAGAAAATGTCAGAGCCAGACCTTTGCTGTGTCTCTAGCTTTGGTCCTTTAGTTTAGAACTATGGCTCTGTGATAGGCAGTGCCTTAGCTTGTCTAACAAAATGAGTTGTTTATTTGTTTGTTTGTTTGTTTGTTTGAGTGAGCAGGAATTGGTGTTCATAAATTGTTTGCTCTCAAATCTGATTGCTGGCTTTTTTTGTTTATTAGATAAAATGGGCACACACTTGACTATTACCTTGATGTTTCTGTATTGACTAATGATACATATTTTAAAACCTAAACAATAGGCATATAATACAGGCAATGGTAATGCAAGCCCTGGCAAAATAGTACATTATCTTATTCCTGAATAATTGTAATTCATGTCTTCAAACTGTATTAATAGTAAACATAACATTTGGCAGATTCAGCACATTAATACTTCCAATTCCTTGATGACAAAAAGGTGCCTCATTCTGAACAGCTTATAATTACTCTTCCTGCAGTTAAAACTCTGTTCAGCTCTAATGTGTGGAAGTAGCTGGGGTTTTTCACTATGGTTTGCAACTTTCACCCCTATTGGCTGACTGTTAAATGGTGAAAACAGCCAAGAAAAGTGTGTAACATTCTGATTTAAGCAGCTGCCTTAGGTTCTTCTTCATACTAGTTCATGAAGGTGAAGTATGAGAATGAGCTGAGCCTGAGGTTTAGTGAGGCTTGGTAAAAGCCAGCTAGCTTTTGTGAAAATGTGTCAAAGTGTAAGTTCTTTGCTGAAGGTTTCATTGGGGTTTTTTTATAACTGTGGGTAAGACCAGTTTGATGACAGCTGGTAGCACAGATATGTGATGCAGCCCTTGTGAATGGGGTGGAAGCCAGGAACTAGCCAAGCAAGAAAAAGAAATGGAGCTTGAGTCTCAGCTTCAGGTTTTATTCCCTTCATGCTTCATAGCAGCTGTGCCATGCTGATGGTGAAACAGCCAAGGAGCATTTTTGGTGGCCACTAGGATTTTAGGTGGACTTAAATGTTTTATCAGTCATTCCACTCTGGTTTTCCTGAGTGGTTTAATGCAGTGGTGGGAAATGGTAATGAAAATGTTTGGAGCCATATTACAGGTAGGGCCTATCAACTGGTGCAGATAAAGAACCAGCAAGCATTAAAGGGAGTAGAGACTTCTGGTGGTCTGCTGGGGGAGTCCATGGCTTGGTGAAGTCTTCCCCCTGTAGTCCCCTCTCTGCTTCACGTCCCCCACTTGAGGTGGAGAAGGCTTGGTGTGGCTTTGAAAGCTGAAACTTCTTCCAGTGTGCTGAATGAAAGACGGAGGATGAATGAGGAGCGGCACACAAAACAGTGATGCAGGATTTTAAAAGCTAATATTAATAAATGCATATTGACGCTTTCACTAAATTGAGTAAACATTACTTTTTCATAATGAACTCTCAGTATAAACCTAATACAGAAGAAGGAAGTGTTTAGAAAAACAGCTTGCTGGGGTGGAGACGAAAAGGTGTGCATGCTTTGGGTATGGTGGGTGCTGTGGCTGTTTTTCGAAGTCTCATTTCCACATTGTTAAGAATGGGAGGAGGCATCAAACACTTCTAAGGAATGGAGGTAGAGAGAAATTCTTGGCAGAGTGGGAATACGTAGCGACACCTTGTCTGCTACTGAATGGTTCCACAGTCATGGTACATCTGGAAGAGGCACAGTTACAGTTTCTCTTTAGGGCTTTTCTGCTTGCCCCTCAGTGCCTCCCCATCTCCTATAATAAATGGTGCTTTCTGAGAACTGGTACGGGCACCAGTGCCTACACCACAACTGAATACATATGCTTCCTCTCACAGGTGGATTTGCTGAGTTCTCCAGCTCTTTTCCTGGTCTCTGTGAAGGAAAATCCACACTCATCCCTACTTGCATTTCTCAACCTTGCCTACCCGTTTCCAACATTGGCCCAACTAGAATACTGCCTCATCTCTATCTTGGGTGTCAACGAGATGTCCTCAACAAGGTGAGTATTCTGGGTGTCACGGGGTTTACTTGGATGAGTATATGAGCTCCATGTATCTTTATCCATGCTTCTGTCATGCTTCATCCTTATAGCTATGAAACAGCTGAAGCAGGTGCAGGTAATAGCTGCCTGCATAAGCCATGGAAAGCTGTGTGAGAACTGATGATCCACCGGGCCATGTAATTAATCTACGTGCCATGTAATATGAAACCTGGTCTTCTTTCTCCTTCGTCTCAGAGAAGATGATATGGTACTTTCCTCAGTAACCTATCAACCAACAGCAAACTATCATATCTGCCATTACAGCAGGTGTACTTTCCTGTGTACAGCTCTGACTGGTTTGTTTTGGCAGGTCTTGGATGTTAACACAATTAAATTTAATGGTTACAGTAGGACAAAGGAAGATAGTCTGTTTTTTAGTATTTCCTTCAAGTGCTAGAAAAAATAGCATTTAAATACCATGAATTGTGTAATAAGGGACTACTGCAAACGAATCTTTGTACATCGACTGAAATGTTCAGACCTGGGCAATCGGTGGGGTTGTTTAAAATGAGCTTTTATGGTAGCACTGCACTAAGAAACTTCTACTGTTTTTAAGTACATGTACATTTAGTAATTTTTGCTCCTAAAGTATAGCCCAGAATATTTTTGTGTATTTAAAATGGTCAGCAAAGTCATCAAATATATCACTTGTAGGATGCTGGACTATCAGATGTTTAAAAGAGCTTGTCTCAAATTGCAGTAGGTCTATATTCCACAGATATTTGCTTCCATGAGGAGATCAACTCATATTGCTTCCAGTCTGAATCTTGGGTCCCTTCACAAAGGAATTTTTATTACTTCTGCTGCATGTGCCCTCTTGCCTCCCATATTATCTGACAGTCCTATTCAATCTCCAACAGCCTTCATAAGCTGGCATTAAATACATGGATAGGGGAGAGGGAAGGGGTGCTTCACCCTACCACATTGTCTTAATTATGTGCAAGGCTTTTGTGTATGGTTTTGTATCCATGTACAAAGCTTAAGCCAGGAACTATCCTACATAGTCCTGTAACTGGATCACATTCATGTACTTTGACCATTGTATTTTTCACTGTTTTCTTCTACTTTCATTCCATTCCAGTCTGGCCATTAATAGGCTATTTTTAGTTATTTTAAGGGCATTTTTGAAGCCCAAGTAATCATGTAGAAGGTAACTGTGCTTTAATAGTGAGGACAGAAACAGAGGATAGTCAGCAGTCATTGCATCTACTTTGTCCTTTAAAATCTTCCTTGTCTTTATTGCCAGGTAGTGAATCAGCAATTCAAACTTGATTCACTTATGATGGATGTCAAAGCAGCTTATTACTATTCCTAAGTAATTTGTGGGCCCCAGACAAAAGACAGCAGGAACTAAGTAATTAAAAGGAAAAAAAAAAATTCTTTGCTTTCAATGGTAGGGTATTAGAAAGATGCTTTTATGCTGTCTGTTCCAGTGTGCCAAGGGCAGGTGCTATTCTAAGACAGGGTGGGGAGGGAGGGAACAACTTGTTCTCTTCTGGGGCCAGGGATGTGTTACTTTGTTTGGGATGTGACTGGAACTCCAGTGGTGTGACTCCTAAATGGTGCATAATCCCAGGGGGTTGAAAGAGGCTGTTCCTTGCAGTAAATTGGTGCATATGAATAAGCGTTGGGCACAGGCATGGTATGTGTGCCTCTCCAGGAATGGAATCCAGGTGGTAGCAGCGGTCAGAACTTCCATTATAGGGCTGGAGGAGGCTAAAACCTCAACTACTGCTGGTGAGCCCTGAGTGTGGCAGAGCTGGCTACAGCTCAGCCCTGGGGGTGGCTCTCTTGTCCATTAATCTACAGTCTTGATAGTTTCCGTGTGTGTTGAAGGAAGTCCTGCAGCTGCAGATACTTTAAAATTAATGTAAGAGCCCCAGGAGTTGGTTGGATTGGTACTTCTTCACATACTCTTGGGAATGAAAATCAAAGACTACTGTGTTTCCCATTTGGTGTGGAGAATGACAAAAATGACAGCATACCACCTACAGAAAGTTCAGAAAGTTCTTACTGCCTGGTGTCATCCTTGACAGTCAATCTTTTGGAAGTTTTTCCATTGGCAACTAAAATACCTCTTAGATTTCTTATTCATTTTTAGGACAAATACACATCTTATGATTTCAGATCTACTTATTTTTTGTATCTTTTTCCTCTTTGAACAAACACGGGAAATGCTTTGTTCTGGGCAGGTCACTTGTTCCCTGCACTGAAGTAGACTTTAGTGTCGGTGGTTTATCCCATCTCTTCAGTGTACATGGTTGCCTCTGGAAAATGCAAAATGGCTTCCATCTTTAATGTTGGAAAATATTAATAAGCTGTGGAAACAAATTACAATTTCTACCTCGTAAAGTCCATGTGATGTTTTCCCAAGTGTTGGCAACTCCCAGTTTCCTGTATTTAATCACTTTCTTGATTTAACTAGAAGTGGTAGCTGGACATTGGCACATTAGGAACACAAATAATGGATCTCTGCTGCTCTTCCTTCAACATGCTTTGCTTCTGGGGAAGCCTGTATCCTATACAAGGATATTGGGGAGAGCAAGAAGGATGACTCTTACTACATTGGTTGCCCAGAAATACCTGGTAAGAAAGCTGGGAAGTAAAGAACATTCAAAAGTGGAGGGCCAGAAACAAAAAAAATAGGGATAAATAGCAAAGTTCTGTCTTGGTTAAGACACTCAAGGAGCTGGGAAGTGGTTAAGTTTGCATGCCCTGGTTTAATGGCCTTGTGGGAGGTACTTGGGACAAGAAGCCAGCTTTCTGTTAAGATTAAAATAGCTGTTTTCTATTCATGTCCAGATTAAAAAAAAAAAAAAATTGCTGAAAAATTTTAGTAAGATTTCCAAAACTATTAAGATGTAGTTGTACACACTGACCTTATTTTTGCCTTCAGATGCTATCTGTGAGTTATGTCACCAGACATACTGATTTTTCTAAAATTAAATTGTCTCAAAAATATCAGCAAAAAGAACTCTTAATCTGCATTACTAATTTGACCTGATGATTTAAAGATTTTGATATTTTATCAAGATGAGCCTACCTTTTTAGGAGCTTTATAAGCTTATCTCAGAGTGAATGGCTAGGGGAATGCTTCTCTTGTTGCAGGACTGTCTTCATGATCTTTTAAAATACTACAGCTACTTGCCATTAATACCTCTGCTAATAATGGTTTATTTGGCAAAGATATGCAAACAGAAATGCTTCGTTTGTGTCCTTCAGCAGAACTATTGATTAATTCAGGAAAGATTTAGGAGACTTTTTATATTTTTTACAGATTTCTTTCTAAATGTTTAAGTCTGAAAATACTCATATGTTTTGCAGTGTTGCAATACTAAAAACCTCATAAAAGTTTTAAGAGAAAAGTTTGTTTCAGTTTTGGGTCTCAGTGTGATACATTGTGGTTATCTCTGTGGCATTGCAAGAGGGTACTGATATTCATTGCTCTTTGTGAAAGAGAGGGAGACTAAATTCTAACCTCGACGGCAGTGATAGTGTCCTTTCTGAAAGTTAGTATAATAGAAAAAAAAAATCTGTATTGTGGTTATGGGCCAGAACAAGCCTCCTACTTACACCTCAAGGTTTTTACCAGCATTTAAACTGTAAAACTACCTGCTTTCCTGCTTACATAACTATTCTCTTTCTTTTCTTCCAGACCTGGATTTTATTTCCTGGAACAAAATAACATTTTAGGGTGCTATTAATTTTCAGATTAAACAAGTCATAAAATGTAAATAAGCTTACAAAAGAGCATTTACCTTCTTTTCACAAAGTTGTTAGTATTAGGATTTCTGGATCTTCCTCCCATCATAATTCACTTCTTCCTCTTGGGTGCCTTACAGTCAAGGCACTGTTATGGTTATTATACTGGAGCAGGTTGCACGGGGAATGATTGATACTTTAGAATAGAAGGAAGTATAACTTCTTTCTTTAGCCTTAGGCTGAAAGACAAGTACTAATATTTTGGGGTGGTTTTTCGGCTTGTAGATCTCGGACTTGGCATCTTTTGTTCCCATTTGAATAATCAGTTCCACATCAAAAACCTTGCATAACTGTGGAATTGTGATGGCTGGACTGTGCAGCTCACCAACGTTTATGTTTTAAAAGAAATAATAAGGTTTTCCATTCTTCTAAATTCATTCCCCCCTCCCCCTGTCCCTTAGCTGTATTCTGAACAAAAATGCACCATGGCAGTCCATTTGTTCATTACCTCCCTTCTTTATACATGAGAATGTTCATGACCCTCCATGTACTTTTGTACTGGCTATTCCAGTTGATCCTTCCTCATCTTCAAGCAGTGACAACAGGGAGTGAACTGGTTTGGAGTCAGTATTTCAACTTAGTGATCTGAAACAAATAATCATTTCACAGAAGTTGATGCTGAAGAGCTTGGGATGCTGGAAGGGGAAAGCTGTGTAGCCCAGGACAGTGAGGGAGGGATGCTGGGCATCAGGGGTATCCCTTGCACATGTAAGATACCAGGAGTCAAGCTAGTCCCCTGCACCAAGAAACCCATTCCCAGTACCTTTCCTCTCTGGATAATTCCAAATATTCTCCTATTCCCTTACAGCACTCCTGCTTTTAAACATGTCAGTATGTAAGGAAGGTGCAACAGCATCAGCTGTGAAGGGCAGGCAGGGCTGAAGGGAGCTTGCTGGTTCAGCCAGGGAGATGTGCAGGAATGGGGAGGGGGAAATCAGTGATATATTGGAATTTTCACATTCCCTTAGAAAAAAGAAAACCCCTGAGACCTGAGAGGAGACTACAAAAGGCATCCATTTCATTTCATATTTCTCACCAATACCTGTGATAGGGCAACCTCAGATATCTGATTGGGAAAACACATATTCAAGTCAGCACATGGGAAGTGTTTGTTGTCAGCTTGCACAGTGAGAATTTAAACCGAAATAGCAAAAAATTCATTCTCTTGGAAGTGATGCTTCAAAGTAGCAGAAGGTATTCTACTATTATTTCTGTTCTTTGTAAACTTTGTTTTTATGGGATTTGCAGTCCAAATGTTATTTGCACGCACTGGATGTCTCCTTAAAAGTTGTTAAAAGAATTAAAAGCTGAGGAGTTATCTTTTTCTCAAAAGAATGTCCCTTATACAGCTAAAGGAATTCCAACACAAATTTCAGTTTGTTTTTTAGCTTTGTAATGTGCCAAAGGTACCTTTTGACTTCTCTAGGCTTAATCTTTCTCTCTCTCTCCTAGGAGCTGATGCAGCAGAACGATATTGGCTACGTACTGAATGCCAGCAATACTTGTCCGAAGCCTGATTTTATTCCAGAATCCCATTTCCTCAGAGTGCCTGTGAACGACAGCTTTTGTGAGAAAATTTTGCCTTGGTTGGATAAATCAGTCGATTTTATAGGTGAGAAGAAAATTTAAATTCTTTCTCTCTCTCAGTTTTTTGATTGCTCTGTGTGTCTGCCTTGCTGTTATGGTTGGAGAAGCCCTGAATGCTTTCTGGGTGGTATGAAAATACCCTGGGGATCTGTGTACATGATCAGCATCGCTTTATAAGCACAGAAGCAAAATAACAGCAAAGTAACATTCTGCCACTGCATGTTCCAGCATGACAGAACAAAAACAGTTAAGAGCACAACTCTGCTTTCAGGCAGCCTGGTAGAATCCCAATATATGTCTGCAGAGAGTGAATTAGAAATTTGGACATACAGCTTCTGTCCTGACCTGTGAGAAGTGAGCTAGCCAAATTTGAACTGGCCAAATTGTTCCATCATGAATGCTTGCTTGTTACTTGTATATAAAATTAGAAACAATTACCTTTCCCAGACATCTAAATAGGGTGGTTTATGTGCACATTAAATTGAGGTATACTGTAACTGTGGTATGTTTCCTGTGTGTGTTATGCTTTTTCTATACTTAGTGCTGTACAGTGCTGGAGAAAAGAAGTGATTTTTTTGTGAAAAGCTTCCATGAGATTTGTAATTAGCAGTTAATTTGGAAGTTTTGAATAATTTTAAATAACATTGCTTTCTTTGCAAACTTTTCATCATGGTAAAATGCTGCTGACTTTGACTCTTGCCAATTTCTTTGCTATGTAGAAAAAGCAAAAGCATCAAATGGCCATGTGTTAGTGCACTGTTTAGCTGGGATATCTCGCTCTGCCACAATTGCTATTGCCTATATCATGAAGAGAATGGATATGTCCTTAGATGAAGCTTACAGGTAAGAAGAAATTTCCTTTTCATACTAATTCTTGTCCCTGTGTGCTTATTTTACAGTGAATGATAAAATGTTATAGGACCAAGGGTAGAAGCAGACATTTTACCTGGTAGTTCACTGTCCTCTGCACACTCTTGTTTGAAGCATAAGACTTCTTCCAGAAAAAAATTAATGGTGTTGAATAGACATCACACAGCTCATATTATGTGCCCACCTGCAAAATGGACTTTGCTCCAAGTAGGCAAATACATGGAATGTAAACTGCCTATTAAATGTATGTATATTGTCCTGGTTCCAGCCAGGAAAGGGTGGGAGCTTGTGCAAGCTGATATTCCAGGTTATCATGTCAGCTCGACTATTCCTTAGCACTGTTGGCTCTTTCACAAATTAAAAAAAAACCACTAATAAAAAATGCAAGTTTTGTTTGACATTTTTCATGTGCTTGCCTGCATTTGTGCTAGTATATACACAAGTACACCTTTCCATTTTTCTCACGCTGGTTTTAATGACTGCACACTCATCTTCTGTACACTTCCCCAGAGAGGTTATATTTTTAATAATATTTAATTTTCCCAGTGACATATAATATGTGTGTTTGTACTACATTTAGCTCCTCAAGGTTTCTTCCCTTGTTAATTCTTTTGTCCAGGAATGTTTCTTTAAAAAAACCCCAAAACCAGAGGAGGAGGGACTTGGGCAGCTTTCTGCTTTGCAGCCTGTAAAAGCAGAGTATTTATTTAGCTATGTTGCAAATCAGACAGGTAGGAAGTATGCTTTTGTATTTAACTTTGAAGTATATGACATGATTTCTATTACTTAGGTCTTTCATACATTTGGAATTCTGGTTCAGCAAAACATTTTCAGTATCATTGCACCTTCTCCATATTCAACCCAGTACATGACTGTGTGCTTGGATTGGCACACCTGTGCCAGTCAGGCTGCTTCCTACAGGACCCAAAAAATAGGTGAATTTTTCTAGGGATTTTGCTTTCCTGTTGCCCTTTACTGCTGAACACCTACAGGACTTGAGAGAATGTTCTTTGTTTTAATGCTGCATTTGCACCTTTCTGTTTTTCTTTTTGATTATCATATCAGTGGTCAATACCAGCGTGGGGTAGGAATTGCTGGAACTTGCTGGATAAGGTCAAAATCTATCATGGCTCTTTGTCTTGCCTGACAATGATAAACAGGGTAGGAAGTGCTCACTGCAGTAACAACAGCATGAGAGAAGTGAAAGGAATATGTGATGTCATCCCTTGGAATGATGTGGAAGGTGTCCACTCTCTGTAGCACATGGGAGACAGTCTCTTGGCTAAAGCTCACATGTTGTTCATGCAAAACTTGAGGAGCTCTTAACTCCAGTCAGAAACCAAGGTAGCAAAGATCCCACTGATGAAGTAAATAAGGAAAATGATGCACTCAAATCGTTTGTGGACATCCTGAAGAGTTAAAAAAATGCTTTCTTCCCCACCCACTTTTTAGCCACCTTTAAGTAGCTATAGAGACAATTGACAGCATCCAGCATTATTTTGCTTAAAACTGCCTTTTTTTAACTCCATCCTCAAGTTACTTGTGCTTGACTGAACCCTAGTCCAAGCTAAGTTAAGAATAGGCTGTAGACATTCACAACATTCACTCGAGGGTTATCTTAGGTCTGAGCAGCAGGTTCTTTAAGTAATTCTTGTTTTTTTGTCCCTTCTTACCAGATTTGTGAAAGAAAAGAGGCCGACTATTTCTCCCAACTTCAATTTCCTGGGCCAGCTTTTGGACTTTGAGAAAAAGATAAAAAACCAGACCGGTCAGCCTGGACATATTAGTAAGTTGAAACTTCTGCATTTGGAAAAAAGCAGCGAGCACGTGCAGGTCCCAGAAGGAGGGCAGAGCAGCCTCTCCATGAAGCAGCTCTGCATCACTGCTACCTCCGAGATTGTGGAACAGAAACCCACGGACTGTGGCAGTGCCCCACGCGGGCACCTGTCCCCTCTGGAAGATGGCCCACTGGTGCAGGGCATAAATGGACTGCACGTCTCCCTGGATAAGGTGGAAGACAGCAACCGGCTGAAGCGCTCTTTTTCTTTGGACATCAAATCTGTGTCCTACTCATCAAGCAGCAACTGTGTGACTGCATCGGTTCAGGGCTTTGCCTCCTCTGAAGACACCCTGGAATACTACAAACATGCAACTGCTTTAGAGGGTAGCAGCAAGTTGTGTCAGTTCTCACCTGTCCAGGAAGTGTCGGAGCAGACCCCAGAAACCAGCCCTGACAAAGAGGAAGCAAACCCTCCCAAAAAATCCCAGAACACGTGGCAGCTGGACAACCAGGGCAAACGGCAACATCTGGGGAGAGCCAATGGCAGTGCCACCACTCAGCGGTCACTCCTGTACCCCCTCCACCGGAGTGGGAGCATGGAAGACAACTACCGAACGAACTTCTTGTTCGGTCTCTCCACCAGCCAGCAGCATTTGGCAAAGTCTGCTGCTGGGCTGGGCCTCAAAGGCTGGCACTCGGACATCTTGGCTCCTCAGACATCGGCTACATCCCTGACCAACAGCTGGTATTTTGCAGCCGAGTCCTCACATTTCTACTCTGCCTCAGCCATCTACGGGAACAGCGCCGCTTACTCTGCCTACAGCTGCAGCCAGCTGCCCACGGGCTGCGAGCAGGCCTGCGCTGTGCGCAGGAGGGCAAAGCAGGGGGACCGAGGGGACTCCAGGAGGAGCTGGCACGAGGAAAGCTCTTTTGAAAAGCAGTTTAAGCGCAGAAGCTGCCAGATGGAGTTTGGGGAGAGCATCATGTCAGACAATAGGTCCAGAGAAGAACTGGGGAAAGTAGGCAGTCAGTCAAGTTTTTCAGGCAGCATGGAAATCATTGAAGTGTCCTGAGGGGCAGCAGGCTTGTGTGACTGTATCAGAGTTGCTTCCCTCTCCAGGCTGCTCCCCCAGCATTTGAGAGATCCCTGTAAATCTGAAACTGTGTGTAAAAAGGTGGGGGGAGGGAAGAACCTTGAGGCTTCAGTGTGAATGCAGCAAAAGGTTAGTGCCGCAAAGAAATGACGGGCAAGCGTCTGCCCGAGGACACCAGATGTACCGCTGGATTTTTCTCCTCTCCTCTCCTGAAGAAGGGCAGAACACTTCAAAGGTCTTTCCCTGATAGAGGAAGCAATTGTATGCAATGGATTGCACAGCATTTCAGTGGGTTTTATAAAGGAATCTCTCTTGGCATCAACCTTGCTCTGGTTCCACTGAAACACGTTCCTACCTGTCAAAACTAGTTTTGTTCTCCCCTCCTCATGCCCCATATGTTCACCAGTGCACCTTAGCCCTGACACTGAGCCAACCTCTGGAGGGAGACCTTTTTTCTGTAAGAAAGGAGGCTGGGAGCAATTCCAAGGGACATAGGGACTGGTTACAGCAAAGCTTGTCTGAACACACATTTCAGACAAATGTAAATACTGGTGTAACTATTGTTCTAATGGATAGGCTTTAAGTGATTTGCTAGAGAGCTGCTTCAGAGAAAAAAAAACAGTACCTCAAAAAATATAAAAAACAAACTAGGGCTTTATGGCTGCCACATGCTGGTAGTCAGTTCATCAGCAATGTGAACAAGTAACAACTAGCCACATTTGATTTTTTTTTTTAAAGCTGTCTACGCACAAGTGTTTCAATTGGTTCAGCAGCAATGCCTAAAAGAAGATGAAAGAACCATACTTAGGACTGTTTCCCCCAGTCTTTTGATACAGTATTCGTATTTTTTATATTAAGCTGGCTTCTGGGAGAGGGGTAGTTGCTTTGGCTTCTAAACTGTAATGGAGTGGTTGATAGGTAGGGTTACATGCAAGAGAAGTGGCTGCTACAAGTGGCCACAACATGCTTTTCTTGACAGTTAATAATTCAATAGGAGGCTCTTGAAGGCTTTTTTGGTTTGGGGTTTTTGTTTTGTTTTTGTTTTGTTTTGTTTTGTTTGGGGTTTTTTTGTGGTTTTTAAGATAAAAATGGGGTAGGCTTTTATCCTTAACTGACCAGTACCACTGAGGAACTGCTCTTCATTTATGGTCCCAGTCCTACATGGGGTGGGGGCAATGCGGGTAGTTGGGTTTTATTCCACTCCAGCATGGATTGAGACTGGCTTCTCATTAGTTTTGCTGACTTCATCAGATAAAGGGAAGTCTGGCTGGCTGCCCAAGGAAAACAGAAGGGGGCTCCAGTGTCCCATCATAGTGTGTGTGAAGGAAAGGGGGTTTGAGAAGGGACAGCTTTCCATTAAGGGAAGCCACTCCCCTCCCACACTCACAGCTTCAGAGGAACTCGATCCTGGCCATTGTTCTCTGTCCCAGTGTAGGGTCTTGGTTTCCCAGCATGCTGATGTGTGATTTGTCTGCAGACGCTCAAGGCTGTACCGTGTCCTCCCTCATCACTCCAGAGAAGATGCCAATGTGAGGAGGTGCCACATCCCTGCTGCCAAGGGGGTGTTTCACTGAAGATTAGGCACAGCCCTGCTCATGTTTTTGACAGCAACCCAGCTGCTTCCCCTCCAGCTCCCATTCCTGCGGTAGCTGGGCTGCCCTGTTCACCTTGGTTGACGTGCCCACGCGGCTGCAAGAGATTTGTGGTCAGTGAGGGGTGGTACCAGAGGCACTGTGTAAAGCTTCATCCTTCATGCTCTGAGGGAAGCTGCACATGTCTTAACCTTGGTCTTTCCCAGCTTCCCCTCAGAAAATGTGTATTGAGGGGAAACTATATTTTTTTTGTCCCATTTCAGTTTAGGCAGCTGAAAATTGTACATCACATGTAACAAACACTTAAACCCTGGCCAACAGCTTTAAAAAAAAATTTGTCAGCAGCAACCTGAAGCCCTAATTCAAGTGAGCAGCTTGGGTTATTTTAGGGTTTTTTTTACTGTAAGTTTAGCTAGTTTGTGACTCAAATCTCAGGTTTTACTATATTGAAAAGTGGAGAAGATTTTGTCATTGATATGTTTTGTGGCTAGGATGTGACTTTAATTTCCTACAGTGGACTGTTGAAAATAGCACTGAAAGCTACAGCATTGATTAACTTGATCCTAAAAAGTGCAAAAGGCACAGGGAGAGACAGTACCAGGAGACTGTTTGGGCTGTGTGTACGAGATATTGGAAGAAGAGGTAGCCCAGGCAAGGGACAGGTTGACATCACACATATCAGGTGTTCATTAAACATACTGGCACTTGACTCTGTTTATGTATCAGGTGAAAACAATTACATTACAACTCTTTTCAGCATATATATACACATACTCTGTGTGTATATACCTATGTAAACAGTTTAACAGTGCTTCCTCCAGGAAAAGCCCATGTCTGTGATTTAAACCAGTTAATGGGGGTTAACACATATCAATCCCTGAAGACAGAAACAGATTCTTCCTATCTTTTGTGCTCCTTCAGACATGTGTTCCCCCTTCTCTATGTTTGGGTTTTGGGTCTTCTGCTGTGTTTGTGGTTTGTTTGCTTGATTGCCCTCTGAGGAACTGAAATGTGGTCTTGTGGCTCCTTGTGATTTCCAGTACACTCTAGTCCCTGAATGAATCAAAGCTGTAGGCTTGGTATTTTCAGGGGATAAGTCCCCATAGGAGGAAGCCTTAACCCCATGTCCCACACAGGGTGGTGCCCTGGCTCCTATCTGAACTAGAGTCCTGTCCCTGAACAATACTGGAAATGGTTTGTAGAAGTCTGGAAGGCAAAGTGGAGGATGTGAGAGGGGAAATGTGTACATGTTCAATATGAATATAATCTATGGCCATTGGTGTATGGCATACTTGGCATATTTGGTTTATGGCAAGCTATTCAAATTGTTCAGAGAGATGTGAGTTTCTCATCTTGTTGTGTCATGAGAATTACCTGTATGTATGATGAAATAAAATCAGAAATGGTACCTGTTTATATAGAAGGGCTGAGGAAGGAGTTGTGGAGTGTGCATTACCTGCCTGCAGTACAACCTGCTCCTGAGTAGGCAGGACGAGCAGGGGGCTTGTCCTTTATCATACATACCCTTCTCTGCAGCTGTGCCTGCTCATGAATTACATGGCTTGAGCAGCTTGTCACAAGCAACCACGATTTTATAGCACCAGTAACCACTTAGGCCTCTTACCTGTTCCTGAATACCCCACCTCTTCTGCTCCCTTGAAGAGCAACAGTGGCACTTTTCTGCATTTAACACATTAACAATGTCTAATACAGTTGTGAGTAACCTGTTCCTCAGGCAGCTGTGTTAGTCTTGTTGAAGCAAGTATTTCAAATGGATTAAGTTACCTAGAATGATCCCCCTGGTTTGTTTGGGTTTTTTGCCTCCCATACTTCTTATTTGAAGATTAATGTAATTACTTGTTTAAATACTTGTTTTGACTGATTCTGTCAGTCTTGAAGCATGCAGAGCAAGTTCTGCTTGCTGAGATTGGAGTACGCCCCTCATTGCTGCTTCAGAGAATAGCTCATACAAACTACAATGTTTGTGTAACAGCATCTTCAAACTCAGGTGCAGTAGCAGAAGGTTTTTCTTTTCTTAAAAAGAGAATTTCAAAGCATAATCCCAGAGAGGGAAATGCAGAATTCTTAGCCTCCCTAAAAGAAACCAAACCATCAGCCAGAGCACAAGTAACAACCCATGTGAGTTTCTGTGCTTATTTTCTACAAACAAGATGTAGCAACTCTTACATAGAAACCTGCATCAGATAGAGTCCATCCATCACCACCTCAGACCTGCCCTGGCTTTGGGGACTGCTGGGTGAGCAGTTTTCCTTCACAGAATCAGAATCACAAAATACTGAGTTGGAAGGGACCCCCAAGGGGTGAATGGCTCATACAGGGATCAAACCCACAACTTTGTCATTATTAGCACCACTTCCTAACCAACAGAGCTAATCTCAGGGTTCCTGTGGATCAGGCTGTCCCGTGCAGGCTCACGTATTGAAGAAGTTAAAACCTAACTGTGGCAGCTAAAAGCAAGCCAACAGCCCCCACAGAAGGATCACAGACCAGCTGAAAGAGGCTAAACTTGTGCTAAAAGCAGAGTCTGACCCATTCAGTGAAGTGCAAGGAACTGGGAGGAGGAGATGAGCAGCCAGCAGGGCAGAGGCCAGCCTGGAAGTCAGCCTGTCCAAGGATGCCCAGCTCCAGCTCCTTCTGTGATCTGGCGAAGAGCTGATATAAAGCATCTGTCAGGACATGGTCTCTATTTGACAGGAAGATAGGTGTGGGAGGAAAGAATGAAAGAAACAGGATGTACTCTGCTGCTCATGTTTAATCTTCCCACTCAGGCTTGGGAAAGCCGCTGGGTGCACACAAGGTGCAAGTGCCCTAACAAAACAGGCAGTGGTCTCACACTGCCAGTGCTTTGCACAGGGAAACTGCAGTCTTACACAAGTCTTGAGTCCTTGATCCCAGATCCTCATCACCTCCACGAGGTTGCCAGCACAGAAAAGGTAGGCAGCCAGCTGAACTACAGTCCCACCCCACTGCTGGTGAGTCCCAAGCATTGCTGCTCACATCATGTATTTAAACTGGACATCAGTGCCAACCAGAATTGGGGTGATACTGGAAGAAAACATTTATTTTCACTCGGGGATACGTTTCCTTACAGTCCCAGGGCAGAGGCAGCCCCAGGGCAAGTGAGACCAGCCATGTCCACAGCACGAAGGTGGGTTCTGGGTACAAAGCAAAGCTCAGCACTGTCCACATAGGTCACGGCAAGAAGTGGTGCACTGAAAATGAAGAATAAGCAAGGCAATTGGAGAAACAAAACACTTGGGAAAGAGCCACACCAAACGTTTTACTGCTGGAGCTGAGGAACATGTAAGCATGTAGGGAGCTGAACGGAGAGCAAATGTGCAAACAGGATAACCACTCATAAACCATGGAGCGCTCAGCCACAATGCTGGGAATCAAAATGCATGCTGGCAGCTTGGGAACAGCAGGGACAGTACAGTGGTACCTCAGGACACCACTGGCACACAGTCAGAGAGAGGGGCTGGCTCATACAGTGCATGGGCTTGAGAAAAACATGTATTTCTACTCTTTCTGTGTAAAAGCTTAGAGGAGGGAAAAAACACACTTTAAATATTTCAGTATACTTAATTTAAAATGCATTTACTTAAAAAAAAAGACCTGAAAAGTCTTTTCTGTCCCCTTCACCAGATCTTCACAGAAATTGCCCTGCAGATAGGTTGGCACTTTAGCACCCTGTCAATGTATTCAATTACAAAACCAGAACAAAGCAAACCTCTTCTGCACGGGTAGCACACTGACCAGTGCGGGATGCAACAAACACCAGTGGCAGCACAAGGGGAGAGTTGCAACAGCAGTCAGGGGAAGGACCAAAGCAGTTCAGGCCAGCAGGGAACCACAGACTCAGAGACTCACTCTCCTCCCCAGCTTTTCAGAAGATTGCATATCAAGAAGCTTACCTTGTGCCCCAAACCACACACCACTTCAGAAAGCAGAAAAGGGCAGAAATGTCTGGTTTCAGGGGAGCACGCCAGATTATTCTCAGTTCATAGCACTAAATTTGTGGTAGAAGTAACAGCTAGCACATTTGTGAAAGATACCTGAGGCCTCCTCCCAAGAGCATTTGGCTTGGAAAAGGAAATTCATAAGCAGAAAGGTAATTTCAGTCACATCTCAAATCTCCTGCTAAGCAGCATGGGAGTGAAGCGACTGTCTCACCCTGAGCATCACCTGCACCTGAAGCTGAAAGCAGCGTGTAGAGCAAAGGCAACAAGGAGCAGCCAAGCAACAAACAGCAGCTCAAGAAGATGTGGCATGAGGCATCTTCCCCTCAGCAAGAGGGCCAAAGACTTACAGTTAATGAAGGCCATGACAATGTTTTAAATAAAGCTGTAAACCATTGCTTGAGAACAGTTAGAGGGTGCATTCTGTCTTACAGTACCCATACAGGTGACTATCCTGTGGAACGGAGGTGATGACGTATGAGCTTTGGAAGAGGTTCCCCTTCACATTTCAGCTCTGATTTCTTTCTAGTTAAGCTAGTAGGTCTTTCACAATCTGCCCTTGCTGTATGGAAAGCTCTACCTGTGAGGCCCAGCAGCACAGCCAGTGTTCCTAGGAATAAGCATTTTCTCTCATTCTCAGCCCAATGCCCAGGTGTTTTTCAGCAACTGAGGAAGGAACTGATTTGCAGCCTTCAGTCCTGCAGCCTTCAGATGGGAACGCTATTCATTTGCCCTCATTAGCACTGCATGGAGCAATGCTTTTATCTGATACTTAATGGTATGAGGCTAGATGTCTAGAAACCTTACACGAGAGAGCATCTTACATGAGAGAACATCTCAAGGGCCCTGCCTTGAGATCCAGTATCAGGATCTTCCCACTAGCATAGGCTTCCAGCACACCAGGGTGTGGGATATTAAATGATCCCGTCTGGCAGACAGCTGAATGTTGCACATTTTAAACATCCAGACAGCATCATTTGGACAAACAGGACAAAAATTACTGCAGCTGCTATTTAAAGCAGTTCAATATTCTTGTGTGTCTGATGGCAGAAGGCAGGGACACATTCCATGATGGACAATGACGACTCACCTGGGCATGGCCACGATAAGCAGGTTCTCATGGGTTAAGTCTCACACTGTAAGCTTTTAACAAACCAAGTGTAAAATAGGCAGGAAGCTTGAACAAGGATGTTGTATCCCATGCAACACACAGCATATGCCTACGTACATATTACTTTGTAAAACCTCTGGGGTGGGAGCAGCAGGCAAGGAGGCCTACTCTGCTGCCTTTGCTAAAAAAATCTCCTGCTGAGTTCCTTGGCCTCTCTGAAGCAGTCAATTGCTCTTCCCAGGGCATCATTCTAGGGGGCTTAATTTCTATAGGACTCTGCTTTCAGACAGTGTTCAGCAGGCCCTGGGGTCCAACCACCACTGTGGTTCAGATGCACATCAGTTTGCTGCAGTCTGCATCACAAAAATTCACTCTACACTACATGGCCTTTGGGAATGCAACAAGAGAACAGCCTGTTGCTTCTTGCCACCAGGCAATAATTAATATCATCAAAAACCTACTCCATTCTTATTTCCAAATGCTCAGAGACAACCTTTTGCTGATTAAATACTCTTAAGTACCAAGATGTATCAAAGCAAGTTGCCTTTGGCAAGTCACCTAGCCTTGTGCTGTACTGGAGGCTGGTTTGTCCCTGACTCTCAAAGAGGGCCGTCCTCACCACTGCAACTGCACTCCTGACATACAACCACCCTTGGGGTTCATGGGCACTTCAGCCTCCTCACCAGCAACAGCATCCTGGGTCCAACAAAACAGACACAAACCTACCCTGGCCCAGCAAATCAAGGGCTCCTCACTCCTGGTTACATTCTCTTTCTGCTGCGACAAGAGCTGCCATGCACTGGTGATGCAGGCTGTTAAACCCTATTTCTAGATCTATAAATATTTTTACAGCAGCATGTAAAATATCCCTGTCTTACACAGGGGGAAACCAAAGCTCAGAGAGGTGCTGCAAAGTGCCTGCAGCCAGCAGACCAGCAACAGACTTGGCAACTACCCTGTCTCCTGTGGGTCAGCCCAGCAGCTGGGCAGCATGGATATGCTGCCTGCCTTCCAGCAGTGCCCTTGGCTTCCTTGGGAGAAGGCAAGAACATCCTGTTGCCTTTGGAGCAGGTGGCTGAGAACAGTCCCCAAAAGGCCATGTGGTTTCAGTCATGAAACAGTGTGCTTAGGCCAGCTCTCAGCACAATGGCAGCTAAGCCAGTGCAAAGACCCAAAGGACTTCTTGTGTCTCTCCACTCCATACACCAGACGGTAAAGAAGCAAGTGCACCTCTCTGGTAGAAAAGACAGCACTGAGATAACTGGAGTGTCCCAATAAAAAAGACACATCATTTCCAACTTTGGGATGGAAAGTGAGCAGGTTGGTACCAGTGCCTGTCAGAAGAACATGAAATGCCACCAGCTGGGGCATGGGGACATTGCCAGGGCAAGGGGGAAAGGAACACTAAAGCTTGCTTAACATTAACTACATACATATCTAGAACAGTTATTCCTTTACAGGCTCATAAATTAGTGAGTCCATACAAACAGGAGCCTCGAGGACATGCCAAAACCCTGCAATGCAAACCATGTTAATTATGATAATAGGCAGATTTTAATAAGCCAGTTCCTGGCTCTTACATTTTCACCTATAAAACACACATATTTCCAAGGCCAGGGGATGTCAGAAATACCTTCCAGCCATCTGATCATCTAAACCCCAGTGGCACAAAAATCATGTCAGAAGGTTCGTCACACCCTGTATCCCTTTGAATATTTTTAGTAAAAAACAAAAATTCAGATGAAAGAAAATTCCTCCTCTGTAAACCCCAACAGCAATGAAACAAATGTCTCTGCACAGGCGGTGGTAGTGGTAAAGGAGACAGGAGGCCAAGAGAAGGGAGATGAAAGAAATGTAAATCATCTTCTCCAGACGACAGGACAGGGGAGCTCCTGGATTCCTGGCTGTGCAGTTCTGGCAGCTGATGCCGTTCTTCCTCCGATGCCCTGGCAGAGTCAGGCAGCACTGCTGTCTGCTTCAAACATCTGCCAGTCCAGCCTGTTGGAAGTGTGTCTGTGCTGAACACTGGAGCATGGAAGATGAGGAGGGGCGGCCTGCCGGGTCAGCTAGGACTTCAGCTCCCGGTCAGGTTTCATGCTGAAGGGCTCCAGCCTCTCGCTCTCTGGCAGCATGCTGTTCAGCCGCTCCATCAGCGGGATCGTCTGGTCGATGCCCATCTGGATACGGCGAAGGATGGCAGACATCTCATTGACCTTCTGGATCTGCTCCGCATACTTGGCATACTTCTTCTGGCGCTCCTGCATGAAGCTGTAAAGAGTTTCCACAGAGAGGTCCATCTGTTTAAAAACAACAAGTAGAGCAAGGCACATTAGACCAACTGTTGCTGGAGACGTTTCAGCACTCTGTCTTTCCTAAAAGCAACCAAGAACCACCTTAGATGCCCCACTGGAGATACCAGACAGGTAGAAAAGAGCTCCTCGGAAGGTACATAACCAGTTTGTCACTAAATGGGGTTCATAGTTGTACACCAGGGGTGACATATGACAACCTCAGTTCTACACCCAAATACCTAATCAGAAGATTCTTTATTTGCAGGACTGAAAGCCAGCAGGCACTGCCAGGGATTTCCCAATAAACCAATATACATATCTTCCAAGTTACACAAACTCAGGGAACGCATGGCCTCTGCCTACACCTGTAGTATATTTTCACTGGAGATTGTTCATTTGCAAGCATTAAGCTCTGCCATACTTGCCAGTGCTAATTTTCCTTAGTTGCAGAGTAACCTGGCTAAACCAAACCACAGTTGTTACTACCATTGTCATCTGGAAAACTCCTGCCTTGAGAACCACAATGGATTGCTACTGTCCCTAATTTCCCTGAAACCCAAAAATAAGGAGTGTTATGAGTGACCCCCAGAGAGACATTAAGTAAATTAGTCATGCAATTAAACACAGTCAGTACCCAAACATGGCTCAAGCATGATGACAATGACAGGAACTGCTGTGCTGTTCCTGCCACTGAGTGATGAAGGTAGCCTTTATAATTCACAGTCCAATCTTCTCTTCAGCCAGACCTGCAAACCCCAGGCAGAATTCAGTCAGTAGCTTCCGAGTCAGACGGTTTAAGCTGTTTTACACATTGTAAGACACACCACATGTTCAAAGAGTTTGGTAACAGGTCTGCTCCGAGCCCTCAAGCCCGTATCTCGCTGTAGCTGCACTCAACAATCCCGGTCATTCCAGCGCACAGGCTCTTCGGCTCTTCCGACTCTGAAGACATTTTGTGGAAAGTCCCTCACTTGGGACACAGCACATGCCCACAGGGGCTGCTGAGTGAAGGACAGAGACAGACACACACTGACCAGTTTTAGCCCACTGCCACCTCTTACCACTGTTTTTTCCAAATCTCTCCCATCTAATCACTCCCAGAGGAAGGAAGTCACTGCTCATGATGAAGCAGCCTCAGGGAATTGGTGCTGGGAACTCCTGGTCTACTAAGAAGCACAGGTTGAAACCACATCCCTCACACTTTAACTGTGTGACAGAGTCAACCCATTTGTCAGAGAACAGTGACTGTACCTGTCACCGGGGACAACACAAATTTATCAGTGCGGTGCTAAAAAACACACCGTGCTAACCTGATCTGACTTACACAGTACTTAATCAGCAACTGTAATCCTGACCCAGTATCCAGTGGCGCAGGTTTGTAGGGGAAAGCCTTCAGCAGGGGGAGGAGTGGGTGGAAATGGTGCAAAGCGGGAAGGTGCATCCCTCACCAAGGACGGAGGTCCCACCAGGGAGCACTGCCGTCCCACTGGCAGCAGCAGGGTTTGGCACTGGGGGAACAACTGGTGTAGCTATATCTGCTGACAAACGTCCCTTTCAAGCCCAGGGAAGAGGTCAAGTCAGAAATAGTCAAGAAAATACTGAAAACCTAAGTTACCTTAGGTTTTTTTGTAACTTAACTTACTTACAAACAGCATTTAAAACAAACACACAAGTTTCCACTGAACTTGTCATGGGGATTAGCGCACATTTTTTCCTCTATCACCTCCATCAGAGCTGGATACTCTTTAATTTCATCTGTACTTTCTACTGCTTTCAGGCTGAATTCTTTTTCTTTGCCTCTGTGCCTCCCTCCACACTTTCACGCACGGGAGAAAATAAAACCAGCAGAGCAGGAAACTCCAAATAGAGTGGAAACAATTTAAGCCTACACAGGGGTTTCTATTAAAACCCCAGCTCAATAATTTAGTAGCTTGGCGCTAGCTCTGTAAATTGGAGTGTGTAAAAAGCAGACCACCATCAACCAGTAAGTTAAATCCAGTGCCTAAAAACATCCTACCTAATGAGACAGTGGCCTGGAGTGGCAGCCAGTCGGAAACCTGCCAAAAGCCAGCATGCCTCATTAAACTGAGCAGTGTGGGGACCCAGGCAGAAACCTCCTCTAGTTCTGAACTTCTCATCCACAGGCAGGCTCTCCATGCGGCCTCACAGCACTGCATAAGAGGCAAAGCTTGCACCTACCAAGCTTTTAAACAAAAAACACCAAAGGCCCCTTTTTTTCTCCATTCCAATAACTTCCATCTGCTGACTTTTTAGGCTCCTTTTGTAAATACGTGTAACGTCCACTTACGGGTGAGGAACGCAGGAAGAAGCTGGAGCTGACCTGCAATAGGAAAGAGAAATGTGGAGTGGCTTCCAAGCTCTTTGCTACCTTTGGACACGTTCACAATGGCCATAAAAAAAAAGCTGCCTCACACAAAAGGAGAAAGGGTGGAAGTGAGTGTTTCCTACAGTTCCCCTACACCTAGCATTCGGGTTTGCCTGCTGAGGGAGCCACGACAGCTGCACAGCCAGCGACACAACAGGGAGGACTGAAGCTGAGTAATTGTGAGGAAAGGTCAATTTTTACTCAGACTGAGCCTGGTATTTTTAACTATTAAAAAAAAAAAAGGCAACTACACGTTAATTCCTGTAGATAAATGCCAATGTCTCTTTGCAGCTTTCCTTGAAGCAGGCCTAAGTACACACATCCTTCCTGCCTCCTCCCCCTCCAGGCAAGCTCCTCTAATCCCAGTCCTTGTGCTTTTACCTTTCCTGGCATGCAGTCCCATACCTCTCACACTCAGACAGGTCCTTCATACTCTGAGGGTCAGCCCTATTTACCCACCACAGAGACTAAAACTAGCCTTTGGTAATCCATAATGAGCAGGGAACATGCATAACAATCCACTTAATTCCAATCTATTTAATTTCATACAGTACCAATAAAAGCATCTGGAGAAGGGGAGCTGAGGGGGAGTCTGCTCCCCTGCCTACAGCCAAGGCAGTCCATGCTTTTCAAGATACCCTTGAGGGTCAATGAGTGAATCTGCCTTCTCTGAACAGCTCCCATCAACTCCCACCTCCCTGACATGAAGCCCTGCCAAATTCACCTCTGCAAAATGTTCAAGTCTCAGCCTTCTTGTCCATCCCTATATGTGAAGCTCTCTGGGAAGGCCCAGCAAGACACTCCAGAGCTAGCTGCTCTTCCAGTACCCTACAACCATCTGAGAGTGTTTATTTGAGCCATTGTTCCTGCTCTGTTTGCTTCAAGCCTCCTATACAGCAGGCCACCAAGTTGCAGATAACTTCCCATCAGCTGGCCACTACTCTGAAGCCAGAAGATATGAGAGATGTGAAGCAGCACTGTCACCAGCCCCTTGACAACCTCACCATCAAGGCTTCATCATCACCCATCTGTCCTTCAAACATATTCACTGAGTAAGCTACAATCATCCCCAACTGAGAGGTACAGAAGAGTTTAGAGAGTTTAAAGGCTGGACCTGAAGCCTGTAAAGAAGCAACAGAACAAAGCAGAGGGCAGAGCCCAGCATGTGAGGTCAGAGTCTTAATTCTCATCAAAACAAGAAGTTCTGCCCAATCTGGACTTGAGAAAAAAAGATGGGTTCTCAGTGAAAGGGTGAGAGTTCCTAATGAATATTTTATTTCTTTCCAAAAATCATTCCTCCTGTTAAAGCAACAAACCTGAGGCTGGACATGCCCAGAGTAGAAGACAGGATTTTTCTTCCCTTCCTGTGTTGAAAAGCATGTTTCTTCATGTTTTTCTTTCAGAAGTACAGTATATATATATAGTATATATATACACTTCTATAGTATATATAGATATACTACATATATATATACATACACTATAGTATATATATACTTCTTTCAGAAGTATATAAAAATGAACAAGCCTAAAACTCACCTTCCAGCATGACATGATTTTTTAGTACAGCCAGTGATATTCACAATTTGTGCCTTTTTCTGTTTCAAAGCTCATGCCTCTTCTGTGGCTCAGCAGCAGCGGGACACTAATTCATGCCTCAGTTTCACATTTTAAACATGAAATGACATCTACAGGGCTTTTCTTTCTTCAAATAAAAACAGATTAATAATTACTTCCAACAACAGGGTAAGATGGATATTTCCCCACTTAAATGGGCCCCAGCACAGCCTCTCCTGCTACACCATTCACACTGTCAACCCATAAGAGTCTCCTCTGCATTACACAGGCCCATTTGTAACACCACACTGGTGAAACACAAAAACAACTGAGGATACTGTCAGACATCTTGCACACCATAAATTCTTGCATTCATTTAAAAATTTTTCTTGGCCCACACTGCCAAGCAGAATAAAGACATTAATTTAGCCCACAAAAAGATTGAGGTCAGCACTGGCCACTGCCCAATTCTTTTCAAGAGACCACACTGAAAGCAAACCAGTGCCCATATATATACATCTCTTACCTGGCATGGGTTTATAACACCTCTGCCATGGGCATATGAGTGTCCTGAGGTCTTGGAAACAGTGGTCACATCTTGTTAGTTCAATGACTGAGAATGAAAATTGCAGCTAGACACATTTTCCCTGGGTGCAGAATATAGTTGCAAAAGTTCATTAAACTTGGAATCAAATTTCTAGAGAGGCACTGCTGACATACATAACAAACCAAATACATCTGAGGATGCTTGGACATTCTCAGCTTCTCCACTCCCTCCTAAAATGCCAATAAGGCAAGATGATGGGGTTTTTTTTCCCCCCACACTCAGCAACAGCCTTCAAGAGCTCAAGCAGACATCCATTTGTCCTGTGTCCTTCTGTCCTAACAATTTGCTCTCATCTCCCATTCCCTATGGCTGCTGTTCAAAAATACACAGCTATTAGGGTGCAATCCTCATTCCAGAAAGTTCATTTGCTGGAACAGCACTCGGAGCACAAACAGCCTTTCGTTCACATTGTCAGGTGCTTGACTGGGGTTAAATGAAATCCTTCCTGCAGCTGCACAAAACCCACATCACAAAGTGACAGGCAGGAACATGACTGCATGGAATATTAGTAATGATGTGTTGGTGTGAAAATACTTTTCAATCAGCACACTTAAAACTGAAGACAGCTCCTCTTTCTGTACTGCCTGAAAACAAATGTGTTAAATGAATGGCTTTTTTCCCCCTTCCCCTCTCTCTTTGATAATGTCACGCAAAGTCAGCACAACAGATCATGATGACTTCCTGATGATGGGAACATCTTCTGTTTCTCCCACGCACCACATACAGTAAGTGGTAAACTGACTGGGTAGCATCTCTTGCAGTGTGTAGAAAACACAGACACCCAGTCAAGGATCCCACTCTTCAGCTTCAGTCATGAGTACAGCTCGCATGAGTACCCCTCTTCTGTGCCACTGCCACATAAACAGTTATAATTTGTATTGCTTATCACATCTAAGATGGAATCCCATGCCAAAATATTCCTTTCACTCCCTCTGTAATTTGTCATTGCTGTAAACAAATGCTAAGGATTATTCTGTCTAAGCATTGCATGGATCACAGTCAAGTCAGAGAACGAAGAGTAACCATTTTAACTGGCTCTAGCACTGAGTTTTAGCAATATTAACAGGTATATCAATGCCTTTACTCCAAAAGATCTACAGTTAAACCCATGCTTAGTCCCTTAGTACTATAGTGCTATATAAGATAGCATAAGATAGGCTACTGCACCTGTAAGATCAAGATTTAATTATTTTGGAAGGCCTTGAGATACACAAAAGCATTCAGAATTTCAAAGAATGAGAAGGTTCATTCTTGAAATTAGCTTTTCCATCTTTATGTAAATCTTTTCCTGTCTGTTGTGTTATTGGACAGCATATGTTTGTCACTACCACACAGTCTGACCTCCACAGCCCACATCTCCCTCACAACTCCGACTCAAGCCTACCCTGCTTGAGAGCTACCAGCATCCCTCTGTTAACTGGCAGTCCCTCAAGCTTAAGTTATGACTGCTATCACTAACTGTTGCTAAAAAAAAGAGTCCCAAAGCTACAATTAAAACAATACCTACCTCTTGCCCAGCATTAATGAACCAGTAGACTTCCAAGTGTTTAAAAAGCAGGGCCCCACTTCACAGAGAAGATGGGCAGCAAAACCTGACAACCAGCAGCCATCTGAAATCTGGTGCTGCAGATGCCATGGCCAGCTCTCCAGTATGGATACGTGTCACATTACAGTCCCGTTCTATTGGTCTTTCTTTACTTGTATTTCCCTCAACACCACATATATTCATCATCTTTGCCTAAAGCTAAGATGAACCATTAACCAAGCTGAACCATTAACAAAGGCAGGTGAAACTCAGGGCACTGCAAAGGAGCAGTCATACCCTTCTCCTTCAAATGAGCTGAAGTAATCACAAGCTTAGTTCTGCACCTAAGTTGTTGGGGGAGAACAAAACAAATTTAGTCTTCCTAGCCTCCCTCTTCTTCAGTGGTTTGGTCTTCTGTCCCATCAGCTTGCTTGTCTGACCTACCAGCAGGATCATGAGAGAAAATGCACCTTCTTTCCCCCTGCATGTGTTCCTGGATTCTAATTCAGTGTTTGCTGTGGTTGTATCAGACTTAACTGCATAATATTCTTGAAAAAACAGAAAGGAAAAAAAAGAGTAAGCTTTCTAAACTGTCACCAAGAAAGGTTATAGTATTTTCTAGCTCATTGTCTTTGACTAGTAAGAACACGTTTTAGAGCTTTCAACGCTGCTTTCCTAGAACAATCTACATCCATCTAAGAAGCCATCTCTAAAATTTATCATGACTAAAAATGTTAAGTTATATTCAAAGCATTAGAAATGCTTCCATACCTATTCTAAATAACAAAGTTTAGGAAAAACAAATAAAAAACTCCACCCAAAGAATACATAAGATTATTGAACCTGTGTGTGCAATGTTTTTACAAAACCTCTCTTTTGTGGAATACAATTCCACAGAAATTAATAAGAAACTCCTGGTCTGTCTTCAATTAGCTGTTCCTGGAAAAGAAAAAAATACGTATCTGTTACAGATCTGCTGCTTAAATGATAACTTGCACAACTCTTATTTCAGGCTACCTAATACTTCTGCTACAAAACACAACCTTCAATTTCCTCATTTCCTGATTTTACCCTGCTGATATATTACTTGTTCAGAACATTCCTATATCCAGCCAGAGCTTGAATAACAGCAGTTATAAATGTTCTTTACACTTAGGGTTTCATTTTATCATAAATTTCAGGTTTGTACTTTTAATACATCAAAATGACTAGCTTTAAGCAAGTTGGTTTTCCAATGACAAATAAGCTTCGATTTGAAAAGAGATGATCACTATCATTAATGAGATGTTTCTCAGAAAGCACTGCCATTCTCACTTCAGAGTGAAAATACTCAGCATCATTACATTTGCAAGCCATCTGCTGTTACTCTCAGCTTCACATTTGGGACCTGATAGCTGTAGGTCTTCTTTCCCAGATGTTCTACAGAAGGTCTTTCAAAATTTTTCAAAAGGGGATGCTACCTTTGCCATATTTAGCCAGGGTTAGACACACTAGAAGAAATTTTCTTCTAGAAAATGCTCTTAAATCTGTTCCCACAGGATGCAAAGGAGGTGAGTTTTAACCATTTCCTACTGCTTGTGAAGTGCTAAAAGGATTACCTAGGACTCCCTCTGAGGTATTGCAGACAAAGATGGGTTCAAGCTCCTTGCCACACTTACACTGCCAGTCCAGCACATCTGACTGCATCAGACCTACCTCCCATGTGCTGTGTAGATGGATACAAGCAAGAAGGCTGAAGTGTGAGATATGCATGGACCAAGCCCAGCAGTTAGGAACTGGGGATTTCTGGACATCCGAGAACCCATTTTGCTCTTCCCCTGACAGTCACAGTTCTGACATGGAAGTCCAAATCAACTTCCCTTCAAGTGGGGAAACTCAAAGGTATGTTCAGTTCTAATAAAGTCAGTCTGTAATAACCTGAAAAATTGCTGAAAGATCTTTTTGTAGCTCTACATCAGCTCTTCCATGTTTAAACAGAACACGAAATGAGCCAAGTACTTCCCAGTGATGTTAAGGGGAGGATCTACTCCTTCATTCCCAGAAGAGATACTTTAAAGACTGACTCTACTGTACTTCCACAGTGCTGAAGCCCAAGTGTCCCAGCACATTTCTGGAGGTCACAACATCAGCCTTTGGCTTCAGGAAAGCCTCAAGGAAATCCTGAGCACTGTAGATCATTTACAGACTAAGCTCTTCTGAGGCTATAGACTCTTGCTCAAAATACAGTAACAAGAGCACATACCACCATCAGTGATCAATGACTCAGACAGAAACTCAGTGTGTGAGTAGTGGTAACTGATCCACTCTGAGCATTCATTTTCATTGTACTGAGCTGCAGTGGCCTCCAGGTTCACAGAAAGTTGAGTATTTCTTTCTCCTCGTTTATGTCTACAAATCTCTAGAATAAATTGATCAAATGCAAGAAGATATTTGAATTTTTGCACTATGATCTGGCAGGAGAACTTGTACTTGAAAAGTAAGTAGTTCACCTTCAGTTCCCATGTAGCTTAGGTCAGGCATAAGCAAGAATTAAATTCTGTGGACTGGATTAAGCAAAAGGAAAGGCTATGCCCCAAGAAGCCCTTGAAAACTCTTTAAAAATTCTTTGCCATATACTGTTTTTATGTTGACTTCTTTTACAACAACTACCTGAGCTGAAATTAATCTGATTTGGGATTTTGTGTTTTAGACAATTTACCAATCAGTGCGACTGTTCTTCAAATGCATCACTTGCTGTTCCAGTTAAAAAAAAAATTAAAAATATTATTTCTTGTCAAGTACACTACAGCCTGGCACAGTTCATACACTCGATTACAGTGAATTCTACTACACTGTAATTCAGCCTTTTATCCAGGCTTCTAGAGGTAGATGACACATCCAGTCAGGAACAACACCCACATAAATTAATTAATAGTAAATCATATGTTTCATACTTCTAGAGTAGTGGTACAATAACTAACATTCTAATAATGTTCTCATATAGAAACATTCACACCTCAATGACACAGAAACATTAAGGAAACCCTACCCTTCACAGAAACCAAGACAGATTACTTGCACTAAGGCTTTGTAATACTTTCAACATGAAGTCATCTCTGCAAATCACATCTGATTATTATCATAATTCTAATTACAGGGCTGCTAACACATGGTTCACCTAGCTCCATCAAGTCTACCAAGTAGTATCTTTAATTCATCGGTGCAACTCCAAATATTTGCAAATAATACAGGATGACCTATCTAAAATGAACGTCAAACTGCTGAAAAGCTCTTAGCTAACATTCCTGACACCTCCACACCCCACCCCAATTCTCACTTAAGGGTAGAGTTGACACCTTGAAAATTTCAACACTGAAGCAGGAGGTAATTTTTAAGAAAGAAAGTCTGTAAAGTGACTTCTCCTATATCGACACAATCCACCAGGGAGGGAGAAGACTATTTTCAATCGACACCAATCCCAGTCTTATTTAAGAAGAGAAATTGTACCATTTTCTATCTTTATCTGACTAAGCCAAACAAGTAACGCTTTTCCAGTTTCCTCCCCAAGGTTCTCCACTCCCTATGCATCCTTATAGCCCTTTTCTTGTATTATGAAACTCGCCTTCCTTGAACATGATGAGAACTGCTCACAGTGTGTCAGATGAGATCATCTCTCAGCCTTGCACAATACAATCAATATGTTCCTATTTCTCCTGGAAGCACCTTGTGTGATACAGCCCAGGATGACACTTGCTTTCTTCACTTCTCAAACCTGTTTCATGCCCCAATTCAACATCAAGTCTGCGAATTCTGCAATGAAATTCAACACTTCTTATTCCTACAATGTTGGGGCAGGGGGTTGTTTGAGATTTTTTCCACCCGAGGTAACAAGGTTAGAATAAGAAATCAAATTTCCTAGTTTAAACAAGCTGTTAAAAGAAACTGAATTATATTCCTTCTGATACCTGATAATCATAAGCTCCATGCACTAGTCCTGATGAAAGCGTTACTAAAAGGCTTAGGCATACCAGACTTTGGATCTTCAATGATAGTTTTTTAAGCACTTAAATTCTATAATAGTACAAACCTTTCTGACTGCTAGATGCTTGTTTAATTTTCTACTCTTCCTTGGAAGTTCAGTGGTGGAAAGGATTCCAGTTTAGATCTTTCCTCAAAAGGCCATAAAGTACAAGAGAAACCAAAGGACAAGAGAAGGGGACATGCTGGAACTGATTACACACATATATTCTAGGAGCAAAATGACACCAAATGACTGTATGTTAGTGCAGCAGATTTTAGACTGTCACAAGTGCAAACAATTTCCTCTTCCTTTATAACTGCTAGATCACTTCATGAAGTTCACGTAAAAATAGAGCACTGGCCATCTACCTCAAGCACACACCGCAAGACATTCTATTTATTAAAGTAACAACTGTGAAGCTTTTTCAAGAGCATTTTCACATTTTGATGCTGGCTGGTTAAGACATCACCCCACCACTCATGTACTCAAGCTACCTGCACATCAGGCTGGAGTAAAATGAGCAAGATCAACTGAAGGATATGAAGCTTAACATGTTTCCAGCTTAATAATCCTGCACATTTATTTCTGCATGATGGTGCCTGTTAAGACTCCAGTCTTAATAAACAACATTTCATCTCAGATGAGATGAAGAATAAAGAGCTGGATATATTGTCACAGCCCTCATCAATCAACTTTCAAAATGCCAAAGACTATATTTAAGGCATTGATTTCTTACAGACTGCTATGTTCCCTAGTTTTTTCTAAAAAGCAATGTGGCATTAAATCCCTTGAAAATACAAGTGGCATTTCAACCCAGGTTCTTCCCCATTTCAGAAATATTACATTGCAAGGAATTGTCAGGCTCCTTTCCCTGGATTTGAGGAACTGCTAATTTAAGTCTATGAACCAAAGGGCTCAATTTTGTTGGAAAGTTAACATGGTCTCATCTAGAACATCTTTATATGTTGTGTCAAAACTAAATGCACCTCCATTTTCACTTTTGCCAGGCTTCTTTTAACAGGCTTGCTTTTGATTCTCTGAGTCCTTCCCTTTAATGGGCTAAAAGCTAACTTAGTGGTCTGACCATATGAGCATATGGGCCTTAAAGCAAAGGCCTGAAGTTGAAGATGCATTTTGAATTTGGTAAGGCCATTTATCTTTTGCTGGCCTACTTCAGTAAGGTGGGCATGTCTGCTGAAAATAGATTTCACAAACAGTCTTGGAAACTCAGGTCTGAAACCTCCTACAGGGAAACCATAGATAACAGGAATGGCAATAAACACCTCACTCAGCAGAAACAAACCAAACCAAAGACCAAGTAAAAATACCTTCACAAAATGTCCCCTTCATTTGAGTTGACTCTCTGAAGGGACACTGCTCAACTGTGACTGGAGCATGGTATGAATCCCAGGCACTTCAAATCTTTCTGCCCAGAGAGGGAAAGAGTTAAGAAAAGTGATTGTGGTGCTTTGCACAGTAGAAACTATGGGTGCTTACAACAGACATGCACTTCAAGTCTCATTGGAGCCTTGGTTAACAGGATGCTGCACTGCACTGACGTAGTCCCCAGCCAGGCAATGCCTTTCCAAGGTTTCTGGCTCATACCTCGTTCATTCCTGGTGATGGAACAGCTCCCTGCACTTGAGATGGTTTTTCCCTTTATCACCGCCTTCAAGGTACCTTGTCCTTAAATTTCCACCAGGCAATGTCAAGACCTTTACAAGCTGTCCCTACCAGAGCCAGCCCTCTCACCTCTAATGAGACAGGTTTAAAGCCATAGGACCTGCCCTCGGCAAGCCCATCCTTCCCTCAGGGTGGAACAAAACCATGCTGATGACTTCTGCACACCACATTCTGCAGAAGGTTTTGCCACTAGTCGACAGGCACATCTGATAAAAACACACTCTGTGTCATAGAAACAAAGTAGTTGCCATAAAGGTCAAAAAGCTACATGGCATCCATAAAAAAACCTCAAAATCCCTAAAACCCAAAATTGTTGGGCACACGTGGTGACACGAATGACTGAATCACAATTTGTGAGTCTTAAATGCATCAGATAAGGTACAACATGCTTGTGTGTAAAAGTGATTTCCTTGTTAGTCTGTCAAATGCACTAGACTTGCTTCTTAGAGGATAATGATTTAACACCTATTCATAATCTTAAATAGCTGAAATATATTAGGAGACATGATGTCATGTATGTATGGCTGCAAAAGTTATTTATTTGCCAAATATTAAGGGATGTATTTCTGGACATCTTAACTACATACTAGAGAAGCCCATTACATTTACTTTTTTGCTGCAAGCTGATAAAGAAAGAAAACCACCATCAACAAACCAAAACAAATAAAATCCATACACACATTGTTCTGGAATACTTGTTCAAAATAATGAGCTATTCCCATAGAGGAGTTTATAGGTATGAAACAAGCCATACGCTGCAATTTGCTGCATGACAAACCAATTACTGATATTAATGCCTGCCTGGACAAAAGTTGCTTAACTACTCAGAATATAAAAGTAATATTTATTATATTTGAACAAGTGGGGGGTTTTGCCCCCACAGGTGTGTGCCAGCTTAGATTGAGACATTTTACATTTCATCTCGTATTGTAAAAAGTGCTCTGTTTTCAAAATTATTGGCAGCATGGGATTTCTATGGCAACAAAAGCTACAAATAATAATGCATTTATATTTGTTGTTCGGGCAAAGAGACTAAGTAACCTGCTTTGAAATACATCTTAAGAACAGTGTATCTAGGAACCACATTTGCCTTTAAGGGTACACAGTAAACTTCAAAAGCACATCCCCTTTGACAATGCTGGAAGTCTAATAAGAAATGCTAAAGATCTTTTCATTCAAAGCTTTTTTGAAAGGAGCTTAGGTGGTTTTCATCTTCCCTTTTGCTTTCATAGAAAGGATAAGCCTAACTTTTGATGTGTGACTAGTAATTTTTGGATACTTACCTTCAGATATTTTGTAAGATATCATTTTTGAAATTTTAGTACCTTGTGCACAAAAAAATAATCTTTTTTTTAAGGCACTGAAACTAGACACAAAATCATGGGCTCTTTCTGAGAATTTAGCTCTGTTCCCCAGCTTTTACCTATTCTACTTGTTTCCTGTTCCCTGTTACTCACCATCCCCTATCACATGACTCCTGAAAGTCTCTCCCTGCCACCCAAAACACACATCCTCCATGGATAAGGACTTCATGTAGTCTTCATCCTGCTTAATTCCTACTTTTCCCCAGTCATACTTTTAGCGCTGATCAACATTTCCCTTCAAACTCATCTTATACATCCTCTTTTTTTTTTTTTGACAGTGAAGACAACACCTCTTGCCATAAGTAAATCACTCCCTTCCAAAACAAAGCTCATTCAGGTACAAATAACTGTAAATGCTGAAGAAAGGCACCTGAATCAACTACCTTCAATCACATGTTCAATTAATGCTTTCCCCTTCAAGGAAACACTTGGGTAAATGTATTTCCTCTTGAGAGAAAACAGTCACACCAACGTGGAAGCCACACAGGTTCTACATTTAGGAGCAAATATGGATCCAGCCAACACATTGCAAAGAAATTCTGGATAAAGTGAGAAATGGGATGGAAAGTGAAGCTAAGCTGTTTTGCTCCCTGAAGTTAAGGAATGCACAAATGTGTCTACTCAGATCTGCGGTAACTACTGTTATGCAGGCACTCCTTTTCTTCCTTAGCTTATTCTCTTTCCTGTTAAGAACCACTGTAATTCAGATTGTGTGTCAATTACAAACCACCACACTCAGTTACGAGTTATTGAGGACCAATAAATTTACAGAAGTACTTCTGAGTTTTGACAGAATCCAGGAAACCTTTTTTCTGGCAACACAGACAATGAACAAAAGATATTTGCCCTGGGACATTTTGCCAAGGAAAGACCAAAAAAAACACTCCTGGCTGCAGGCAGTGAGAGTGTAGCGCACTGTATAGTAGGACTATTACTCACTGAGTATAGTCAGTGATAGTCTGAAAAGTGAACATACCTCAGACAAATGGTAGGGTATCAGGGACTGAAGCTCACCAACAGTTTGTAAGTTAAAACATCAGTCACTTGATCAGTCTGTTATCAGAAGAAAAACACTTTAATGGTTGCACTGTTAAAGGAAGGAAAAGGGAAATACTGGCTACCAAAATGAGGATAAAAGAATTTACTGTCCCAGCTCATGCACACATTATGCTTTTCATAATATCCTTTATTTTCTCTTTCATTTTTACCCTTTACTAGCAGTCAAAGATTTGTGTACATGGCAAAACTAAATCACTGCTGACAAATGGGTGATGCCAAATGGGATTTCCTTTGTCTACACTTGTAACGAGAGACATACCCTGCTCTAGTTCAGCTGCACCCCTCGTTGTCAACAACTGTCACCAGTGGTTCGGTTTAGTTCATCGAGCAGATCCCAAACAATTTGGAAAGAACAATTTAAGCCAACTGGGTCCCACCCAGCTGCTCCAGAACACACATGCAGAACAGCCAATGCAATTTAAAAATTATTAGCGAAACGAACACTAAAAACCAGCGGATCTGGCAGAGGGATTGAAAGCATCTGAAGTTACTTAAATGTCGCGGCCGAAAAAAAAAAAAAACAAACACATCTGATTTATCAGTTCCCTGCATTACAGAGTTGCCCATTTCTCCATCACTTTGTCAGAGGAGTCTGTTGTAAAGAAGCTAGTGATAATATCAGTATCATAATTTTATTTATTTTAGATGAAAAATAAGCACAAGCTTTACAAACTGGAGGAAAACCACCATAGCTAATTCGAAAGGGACTCTGCCGCTTGCCCTATAGAAGGCAAGCCCAATTAATGCAGATTGTACTGGTGGAGTCTACAACGACTTTAAATCATGTCAATATTCCCTCTCTCACTTTAAAAGCCAAAAGAATTACAGTCTGCTTGGATTAACGCAGCACACTGTCATTAGGCTGGCAATTAAATCCCATTTCTGAGATTGTGTGATCTGAGTCACCAACATCTGCAAATATCTTTACATCTTGTGTAATAGCTGGCCTCAGATCTTGATATACCAAAATAAAAAGGCCATTTTAATGGCTCCTACATTACTTTGGACTGAAAACTTCACGATGACAGCAGCTTCTCAAAACAGCCCATAAATCAAATTTATTATTCATTTTGTCATGTGGGGTTTTCTTAACTCTAAGCCAATAGAGCAACAACGAATCAAGGTCAGTGCTTATACTGCATGAATAAAAATTAACCATGTGTTCAAAATTTTTTTACTCTGAAAGGTATTTGGTCTCAAGAACTTTTGACATATGCAGCATTCACCAATTCTTCTACACATCTGGGAGTATCTGAGAAAACACTCTCAAACAACATCTCCTCTCATGCCAGCCTGTCTTGACTTAAAAAAAAAACAAAACAAAAACCTGTCAGCCATCCTACTGCTTTCAGCATCAGTAATCACATATGAGAAGGACAATTCAATTGCAGGATGCTCATCCCAGGAATTAATTTAATCCCAAACAGTATAATTCAATATTTAAACAGACCAGTGATTTCCAAATGACGGTTTATTGGTAAAAGCAACAGCACAGGAAGACCTTTTTGCCACACAGATCAGAAACGAGACAGCATTGAAAACAAGTCTAGCTCTACAAATCCATTGAAGTACTACCTTCTCCAGCCATAGATGTTTAGATTACTGTTTCTTTCCTTAAATCAGAGCCTAACCATAAGACATAATAAAATGTATACTATACAGATCTAAATAAGGAATGCTACCTTTAAAAATGTCAGTAATCTTTCACTTCTTCAACAGTTTCTTGCAGCACTTGCCACACCAGAAGAACAGCCACTGTTTACGGCCAGGAATCACAGGGCATGACCAATAATCACACAACCCAACAGCAACCACAATGAAAACCTGGAAACTTCGCTTGAAGTGCACACGTACAAAGTTTCTCTACGGAGGTTGCTTTGAAGCAGACTGTTGCAAGTGACCCACAGCCACCCAGAGCAAGCACCTGCACCCCCAGCATGCAGCCCCAAGCCCTTCCCCACCACAAGAGGACATACAACAGCACCTCCTTAATCCGCTTCACGAGCGCGTTCTGATCAAAGGCGACGGCTTCTGCGCACTGGTGAAGGTGATCCTGGTACCGGAGACACAGCTGCAGCACCTGCTGGGGGTCCAGCTTTTCCAGCTTGGTGTTAGTTGGAGAGGTCTGCCCACTGAGGAGTCCTACAAAGCAAAGGGAGGACCAGAATTAATCTGACTGTTCAGATTAAGTTCAGCTGTGATCCAAGAGACAGCAGAGCAAACCGCGAGGAAAAGATTTATGAGGGGTAGTGAAAAACTAATTCAGAATAATTTATGGATGTTTCCAATTTATAGCAGTGCAAAGAACAGTTTGCCATACAGCCTATCCCTCCTTGACAGAAACTAAACAGACTCTAAGTGCAGGTCCATAATGCACATCAGCTTGGTTTTCAGGGATACATGAGTCCTGTTTTTTCTCCTTCACAAGCAATCCTAAACTGTGAAAAATGAGTCTTCTCCTAATTTATGTATGCCAGAAGAGGAAGGAGTTGAGATCTGCATTTCCCTAAGGGCACTGGACTCAAACTATTTTCATAGAATCACACTGTCAAAACTAGAGCTCTAAAAATTCACTGGTCCCCCAAAACAAACCTGAATGAAAAAATGATCCACCTTAAGTTAATTTATTAGGTGAAATGTCTGTATTTTGTCCATCTTGCCTTTTTTAAAGCTTCAGAACTCTTTCACCTTCTAAGATTTTTCTTCACAATCTCGAAGACTAACAATGAACTTTTTTGTTTGTTTGTTTAATATGGAATTAAGATCTTTACCTACTTGCATGACCAGGTTCCACAAAAAGGCATTGGACTTAAAAGTGGGACACTGGTAATATCCAGAGGAGCAGAATTATCCAGAGAAATTTCTCCTGCCCATTGATTGTTGCCTACACAGTGCATCTTGAGAATGTTTGCTGAGCTCAACCACGTGTGTGCCATACTGACTGCTTTCCCCACAGCTGCTGAAAAATGATGCTAAGCTCTAAGGCCATGCTTTTTTTTTTTATTACTTCATTTAGTTACTTTCATTTCATTTTTCTTCAGCATTAGCACAACCTTTTTCTTGTTGGGACACCATCTGTAACAAACTGCACATACACACAAATATGCTTTTCCCAAAACATCCATCAAGCTATGTAAACTGAATCCAGTGACTGCATGCATGTGCCCTCTAGGACTCTCATTTTACAGACCCACAGCAAATGTAAGCACGTATTAAACTAAGCAATTAAAAAGTAATAAATGCCAGTTATTTGGATTGGAAAAGTTCTTCCAAGAATGTACCTCAGTGGGAAATGGAAAGTATTTTGAATGACCCCCTTGACTATTGGAGACTACAACTGGTGACATCAAGTTCTAGCTAAAACCCAAGAACAATACAGAAACCAAGATGTAAGTCAGAAGCATCTTATGAATAGGAGAAAGTTAAAACTCTTTGAAAACATTTGAAGAAAAAAATGAAAAAAAAAACCAAACTAGTGCAGCAACTTCATCGGATACAATGAAGTAGGTTTACTTTTCATCAACACTTAACATCTTATTCTCTCAGGATGCTCAGATATCCTCTGCACAAAATCTTAAGATGAAAAAAAGAAAAAAAAGGTAATTTTGTTTTACTAACTTGTCCACTACAACTGTGCTGCCTCAGTCAAGAGGTCAGGAGAGTAAACAGACACTTCACCATTTAGTCTCAAACTCATGTATGAGCAACAGTCAAATTATTTTTTATGTTTTGAGAAGAATAATCTCAAACAAAATCTTGGGTTCATCAATATCAGTTGCAAATCTTTCAGCTAAAGTAAAAAGCTTTGATGGGAACAAACCCACTGAAGGAATTAAGACTTTTTAAAAATGTTTATGTTTTGTGTTCTAGTACTTCCTCATTTCATTAATTGTGATCTTCTATAATATGTTGTTAGGATGAATGTCCACATAATGTTGTCAGCTTTTAATATGCTGAATGTTCACATAGGAATGAAGAGTTCACCATACACCTGAGGCAGTTATCTTGTTTCAGCACTGATCAAATACGTGATGCTATCAACCAACTAATTTTCTTTTATAACTAATCTCTCACCAACTTCGAGAGGAAGAAGAAAATTAAACACTGTTTAGGAGATTTAATTAACTCAAAGTATGTACTTAGGCCAACTTATGCTGCTTGTGAGAATTTTGAAGAGGAATAGGCCAAGGACTATAAAATGAGCTAAGAAAGAACATGCTACTTAAACTCATGTACTTAAAACCTTTACAGGTTACATAATGCTAAAAGAAAAATTAATAAACTGTAAGAAGCCTCTAATTCCTTATCCAGAAAAACACAAGCTCAAGTGAAGGGAGACATTCCCTATTCAGTTGGAATTCCTTCGTAAGAAGGCAGAGGTGAAAATACAATCAGTACAAATGTTTGGGCTAGCAGTAAAAAACAAACGTCATGCTGCTTAAAGATAGACTATGGTATCATTTTGGGAGATGCAGTAAGAAGAAACCAAAGTAACTAGCTTCTCCAAAGACCTCTGGGGTCATGTTGACAATGCCACAGAACAGTATAGCTTGGTTTCAAATTGAAAGAAAGGAAAAAGTACACCAAACAGCAAAAAAAAAGGCACAAAAAATTTCTGCAGCCTAGCAGAAATTCCTCTAGTCAAAAAGTCAATCCACCATTTTTTGTTGTTCACTGTAACTACTTACTACCCATGCTATAAGCACTAACATTTCTTAACTAACATTCCCCTCCCCTCCACTCTTGTGAGACCCCAGCTGGAGCACTGCATGCAGCTCTGGGGTCCCCAGCACAAGACAGACGTGGATCTGCCGAAGGGAGCTCAGATGAGGGCCACAGAAATGGTCAGAGGGCTGGAGCACCTCTCCAGTGAGGAAAGACTGGGAGAGTTGGGATTGTTCAGCCTGAAAAACAGAAACCTCCAGGGAGACCTTCAATATTTAAAGGGGGTTTGTGAAAAAGAGAGAGAGGGACTTTTTACCAGGGCCTGGAAATGACAGGACAAGGGACAGTGGTTTTAAACTGGAAGAAATTTAGATTGGACATGAGGAAGACGTCTTTTCAAGTGAGGGTGTTGAGGCACTGGAACAGAGAAGTTGGATGTCCAGACCCTGAAACTGTTCAAGGCAAGGTTGGATGGGGCTTTGAGCAACCTATCTAGTGAAAGATGGTGAAAGATGTCCCTGCCTGTGACAGAGTGGTTGGACTAGATGATCTTCAAAGGTCCCCTCCAACCAAAACAATTCTATGATTTTATTAATTCACTGTACTTTACTTTTTAGCAAGCCAGGAGTTTTGCTCCAAAAGAGCAGATGGTAACAGTAAGTCAGCTTGAAACCTGATGCAAGAGACAGTGCAACCACTCAAATCCCAGTGGGGTTTTACCAGGGAAACCCAAGGGATAGAAACGGATGCAGGGCTGGAAAGGACCTCTAGTGCCACAGAATCCAGATCTCTTCCCTTTCTCCTCTGCCCAGCAGCAGGTAGTGAGCCCAAACAGATTTAATGCAATACCTCCTCCATGAGCTCTGCACTTAAAAGACAGCAGTGTACTTCCCTATGCCAATGAAAAACTTGAAGCCCACAGGAAAAATCCTGAACTAAAAGCAAGACACAGAAAACAGAAGGGAGTTGAAAAGGGTGTTGATGGTGTCCTTTCTTCCTATATTAACAGAAAGTTGAGGAGATATCTAAGAGGCTCTAGGAATTCAGCACTGAGAAAACTTGATTTTTAGAGGAGAGAGATGGCCAGCACTGCAAACCTTATTTATATGATAATAATATAATGTATTATTAAACAACTGTCCTCTTGAAGATCATTGCTTTCTTCTTCAAGCATTTACCCACATTTTGAGCTCTCCACTGAACAGGGCCATCCCTCAGTGACTGCTTTACAAGTGGCCTGTAAGAGGATATGAGATCACATCTGTTGCAACAAAATATTTATTAGGTGGAGAAACAGAGATCACTGAATGGTCCGGGCTCGCTCCTGGAACATGCAGAACTTGAACCTGGTCACCAGCACATCTCAGAGCAACTAACCATTGAGGTACTACCTCCTCTTCACCGAGGAAAGGGTGTTCCTGTGATTTCTTCTGGGTGATTATCAATCCCTGGCCCTCAAGAGCACAGTTCTGCTCTTAAATGAAAACAGCATCTAAAGCTTTCATTTCTTATTAAATGGAATCCTCATTTTTCAAGGTGTTGGGTTTCTTCCAGAGAAACCCCTTCCTTGGGTTTCTTCCAAGGAAGTACACCAGGAATCATCTCTGCACTGTCTGAAACCTTGAGAAGAGGTTGCTTTGCAAATGAGTGGTACAACATACCCCAGTGTGATAAGGAAAGGCAGCATGGGGGGCTGTCATGTCTTGGAGAAAACAAAAATGGGGAAATGGGAGAAGAACTACTGTAGAGCTTTAGTGCTTTAGTCCAAAAATATGTCAAACATGTACAGTCCTGGCTATCAAATTACTCCATAAAACAAATAAGATGACAGACCACCTTATGTGTCTGCCACAATGAAAAGAAGTCAAAATCTCCCACCTACTCTGGATACATCTGATCAGTAAACAGCAAGCTGATGGACGTGACAAACAGCAGCCGGGACACAGACATATTCACATAACTAAAGCACAGTGGTGCTTTAGAAAAAAATAATACAGCAAGTATGTCGTGCACAGAGAAATATCATATATCACTACAAAGCTAGCTGACCCACAGACTTGACAAATCTGTTATTGTTTCCATATTCCTTGGCAAAGCAGAGGCATGTTAAAACCATTTTCCTCCTACTTAGTCATCTCCTTGTTGGTTCCAGGTCAACATACACTTCCAACAAATCACATCCTACCGAGCAGAAGAAAGCTGTTAGTTTAAAAAGCATTTTTATGACTAGAAGTGAAATTCTTGAAAAAAAGCTCTTCATGCAATACTGATTCTATATATAGAGAGAGAACATAGTACCCTACCATAGTTATGTTCTGCTGCTTTAATGAGCAATCCTAACAACTCCTTGAGCACTTTCCAACCTGAAAAGTATTAATATTTCTTTTTGACTTCTGTATTTCCACTTGTCAATCCCCTTTTCAATCAGTAACAGCAGGCATTACAAAATAGGTCCAGAGTTGTTAATTTATTATTACAGACAGCAAAGCACATGATGATATGGTCTGTAGTTTTAAGGCCAGAAAGGGTTGCTGTCATCAACTAAACAATCTTTCTGTGGAATAAGAGAGGACTTTTAAAGTTATACCTTCTTAAATCAGACCAGAAGTCTACATTGCCCAGAATACTGCTTCCAACATCTGACAACAGTGGACATTTAGGAAAAAAACATCTTTATCAGTTCTTCTTCTCCCTCTTCTGCAACCTTCCTGCCTCTCACAGTTATTTCAGACCCAAAATATTGTGCTCAATGAAGCTATGGATACTTGAATTTCACTAAAACTTTTTTAAAGGTATATATTTATCTCCACGATATCCTGTGGCAATAAGTATGACGCTTATTTACATAGCATGAAAAGAACTCTTCTCACTTGCTTTACACTTGCTACTCTGTAATTATGCTATAACACAACAGAAATCTATGGAACAGGGTGAACTTTATCCCACTGTCTTTCCAAGCTCAAGAACCCCACTAATCAGGCTCCTCTCCCACAGACGACTTTATTTCTCTGATTACTTCGGTAATACCTTCAAATGCCTCTGAGTCCTGACTTCCCTCTTTAAAAGCCAAGTCAATTCTTCTACAGAGTATAATGGTCACACCTCTAACAGTCCAATTGCTTTTGTAATGCTACCCCTTTGCAGGACCTGTTGAATCATCAACACCCTTTTTAAGAGCATGCATTATGGTGTGCCGCGGTCCGAAAGGGGAGGATGGGAGGATGGCACAGCACGGCTCCGGGACACGAGGGTGGGATGCAGGTAGGATGCTTTATGCACGCGTGCACCCGGGCTTTGATCAGCTCGGGAGGGGAAAGGGCCAGAACATAGGGAGCAGCATGAGACAGACAAGCGGGGGGACAAACCAGGATAGGGACACGGGCAAAAGAGGGAGGAACCGGGGAGAGAAGGGGCGAATGGAGGCTGTCCCCTCTCTGCAGCTTCTCCAGCCAGTCGGCAGAGAAACAGAGGGGCAGGGAGGCGAACAGGCCGGGACATACAATGTATGTATTATTACATAATAACTGTAAAGTCTGTATCATAAAGTCCTTTTAATCACTGTACATCTTTTCCCACTTCTGAGATTTTCCCCATTCTGATTCCTGGTCCTTCACAGTGGTGTATTGCACATTATGGTGTATTGCACACTCTTCTCCCAAGATCAAGGTTAAATAAAGTAACACATTACACACCACGAGTAGCAATGGCTTGTCAGCTTTACAGAGGCGTTTCCTGGTTCTGGTACCTGTTTCTGGAGGCTTATTACTGTGTACATTACCATTTTTTCTAAAACCTCTTCTGTGAGCGCTTCTCATTCATCCTTGTAAAGAATGAAGCTTTTTTGAAAGTCTCCTCTTAGGACAATCCCACAGACTCTTCAGCAAGCTTCTAGAGAACCTAAAAAGCTTTTATTAAATATACACAAGTAAAAAGCTGTTTGGAAGGTATTTCTGTTCTGGCTTTCTGATGACTTCCCATTTAACCTGCTAGAGTTTGTAATCTGTTGCTCTCCTAACACAAGTTTCTTTTTGCCTGTTTTTTGTCTGTTTTGGTTTTGTGGGGTTTTTTTTGGTTTTTTGCGTTTTGGTGTATGGATATCTTTTTGCCTACAGGTCCCTTCACACTGCTTTAACTACACTGTTTCTGCCTCTCCCTTCAAAACCACTTGTGCTGCCTGAAACTTATTTCAATTGTTCCCAGCTTCTCCTCTTGCTCCCCTCATTTTTTATGATACTCCTCTTCATAAAATTAATCCAAGATAGTAAAACTTTTGCAGCTTTTCTATTCTTCATTGAATTTGAGTAGACTACAGTTACTACAGTATACACTAATATACAATTATACACTATATATAATAGAGTAATTTAATTTACCCTCACTAAGACAACATTGGCTAAAGCTTAAAAAGAATTAGTGTTTTTCAAGTCTCCAGAAATTTTTCTGTGTTCGAAATCAACCCCACAACTTCCCTCATTAAGCACTTTTAAAGCTCTAAGGTAGAAGATACCCAGTCTAATTAAAGTCTGGCCTCATTTGCCACAGATTAACTATTACAGTTGCCTTCCCTGTTGCTATTTGCATGGGAAGATTGTTTTGCCAGTACTTTCAAGATTCTTAAGTACCACAAGAAACAGAAAAAACAGATGACATTACATCCCTAAAGACAGTCTTGTTTCTTGACCATTGCTGCTTGCACATGTTTGGAGGCAGCAATTTGCCATTAGCTGAAATAGTGAGTTCATTTCCATATATGCTCCATGCAGGAGCACTTTAATATACCTACTGAGAAGAAATAATTGCACATCTATGTGCAGCTGAATACAAGGTATTAAAATATTTGCAAACAGATAATGTAATCAGATTTACAGGGCTCTTACTGACTAAATGCTTTGAATTCTAATTGCATGCTATCTCTCTCATTCTTGAAGACTAAGAAAAGACTAGATTTTCAGCAAAGCCTGAAGAATCAGAACAGCTTTTTTGAGGGTTGTTTTGTTTTGTCATAGGTTTTCTGCTGGTTTGTTTTTTGGTTGTTTGCAGGGGGGGGGGTGTTGGTTGGTTGTTTTCAATAACACCTGAGTTCAGAAACATCAATACACTCAAATTTGAAAACCCAAGCCGCCCTTAAGAAAAGGGCATATTAGTAGAAGTCAATCATAAAGAAAGTGAAAAATAAAATAAAAATAAAATCATTACTATTCACACTGAAATCTTTAAGCTGAAATGTGGATAACCACACGATCTCTTTTACAGACCAGTTTATTTTCTAAAAACCTCATTGATAAAATACCTTGTAATAAAATATGTATTCTCCCTAAAAAAACAGAAGTTGGCTTTGTCGCCTGTGTATTTTCAATTCCTTTGAACTTTAATGGGGTAACACAATGGCTGTAGGCAAACTGAATAGCTATTGTATGAGCAAAGAACACATTTGTATTGTTGCAAGGAATGTTGGCTGCAACAGCAGATTTTCTCTCTACTTTGGAGTCGGTACCATGTGATCATTTATTTCTGCATGGGTGACAGATGGGCTGAAGACTCTCATCTTGTCATACCGTTTAACAGGCAACTTTTCTGACCACAGAACTCAAATATGCCTTCTATATGAATATTCCACCTGCACCTCTTAAAGCACTGTGAGGTATGGCCTGTAAGACATATAAATCAACTCCCCTTTTGTTCTTCCACTATGTGTCTTAAAAAACAAACATTAAGAGGATTCAAGACATTTAGTTTGCTACAATTCTAAGACAAAACCCCCACACTCTTACAGATTTCCACCTATCAAGGTCACATAACTTATATTAGAAGAACCTCTGATTCAGAGGGGGGGTTGTTGTTGTTGTTATTGTAATTTACACTAAACAAGTATTTGTTTGTGATACTTCTGCTTTCCTATTGAGTCTCATTTTTGCTTAGGACTTTATTCTGAAAAGATTTCTCTATATCATTAAAGCTTTCTCCTGTCACATGGGGATGACTATACATAACCAATAAAGTGCACACAATTTTTTGCACCATTGAAGCTTGCAGCTTTTCTCATCCATACAGCAGTTAGCACAATGAAGCCAAATCATGACCAGAACTTTGAAGACTGCTGCAAAACACGTCTCAGTGATGCAAAAAATTTCTAAATTAAAATTTTCATTTAAAAAGAAGTAAAACCAAAAGAAATCAGAAATGCTACTTCATTTAAATTGTTAGAAACCTGAATGTACAAAAGGAGAAAATAGTGCACCATCTGCATGTGCTGAGAGTTCAGTCTGCAGTCACTTAGATATGCCTCCAGAAGCACAAAACTGCCCAGGGTTACACCTTCAAAACGTTGCTAGAGGTTGCCACAAAATTGGAAGCTTCTTTTGAAGCTTCATGTAGGGAAAAAGGTACACAGTACACGCTGACATAAAGCACACAACTGCACTTTGTCAACTAAAAGCAGCCAAGATCCTATTCAGTCCATCTCCCCACTGATTTTTCACTTCTAGAGAACAGAAGTAGTATGGAAAAGAAGCATTTTTGACTACACAGTTGCAATATTGCATGGTCAACTTCCTGCAGCAGACTTCAAAATATAAAAATAGACACGAGGTTGGAAAAAAAGGATGGGGTAATTCACAGGGAAGTGAGAGATGATGCTCTTGTGTTATGCAAATAGACTGTATTTACTCTGTAACAACTTTTTCTTTAAAAAACACACCAAGAGAGACCCAAGACCTACCATCATCTGATTATACAAGCACATCATATCCACTACAACTGACCCTGTTATTCTAAGTAGTCTGAAAACCCAAAAGCCAAAAGACTAACATCATCCAAAAAGATGAAGAATTGAGACACCAAGAGATTAGATGATTTATCTGAGACCACATGGAAACTGCTGTTCCTTGGCCTAATGATTTCACTGCTAGAACATCCCTCCCCTTCTCTTGCCCTCAAATACCAAATGCCAGCGGGGCAGGCAGCAGCAGAGCCTGCTTTTCTACAGCACCATAAGGGTTGAGCACTGAGCATTGACACAATCTCTCCCACATAGATTCTCAGACATCTAATAAACGTTCATAAAAACCAGAGCTTAATCAACAGCTTCTTCCTTCTGACTCCCAAATTCATGCTCCAAGGAAGGGAAGATCCAACTTCCACCTTCCTCATCACACACCTAACCACAGCACTTGCACAGAAAATTATTCACCCCACTAAAACCACAGAGAACTAATACAGTGGTTTTCTTTTTCCTCTTGGGTTCCAGCAAATACCAGAGTTAGTCCCAGGAGAGGAGACAGGAGAGAGGGAAGAAAGGACAGAGGGAGACTTCTTTGTTTTAGCAGCAGCAAGATGTCACTTCAATCATTTTATGCATGCAAAGCATTGAGTGACTCTCAACTCTACCTGTCCGCCCATCCTCCTAGACATAATGGAATCTTACCTATCTTTTGTATCTCCCTCTCTCACTGCAAAGCTTGGCTGAGATTTGCCAGCAGCTGCAACATTTTCTAGGCTGTAGATGGAAGTGAAAAGGGACAGTAGGATCAAATAAACTCAATTTCTTTTAAACAAAATTTTAAAAAAATCTACAAGTTAACACTCATGTAGTTGTTTCTATTATTAGTAATAAAGATTAGCCTCACAGCAATCTTTATTTTATTTTAGTCAAAAGTGCATAGATATTCATCCACATGACATAGCCCATACTAGCAGAAAAAAAATCCCAAACCCATGTTTTGTGATTTAGAGAGCAGGTGACATGTAAAGTCCCCTCTGAGCACAAGGGCACCCCCACATGAAGCTGAGGTACATTTACTATTCCACAATAACCAGCCTGAGTACACACATTAATCCAAAGTAAATTCAGTGGGGACAGAGTACACTGTGCTGCTTTTACAAAGAGGTAAAAGCACACACATGGGCAATTACTACAGAATAGCTGAAGTGCTGCAAGGCTGAGTTCACAATGTAGTTTTCTCCATGGGAACTTATTCATAGGCCTTGTGCCTGAGACCATGTTACAGGAAAGACCATTTAAGGCAAAATGGCCAGTCACCTCAGGCTCCAAGCTTACATCTATGGCATGCCCGCAGACGAGGTAGGCTTTTTCATCAAGTACCATCTTTTATTAGACTAACTGACATTGATGTCTGTTAATTTTCTCCAAACTTCTGGGCATTTTCTACAGTTGTAGAAATGTACAAACGTAAATTTCAGAGTTTTGTTTGCAATTTACTGCCACAGCATGGCAAAACAAAAGACTGATGAACAGGCCATTTACTTACAGATTCAGCAAGTCCAAGACTTCAGTTTTCTTTTCCACACATGGAAAAAAATGTTTTAAAAGTGGCAGAGAAAACTTTAAAGATAGTTTCACTGAAAGAGTTCCTTCTAAGTATGTAAAAGAATCTGTTGGTGAAACATTTTATCAACACTTTTTAATTGCAAACGAAGTACGGTGCTGATGCTGGTAAAACCATCGTTTATATACACAAAACACAAGGTACATATCAACACTTTTCGTTTACTACCTATCAGTTTTGTGTCATCACAAAAAAGTAGACAATTGTGGTATTTTTTTTTTATTTCCTCAAAGGGAATTTCTGTATCAGATTGTCTTAGTTCCAGCCAGGACAGGGTTGATTTTTGTAACAGCCAGAAGGGGACATGGCCAGGACCCAAAGGTTATTCAATATTACCTCATGTCATCGCCAGAGGCAGGGGAAGGGAGTTTCTTCCAAGGAGAAGGGGTGCCTTCTTGTCCAGTAAACACAGCAAAGGGAGTGAGTGGTTGGGTAACAACAGCTCTGAGCCAGAGAGAGCAGTCAGGGCTAGTATGGCTGCAGTCCTGCTGCTCTTTGGTGAGCTTTTTGCATGTGAATCACACTCTCTCTTTTGGTTTTCTTTTGTCCAGTAAGTTGTTCTTATCTCAAGAACCCACTATCTTTACCATTTGTGCCTCCAATTCTCTTCTCCATCCCTGCTGCAGAGGGGAGAGGGTGGGAGGGGCAAGTGAGCAAGCAGCAGGATGGTTTGGAGTCTCAGTGGGAGTGCTAAACTGGGGAGCACCATTCCTAAACCACTACAGCCTTATTTGGTATCCCGTGTGAGGCTCCAAGGGTTGAGATAACAACAGATCTGCCCAGAGCAGGCTGGAAACAAATTTATCTAAGCATCTGTTGTATTAAGTACAGAACCGCTGGTCACGGTGTTGCTTGGTCTGTTCACGTGGATGTGGTACCTAACCCTGCATATATTCCTGTATGTGCCCGTTCCAGTGCTCTTTTCCAGAGCAGGGAAAGGGATCAGGATTCCTTTGCTGCTGTACTGTGGGATATCAGTTTATGACACCAAGGGCAATGAGGGTCATTTGAGATGTGTTGCTCTCCTACCATTACCTTGGGCGCTACTGTGATGTGTCCATTAATAACTGTCCCCAGCCTGTGACGAGAACAGGGGAAAATGATTTTCCCCAAGCTTTTCACCCCTTTTCCTCCCTCAGGAGGAGGGAGGAAACAGTTACAACAGCTTTTGAGGATTTTGAGTTTCCACTAGATGTTAAGGAAAAGCATGCTTTTGTTGCTAGGTCTACCAGGTCTCCTCAGTGCAGTCCACACCATGTTTAGAGCTACAAAAGAGATTCCTAGGAAGGCTCGTCAGTTGAGAGGAAGAACAACCACTGCAGGAAATTCTTCAAGGGTAAATGCTGCTTTGGTTTCCAGTGGGCAAGTCCTCAGACAGAATAGGAGAGCTCACGTTACTTCAGATCCTCTTGAAGGGATCTCCAGGTCATATTTAAAAGAAGTGAGCAACAAGTGCTATGACCAGGACTAAAGGGGCCCTGTCTCCAGCCAGGTGGAGGAAAGGAACCATCAGATCTATTGGACTGTGTGGATCCCATGGCACATCAGACCCACATGAGTATAAGGCTTTAGTTGACACCAGAGCACAATGTACCCTTATGCCATCAAGATAGGTATGGGCAGAATCCATCTCTTTTTCTGGGATGACAGGGGGATCCCAACAGTTGCTTGTACTGGAAACTGAAGTGAGCCTGACTGGAAGCAAATGGCAAAACCACCCCATTTTGCATATGAATCACTCCCTCTCTTTTGTACGCTTTTGTTATTAATATAGCTGCTGTTACTGTTCCTTTTCTTATCTCATTGCTGTTTCCAGTAAATTGTTCTTACCTCAACACGTGATCTTTGCCTTTTGTGCCTCCAATTCTCCTCTCCATCGCACCACTGGAATAGGAAGAGCAGCAAGCGAGCGGCAGTGTGGTTTAGACAGTCTCAGTGGGGGCACTAAATTGTGGAGTGCCATTCCTAAACCATGGCACAGTTTAAAACTCATTGAAGTGTTAGACTTAAGATCTATTACATCTCTTCTGGCACGCTCTATACCCTCAGTTACAACTGCAGCCCCAAACCTGAAGAGCTTTAATGACGGCACGTTGCCATAATAAAAATAACATCATGGCCAAGAATTATGGTCATTGACTATTTTTCAAGAGTGCTATCTAAAATGTACATTAAAGAAGCACTGTCCAAAATATACTATTGACATGTTCTGGCCACAGGTACTAGGAATAGTAATTTATCTCTACTATGTGCATTCAGGAAAATATGGCAAAGAACAAGACTAAATTTGTAAATGCAACAGAGTTGACATTTTCTACTTTTATCTTCTTTTCTCACAGGCAGCCCAACTGACCACTCAGCAATTTTGCTAGCAATGTGGGCTGCCATTTCGCATCCAAATTTTAATTTTGATGATACTTACTTCTTCTCTGGAGGCTTTACTAGAGAATCAGCAGAAATGGCTGCACTACTCAGGAGTAGCAAGGTCCAAGTGGGGTTGATGAAAAGTTTTAAATCTTATAACCCAATCATACATAACTCATATAGCATATACTTCACAGAAATTAAGTAATCATTCCTTACCTTTTCCTATAAAGAGTTTAACTGGATTCTTTTATTAAGCTAAGTGGTTATCAACTAGAAAGTACAACTGAGTAAAGAATAGAGGTCTATCCACCACTTTTCTCTGTTCAGGACAAAGCAAGGAAGCATTACCTTGGGAAGCATCACTTTGGGATGCTCTCAGATAATTAAACTTCCTTCTTTGGCAACTCCACTTCCCAAACAGCACAGAATTATTCAGAAAGATTATCCTACCATCTGTGATTTCTTCTGTGAAGACCTGTTGCTGTTGAAGTCTGAACCAATGTTTTCATCCCTGACCTAGCTCTCCCACCTGTAGGTTTTTCTGCCTACCTTTCTAATTCAAGTTATCCAAACTCAAGTGCTGATGTACTTTTCACAGAATCACAGAATCCCCAAGGTAGAAGAGACCTTCAAGATCACCTAGTCCAATCATTAATCCAGCACCACCATAATTACCCCTAAGCCATGTTCCCAACTGCCACATCCAGATGCCTCCTGAACACTTCCAGAGACAGTGACTCCCCCCACCATTTTTTTATTCTTTCTCAATCTGCTTTGATTCTTTTCCCACATCCATTAGTACTGATTTTAGAAGTGATTCTAGGGATAAAATAGATTTAATTTTCCCATCAGTATTAGTATCTAAATAACTATTACTTTTACCAGCATTGTATTGCAACATAAGGGTATTTTCCCTGACCAGAAGGACACGTGGAGCTGGCGGGAAATTATAACAACTAAATTTAGGATATTAAAATTATTTGAAAGCTGAGTCGAGAAGGAGATAACACACCACCTCTTTTACTTCTTATGTTGGTTTTAAAAAGCTAAGCAACTTTTAAAGACTACTTTAACTGCCCCTTTTCAACATTTTCAGCCCGTGGTTTTTAAAAGGGGCCAGTCCACCCCCTTCTGCAACCCAGGCAACCCCGCACCTCTGAGTTCCCTGCCAAACAAAAATCTTCCCCCACAGGGACGTGGGTGGTGTGGAATAAACAAAACTCCACCCTTATCTGTAACTAGGACACTTCAGACAGTATTTTTTAAAAAATTAATCATTCAGCTTTGTGGACCTTATTAGGGCACCTAAAATAGTCAAAAGTTACACAGAAGGAAGTGGCCCACTGTGCTCTGTACTACCTCCATATTTATATAATCTTGTCTCAAATACTGTCAAGCGGCAAAGTGCCTTGAAGAAAGACAAAGCACAATAAGGGATCCTTAGCACAAAGTGCTTTAAAATCCCCAGAGAAGCAATTAAAAAAAAAAAAATCAAGCAAATTGCACCTCCTCAGCTTACATACCCTTTGCACTTTAGTAAATGAACTCACCAGGTAAAACATTATGAGAGAGCATCATCTTACTATTAAAATAAGCTGTTACTTACGCAAGCTTGGAATACCCATGTTATAGTTTAAATTCTCTTCTTGAATTTCCCCATGCCAACATGGGGTTTTGGGGGGTAAAACTCACCAATAGCAGCATGTGGTCCAGCAGCCACTGGGGGAGCAGCCACGGAGAGGGGGGAGGAGCAGAGAAGGGCGGAAGACAAGATCTCTGAAGCAAAAATACCTCTTTTATTGTTTGGTTGTTGTTTCATTCTGTTTTGCTCTCCGTTTTTAGTAAACTTTATTATTTCTACACTTTTGCTCAAAAGTCCCATCATTTCAGATCTGCATAATTTCAGTGGGAAGGGGTCTCTATTCCATCACAGGTCCCACCTCCACAGCACACACTGTCTTTAAACCAAGACACCTCATTTGTGTGATCCTGTCCTAACAGGTAACCTGGAGGGAACTGCAATCCAGGAGTACCACTTTAATCAGTTACAACAAGTAACAGCACAGGGTTATCACACCTGGGAGCTTCTTGAGCCTGGGCTCCCCACGCTGGAAGACAATGACTCAAGTCTCAGCATGGCCATCAGCCTGGGGAGACGCATCTCGGAGCCAGCCCCACAACTTCCACGTTCCAGCTCCACCAGGCACGTGTATAATTTCTCTGCAGTTAGAAATACCCAGAATATGGCAATTAATTTTTCCTTCCACTTAATGTCCACTCAACACAGTATAGCTGTAAAAACATCCCCCCTTATTTTTTATTTTTTTATATACAGTCTCCTGATGGTGTGCTCACACATAGCATGAACCTCTTTCCTAAGTCTGTCATGGAAAGTATCAGTCATTTTCCAGCCAAACTTCACTTCTTCACTCTAACGGTTCTAAATATGTGGTAGGTGGAGTTTTATTCATCCTAAATCACGTCTCTCTCAAGGTACTTAAAAGGTCCATTACAAGACTTATAAAGCCTTCCTAGCTGGAAAACCTCCAACCAGTTGGGAAAAGTCCCCTGTTCCTATTAAAGAAGACACACTTCTCAGAACCACAACCTGAGTTGATCTTGGGGTGCTCTGCCATTGAAAAGGGGATTAATCTTCTTGCTCTGCTACCTGTCTTTGCCATGCAGACCAGGCCCCGTTCTTGTCCCAGTTCTGGTTCTCACTAAGCTCCTCCATAGATGGATTCAGCTCACCAACCTACCTAAAAACTACCTACTTGTCGCTCCCAGTTCCTCATCAGCCCACCAAGCCAAACAAACTCACACGGGGGGCCAACAGGCCTCAGCAGCAGTACACAACACAAAGCCATAGGTATGTCCTTTCTCCTCACAGCCCTTAGATTGACTCTCCTGCTCTGGGGATGATCTGAAGACAGACACTCTTCCACAGTCTGGGGCAGAGTTTGGTAGGCAAAACTATAAAAGCTTGGTAGGCAAAACTATAAAAGCACGGAACTCACCCCTGACACCCTCTTACTACAAGAGAAAGAAAAATACATCATTTTATGGACATATACGGCATCAGAACACCACCAATGAGAGTAATTATTGGTACATGAGGACATACTAATTCCACATGCTCCTAATACTAGAAAATAAGCAGAATAGCCAAACAAAACTAAAAACACAGAATAGCTACTCAGCTGCTGAGTATTTTATCTGCTATGGCTTTAAAAAAAACCAAAAACAACAAACCACAAACAAACCAGACTTCCTGACTCAGTTTATTTTTAGAGAAACTTAACAGCATTTCAATTAACACATCTCCATCGGGTACTGCTCGTGCACAAAGCCAGTTACAACTCTTGGTGAGGCTCCAGCACTGCAAGCTTTCTAATGATTAATGAGGGGCCTGAATGGGAGTGCAGAGCTGCGAGGCTCGGCCACTGAAGCTTATGCCCTGAGAAGCAAGGCTTGCTCCCCCAGCTCAGGCCTCCTGCCACAGCAGAGGGGCACCACTCACCGCCTCAAACCCAAACACTGCCACAGGACTGCTCTGCCAGCAGTACCCAGGGCCCCTGAACCCTGCAGCATCCATGAGGAGCCACCAAGCAAGACAGAACCAGCCAGACACCCCTCCCACAGCATATCACAGGGCAGAAAGCCACCTCAAGAAAACCACTTTGCTTAATATTTACATATATATATTATACACACATACATGCCCATAAAACTCACTTTCTATTCACTGAAACAACTTGGTTTATAAGTATTAATTCTTATGTTCTGTGCAGAATGTTCTGACTTCAGAAAAGAAATAAAATACCAGGAAGGCTGTAAAGGTAGACAGCCTTGTTCCCGGCAAATATTCTTTAAGTAGAGAGAAGAATAAAAAAAGAAAAAAAGCATAATACTTCCAAATTAAGTTTCCATGATTATACATGAAAACAACTGAAAATTAAAAATTTGGTGAGATATTATGTGCATTTGCTGCTATTTTAAAGAATAGAGAAAAAGTTCTTTTTCACTACATTTGGCATTTTTAAAGCTCTTAAAAGCAACTTGTAGAGTCTTAACATCCCCGTGAGACAGCATCTAAGACTTTTTGCTTTTCAGATCACTGAAGATTGAATAAAAGATCGCATTCCAATGCCTACATTCCAAGTTGGTGTTCCACATGAGACAGAGTTGGGTTGCTTCTTCACAGCAATTTGCCACTACAGTTTCAACAGATAAAGGTTCAGCTCTTGCACTGGCACTTGCAGGGTAAAGGGGGTAAGGGGTGCCCCAAACAGCCCCAGAAGGGGTCCCCCCACACTCCCACTCACTCCCCTTCCCAAAGGGTTGTGTGCTGCTGACTCAGCCACCCTTTTCCAGGCTTAGCCTATCCTACAAACAGTATATCCAGGTCTATGTGACCTCTAACTCCTACATCTACCACTGATTTACTCTCAGGTGATTCTGACATTAAGTTCTCTACATCTGCCAGACGCAATCCATAGTTTCTTAGGTTTCTGATGAAAAGGTAGACCTTGCATACTTAAACTTTGTTCACATTAGGCACCAGTAATGTCAGGATGGATGTAAGACCTGCAGCTATTAACAGAAAGTAGCTGCTCCAGATGCTGTGTTTGCATAGGGTCCTGTATAAACATCTCCACTTTTGCAATGATTTTAGCACTGTTTGTTCAAACTGTACAAAACCAGGCTCAGAGGCAGATTTCAGTAAAGGCCACACTTTTTTCAGAAGTTGTAGGAGAAGAATTTTGATCATCTGGGACTCTGTAAACACAGGGGTTATGACAGAAGAGCCTTACCATTTTTTGTTCTGAAATCATGGAGCATTTCTTGTTCTTACTAATATAGATACATATCAACATTTTGACTTCACATCTCCACTCTAATAACAAAAGTCTAAAAGCAATAAGAAAACAAACCGTGGTAGTGCAGACACATATGCATTATGCATCTCTTCTTGGGTTGGGGGAGAAAGAATAGAAAAATTACCTCTACAGAAGACACGAGCGACAGCAACATGCAACAGCATCTAGATCCCCAACTGCCTTAAAATTAAGGTACAAACCAATTAAGAACACATTAGAACTTGAAAGTCCAGAGTCTTGACTTCTTAAGATTCTTAAAAATTCACTAGAACCTTAAATGCTTTCATTTGACTCTGTAGATAATGAATGTGTGATTTTTTTCCCCCTTCTTATGACTTAATTTAGGAGAGGAGGACAACACTTGTAGCAGCAGTTAAATGGTTTGTTTGATTTTGATAGCTTTACAACATACAACAAACCTGATTGTTCCTCCTTTCCAAGTTAAACTGCCTGCACTTTACAATGGCTCCAACACAAGTGCAACAGCTTTTCCTTGTCCAGTCTGCCTTGAAGCCTGGTGCACTGTTCTCTGCTCATACCCAGAGCTGAGTCTCTGCAAGGGAGGTCTGAAGTGTGCACATGTCTAGTAAGGTCATTCAACAGAGAACACTACAGTCTATTCAATCAATGCCACGCTAGCCAAATATTCTGAATGAGACAGCATAGTCTAGCAGGAAATCATCAAACTGAAAAGCGTCCAGAGACTCACACACACCTGAGGGAATCACGTAACAAGAGGGCCAAAGTAAACCTTTGCCTCCTTACACTACCACAGAGGCTCTACAAGCTTGGTGATGAAAGCCAGCTGAATATGTCGTATCATTAAATTGATTTGCAAAGTTTGTGCTCCAAACAATTCAGTTCTTAAATACTTTTACATCCTGAAAAATAATGGCCCAATTTTCCACAAATGCTCAGTATCCTGAAAGGTTGTTTGATAACTTCATGGATACCTTACAGATGTTTGTAAAGCTGTAGGTTGCTCATAGCAACTTACGTACATGGTGAAAATGAGGAAAGGGAAGGATATACAACACTTCACATCTATACTGCTAGAAGGCTCAGCACTGGCTCCTATTTCAGCCTAGGAGAGCTCTTTTCTAGTTTAACTTGTGCCTCTTTAGAAATTGTCTGCTCTGAACTAGAATGTATGAACACAAACAGAGCAAACACCATATAATTTCTATTTTTATTATAAGTTTTAAAATAAATAAATTTTTTAAAAGCCCTGTCGTTCTTATGCTCTGCAAGAGCATTCATACAGGGGACAACCAGTAGTAGGTGTTTCAGTACAGACAACTTCTTAATTAGATGCTGTTAAAGGTTTAACATGCTTTTTTGGCTTTAGAAGACTCTTTGTTTTGTTTTTAGAAACAGTTTTTTATAAAAGTGCTCTATCAGAACATCCACTCATCATATCTGCATCTTTTCGGAGGTGCTTTCCAAGACCACTCACCTTCAAATTCACCAAATACCAGTAGTTACTTCTTAGCTTCAGAGTGGTACCTGCTGAAAGGCAGCTTTCACTGTTCTGCTGCCTGTGTGATGTAAGTCTCTTTTTCTACAGAGAAAACTCTGCATTACTCAAAGTATAAAATATGATGCAGCTTTAAAAGAAGAGTATGCAGAGATTGAGGGTGAGGGGAGGTCCTCCCATTCATTGGCCAGGCACTGAAACTACCAGAGGTCAAAAAAGCTGAACTTCTTTATTCAAGTAAAAATTCCCACTGAAGCCAAATGAAGGTTTTGTTGAACGAGGCCCACAGGAATAAGCCTATAGTACACTCTCGACTGGGAGCAAGTAAAAGCAAATTATGCAACAGCTGTCAGGAATCTGTACACAGCTCTTCAGAGCCACAGTATAGGATGAGCCCTGTAGAATCCTTAACCTTTGTCTATTTATGTCCCAGCACCGAGACCCCTTCCAACAACAAAACAAGCCATGCTTTAATATATTTTTATTAGCCCAATTTATAGCAAACGGCACTCTCTTCCTCTTCTTCTTTTCCCTCCCCTCCTTCCCTCTCCCTCCTCTTGCCGTGTTGTGCTGTTTGTGTGGAAAAAAACGAGCTCCCACCCTTGCCAAGAGTGACATCAACTCATTCTTATCCAGTGATGTCCAGCAGAATCTTCCTCTGATAAACATTTGCTCAGTGTCAGAGCCCCAAGGTTACTGGCTGCATTTTGTTTTCATTGTTGCTTGTTTTCTGACACTTTGCTGCTTGTTACACATTAAAATCCTCCCCCCTCCATGTCTTCGACCTGGAGCCAGAGTGAGGTGGTGAACAGGACATTCCTCCATGCTTACCCGGGTCTTCCCACCACCCTCTTCCCTCTGAAACAAGAGTCTGTTTGTCTCTCTATGAACAATAAAAAGCTGATACTGCAGAGAAGCAAAAAAAAAAAAAGGAAAAAAACGTGCAAAAAGAAATTCAGGAGTGCAGACCTACATATTTTTAACCTTTGTTTTCTCTTTTTTTTTGTACAGATTTCCTTATATCCTTTCCTAGCATGCCCTAAAGTTAGTGAAGAGACACAGCTGATTAACGGGCTGATGTACCTTCCTCTGCTTGCACAGCAGCACTCCACCAAGACTCAGCAATATTTGCTCAAATAGGGCATCTGTGCTATGTCATGCTTCTGGGCTCCTCCCACCTGATCAAGAACCTCAGATGTTTTCCTCTTCTCCTCTCCCTCCTTTATCCACTGTCTCCTCATAAGCCACCAGCTTTCTGGAGAAAAGGGAAGCAAATGATCCTTTTCCTTTCATGTTTCCCTAACATGTTATCCAAGTTAAAACATTTATCTCCTTTATCCATCCTCTCCTCACAAGCCACCAGCTTCTGGAGAAAAGGGAAGCAAATGATCCTTTTCACTGTTCCCCTAACATGATATCCAAGTTGACATTTATCTGAAGTACATCAACCTGTGCCTTCAGACAACTAGTACAGAATGAGATTCATTACTGTCTGTCCCAGCGACATGGAACCCATGAATAATCTCTTAAAGAAAGAGTGAGAGGAAATTTTGCCAAAAACCAAAAGGTTGAGTAAAAGTCAAGAGCCCTGAAATGTCTAGCAATGAATAAAGAGTGAAAACAAACACCTCTTGCCCTGGGATGGCTCCTATCTACAACTTCACTGAAAATAAAGCACTCTACAAAAACTTCAACTTACAGCATAACGGATACATTATCTACAACTGCATCCTTCCTTGGGTCATCCAAGAGGAAGAAAAATCCATTTGTACAGTTTTCCAGAAGGAAAGGTCTGCTGCAAATAGATGATGATTTTTGGTAGCATCAACCCACTGACTCCCACTTTTCTAGTCCTAAAACCTTCTCTGGTGTTCACAAAAAGGTTGCAGCTGTTCTAAACAGCTTATAAAAACAACATTCTTTTAGCTTGTATGTGACAGAATGAAGAACAAGTACCTTCAGAAAGAAAATTAAGAAAAAAAATTGTTTTGAATATTGCCATTAAAGCATGCCAATTGTACTAGAGCACTAGAAGTACTGAGAAAAACTGACACAGAAAATTACTCCCTGCCCTGCCACCATCCCTTAGAGGAGTCTGCTAGAAAAAAGAAAAAGAAGACCACACCAATATATTAAACAAGGAGGCAGAGTACAAGTAACAATCAAGGTCAGGCAAGAAATATGTTCTCAAATAAACCATGAGGAAGTAACATCCAAGCTCTCACACACACTTTAAGGAACAAACAAGATACATTTTAAATCAATTTCCAGTGAGAAGGCTGCCATCTTTTAGAAAGATGTTTGCAAAGATCAAGGTCTTATTTCCTCTTTTCATAACAGTTCTTTCGAAACTGTAAAATATTAGTAGTAGTTGAAAAGTAAAGTCATCAGCTAGCCTGTAAATACAAATTTTGCAAAGTAGGCTCTCATAGATTAAGTTATGTGCTACTTATTGGGATCCTCTCTCTCTTTTCAGTAAGACAGCCACCTAAATGAACGGAAATTCCCCTCTTGCCTTGAAGGCCTGATAAGGTGCTACACCACTACTACAACAGATTGCCCTCAAGGTTATCCTGTCCCTTTTCGTGCCTAGGCAGCCAGGTACACCACCACTTTACACAGAAACACTACAAATCTATAACCAAACACGTAATGCCATTCCAGGGAAGCATGACACAAAAAAACCTACAAAAATCTATAAGCAAACATGTAATATCATTCCAGGGAAGCATATATAAAAATCCTACACAAACAGAAACACCACATGCCAATCTTAAAATACAATTTCAAAAAAGACTGATTTTTCAGAACACAAAAAGAACATTTTTAGCACCAAATTAATTACAAGCATTTGAGCTGAAATATGTCTTAACTCAGTGGCCAGACAGAGCTTGGGTGGAAAAGGTGAGAATGTTTTTGAATGGATACAACCACATCCATTTGATGCTACCTCGTCAGTGGTTGTTTCACTGTCCTAGAGGTGAAACAATCATTGGCTGACAAGCAGGAATGCAGCTCCATAGGAAACCTGGGCGACAGACACACCTGTGCTCATTTCAGGTTTGAGTTTTTTTCTCATGTATCCTCATTTATGGTATTTGAAGTATATGAATATTTCCAGTATCCAGAAATAGGATGTTTGGTCACAGAACTACTAACAGGAACAAAAATTCCCAAATGACCTATAATTCCCAAATGGACTATAATTAACCATCTAACTATAGCAGCATTTGGCCGACCAACACCACTCTGGCTGATTTGTTTTGAGAGACAGACTGACTGCAGAATTTGCCAGAGCTGTCCTCCCATACCTCATGCAATACAGATGTACAGTAACAGATACACCCCTCATGCAATAAGGGAGGTGACAGTTGCAGTACAGGAATTCATATGCCTGTGAAAAAAATAAACAATTTTTTTCACAACAGAAAGAGAAAAACATATAGCAGTGATGTCTCAGGGGTTTGATTAGCGTCAAAGGAACCCTAATAACAAGACATCAGAAGCTTTGCTTTCAACAAAACCAATTAGTATCCATTGAAAGCGCGTAAGATGTATAACCCTGAGGTTCACAATGCCTAATAATTAAGTATTGGATCATTTCCCATACTCAAGAGAGAAAAGTTTATATAAATCAACAATAATCAAAGGGAAGCTGTTCTCCTGTGAGGACAAGAAGGGTTTGAATCCAGTACGTTGATTTCAACCAGTCGTCCTTCTGAAGCTGAGTCATGGCATGGCACAGGTTTTCTGTGCAGCTTTCTGAGATCTCCAAACAAGATTGTGAATTTTTACTTCCTAACATTTTGACTTGCTCTACTCCAAAAATCAGTCCACATTTCCAAAGTCTTTTATAGACAAAGGAAAATCTAAGCCACAGCTAATTAGCAGAACATCCACCCAAAACTGTACTTATCCACCTCCTTTCCTCTCCCTGTTCTTTTGCAGCCTTCTCTATCTGCTTCTCCATTACTATTTCTTTTTAATGTCCTGTTTCCAGTAATATTTATCTGGATCTTTTAATTAGCAATGGTTCAAAGGGTCCTTACTTACTGATACAGATTTTAACTTCATACAATCTCTAAATGGGCTGGATGAGTAGAAAAGTGCAGTGGATTGAAAACTGGCTGAAATGCTAGGCTCAAAGGATTATGATAAGTGGAATGAAGTCCAGCTGGAGCACCAGTTACTAGTGGTATGATTCCAGAGTATGATAATGGGGCTAATATGTTTATTAATGACCTAGATGATGGGACAGAGCACCTTCAGCAAACTTTCAGATAATAGAAAACAGCTGATTACACCAGAGGGTTGTGCTGCCATTTAGGGGCACCTTGATCTGCTGAAGAAATGTGCTAATGGGAATCTTGTTAAGTTCAGCAACCAGAAATGCAGAGCTCTGCACATGGGCAACAATCACCCCGAGCACCAGCTCATGCTGAGGGAGAAAGCAGCCCTTGCAGAGAAGGACTTGCAGGCCCTGATAGACAGCAAGTTGAACAAGAGCCAACGGCATGCCTCTGCAGCAGAGACAGCCAAGAGATCCCAGGCTGCACCAGAAGAGTTGCCAGCAGACTGAGGGAGGTCACCTGATCCTTCCATTCTGCTCAGCACTGGAGGAGTCACCTCTGCAGTACTGCTGGGCTTCCCTGTACATGACAGACATGGACGTGCTGGCAACAAATCCAGTGAAGGACCACAGAGATGATTAAGGGACTACAAATCTGTCACACAAGGAAAGGCTGAGAGAGCTGGAACTGTTCATCCTCAGGAAGAGAAGGCTTGGAGAGGAATCCCACCTATGATAAACACCCAAAGGGAGGCAGGAAAGAAGATGGAGCCAGGCTCTTCCTCCCAGGTATGGAGTGAAAGGATAAGAGGAAATGGACACAAAGTGAAACACATAAACATAAGGTTGTTTTTATTTTGTTTTGGTTTTCCTATGAAGGTGATCAAACAGTGGAACAGGTTACCCAAAGAGGATGCAGAGTCTCCATCCTTGGAGATACTCAAAACACAACCAGGTAGGGTCTTGGTTGACTCATTCTTGCTGACCTGCTTTGAACAGGGAAGCTGGACTAGGCTGTCTCTGGAGGCACCTGTCACCTTCAGCAATTCTGAGCAATAGGCTCAGAATTAAGCTCAAACCCCTAACAAAAGTAAGGGGTTTTAAGGGCACTGATGACTTGCAAGCAGTGCTTATGTAATCTCTACTACTCTTAAAGAACATTATAAAACTTCTCGGCACATTACCCCTCTGCAATGGGGTAACGTATCCTTTTGAGAAAGAGCTACAAAGACTCACTACCAGAACAGGACTTCTGACTTACACCAGCTCTAACTCAGTGTTTGCATTATGCCCCTTTTATCCCACTTAGTTAATGCAAATTGGTCAAGTGCAGCCTGAGTTAGAGAAGAGGCAGCAGCAGCAAGGAGTACACTATTTGCATTCTGGTGTATGGCCATCACCGCCTGCTACCATAGAATGCACATGTTTCTTATAACAAGAAGGAATGCTTCTGGATCACTAAGGCCAACTGAGAACATTTCAAATTCATTCACTGGGCCAAATTCCTTTCTGAGTTACCGAAAAATGAAGCAAGCTCACTGTGGTCAGGCCATGAATTTTAGCCTATCATAATTACTGCTGTATGTGTGAACAGATGCACGCACCCATCCCACACGTTTAGACTGGATGTTACTTCCATAATTGCACTGCATGTAGTATTCATGACATGTAGTATTTTTTCTTGTAGCATTAGCAAAGTTATGGGGCTACCTCCTATACTTCCAGATATGCTGCTGCAGAAAGCTTCAAAACACCCATTCTTCCCTTACTTCTTCATTTGCCTTTTGATTTTTGTCTAAAAAGCAAAATTTTTAAGTCGCAGTTTTTGTGATTAGTATACAAGTCTTCTGTGCTTGAAGCTGATTAAGACAGCTGTCATTCAACCAGAGCACTTCAATCCACATCAAGTCTTTCCTTAGAGAGAACTAAGTTAAGCACAGGTGTTTCAACTTACAATTTCTGTGATGCCCAAGTAAGTTCTTCAAAGCCATGAATGACTATCATCCAAAATTGTAGTACACAGGTCACACAGAAACTAGCTACTAACTCCCCCACTCGTGCAACTTCCGCCACCTACACCCACTGGCTTCAACAGAGTTTGTCTTTCTAAGAGAAGCATTTTTACCCTCCTCTCCTCCAAGCGAAGGGCATGAAGCCCTGGTCTGGTCCTCTTTACCAAAAACATTCCAAGCTCTACAACTGAAAACCCTCCTTTAGCCTCATTTAACCTAACCTCTACTCTCTCAGAGCACACCAAAATTCATAGCTATTTATCTCCAACTTACCTACGTTCAGTCTTTAAGAATGCTCTCTCTTCTCCATCAGACTAATACCATAAAACATGTTTTGCAGACTCCATTGCTTTTGAGACCAGAATACTGCCACGTCTCAATACAATTTAAAAAGAAGAAAAAAATTCTTTGAACATTTTGCAATAGCCCCATAATTTCCCTGTGTGCTTTAACCAATCTGTCCTGGTTTAACCAGGTGGAACAGGAGTTGAGGAGTTAGGCTTGCAGCAGGGTGCATCCTCCAGGTTTCACTACAAGAGTCCCATTAGTGAGAGTGGTGATCTCAGCAGAAACCTGGAAGATAGCAAGCAGTTTGCATCCCACACATTAACCTTCACCCAACCACTGCCAGACACCTAGACAGGCTGAAAACACAGGGAACCACAGGGCAGAAAACCTTTGCTCTGGAGAAACTAATCACCTCTCAACTATGGCTGCAGCACAAAAATCACAGTGTAAAGAAAGTTTCCTTGCATTAATGAGACTTCAATTGAAGGTAACATTGTCTTGACTCATGTCTCTGAAATTATTAAAATAATGGAAACTTTCCCTACAACCAAATGCCAACTTCTCCACAATCATCAGACCATATGCTGCAAGGCTTCACTCATTCATCCATGGTGCTGCATACCCTGAAATCCTGGAATTTTCTTCCCATCCTACTGTTATTTCCTCAGGAAAATTTTTTACACTGTTAGAAGCATAGTGTAAAATCCTACCATTTAACTATCAAGAAAGTATGTTATTATTATCCTGCTAAAGAAAACATTAATGAGAAGTCCTTGACAATATCACTGCCCTTGTTTGCAACAGGTCTTTCAACCAAACATAAGAAAAGGATGAAAATTCTCTAATTTTCATTTTTATCCAAAGGCACTAGAATTAACCCACAGGGTTTTCTTTTATCTTTCTGTTTTTATCCTTTTTCTTTCATCTCTTTTACCTTAAAACTGGAAGCAAAATAAATAATAACCTCTTTGCAGATGAAGACAGTTTAAGGGAGCCTAAGCTCAAACACCCAAAATAAGGGGATAAAACTCCCACTTGTTTCTGCTTTGAATTTTAGGATTGCAGGAAGAAACACTGTATTTCAGCATAGAGGGTAAACCAGTTTAAGTCAAACTTGCCATCCTATATCCCCATATACAACTGACCTCTCCTTTACACTGTCACTGTTGCTTTTACAGATAGGTGGAAAGCTAGTTCAGGGATCTGAAATTGAAAAAAACTAGTGTTATTTTAGAGAGAATAGGGTTAAGTTTTCAGTTGGCTCAGCTCCCTGTCTGGCTGCATGAGAGGCAGGGATAATACAAGGGAGTAGGGAAAACAAGACTGCCTTCAACCAGCTTTAAACTCAAACTGAACTTGGTGAGCTAGCTGGAACATCAGGAGATGAAACCTGCTGTGCTCATGCCACTCCCCAAAGGCCACTGCAGTGCTTAAGGTGTATACAATGCATATGTTTAAAAATAAAAAGCTTTGTGAAGAGGTACAAGTCAACATTGAACAAGTAGGATCAGCTACAAAGCCCAATATAGTCTCTTGCAAAAGATACAGGCTTAGGTCTGGATGAAGTGCACAGCCTGAGCTCAGGGATACACTTAATAGCTTTATTAGCTGAGAATGATTCTGACTCACTGGTTTGGTTTGAGACTCCCTGACACTCCCTTGCATTGCCTAAAAGTCAGCCCTTAACATCTAAATTTACTCCTTACCAAGGCAGTTTGGGTGTTCACAGGAATAGCACTACTGCTGAGGGTGTATGTATGTTCCCTTACCACAAGCAGTCCTCCCCTAAAATGTATGAAACCAAGAGGTTGCAACCACACTGCAAGCCAAATTTATAAATTTAATTTTCCCAGTTCCCCAGAAGCCTCAGACATAGTTTTCTGAGCACAGAATCCCAAAGTGGATCGTAACTAGAGGACTGACTAGTCCTGCATCTCCCCTGAAACATTAAGAGCCTGAGAATGAGCAGAAGCCAGGTATCCCAGTCTAATACCTAGAAACCAGCAGAGACTCAAAAACATAAGGTTTGAGACTTCCTCCAAAACGTTTGGTAATCATTTATTCTGACAACTCCCCCTATTCCTAACCCCTAAGCAAACATCCAACTCCTTTTTGAACCGTGTTAAATTCTTGGCCCTGTCGGCATCCTGTGGTTGACTGTTCCAGCATCTAATTGCAATTCCTCACTTCTGGAGCTGCCTGCCACAGTCCTTCTCACTTGAGCACTGAGCCCACTCCACCCACGTGAAAACGAGGAATGTTCCTGATAATGCTTCTGAATACATCTGCTTCAGAGCAGAGCACTGCCTCAATGCAGGTCTGCACCAGGCCTCCAAAACCCACATATTAAACTGCCAGAAACTGCGGAAAGGCAAGAAGGAAAAAGACTATGGCAGACTAATCCCTGCAGCAATATTTTCAAGAAGCACTTAATCACTCTGCTAGGCAAAAATAAATAATGCAAAGGCAGAAAACAGGACAGCTGCATCAGAAGAACAAAATATTCAAACAGTTAATAGGAGGGAGATGCTCTGGTTTCATCACAGCACACCTGATTTAAAGATGTGCTCTTGTAACACATCAGTCCCTAGAAAACAAAACAGAAAACACAGACCAAGTGAGTCAGGCATATATAACACACAAGTGTCGTATCATCTCCTCCCTTGCATCCTGTACATCAGGGAGTCCAACTGTACTGGCCAGTTTCCAGAGTGAAATCATACAGTCTTCTATCAGCACTTATGAATTTATAGTTCCAGAAAATCCTCATGTCATAGCCTGAGAGCCATTATCAATGAGGAATTATTGATTTTAATGTCAAATTGTGCAAGCACTTAAGAGGGGAAGAAATAGAAGAAAATGGCAAAGAATGAACAGGCTATTTGTTTTTAAAAACAAAAAAGAATCAGTAAGAGTCTTTGATATCCAGAACAATTGCAGTCATGGCCAAAAAAATCTGATTTTATTCCACTAGAGAGCTATTGTTGGGTCTAAATTTCTTACTGTAGTTTGCTGAAACAGATAAAAATCAAACAGTTCAGCTGAAATGGACAAAATACATGTGGCTGACAATACAAATGGCAGAAGTACAATCTACTAGACCTATTTTACTCAGCAAATGCTGCAATCAGATATAGGAGCCATGACTTCATCTGAAGGGAGAGATGCACCCTGGAATTCTGAGCAGCATGGGGACACACACATGCCATGTGATGCCAGTACATGCCTGCCAGGTTAATGCTATCAGGAAGCTGAAGTCCTCTGTGAAACCTGATTCTCACCAATAGAAAAACAGCTCTTTATCACACCTGGAGACCATCCTTTCATGGCAGTTCAGGTGTCAACGGGTTTCAGCACATCACCCAAACAAGTGCTTGTGCCAGCACAAAGAAAGGTGGGAAGGGACTGGGTCATCAAGCAGCACCACTCACTTAAGTACCAGAGGAGCAAAGTCTTGGTATGAAGTTCCATCAGCTCCCTCCTAATGGTTCATCACTGTCAGAAAGGGGTGGCCTTGCATCCAGCTCCACTCTTGTACCTACCCTGGAACTTGTCTGAAAGACCAGTAAACCAAATCAACTTATTGATGGTAGAAAATTAACCTGGCACAAAAAGAGTTTTCTGCCATGTTAGCAAGACAAATCAGCCTCACATAGGGTCAGATAAATGTCAGGCTCAGTGAGAACAGAGAGATATGCAGAGGAGGAATGCCGGTGGGTGTATTCTCCTCCTTTTGACAGGAGGGGGCTATTACATCACCTCAAACTACACTGCACAACCTGACCCTGAGGAGCCAAAGTGTCTCACTTTGCCTTGAAGAGGATATCAACCTCTCTTCATCAGCCTCTCCATGCAGAGTTTTCTGGTTATGTACAGCATCATTTTAATGTTCTCCCATTCATCAGCACAGGCAAATGAACTACACGAACCCTAAGTACAACCTGCACATAAGAAGTGAACAACTATCCCCACGGCACTCATCCAAGAGAAATGGCTAGAGAAATTTTGCTTTCTGCAAGCTTTCAGAGCAAATACCCTTTAAATGTGCAGTTCTTCAGTGATGGCCTCACTTTAATATAGGGCTATACAACTGCACAGCAACAAATGTCATTTTGATAGGAATCAAATGTTCATTTTAGAAGAAAAAAGATTTAAAAAAAAGAAAAAGAAAGCAGTGCGTTTCATTATTTTACTTTTCCATATCCTCCATGAGGGCTTGTTTGCCAGATGTGGACAAAAAGCAAAACTAATGCACTAGTCTGATCCCTCTATTAAGAAATTATGAATCTAGAACATTTCTGAACTATATTCCAGGTATCCTCTCCACACAAGAATTGATTCAGCCACACACTGGATATCTGCTCAGAAAACAGCGAGATTGTATTCACTTTGCAGAAATAGCTTCTTTTCAAGGACATCAGAAAACAACTATGCAATGAATGTTTATTTGCATTTAAAACAGGAGACAGTGAAAATTCAACTTTGTGACTATGTTTTCAACATTCACTGAGAAGGGACAGATAGTCACTGAAAAAAGACTGCAGTGGTTGAAGATGTTCTTAAAAGTAAAGCTTTTTTTTTATTTACTTTGCTATTCCCAGAAGCAGAGACAGTAAAGCACATTACAGGAGTCACCTTTATGTATTTCAGTGTAGAGTCACCTATTTATTTTTACCTGCCAGTAAAAACCACCAGCTGAGCCAGTTCAACAGTCCACAACCACCTAAAAGAACCATCCTCTTTCCTCACTCTGCCCCCATCCTCCTGACTAGGTGGTCCCATCCTCAGTGGTACTCATCTGACCCCCCATGAACCAATCCAACTCACCAGCCCAGGAGCAAACCCATCCACTCCCATTGCTTCAGTTCACTGCAGGTCTGCCAGGTCAGGAGCAGTAGGAGGAAGGAAGGAAGAATGGAGGGAATAGTGCAGGACCTACTCTAACAGGAGTGCAAGGTTAGGTCAGCTAGGCCTGCCTTGTGCAATAGCCCCCAGGGCATCCCTGTCCTACCAGCCATGCTACTAGTTTGGTGACCAGCAGCATAAAGCACTGCAAGTTTCACATCTGCTCCTACAGCTCACACCAAGCTGCAACCCAAGACACCAGAAATGCTTTCACTACTAGGATACCACAAAAGGTTGCAGCTTGTGGAAAGGGGCCTTTATTTTAGGAGTGTTTAAACACATTATTAAAACCAAGCATCCAAAACCCACAGGATCCGGGTATCACTGATTACTCTTGCAAATATTAGCATTTACTTTTAAAGTAAGCTTGTACACAAAAGTCTTTTTTAAATCTCTTTAAGGAAGGTACATGTCTAGCAACAAGGTTTACTTCTACTAATATCTAAATAGCCAGAGCTAGATAAGCTGTGCAGTCTTGGTCCATTTGCTCTAGTGCACGGAAGATTACCTGCTTCTCTGCATCCTGCAGTGTTTTATCCCTGTGCTGGTTTAAAAGTTAACCAGCAGGGGGAATGAACTCAACTCAAAGGAGAGATTATAAGTCAGAATAACAATTTATTAAAATAATACAGTAAGTACAATAATACAAACCAACAATTGGTCTCAACCCACAAAAACCCAAATGTATAACCCAGTGCCCTGGGGCATGAACAAAGTGGTGTTCCTTGGGCCCTGTTTGAGTCCAAAGTAAAGGGAGAGGGGAAGAACCTGCTGGTGGGAGAGCTGCTGCAGTCTGGCCAGAACTGGTGATCGCAGTCCAGTGGTGGTCTAAGTCTGGTTGAGAGCGATGAGATGCAGCCGTCCTCTGGATCCCACGAGTGGGTTCCAAAAATGTTCCAAAACTCCAAGATTATATATCCTCCAGTTCAGGCAGGAATGTTCAGTGCTCCCCTCAGGGCGGGGAGTTCACAAAGGGTGTGAGGACAGAAACATCCTCCTATCTCACAGGCCTCTTAACACCTAGTTTATAGCCTGAGGAGTCAGGCTCTATGGGCAGAGGGTGCGAATAGTCTATTGACAACAATAGTCTAGTTTCTGGGAAATGACATGGAAGGCTATAGAATACAGTTTTGGGTTACACCCACCATGATGAACTGATCTCAGCTGTCCTAACTAGGACAATCCCACATACATGTGCATACATAAAAGCGTGTGTATATACACATCTACACACATACACAAAGAGCCCTAAGATGCTTGGGATCCCCTCGGGATGTCGATCCCAAAATAAAAAAAAGATAAACACAGGTATGTCAAAAGCCTGTAAGTTATTTCACTTGAGGAACATGTTTCTCAATACAGAACAACTTTCTAACACAAACCTATGGTTATTATCCCAAAGCAGGGGTACAGGAGTTAAGCACAACCCACTTCATATAAAAAATCTATTAGCTATAGCATCACCTTTAGATAGCATCGTTAACCACAGAACAAGAACAAATCTGAGGGCAAGCATATTTAGTATCACGCCAAACTCCTGAATGACACCTCAGATGAGGTCTGTCTTTTGCCTCATAGGTGTCATGGGGCATATAGTTAAAGAAAAATAAGGTAAAAATAAAACATTGTCACTGTCACTTGTCTTATTGCTTTCTAGTGTACAAAAGCCTTTATGATCCATTTCTGCTTAATGCTAAATATATATGTAAACCAAAACCAGCTCCTTAACTTTTTTGCGTTTCTATTATAGTCAGAAATCCCAGGTCTCATTTCAAAGGCTCGCTGGTGAAACCAAAGCCAAAAAATAAACCTAACCCACCAAAACTCAGCAAGGTACCTAATCTGATAAGAAATCATCTGCCTTGACCCAAAATATTGCAAAGCTGAGGTTTTTATGGCAGTGTAAAGTAGCATTTCTACAACAGCACGCCACCATTCTCTGACCTGTTTTACAAGAGCAATACCTACAGCATCACCCGTGAGGGAGCAGCTCAGAAGACGAGCTGGCTCCTCTAGCTGCAGCAACCCTGGCTTTGACCGTCCCTGGAACTACAGGAAGCTCCACAGAGAGCAGCTGCTCTTCCACCACTACACATGCTGAAGCAAAGTATTATTTTAAGGATAAGGCTCTTCAGGTTAGGCAAGACCTAAAATATCACTGTGAAGAAAAAAACAGAAAGGAAAAAGAACACACATGAACATAGGAGTCTTTCAGCTCTGTGATCCTTACGGATTGAAAGAATGTTCCTTCCTTTTGTAAGAAAAAAAATTGATAAACAAGAGTTGAAGTTTAGTATCAACATGAGATAAGACACTATTTTAAGGTCATTTATTACATGTCCCATGGAAGAAATACAAGAAATTTTAAGCTTGAAAGAAAATTTTATCACTGTATTTCATTACCAACATTTTGGCTGGAACAAGTCTAGTGTGTTAAATGAACAAAATTAGTTAGAAGGTACAACAGACTCTGAACTTTGATAACTGTGACTTAAGGGAAAAAAAGGTATTTGCACACAGCTCCATGCAAGTGAGCACATCCTGGCTTAATTTATAGAGAAAACATCTCACAGTTGAGAATGCAAAGTGGGATAGGAATAGCTCTGAGCAAAATACCAACATTTAATGAAACAGTACTTAAGATCTCACCAGCAGAACTCTGATCCCTTCTTTAAATTACACTGACACGGTTTTAAACAGACAATAGAGTTGATGGTGCAGTGAGTTTGTGATTGGAGATTTTATCTTATTTTACCATTATGCAGAGGGAGTGGAAATGTACAGAGGGAACAGCCAACATCCGTATATTAAGGCACATTACGAGCTAGAACTTTGGCACAGATTCTTTCCCCGTGCACAAAAAGGAGATCCAGTCCCTTTGCCCACTACATTTCACCCCATCTTACTCTTCCTTTTTCGGCTGTGCTCATTCCACCACAGCATGGCACAAGGCACACCACTAACTGTGGCTCAGGAGAGGGACTGTTGCTCCCCAAGCCATCTGCTCCTCAGTTGTACCAGGTTTGTGTGGCAAGGTTCTGGTAGGGGGAGAGGGCTATAGGGGTGACTTCTGTGAGAAGCCGCTGGAAGCTTCCCCATGTCCAACAGAGCCAATGCCAGCTGGCTCCAGGACACACCTGCTGTGGGCCAAGGCCAAGCCCATCAGGGATGGTGGTAGTGATAAATGTGATAACATGTTTAAGAAGGAAGAAATAAATGTGGCCAGAGAAGACAAGAGTGAGAAATATGTAAGAGAAACAGCCCTGCAGACACCAAGGGCAGTGAGGAACGAGGGGCAGGAGGTGCTCCAGGCACTGAACAGAGATTCCCTTGCAGCCCATGGTGAGGCTGCTGTGCCCTTTCAGCCCATGGAGGTCCACGGGAGTGCAGAGATCCACCTGCAGCCCAGGGAGGACCCCATACCAGAGCAGATAGATGCCCAAAGGAGGCTGTGACCCTGTGGGAAACAGGAGCTGCAACAGGCTCCCGGCAGGGACCTTTGGCCCCATGGAGAGAGGAGCCCATGCTGGAACAGGTTTGTTGGCAGGACTTATGACCCTGTGGGGAACCCAGGCTGGAGCAGCCTGTTCCTGAGGGACTGCACCCCATGGAAGGGACCCATGCTGGAGCAGGGGAAGAACTCCTTTCTCTGAACAGCAGGAGGAACGTGTGATGAACTGACCATAATCCCCATTCCTGTGTCCTTGTGACACTGGTGGGGAGGAGGTGGAGCCTGGGAAGAAGGGAGGAGGGAGAGGGGAAAGATTTTTTTAAGATTTGTTTTACTTCTCACGATCTTGCTCTGATTTTGATTGGTAATAAATTCAATTAATTTCTCCAACTTGAGCCTGGTTTTGCCCTTGACGGTAACTGGTGAATGGTCTCTCTTTCCCCTTATCTCAACCCATGAACCTTTTGTAATATTTTCTCTCCCCTGTCCAGCTGAGGAGGGGCATGATAAGAGTGGCTTTGTCGGGCACCTGGCATCCAGCCAGGGTCCAAACACCATATCAACCTGTCTGCTCCTCAGTGTCTTCGCAGGGAACAGTCCCAGCACACCTGAAGAGCTGCTCCTGTCACAGACATTCTCCAGAAACTGCCTTATTAATGAGGAGGGCAAAGCAAGCTTGGAGAGGGGGACATGAAAAGTAAATATTGCTGAGTGAGAGGAGTCAAAGCACACCAACAAATTTGCTCACAGAAAATGCCAGTTTGTCAAATGCTTAGGAGGAACTTATCCATTTCATTAAAATTTAGGGGGGAAAAGTTATCTAAGCATTACACATGCTCACATAAAGACTATTACATTGAGGTTTGAAGACTTTTTACCACACATTTGAATGAGAAGTGAAATCATTCTCATTTTTGCTATAATAAGCCATCTGGTGGCTACCTGGTTGGTAGCCTGACATATTAAGCTGAATGTAGAGACTGAACAACATCCTTTTGGGCACTGGTAAATACTGGGCTAAACTCAGTTTCCCCTCCCTGCCCTCACCCTGCTGAGGCATTGGCTCCATCTATACCCACCATAAAATGAATAATAATAATAAAATATACAACTTGTCTTTAATTTCAAGAAGCAATCCAATATCTAGTCTTACACAACAAAAGCATTAAGTGCACTGTGACACGTTTAATTTAGCACATTATCTGTTAGTCTAGCCCCACTCAATCATCTCATGCCTGAGCAATGCCTCTGCCTCTGAGAATTCACATACTAGAAAATCTCCTTTTACTTTTCCTAACCGAATGCCATCAACTCAAATTCCTTCTATTTCATGCAAAGGTGCATTTGGGGCTCTATTCTGTGAAGGAAATATTTCAAAGGGGAAGTAATTGGTGGGCCACAGTAAGAGGTCACATTAATTCTGTTTAATGGTCACATTAATTCATAGGTTTGAAAAGAGATGTTGGAATTTTTTCCCTAGGGTCTTACATGCCCAGAGACTTCAGGTAAAGAGGAAGGAACTCACGCACACTGCAAGTTACATTTAAGGCATGGTAGTACAGACTAGAAGGTGAGGAAATGACAGAGGAGAGAGAGGTTTCTGTGGTTTTCAGCTGCATAGTAAGATTTATTTCATTTCATTTAGGGATATTCAGGGCTTGAACAATACAATAATACGCTCTTATACCTTGATTTCACTGTACCTTATTTTGATTAGTAAGAAAAATAAGCCTAGCAATTTGGATAATAAAGGGACACTTTAGCAGAGTATAGAACTTTATCAGTCTTCTGAAAAACTTGAGTAGGGTCAAAAATTACTAGTAGTACAGATTTTGTTTTCTTGGTAAGCCCCTTCAGTTAAGAAGATAAGAGAGGGGGAAAATCAAGTTGACAAGCAAGTTGGTATCAAAACAGTTTCTAAACAAAAAGTTTATGAACAGTCTCAGCACTTTTTATCTTTTCCAACCTCCATTCCTTCTGGATGGCTGCTTTCGGAAGAAAAGTTTAATTCTGCTTCTTTTAGGAAAAAAAAAAGCCTCAAGTCTTTAGCTTAACCTGTTCTGCTCACCCCTGCTTTTAGAAAAATCACTAAACCAAACAGGGAATCAAAGAGTAGAATACAAAATATTTGTAGAGAAGCCACAGAGGTGCAAGTCCATCAGTCCAGCCGAGACAGCTGGACCTCTGCTCCTACCATCACTTCATCACCGCCCTCCCACCCTGCCCCACACTTCTGAGGGGGTAAGTTCAGCAAAGTGTAGGGTGAATCCAAACGGAACACTTAATGGGAAACCAGAGTGCCTCAATAAATTCTGAGCATGTTATCTTCTCTGCAACAAGTCCAGAACCTAATTCGGAAATGTGCTTGCCTTAGTCCTGAAGAACCTAACCAGGACAGCTACTCTGAAGCAGTGCGGTGCCAGCTGTTTCCAGATGGAAATCTCTATGATGGATTTATGGAGAATGATGTAGCAACTGCAGCTGTAAGCCTGGATGCTCCAGTGTTAATCAACTGCATGAGGTTGTGGCTCCACAACTGGCAGTGCTGATCTCAGCTGGCCCCAACATGACCTCAGATCACAACTCATGGGATTTCTCCCCACACCAGCCGAAGTGCCTGCTGGATTCCATGATGAGCCAAGTTCCTTGCCTGTCAGAAGCATTTTCCCCTTTTTTATTTCCCAGGTAACTCCTTGGTTATCACCCTATTTTTCTTTCATTTTAAAATGTCACTTACAAGGAACAGATAGTACCCGTGACCACTGGTAGAATATTAATTGACTGGAGGTTGGAAAACAAACATCCTCAGTTTCTCGTATTTTTCCAAAACTCTACTGTGCTGGTATAAAAGTAAACAGAGCTCAAGAGAGATTACAAGTCAGAGTTACAACTTACTAAAAAGATTACAATAAATACAACGACACAGAGAAAACTGGTTTTAACCCATAAAGACAGATATATAACGCAGCACCCCGGGGACAAGAACAGAACAGTGTTCATTAGCCCCTGTGCTGAGCACCACATGGCCCCCCTGGGTGTGTAAAGTAAAAGGAAAGGAAAACCTGTTGGTCTGAATGATGGTGGCAGTTCTGTTGAAGTAACCATTGCAGTCTGGTCGAAAGTGGCAGTCGCAGTCCTGTTGACGTTCTGGTCCTCCTCTGGATCCAACAAGTGGTATCAGAAGCCCCAAAACCCCAGGATTATATGTGCTCAGGTTCGGGTGGGAATGCCCAGTACCTCCCCCAGGGTGGGAAGTTTCACAAAGGGTGATTTAACTCTGTGAGTCATGGCATATTTTTGGACTCCTTGATGGTCTAGGTTGTTGCAGCTGCCTATTATGCCAGTCCATTGTGGCCCATTAGCAGAGATGACCCCTTAGGCTGGGTGTGAAGGTGTTAATGCCTCCCTGGAAGGGAGTTATCACAGCTGAGTCATGGGTGTGAAGAAAAAGAAACACACCCCTGCCTCTCAGGGTTCTTTAGCACTCAGCTTGTAGCCTGAGGTGTCAGGTGTGCCCTGGGCAGCTGCTGCAAATGATACATTAGAAATGACACAGAGGGTATAGAATACAGAGTTTGCTCATACCCACATAGTGATAAACTGATCCAGTCCCCTGTAACTAGGACACCTACTGATTGTCAATATTTAACAATTTCTTCTTCTTCTGTCCTGTATGCACTATCCTTCTCTGTTGCACATTGATCATGACAGCACATGTGAGCACAGCCCATTTTTAGCCAACCCACTCAATCATTTTACTGTATCTGTATTGAAAGACCAACCTTTTTCACATCAAGCCTACTCCTGCAGTACAGCACTTCAGTATCTAACTCACTCCTCTTGTTTCGCTGCACAGGAAAACTGCTTGATTTTAATTCACATTTTAAATAGTTGATGCAATCAAAACTCTAATCTATTTAGATGCTTTCTTCTGCAAGCTGAGGTGGTACAAAGGTAGACACACCACCACAATTTTCTTTGCATAGGTAAGAGCTATGGCACAAAAATAATTCTGCTCTTACCACATTTGTCCCGTTGGCTGGCATTAAAAGCTAGGCTGAGCCTTCACATCCTTCATCCAAATACATATGCTAACATTGACAACAAAAGTAATTGAACTTAGATACTAACAACAGGCACTTGGCATTTAAAATAAAGAAGTGAAAGTCTAAAACACCACTGCAGCTCAATCATCAGTTAATGTACCAGAGATCAGTAGACAAAAGAAATCATTTACCTTCCCAAGTGATTAATCTACAAATTCTTACTGCCTTCTCTACCACAGGACATAATAAATCAGATGAATAACTAAGGACATGTACAACAGTGGAGAATTTCAAACTGCTGCAAAAAAAAGCAACTCAGCCACCACCCAAACTGACTCCAAATTTCAGTTCATTCTAAAACTGGTGACAATGTCCCTGAATGGGAGACAACAAAAACTAAGTATAAGACTAAGTATTCTACTCTTAAGTTGTCCTGTTTCTGCAAATGTATAAATGCAAATGTGTACTTCCGTTCTAATCACCTGCATTTTGCTACTTTCACATCACAGAAAAAATAAGATTTAATCTCACAGAAGGTAAAGTACTTAAGAAGTTGATCCATTTTCAATACCTCTTCTACTTCATATTACAGATAACTGTTCTGTTTACTCAGATGAAATCTTTAGGATTAAAAGGAAAAATCAATCTTTCCCTTTAGGTTCAGGCTTTGCTTAGCTGAAAGAAATCCTCCAAAACCCCTATTATAAAGAATGAAAATTGATAAAACCCTGACCAACCTTCTGCCCATCCTCCTCCACAGTCAGCTGAACATCTGAAGGGCTCTCAGCTGAAGATCACTGCACCACCTCCTCCTCACCGATGCAGCAGAGTTTCAGCCTGCAGCTGCCTCTCAGTTAAGCACTGTGTGGCTCAGCCCACAGGCCCACCTGGTACCAAACCCAGCTTTCCAGCAAGGCCATCAAGACCTTGGTCACTTGGTACGAGTGCAAATAGAATACAAATGTTCGTGAAAGGAGCTTGAAGAGAAAGCAGTTCCCAGCGTGCTGTTTCAGCAAGGTTTGCAGCCACACATCTAATACTTCTTTTGTATTCCAGTGACACCCTGCGGCACTTCCCTAGACTGCAGGCTTTCCAAGTCTCAATAGTCATATTATTAACTATGTGGGTAAAGAACAGCAAATAAAAAAAAAGAGAAAGGACATTGCAACACCGAGTTGAAGGATGCTGGTGCACCCCATTGCTCCTGAGGAATGAAATGCATAAGTTTCTCTTGCACAGCAGTTACTCACTAGCAGCCTATGCCCCTGTCCCCAGTATCCCACCTCCTGTTACACCTTTCTCTTGGGTGCAAATACATCACTGCCACGCTGATGTAACACGGTGGAAAGAATCCAGTTTTAGTGCCTGAGCTTCTTGGGTCTTTTACTGCAACACGGAACGGTGCTTGACAGTGCAATATTTCTGTCTAAGTTACATGAGTGACTTCCAAGAGATATCCTAGCTAGCAACAAGAGGACTGCAGCATGTGATCATAAAGTCTCAGTTTTCACTGCATTAGAACAGACCCACCTACCATTTCAAGAGTATAATTTCTACATGCATCAGCATATAAAAAAAAACCAAAAACAAAACATACGAGTGAATTCAAACAGCAGCCTAATAATTTTAATGCTTGCTCTTAATCTCATGAAAAACATCCTCTTACAAATAGCAAGTGCACTTGCTTTTGCCCTTCAGCTCTTTACCACATGAAATATACTCAAAGTGAATCTCTTAATACTGCACTGCATGACATTTTGCATTTAATGAACACATCAAGGACCAGCCTGGGCATATCATGTGTCTTCTCTGAAATTATATCCCACAATAACAGTAAACATTTTGAAACACAGGAGAAGTAGACGTGTAACACAGGCAAAAGCACCCAGGTAACTCAACCAATCACGCATGCACATAAGAAACCTCAAACCAAAAACTCCACAAGCATCCAAGAGAATGAGCTCACACACAAAAGGTGCTCACATCACTGCAGTGCAATATTCAGAACTTCTTAAAAGAAGAACACCTCCCCAAGTGCTAAAAAGTCCTGCTACAGAGCAGGCCAAGGATGACCACAGGCTGAGTAGCATCTCAGCAGCTCCTGCCAAAGGCTGCCTGGAATCCCTTAGCTCAGTATGCACAACCAAGGAATCAAGAGCAAGGTGTATAAAAGAGAAGGGGGAGAGCTAGAGTGAAGGAAGTAGTGTGAATCCTGATCTCCAGTCCTTTCTTGTGAGCCACAAATGCTTCCTAGCTTGTAGTTATTTAATACAGAGTGTATAAACAGACAGGTGAGCACAAAACCCCCACGGATGTTCCCATCTTCTGAACAACCAAGGCCCTTGTGAATCCAGTTAAGGGTGCAAGTGAGTTCCAATTCTAAATATGTTATTGGGAAACTTTCTACACAGTCTCCAGAACCTGCTCATTACTGTTAAACATCAAACATCAACCTTAGCAGTCTACCATACAAACTTAAACTGTACAGAAATGCACACTATTTTGGGTCCAAAATCTTCCTTCAGTTGGAACTGACAAAAGCTTTGCCTTCAACTTCAGCAAAGCCACAATTTCACCCTGAACATCCGTTACTGACACAAATTATGGCTTTACAGCATGTACAACTCCTCCTACACCTTCCCCTTGACTAACACTACCTCAGGATGATGTAGGCTTCCAAACTGAATCGTACAGCACACTGATAGAGTGATATCAGGCACCAATTCTACTTCCTACTAATGTTACTTGTCATAATTTTGTTACTATTACAAACTGAAAATAAGTATGTCCCAGAGATCATCTGCATCTCAGTATTCAACGTGCAATCTGCAATTGCACATCTTCCAGTTTATGCATGCAAGCGTGTGCACAAGCCAAGCATACCATGACCAGCCCCATATGGAAAATAGAAGTATTCAGTGTGTCAGACCTCACTGTTCAAGCTAAATGAACCACAAAATTCCTCTTTTCCTTTCTGCTAAGATGCCCTAAGAAAGGAATAGAGGCAGATCAAATTTGATTCTAAACTTCAAGGTTTCTTAACAATGAGCTTGCTGACCTGTGCTTTATTGGTTGGTTGTTGATCTCATCTTACACAACTATCCACAGGGAGCATGGTTAAAGCTGAGCTCCCACCCCATTGCTTTGATAACAAGGCTTAGGAATGGAGCAGACTTATTTTTTCACTTGTATCTTAATAACCTTTTTATCTTTATATAAATGTAGTAAGTCAAGCTCTAATTAGAAAAGGGGGGTATTATCTATAAATATGAGTTTCTGGAACCTGCTCTTTATTCTGCTGATACTGCTTGGGCAGAGAAATAAAGGTAAGAGTAGCTTTTGAATTATGTGATGTTATAGAAAATGCAGTTAACTGCAGACCAGCAGTAGATACAGAAGTATCTACTCATCCTTTATCTCTACCATAGTCACTTGACAGAATCAGCACCCATAGGAAAAAAAAGTCAGTAACTAGGGTGTGATAATTTACCTTGTGCCTGTTGGTTAACCATAATATTTCTCAGTAAACTGACTGGCTTAACACTAAATAATTTCTGGACTTGGATAAACTTATCAATTCCTATAAAGCCTAAGATCAACCAGAAACATTCGTTTTTCAAAAGTAATGCATGGCAACACTGCTACTGGTCTAGCAGCAAAACACAAGCATTCTCAGCCACCAGGTAAGAGAAAGAATATTAACAGGGGGTCAAGCAGAATCACAAGAAATAAGCTACACATGTACAGCTTGTATATACAGAAAATACATTATACATACTATACATACAGTGGTATAGTAAATGTACTATACATAGTATACACCATACATACACACTGCACATAGCATGTACTTACAGTCTATTCACACGTATACACATATGTAAACATACCTTAAGTGAACAGTATTCAAAGTTAAGGCATATATTGGTAGGTACAATGTAGTAAAACAAGAACTGTTGGTAAATAAGCATGTTGTTGCATCTTCAGTCTTTCGGTTTGGGAGAACAAAAAAAAAATTAAAAGAAATGGCCTGCCATTGCACACTACTACAGGTCAATACTGAGGATGAGTGAGGTTTAAGCAGTGCAGTGCACTTGGTCGATGCTTTCTGTCAGTCAGACACGTGCCCACTGGGAAGCATGGAGCTCACTGATCTTTGCTGGGAAGGCACCTGGAAGAAGCTATGTCAACTAAACAGGACTCTAGAATAGGACTTCAGGCCAAAATACTTTCAGGTTGGCTCTTTTGTGGGGTTTTTGGTTTTGGATGCAGTGAATAGCTCAGAAGTTTTTTAGACTTTTTTCTTTCACAATTTGTATTGACAGTTTCGCTAATTCCTAATGGCAGACCCACCCTGAAGGTAATTGCAAAGTGACCTTTCTCATGTCTAGCTCATTTTCTTCTTATAATTTATTTTAGAGCTTCAACACCAGAAGATAGGCTTCTTCATAACTTCGTCATAACTGAAGTGACCACTGATGATGGTAACAGAGAAATCTGTTATAGAGATTTCCCTATAACATCAGAGATTCCTCATTAAAGAGCTGCTTCAAATATGTAATTACCATTCATCCTTCAAGATAGCACACATTTCTTAAGGAAAAGTCAGGTGTTCTGTTTCAGCATCCACAGCCTTTTCCTGTGTGTCTTGATCTGAACACATCTATATTGCTCACAGCCATAGCAGCCACAGAAATTTTCTGTCCAAAGTTCCCCTCAGGAACCACTCCAAGGTCCCATCTCTTCCCTGATAATCAGATGCTTTGGTCCCAGCATGACAGGCATGTTCCAGGCACAAACTTCTTGCTTCTCTACACCCAAGTGTCCATCATGTAACACAGCAGTTCCCATCTAATAAACACAAATACTTCATGACACTAAACAGCTGGAAGAATACAGCAACAGTGACAGAAGCAGGATGTATCACACTGACCCGCTGAAGAGGAGAGAACCAAACTAATGCCACCAGAAGGAAGCTTCCACTAGATTCCCCTCTCTCTCCAATCCCACCAAGCCTAAAGAAGGGACTCTGACTTTATATATTTTAGTCCACTGAATAATACTGCTGTGATATCCCCACAGGAGCAGCCCTGGAGAGCAGCAACTCCCAACATCTATCTCTAGACATACACATACATATGTAGGGTATATATGTGCCTTCTACACACATTTCTAACAGAAATGTTTCCTTACATGCAATTTTCATTGATATTAAACATCAGGTTCAACAGATGGATATACATTAGAAAAAGATGCCCACAGACACACTAAATGGAAGGTGGGAAGAGAAATTTCACTGGCCCTTGAAGTCAAAGATTCTGTCAAGTCTTAACTTATAAGCAAGACAGTAATGCTGAATAAAAGTACACAAATGCGAAGGAAAGACAGAAAAGAAAAAAATCTATTCCGATTTTGATGCCTGAATTCCTCTGAGAATGCAAAAATTTGGGAAAAAAAAGTTCTCTATGTGCTTCCTCATCACTTGCTTATCCTTGTCTAGAAGGATTCATCAGCTGCACTCCAGTAGAATGCACTAGCTTCTCTACCTTATCAACCAGATGCATCTGATTTCCAATCTCCTCCTGACATAAAGAGATTATGCGTTCTGTAAACATTTGTAATTACACTGTATATTTTGGATATTACAAGCAACTATTTTCATTTCACCTTAACCAGTTAATAGTGATTTCAAGGTACATTGGCCAACATGCAGGTACTCCTCATTAAAAAGCGTGTGGCAAACTGATAAGCCGGGACACGGTTAACTCCTTAGCACGTGGTATTTATCCTCAGCACATCTTCCAATGAATCCAAAGGGTAGCTGCACCCTGAGAGCTGAACTGTGAGCTGAAGAGCTCTGCCACAGAAGCTCTGCGAAAGTAAAGAAAGGAGAATCTGCAGGTGACTTGTGATGACCACCAAAGCTTATTCACATGCAGCAAGATGGTGAGGAGGAGCAATACGTGCCTGAGGAGGTCCAGAGGAGTCACAGCTGTTTAAGTTCAGCAGAAACTGGAGCTCAAGGGTCCTCAAGCAGGAAAGAGGATGCCAGCCTAACTGCCTAGGCAGGTAGCTCATTCTGGTTATCTGCCAATACACAAATTATACCAAGTGGTGTAGAACAGATTTCAAAAGGACAGGGGGAAAGGTAGACAAGTCAGTATCCACAGTCCCTGATAGTCTCCCAACTGGTGTTGAGCATATTGTTTGGATAACACCTAACCACAGACTCAAATCCTCTCACATATAAAACTGAGTAAGTTCAGGTCTCCAAACAGTCAACGAAGAACTGAGGAATACATGGAAAGAGGACATCATCATCATCCACTATCTCAGCTATCTTTTGAAAGGAAAGCTCCTTTCCTCAAAACTGAAGCAGCTTCTAGGTTCCAATTTCAGGAGCTAGTTTCAAGTTATGAATTCAAAATGAAGAGATGGTTCTCTACAATACAGAATATTAGCCCACCAGCCTAAAAAAAACCAAAACAAACAAACAAACAAACAAAAAAAACCCCAACCCCATTAACAAACAAAACAACAATTAAAATCCCCAAACCCACCAGGCAGCTGCACTCACATTATTCTTGGTATTTCTTCCCACCCAACATGCACATTTTCAGAGACCTTGTTATAAGAACAAAGCACGGGGTCCATCCAACAAACTTGGATGTTGCAAATTCTGGTTGAGGCCTATACCCTCAGCAGTACTGTCAAGTGTTGCAATAAGCAGATCCTCCCAGTAAGGCACAGGGACAGAACTATAAAAGTATTGAAGTATCACAATGTGTAGAGAATTATAGGAATAAAGTTCACTAACACGTGCTATTAGCTAAATTCCCTACACGGTAAACGGGACTAGGAGCATAAAGTGATGAACGGGAGAAAAAAGAGGATGTAAATCAGCAGAAAATCCTGAGGAGTGAGATCTGACAAAGTCTTGTCTTAAATGCAAAAAACTCTAAACATCCATCCTTCCTCTACACACTATGCCAGAAAGAAAAATACATTTTTTAGAAAAGTAGTTTTCCTTCCTGAAAAATGACATCATAAAAAGTTGAAAGGTAAAACCAATCCTTTCAAGCTGCCTAACACAAGCTTATGTTTCATGTCATTGGAGGACAACACAAGATCCCCGCAGCATCAGTACAGCATCACAACTTTCACCACTGCTTTCTCTCTCACAGATTTCTCATCATCTCCCTATGCTTCTCTGCTGAAGTCGTACACCAGCTATAATGAAAATAACATCGTCAAATTTTCCCTTTAAAATATACTGAGATCAAAATGGCACTCCTTATGCTGGATCTATCTTTCAAGACTCTTTCTGCCACAGAGCTTGGGCTTCCTTGTTACACTATTTCCAGGTAAACTGTACTCTAGACTTTTCAGAGTAAAGGTCTCATTTTGTTCTTTGTGAAATACCTTTCTTGATAAATAACAAAGCAACGTAAATATGCATAACGGGCAGTAAAGTAACGGGCATAGTTAGTAAAGATCTCACTGTGTTAGCCATAATGTATTCACTTACTTCCAATTCATGACTGATAGATCTTTGCTTAACGTGCCCTTAAAAGCATTAAGAACAGAAATGCCACAACCTTACTGAGCAACCTCCCCTGCTTTGCTATTCTTAGAAAAACAGTGGTATTATTCGTAGGACAAGAATCCGGTTATTTTGGGCCAGAAGATGCTAATGAGCTGCACACAATGCCCTTCCTAAGGCTACAACATGAAGACCATCTATGTTTGACAGAGGAACGGAGTGCACAAGTAACTTGCTGCAGGTCTGCAGAGAAGATGCCTCTCACCTATGTGATATGCTTGGGAATGCAGGTAAGCCTCAGCAAACTCTGCTTTTTTCCTCTCAATGCTGGAGGGATCAGGAGTTCCTATGACATGCTTGCTGCACGTGATGACAAATGCAATTTGCACATGACGTAGCTGAACTACTCATAAGCCACAGTCTTCAGCTGCATATCAGCACATTGCTTACACAGAAACAATCCCTGCTCTCATGGAAACTTGTACGCAACAATCCAAAGACCATCGGACAAAACAAAACAAAAAGAAAATTATCATCACGTTCTTGTGCAGCAGGCCAAGCAGGCAGTAGCAACAGTTTCAACAATTAAACGTCTAGCATTAAAATTATTTTTTTAGTATTGAGATTTCCTCCATAGATAATTCAGAACACAAAACAAGGCTCCTGACTTAACTTCAAATAACTGCAAGCCCATATTCAGAATTCACGGTATGTACCACTTATGCTCAGTACTCAGTATCACTTGTGCTTCCAAGGGATGTTGGTAAATGCTTCCTTCAAACAAGGAGGACAGGACAAGTAAAATGGCAGCACAAAAACGTAGCCAATATTTACAGGGGACTAGTGACAAAAAGTTTTTTTCCAGTTACTACAGGTGTTGTTTTAATTACAGGTTCATTTTAATGTACAAGACCCACCTAGAGGAAAGTCACAGTCCTCCCTGCCCTGTTAGCAGAAGCTGAAACTCACTGCCTATCTGGCAGCTTTTGTCCACCAGTCAGGATCATAGAATCAGCCAGGTTGGAAGGGACCTCTGAGATCATCAAGTCCAACCCTTGATCCACTACCACCATGGTTACCAGACCATGGCACTGATGCCACATCCAGTCTCATCCTAAAAACCTCCAGGGACGGAGAATCCACCACTTCCCTGGGCAGCCCATTCCAATGTCTGATTACTCTATCTGTAAAGAATTTCTTCCTAATATCCAACCTAATGGTCACAATACCACCAGGTTGACCTGAAGAACCGTGAAACGAGATTGGAAAGCAAAATAACTGCAAAATTCTGTGAGGATGGGAGGAGGCACAACAGTGTAAAGAAGCTTCTGCTGCTTGCACAGTGACTTTGCAGTGAGACAGTAATCCCTGTTTCTTTTGCTTTTTCATGCTGAATACCTGTCAATGCAGAATTCTAGCCATAAGTAGGAAAAAGTTTCGTTCCCAAGAAAGCTTCCATAGAACAAATAATGCTTGTTAAGAAAGACAGAGAGCCTTTTTACCAGGGCCTGTAATGAAAGGGCAAGGGAAAATGGTTTTAGACTGAAAGAGGGCGGGTTTAGAATGGACATAAGGAAGAAAATTTTATTATGATGAGGGTAGCAAGACACTGGAACAGGTAGCCCAAAGAAGTTGTGGATGCCTCATCATGAGGGGTCTTCATGGTCAAGTTGCTTTGAGCAACACTATAGCAGCCTTCCAGTAGCTGAAGGGAGCCTACAAGAAAGCTAGAGAGGGACTTTTCACAAGGGCTCATAGTTGTAACTCTAAGGTACAATTTTTTCCTGTAGAAGTTGAGGAAAATATAGTATGAAAGATGTAATGGATATGACACTGGCATATTCTTCCAAGTGAAGAGTGCACAATGCTAAAGATTTTCAGCTTCATTGATCACAAACTCAACTCAGTATGGCTAGGAGGAACAAGTGTTTTTGCCTCTCAGGAACATGCAGTGTTTTACATGACCATGTGCTTTTCCAGTCCATTTATTTAATTATTAGGCCTCTTTTGAGACTTATAAGCAAAATAAAACTGCTTGGCATTGCTTAGACAAAGAGAAACTAAATAGAATAATGAAGCCCACAGGGAATCTAAGTTCACCTCTTCAGCTCCCCAAGCTGGCAGATCACAAGGCACAAGTTTTTAGAATTAGCTCCTAAAACCTTGAAACTTCTTCAGCCTTTCCAGACAAATAATCTTTCATGTGAAGAATACAGATAAGAGACCAGTCCAAAACAGAACAGCTTCTCAATTGGGCCTGTGGCAGATGTGTAGTCCCTCAAGAGTCAACTCACTCAACAGGCACACACTGCTTTTTGTACTGAACACAAGTATCACAGTCTGGTTGTCCAAGTAATAACAAGTACTTGAGGTTGAAAAAGCTATTCACAAAAGCGATTCAGCATGCAAAACTCCTGAGCAGTCACCAGATACCACCAAGTCTCAGGAGACTCTAGGGAAATAGCAGGCCAAGTGATAGGAACAGAAAGGAAGATTTCTGTCATACATCCGCAGCTTCAGGTCCAAAGTAAGACCAGAGAAAGCAACACAGTCACCAAGACAACACATGCATGTTTAGGAGTTGAAGGACCTGGACTGGTCATCTAAGGCAGTGCCTTCCAATTTTCCATCTCAGCCACATGGCTGCTGCTCTCTCTTCTTCCTCACTTCCCACACCAAGTCCTGTATCCTTGTGACCCAAACACATATACAAGAACACTGCCCCTGGAAGTGGTCATTAGTCCCACTTCCCAGGACTTCCTTCCACAGACCTTGTGCAACCCAGGTTTGCTCACCAGTTTGAGGCTGGGTGGAACTGAAATCCTTTGTCATCGCACTCTTGCATATATGCAACCACCTCTGTGCCAGATATTGTAGCATCTTCGAAATTTGGTCTCTCCTAATAAAAAACTTTCTCATTTCTTTTGTGGATTTGGGTTCCAGCATTTACATTTCAAGCTGTCGCTGGCATGATCCTTACAAACAAAGCAGGACAAAGCATTTGCTTTACAGCCAAAGCATGCTCTGCTTTGTTTAATGCTCTCCCTACCTCTCTGCCTCTTCTGCTGAAAACAGCAGTCAATGCTGCAGATTTCTAGACCCTATCTATCAGTACCCAACAAAACGCCAATTGCTTTGCCTGATAGGCTGTCATAATGTCCACAATTTCTAGTCATGTTCCAGGGTCCTCATGTAGCAGACATAAACAAACAAAAAAAGGTAACAACTTTCTGGCCAAAAAGTGATGTTGTGATGCTACGTTACCTCTAGCGATGCCTTTAGGGCAAAGTGGCTCCAATAACTTCCCGGCAGCCATGCATGAATCAGTGACCTAAACCCTCAGCTGTACAACACCACATCATTTCTTCCAGCAGTAGGGAGGGCTAAACATCCCAGCTCCATCCTCTCTGTCATAGCAGACCTGCAAGGCATGAGCAAGTGCTGATGCCCGTGTATGCACACACAGCAGGCCTTGCATTTCCAAAAAAACACAGGCTCACTGAGTGTCCACTACACAGTACATCCACCCAGATTTGCCAACCCACACTGTACCAGGGAGAGGAACCCAAGAGGAGGCTGCTTTTACCAAACCAATTTGTGCAGGTTGCTCCAGACATCTCCCTTCCTAAGGGACTTTCAGATACTAATGATACTGTGCAGACTCCTCAAAAAATACATAGCTAGAAGCCAGGCCACAAAATGCACAAAGAGTTTTTGTTACACTGTAGGCTTGACAGTTTTGATTGAAATCTTCACTTCCCTTTGAACAGAATAGAAAGAACATGTAATGAGTGCAAGGGATGTACGAAAAAAAAACAGCGTGAGGAAAAGAAACAAAGAAAAGCCTCAGTCCATGTATCCCACCCCAAAAAAACAAGAGCAAAATCTGCTCTATGTTGGAAACTCCCATAAGATATCTTGATTTCAAAAAACTGAATGCATACACAGGTAGTTATGACTCTGAGAGAGTAACACACAACTGATTTTAAGAAACTGGAGCAAAACTGGAGACTGTGATCCATTATATATCAGAATGTAATATAGCATATCCCATCGACCAGTGGTACAGGGCAAGCTGGTATGCTCGGAACTCTTTTGTCTTCATAGTAGATGGTTCCACTGCAGAGATTACTAGCACATCTCTAGACCAGTTCATCCACCATTTAGAAGGTTGGGACAGAACAAAAGAAAGTAAGGTTTAAAACAAGAGGGATAGTGAAAAATAGGGACAGAAATATGAACTTCAGTAGGAACCTCAGGATACACAAAGCACACATTCCATTAGGTATTAAAAAAAAAAAAAAGACGGCTTTTAAAAACAGAGGAAGAACGATCACCTACCTTTCAAAAGGGGCTGGAAAGTTGGAATTTCCTGCAGTTTTATGACATCTGGATCATTGCTGACATTCCGTGAGGATTGTGTTCCTGGGGCTACCACCACAATGTCGTCCATTTTTGCGCGTTGCTTGGCTGGCAAAGGAGATGCAAAGGAAGGATATGGGAGGAAAAGGGAACAATCAAATTAATAAGCAGATTCCATCAGAATCCAACCCTACGTGAATGTTGCTCTATTTAACATTGTACAGATATGCTTTTTATAGTACAAACACATTACCGAGATCACCGGAAGACTCTAAGCTCCTTTCTCGCTTTCCAAATCGGGTAACAGCTGATTCTGAAACACCTGCACCACTGACACCCTCCTCACTCCTCCTCCTTTAGCTCCACACCCACATTGCCCACTGCGCTCCCACCTCTCCGGCTCTGCCTCCCCCGGCCCGGGCGGTGCCCCCTCGCCGTCACAGGAAGGGCCGGGCCGGCGCCCACCGCTGCCTCCCAAGGAAACAGCTCTTCCCTGATCCACAGCCGCCGCCCCTCGCCACCGCCCGCGGGCAGCCCCGTTCGCCGGGGGGCAGCCCCGTTCGCCGGGGGGCAGCCCCGTTCGCCGGGGGGCAGCCCCGTTCGCCGGGGGGCAGCCCCGTTCACGGCGCCCTGGCTCTGTCTCCCTCCCTGCCTCCCTCCCTCTTCCCCCCCATCCCTGCCGGGCGCCGGGCACCGACCTGCGGCGCTGGGCTCGCCCGGGCGGCTCTCGGCCTCGGCGCTCTGCTCCGCTCCCATGGCGGTGCCCGCCCGTTCCCCGCCTCCCGCAGCGCGGGGGCAGCGCCGCGGCCGCCGCCCGCCCACGGGGTTCCGGCGGTGCCGGGTCACGGCGGCTCCGCCCGCGGGCGGGGCTGCGCTCGGGGCCGCCCAGCGAAGGGGGGGAGCGGGACGGGCTCTCTCGTTTCTGCCCCGCCGGAGTGGCGGTGAGCGGGCACGGATGGGTCTCTCGGGCCGGGGCGGTGCAGAGCATCCCTCATCTGCTTGGGCAGGAGGTTGAGGGAGATGATCCTGCTCCGCTGCTTGGCCCTAGCGAGAGCACAGCTGGAGTACCGTGTCCCGGTCTGGGCTCCTCAGTATGAGACATAGAGCTACTGGAGAGGGTCCAGCAGAGTCCACAAAGATGATGAGGGGTCTGGAGCATCTCTGTTATGAGGAGAGACTGCGGGAGCTGGGCCTGTTTAGTTTAGAGAAGACTGATAGGGGATCTCATTAATGCATATAAATATCTGAAAGGCAGGTGCCAAGAGGATGGTGCCAGAGTCTTCGGTGGTGCCCAGCAACAGGACGAGGCTATAAAGTAAAACACAAGAAGTTTCATCTTAACATGAGGAAGAACTTTACACTGAGGGTGGCAGAGCACTGGAACAGGCTGCCCAGGGAAGGCATGGAGTCTCCCTGACTGGAGACATTGAAACCTGCCTGGATGAGTTCCTGTGTAACCTGCCTTAAATGACCCTGCCTTGGCAGGGGGGTTGGACTAGGTAATCTTCAGAGGTCCCTTCCAACCCTAACAAATCTGTGATTCTGGGATTTCTTTAATTGCATGTATTAATTCTCCTCTGCTAAGACAAACATGCCAAACCCCAGACAGCTGGGCACGGAGCAGTCTGGGCAACATCCATCACCAGCTGCCTTATATACAAGTGTGCCAGGAGTGAGGGAAAAGCAGCCCAGATCAAAAGTTCACAGGGAGGTCAGGCTTAGGAAAAAAGAAAAAAAGAAAGAAAAAAAAAAAGCAAACCGAAAACACACAAGTGAAAATGAAAAGAAAACATACTTTGAGATTTCAGATTTCATGGCTAGGCTTCGCGAACGAAGATTTGGGAGTCAAATCAGAAAAGGCAGCATGCAATTGTCTGTGACAGAAGAATTGTCTATAATAGGACCAGCACTGGTGCGTGCTAGCTTCTGAGCAAGCCTGTTCTCTGCTCATGCATGAAGCCCAACATCATCAAAAGCTCTGCACCAAACTCAGCACCATTTTTCTTGGCTGCCTTTGCTAATTGTCACGAAGATTTAATTTAACACAAAAAGATACTCCTATCTCATGAGAACATCAGCCCAATCCAACATCACCTTTTGCTAGCTATAGGCTGTATGCTGTACTGTGTACTTTTGTAACCCAATAGAATAGGTTACAATAGAAGTTCATCCTATCTGTGCCCAAGTGTTTCACCATGAGCACTGGCTCTCAAGCAGAGAGGTGCTCTACAGAAGCAGGAAAACACCTTTAGTGACTTAGCACCATGACACAGAGTTGGGGGTCCCTCCATTCTCCCTCTCTCAGCCTCCCTTCTTTCCCATCTCAGTGGTGAAGGGAGCACAGCAGCTGCTGGGCAAGGCTGGCACTTTCCTAGCCAGCAGACAAGGTTTCTGCATAGCTTTTGATGGACCTTGGCTTCCCTGCACCTCAGCAGCCTGACAGATTTGCTTCTAGTCTCCTCAGGGAGGCTGAGCACCTGCCTACCAAGAAGAGGCAGGAAGAGCAGAAATCAGCCATGGTGGCTAGAGCAGGGCAGTCATGTTATCCCCAGTATCTCCTCTGCCCTGCTCATATTATAGATCACATCAGCCCCTCTCATATTCCCATAATCATCTGTGCCTGTCCCACCACAGTAGTCTCTGTGTATATTTTCACATTCACTATCATTACAGTACCCTCACACCATTAACACTATCCCAACAGTCCTGGTAAAGAACAAGTGTCCTCACCCTTACCACCAACCCAGACAGACCTTTAGACTTAATTTTCAGCTTCTTTCTGCTTGGCTTCTACCACCACCATGCTGTAAGCAAAGGCAGGTAGCAGATGCAACTTTGTCTAACATATAGTAGGAGTAATACCTGGGCTCACTTTTAGTATTCATTCCCATTGTCATTCACTGTGTGATGCAGTTAATAGGTGACACCTTAAGTGTTCACATTCTCTTACAACTTTTTCTTTGAACAATGAATGTTACCAGTTTACCAAAAGAGAAATGCCTGGCTAGAAACATTTTCTTAAACAAGTGCAGCTGAAAATTTCAGATAAAAACACCCCAGCAAGAATGTGAGAATCACAACCAAACATTAGGAATTGCCCCAAAATGGCCATTTGATGCAAAATGCGATGGTGGGCTCAGTCTCTTAGAACAATCATGTCCAGAAAAAAGCCAAAACCCAGCCATGTTGACCAAGGGGACTGACTGGGCATCAAGAACATCCATCCCTTGGCATCTAATCATTATAATATATAAAATAACCTGCCATTTGGTATCTCTTCAGGTAATGTACCATCTCTAGAAAGAAAATGTCTTTTATTTTCAGGAAACTACATTAAAGGTCTCTTTCCTGAAAAAGAAGGAATGTGTCCTACAATCCTTTTATTCTTTGCACTCATTTGTCTCTGGGCTACTTTTACTCCTAAACACCATCCCAAAAATAATAAGAAAAAAATTTAAGAAAGGAAATGAAAAATTTCCAAGCAAAAACATTACTTAAGCAAGCAATTTCACAGAGATAGCTGAGGGAGGAATGGCTAAGCCACCAGTCCTAGTAGACAGGCTATTGTGTACAACTCCCATTCTGCAAACACCCTGTGTTTGGCTGTGTTTGAACAGGATTGCTCAGGTAGCAAGGAGTCTCTTACATAGACAGGGAAATACGTCCATGTCCGTTTAGTCCAGGATATGCATATTAATCACTTTCATTACAGCCTCCAAAAGCAGATCTGACTGTGGGCAAAACCACAATAGCTTGACAAACGAAGAATTTCACCGTGTGGTTTTGCCTTTGTGTCTGATGCTCAGGAAGAGCCCTTGGCGCCAGCAAGCAGCTGGAGGAGCTGGAACACCCCCGCAGCCCTGCCGGGCAGGAGAAGGGCAGGTAGGAGGGCAGGTAGGGAGGAGGAAAGGAGGAGGAGGGCAAGCAGAAGGGCAGGCAGGAAGGCAGATAGGCAGGTAGGTAGGCAGATAGAAAGGCAAGAAGGAAGGCAGGAGAAGGGCAGGAAGAGGGCAGGTAAGCAGGTAGGTAAGCAGGTAGGTAAGCAGGCAGGTAGGCAGGCAGGTAGGCAGGCAGGTAGGCAGGCAGATAGGCAGGCAGGCAGGCAGGTAGGCAGGCAGACAGGTAGGCAGACAGGTAGGCAAGAAGGAAGGCAGGAGAAGGGCAAGAAGAGAGCAGGTAGGCAGGTAAGCAAGAAGGAAGGCAGAAGAGCAGGAAGGGGGCAGGCCGAGGGGGGAGGAGGAGGGCAGGCAGGCGGCCCGGACCCGCCTCCCGCGGTCCCTCCTCCCGGACGTGCCGGGACACCCGCGGTTCCCCTGAGCACCCTGCCGAGCCAGGCCTGGCCCCGCTGCTGCCTTCCCCCCACCGGGCGGCAGGGGGGACAGCCCGAAGGTGCCCCCAGAAACGCCTCCCCGCCCGGGGAGCAGAAGAGGCACCTCGGCGCGGCTCCCCCGGCCGCCAGCGCTCCGCGCAGCTGGAAACAAACCCGCCCGGTGCGTCCCGGGCCGCGCCGAGCCCCCGCCCCGGTCACCATGTCCCTGGGGGGCAGCCGGTGGTCCGTTCGCCTGCTGGTGATCACCTGTGTGATGGCCGGGCCGTCCCTGAGTCAGGAGTGTTCCGCGGAGAAAATGGAGAATTCCATCATCGATATAGACTTGTCCCTGCCCCGAGGCGTCCGGGGCGCGGAGCCGCTTCGCGTCCCCAGCGCGGGGGCTTGTGCCCGCGCCTGCTGCTCCGGGGACGGGCTCGCAGGTAACCTCGGCCGCCTTCTCCGCCAGCGCCTACCAGCGCCTGGGAAATTACTTCTGGGATTTGGGCTCGCGTGGTGCTCAGCCGCTGTTCTCCGTATTCAGCGTAGGAACGTCAATTTATCCTTTCATTCGGGTTTCGATAGTACCCGCTTGCGGCTGCTACCCTCTTTAGCCAAGCGTGATGTTGGATCTCAACGCAAGACCCACGGGGTGTTCAGGAAAATAGTTGCATCATAGAAACTGTGGTAGTTTTAAGCGTTAAAAACTCAGATCCCCAAAGCCTAAGATGCCTAGGCTGTGTTTAGTAGATGCGCTAAAAAGTGACCAATATTTTGCACTGACATTTTTGTATTTAATTTTAGCAAAACATGAGAATGCTTACCCTTCTCTGTGCTGGTTGGTTTGCATCAAGCTCTTGGAGCAGTAGGAGGCAAAGCAGCAAGTAGAAACTACAGAGGTAAAGGTGACCCTCCCAGGCAGCAACAAGACAGGCAATTCCTGGGATGTGATAAGGAAAAATGTATAAATAATTTTCTTCCCCAGGAGTTTACCAAGGAGGTTTTCAGATTTATCAGGATTTGTAAGTGAGAAATCGTTATATAAAGTGGTGCCATTGTGGTACAGGTAAGGGGAAGATGAGGGATTAGACTCATCATTTCCCCAACTTTATTTGTACAGGAAGAGGAAGGTGTGATCTTTCGTATTTTGGCTGTAGGCCATTCTTTTGTATTCCTTGGCTGTTTTTCCTGTAGGGATGTTATGAGTTAGTAGTTTTCCTCTTACATGAAGAAAAATTAACAAAATAGAGCTCATTATCATACTGCTATAAAAGTTCTTATTGCTGTAACACACATTTATTATGTTTTGCAGGAGACAAGAAATGTAATTTGATGATTTTTTATGCTGGAAGAACAAAAGCACATCCAAACTGCTACCTCTTTTACTGCCCTACCACAGAGGCTTGTCTGATGAAACCTGCAACAGGACTTGTGAGCTACAAGATAACTACAGGTAAATAATAGTGAGATTATTTAATAATAATAATTTTAATAATAGTCCCCACACTAGAGGACTTTTCCACCTGTGAACTTTCAGTAGTGGCCAGAAAATGGTTTTTTGTGTGTTTTTAGTAAAGTGTTCTAAGCCAAGCCCAATAAATTGAGAATGTTGCTCCTTTGCTTTGTGGAAAATGGAGGAGCAGGTGTGTGGTGAGCTTATTTGTGGGCCCAGCTTCCTGCTTGGAATAACACCATGACCCTTATAAAATTCCTTCACATTAGATTGAAAACTCCTCATCATTTGCCCTTGCTTAAAACAAAAAGAAGCTGCTGCCATATTGATATATTCAAGAAGGAAGATTTCCTGGATGTAACGATGGAGAGTATCACTGAAAGCAGTGGAAATACCATGCCCTTTTTAAAGGGCTCATGTTACACTGATGAATAATTGGCAATAGTAATCATTATTTTCTGTTTTCAGTAAGAGAACCTGAAGTGCAGAAGCAAATTTTCTAAACTGGAAGCTTTATGGTATATGGGCTGCACACTCAGGAATTTCTCGCTCTCTGTCATAGGCTGTGGGATTTTTAATGGCAAGGCATGTTTGTCGATTGACATTGACTTGCACCAGACTTGTTTGAACAGCTCAGATAAGAAACTGATAATTAGATTGTCCTGCCAAGAGTTTACAAGGTGGTTTCAGTATGGCTGCTTGAGAGAGCAAAAATTTCATATTTCCAGAAACAACTCCTGCTGAAAAAGAGAGCTTTTCCAAGAGGAACTATTTGCAAGGAGCAACAGCATGATATATGGAAAGATTACTCATATAATGTTACCAAGTGTTTTTGTGCAAGCACAGTCACACAGGAATTGTGCAAAAGCAATGTGCAACAAATGAACTGCATGCCCATAAAATTATTATTATAACTACTCTTTCCTCCAGCTCTTTCTCCCCTACAAGAATATCAGAGTTTCAAACAAAGGAACGAGAAATGTAATTGTGCTTTCATTCTGCATATAGTACAATGCTGAGTGAACAACTCGATTGCATATACTACCTCTCTTTCATTTTGCAGTTTTTAGCTTCTGTGAACATTGAATTAGAGAAAGATTATCCTAGCTTATTTACCCTATGTTCCTAATAAGTTTTCAAAGATAGCACCTGAGCAGTGTCAGTACCAACAAACATTTCAAACTTTGTTCTTTCATATGAGGATGTATATGTGGTTACACTGAAAACCAGAATAAAAGGGGGAAAGATAATCTATTGGTAATAAAGCAACTTAAAATACTGATGCTACATTAGTAATAAAATTTAGCTTTTTCTTTTTTTTTGACTATCCTTGTGGCTGTTAATGAATGGAAACAGCCTATGGCTTGTGAAGTAAAACATGCTCAGGAGGTGTTTAGTTTGTTTTTGAAGAGTGACAACCTGAAGTTTGGTTTCTAATGAAGCATATTGGATTTGACATATCAGAAAGACCATTTTATTTTTTTCAGCTCCTTTTAAAGTTTGATTCATATAGTGCCCTTGTTCTTTCTTACCAACAAACATCTATCCTAATACCCCAGCTGTACTTTGCATGTGACAGTTTTGGGCCACTGCATCTGGGAGCTTGTAGTTTAAAACGGAGACAAAAAATACTATAAAATCAATGTTTGATGGAAGATTAAGATAAAATTGTGCCCATGATTCAAATGAAGTATTTGCTGTACTCTTTAGCATTGCTAGCTTTTTGGTTTGTTATTTGGGGTTGGCTTTTTTTGCACTTCGTTTTTTTTTTTTGTGGCGTCTTAAGGCTTGGAAAGATATATTAAAACAGCAGCCAAGTAGGCTTCTTTGCTCGTATAGTAAAACTGAAATATATCCATCGCTCTAGATAAGAGATCCTACTTGAGAAAAAAGTGACAATGAAAATGTAATGGACTTTTTTAAAATTTATTTCAATTCCACTGCAGTTAACAAACCTCTTTGTTTCTATGATAAAAACAAATGAGTGAGAGTCAGAACTATTTGAGAGCATGTTCCCTTTTAAATGTTCTGTGCAGCTGAATTGTTATAAATATATATTGTATTTTTATATGATGAATATAATTATAAATCATATCCATATACATATATAGATATATAAAATCTGAATGAACAATTAGCCGGTATTTCCAAGAACTTGTGTTCACCCAAATACTTTCTGTAGTACTGTGTAAAGTCAGGTAGCTGCTAGGATTATAATTTTTATAGTATTTCTGTCACATAACACTGTTGTTCTTCTTCTTCCAAATTCTATTAAATGACATCAGCCACCTGTTTTGCAAGGAATACATATGAACTTCTGGAGAAATTTATAAAATGTAGTCTGCTTCTCATGGAGGTCTTCTCTGCCAGTACCTCACATACTCTTGGAGCAGTGTCTTCAAGCACAGCAGTTGGAACTCAGGTCATTCCTACAAATCAGTATGTGTATAAAGTGTCCTATAAAAATGGAGATGTTATTGCCACCTTGTATCACAAAACAATTTTTGAATGTGAATTGAATTGTGTCAGGCACAGGGTGCTTGGACATTACAAGAAAGGGCTGTATCTAATCATATTAACTAGGTGGAAATGTACATCTAACAAAAAAATTGACAGAAGTAACATTGATAATATCTACTTCTTAACTCACAGAGGCTGAGAATGGTTTGAAGGCAGTGAGCCTATTCACTCTGCTTTTCACCTCTAAATAAATGCTTACACGCCTGCAATGTAGGTATAAACTAATCACACTGGGATGATCACTGCAGAGGAAAATTCTGTAAGAAGTTGCAGTCATGGTCTGATGTGATGAGGCTTGAGGCTGACAGGTATTTTTGACGTAGAATTTAAATGTCACGGTGTATATTTTAAAGAAAAGAAGTTCATGATGCCTCAGTTTCATTAGTCATTACCTCCTGGAGCTCCCTTATGCCTCTCTTTCTAAGTAATACAAATTGAGTAAACCTATATTAGTCAAAAATAGATTTAATAATTAAATACTGGTATTTCTGTTTCCAGACACCCAGGCCCCAGAGGATAAATCTATCAAAACTGAGAACTTTTCTTCAAATGAGTATTCTTTGTCTTCGGATGCAGGAACGATTTTTTCTCACACTCAGAATAGCCATCAGAATCATACTGCCACTTGGCAACAATCTGTATTTCATCAGGCATCTGAACCCGTGAACCACATAGGCAAGCATTTAGACAACATTGAATTTCATACAGATTTTCCTGAATCTCAAAGGGCAAAACAGTCTGAGAACTTAGATTCCATCCCAAGGCAGAAAGTAATTAATCTGCCACCAAACATGTTTTCTGCTGTTCACATTGGAAACCCCACTGCTTCATTCCCCACCACTCAGCCTAGTGCTCCTGAAACCAGCAGTACTACTCTTACTCCTCTGCCTGCAAGTACGGCCCGGTTGGAATTTCGTACAACCTCTCTGCATCCTGGTGCTGCTGAACCTACAATCACCACCACCACAGCTCCCTCTCCGCCTACCACAGCCGCTGGAGCTAAACCTGGTGTCCCTGTCACCAGCATCGCTGCTACTCGTGTTCCTCTTTCCAGTCCCACAACTTCTACAACCACAAATTCCAGATCTACTACTGCTCCATCAGGGCTAAGGACTCCAACCACATCTCCTGAGCCAGCAGCTGTCTCTTCCAATGATACTAGCCATGTAACCCTCTCCTCTTTTTCAGGTTTCATTCTCTCTACTAGTGATTCCCCCATATCTTCCCAAAATGACCTTCAGGGTTATGACCCATCTGACTCAGAAAGCTACCTGTCAGAGGGTGTTCTGAGAGGGAAAAGTGTTGTTCAGCTGGGGGAGAAAAGCAGCCTTCTAGCAGCTTTGCTTTTTGGGGTGATGTTCTTGTTGCTGGTTATTGCACTGACAGGGAAGAAAATACATGAATCTCTTCAGAAGAGGCATTATACCAGGCTGGATTACTTGATCAATGGAATGTATTCTGATGTCTGATGGGGAGAGGGAATAAAATTTTGAGGAGCATGTAACTTTTGAGAGGGCAACTCTGAAATGGAACAGTAGATACTGAAATCTCAGAAAAGGATGGATTCCCTTTTTCTCCTCTAATGGCAAAGCAGAAGGCAGGATATGGTTTTGGTGGGGAAAAGAAATGCTCTTTCTACACTGAACTATAATGTCTATCATTTTTGATTTATGCTAAATCCTGAGAATAAACACTCAAATCCAAGTTAAGCTAAGAAGGTCTTATATTTAAGGAGAAAAAGCATTTCATGAGCTTAATCTGTACTGTGACAAGATTAGTGAAATAGAAGTACACCTAATAAATTGAGTACCTGTGCAACACGTGGGTGTTTTCAGCGCTATTTGCACCAAATGCCATAGTGTTACATGATTGCCTGGCAATCCTATTTACTCTATTTGTAGCTTTAAAGGAATACTTAGTAATAGAGCTTTGCATCCAAATGGTTTTAGGTACAAACAGTAAAAATTATATTACATATAACATAGCTTAATTTTCCTTTTCTACATATAATTTATAGTTATATACATATCTTCAAAGTTCTTTTTCTGCATACATCATGAGCTGTCCTTAAAACCACATACTAAAAATCTGAATTGGCCTTTTCCAAAGAGTGGAATTTGCCCTTTTCAGGCTTGGATTTGTGCAATGTGTATCAGAGAGAAAGTTATCTTCCGAAAGTAAAGCAAGCTACAGTCAAGGTCTTTAGTGACAAACTGCATCACCAAGTGACTTGACATATGCACGACAGAGAATTTGTTCTAATACACCTAAATCCCTGACTGCTGAGACTCAACATCTCAAGAAGGGGGAGAAACCTGTGAGTGGGCTTAGCAAGGACAACAGCTGTATTATTGGCAGAAGACACACAGAAAGGTGTGGGCTCCTTTGTGGGCTCCTACCAAGAGGTAAAAAAGTTTTAGAGAAAAATGGTGACTATGTTGTTGGAGGGTGCACATCTCAAAGAGGTTTCCTGCAGTCAGCAGGAACAGATGGACAAGGCTGCATTATCTTCATGCTTCTGGCATTCACCTGCTTCCCTCGTTAGTGGCTCTCGAAAGGACCGTGTGTGTCAGTGCTGGACTTGCTGTCCCTCCTGAACACACAGAGCTCTTGCTGGCTCTCAAAGCACACCTGCTGCACTTCTAGGGTCCTCTTCATGTGACTGGTAATAAGTATAGCAACTTATTAGCGGTTGGTCTTGATGATCTTCCAAGTTTTTTCCCAACCTAAACAATTCTGTGATTATCTGTGTTTCCCTGACTGCAACAGTGAGAGGGTCTGTGAGCATCTACTGCTTGCTCCACAACTTCCAGTTCATATTATTTTGATTTCCCTTTGCATGCACTCAGTCTAAACCTGTTTTTAGAATGAAAGGCTAGATTTCAAAGTATCCATGTCAGGCAGCATAATCAACAACAAACATCATGGCAGAGAAGGAAGGGTGCCTCCTGAGTGCAAGGAAGCAATTCTATTACAAAATATGAAATGTGACTCACATCCAAGAGATTGTTAGATCTGTCAAGCTTAGTGTGGTGGGAAGCAGGCGTGATCCAAAAATGGCCTCAAGGCAAGTTTTCTGAAAGCTCTAAGAAAATTCCCTGAAAATTCCATTCAGAGATCAAAGAAATGTCAAGAAGTTGAATTCTTACTATGGGGGGTGCTGCACATTGCTTTATAGGTACAAATCCAGCTGTTCTGTAAATGAAAAACACTCTGGATAACTTCTTAAAGGTGAACAAAATTGCAAAAGAAAAGTATCTCAAATTCATCAGCTTGTTTGTTGACTGCACTTTGTTTAACCTCAGTTTTTTTTTTAATAGACATTTTCAGAGGTCTCTGGTCAAGGAACATGATAAGAGGAAACAACATTTTTAGGAAATGAGTTCACAGACTGATAAGTACTAGGCCTAGCTGTAAAAATGCAGATGCAGATCTTAGGTTGACCATAATTTACTCTCATAAGAACTAAAACTTCATGAGTAGCTTTCTACATTGCAGGTGAGCTCACAGCAGCTTGTTGCATGAGAGGTGCTGAGAACAACCTCTGAATCCTCACTGTGCATTTCTGCTGTAATTTGTTGGAGGGAAAGATGGTTGCTGTTAATTGATAAGTTACAGTACAGTAGCAAAATGTTCAAGAGAAGACAAGCAGATACATCTCAAGGTTGTTCAGAGGACTGGGCATGTATTTAGCTGAAAAGGGGCATGTTATAAGGGCATATAGTGATAGAACAAGGGGGAATGGCTTTAAAAATGACAGAGGGTTGCATGTTAGGAAAAAATTCTTCCTAAGGGTGGTGAGGCACTGGAGAAGATTACCCAGAGAAGCTGTGGTTGCCCCATCCCTGGAAGGGTTCAAGGCCAGGTTGGATGGGGCTGAGCAACCTGGTCTAGTGGAAGGTGTCCCAGTCCATGGCAGGGGGGTTGAAACAAGATGAGCTTTAAGGTCCCTTACAGCCCAAACCACTCTATGATTCTACAGTTTGACTAATATCATTAAAACATTGCCCTCCAACCCAATCAGCAATGCATGTCAAGCACAGTGAAAGGCAGAAGTAAAACAGAAAGGTGCACAAGTACCATAACTAATTTGGTGAGTGGCCTTTCACAATACTTGAGTAAAAGAACTTTACATGAAAAACCTTTTTTTATGCTTGAGCAAAGACAATAAGGTATTAGTCAGGTGTACTGAAACACTTAAACCTTTTTTTTTTTTTTTTGCCATCCACTGGTTGTGTCAGATTAAGAACAAATTGGGAATTGTTAGGTGACCAGTTTGGATCTTTCTGGAGGGGCCTTTACAAGCTGTGTTTGAACACTAGAGGGCAACAATAGTTTATTAAATAGAATTGACATGTTCTGAGGATGACAATTTAAAAAAGTTTTAATTAGTTCATTTTTTAACTTTCCAAACAGCAGATATTTCATTGCAAAAATATTTTATAAGAAAGCTTTTTGTTTTACTGGAAGGTTCTGGGGTGGAGGATTATATACACACGCTTTTGAAACATCTTACCATATCATACAGTGTAGAAGACAACAAAACTTATTATCTTCTCTATTTTAATAACATTAAATCAGATTGCATTATTAGTCATGTATTGGCATTTCCAGTAAACAGAGAAGGAGAGAGAGATTTCCCTTCATCCTTTCGATTATGATACTTTATTATGCATTTTTTGAGCTTACTTATTTGTTTGGATAATGCTCTTGTATTATGAATCAGAAAGGAGTGAGACAAAGTAACTGTAAAAAAATCCATCCAGTTTGTTATGCTTTTCAACATTAAAACTTCTGTGCTCTCTTCTATTTTTCCATTGTCATCTCCTGTGGTCTTAACTGTGCACCACATATGGAACTGGATCAGTAATCATCACAATATGATGACAACCCACACACTGGGAATGGCTCTTTCTGAAGATAACCTGTTATGTTATGTCATGAGGCCAAAAGCTGATTGACTTTTACTAACTGGAGATTGTAATAACTGCTGTAGCTGCTTGTTTTTATGTTGTTGCTTTATAGTGCTGAGCAAACATGAGGTGTGTAAATATAGACTGTCGTGAACGAGTCTGTTTTGTGGTATCATACGGTAAGGCAAATAGAAAGCCCAAGTTTTATAACCACTGAAAACAATCATAAAGAAACAAATTGCAGATCTATTTGAGATGGATGAGAAGGGTGCAAAGTCCCTACCTCCAAGGGCTGCAAACTCAGAATCACGTGTGCTGCTCTTCAAATATTTCTTCAGTTTAATTCTGATAGGAGTAAGAAATGCTTATACTCAGGATTATTTCAAGTAAATTACTAACCAACTAACAAAAAACAGCAAACAAACAAAGAAGATGAAAAAAAAATGCCCAAAAAAGAATTACATGAGAAGGCAGTTTCAAAACTGGATGTTTTTTCCTTCTTGCAAAACCATCTTAGTGGATTTGAATCTGACAATACTGCTTTGATCCTACCATCCCACACTCCATGATGATAAAAACATAGAGCTTTAAGTGTCAGTACTGCAGTCAACAGTTCCCATGCAGTATCCCATCATGCAGAGAGCTCTACTTTTGCATACTTTTTTCTGTCTGTTCTGAAATGGGCCTAGACTGCTGGACTGTCTCTGTGCATTACTTGCTCTCTCACGTAGGTAATATGTGATGATGATGATGATGACATAGGTAATATACTTCTCTACCTCGCTGTTCACTGATAGTTATGGGATAGCTGCATCTTCCTTCATCCTTTAAAAGTCTTGCACATCCCTTCAGGAGTGTACATGCTATACCCATATGCTTTACTTGCCTCTTGAAAGGTTGGGATATATTGAACATTTTTCTTCATCTTCCAAAAACCTACACTCTTCACTTTTTTCATCTAGGTCTATACACTTCTTAAGGATATCAAAGTGAAAAGTATAATATTGCTGCTTTTTGTCTCCTTTCTGTTTGGTAGATACTAGAAACAATGAATAGAAGTATTTTTAAGTTTCAGTACAACTATGCTGAATCAGTGTTTCCTGTATATTGCCTCACTTAATGAAAAAAGTTGTGCATTAGCTTCTGTTCTGTTACTCCTCTCCTTCCAACCTATAAAATGTCATTGTCTCAAATGGCAAGAGTTCAAGATGTTCTGATCCCTCTTTTTGGCTTGCTATGTTTTTAATAGAAAACTGAAATAGAAAATTGAAAAATCCGTCATACCAATAACACCCAGGAATAGTAATTGGATAATTTGTGCTCTCTCTATCAAAGAAATTTAACAAGCAGTTAACATCTGGAACAACTGGCTAAACATAAGTATGTTTTGAGACATTTGCTGATTTGAGCAGTCACTCTGAAGACTACAAAGGTGTTTCATGAAAATGCCAGAATGGTAAGGATGGCTGTATAAGGTATAATAATCACTTATAAGACACTTTGGTACCATCTACGTCAGAGAAGCTGCTGAGTTCTGGCTGGAAGTTCAAAAGTCACTGAGAACAGCACCAGGTTTTCTCTGTTCTTCCGCTTACATTGACGAACTGATGTGAGCAGTGCAGCTTAAACTTTGACACTGTGACTTTTGCAACAGTTCTCAACAACACCTAGACTGAAAATTTGCACAGAGTTCAAACATATATTCATGCGCAGGGAAGATGCTCATTACAACACAGACCTCCTAAAGGCTTGCCTGCTGTTCAGTTAGTTTCTGAGTAAGTTTTTCCGTTAGCTTTTATGAAAGAGCCTTTTTTCCCTACCCCTAAACCCAAGTTTCTACTGAAATCCTTCTGTGTGAAGATTTGGATCCTCCAAGTAAGTTTTTTGATATTCTAAGTAAAGATCCAAGTTAGTGTGTGAATGAGATAATTCCTTTAGTTAAGTAGTTGTGCATTCCCTGTCTTTGTCCATGTAGCTCCCATCAGTGTCAGTGAGAGGTTTTCCAGCACATATTTATGACTATTAAGTCAAGTCCTCCCACTTTTTGGCTCATTAACTGTTCAAAACAATTGCTTTACAGGATTACAGAACTTATCAGCCCAGAGGTAAAATTTATGAAAGAATCTGAAGATCATTTTCCTGGCTGCTTCTGTTATTTAACTGTGACAATGTTGTCCTTGTTTTGTTTTAGGGCATGAAACAAGGAGCTCAAATGTTTTTCCACCATGTGATAACTCAGGCAGTACTTCTGGAAAGACTCCAGATCTGGCACATATTATATGTTGTCTTTACAGAGCATTCTGGTGTAGAAAGTACAAAAAATTTGTTTGTGAGATATAGTTTTAAACCTGTGAGAACAGTTCATGCTATGCTTCTCGCTACTAAACATGTGGCTATCCTACACTGACAAATGCATAAAGCAAGGGCACACCCCATTCAAGTGAACATTATAAAGGATGGTAGAGTTTGAAAAGTGATAGGCCTGAATGCTGAAGTCTATCCACATGCTACGCCTAGCAGAGAGTGTGTAAACTTTTCCAGAAATATGTTGGAGACTCCATCTGAAGGGTGAGCTTGAGGGTAATTCAAGTACCATGATGTTTTTGCAGCCACCAAAAATGGGTATCACTGCTGACAGCAGCCATCTGCAATGAATGCCCCATCAACTGGTAATGACAGTGATTTCAGGAGCATCAACAGTAGCAAAAACAGCAGTCTGAAAAGTGTCTCTGTGCTACAAGCACAAGTGAGAGTGCAGCTCACTTCCTCATGTCTGGAGCATCTCCTGACTTTCTAAATGATCAGGCACTGGGAACACAGAAGAAAGTTATCCTGGGCAGCAAACCAGATGGAATTAAAGTGGGCAGATACAGCAGTTGTGCTCCATGACCTTGCACAACTGCAAGTCACCATACAAAAGAGATGTATGCTATTTGTGGGGGTCTGTAGCTCTCAAATATAATGTAAATAGATTGATTTCTCTTCACATGATAATGAGACATTAATCAGCTTCTCAATGCATGGTAAATTTCAGTTTCAGAAAAAACACTATTTGTTTTTAAAAAGTAATAATAAAAAAGTTAAATGTTTAAAACTTCCAAATCTAGCTTTTTAGTGCCACCAATTCAGCTAGATATGAACTGTTAAGTAACTCTAATCAAACAGTTGTAACAATCACCAAAAAAATAGCTGCCATAGGACAAGTGACCTTCTCCCTGAAATAAATCAACATCTTAATCTAGTCTATCTCAGATATGCATGTGAAAATACTTGCTTAAACTGGCATTCATTGACTTCCTGACAATCTTTATACACAGACTGAGATTTTTGCAGATGCAGAATTGCCTTGATTTTTCTGACCACTGTTAGAGCATAGTTTGGACACTGAAAAGAATCTTATGTGAATAAGTGGAGGTTTCTGTCCCTGTGATTCTGAGGGCAAAACCTGACATCAGTTAAATTCCTTTTAAAAATGTAGTTTCTATCTCTTTAGAGCTAGTTTAACGTCAAAAGGCCAAAAGCACAGGGAAATTTAACTTTCCCAAGTCATAGCTACACTCTGAAGGAGAGAATTAGTACTGACAGTGTTTCTTTGAATTTTCTTTTTTTGTTTTTGCTGTATCTAAGTGTAGGAAGGCAAATGAACATTGAAGGGTTGGGGTTTTTTTTAAGTTTGGTAATCATCATCATCATCATAAGGATAGCAATGAAAACCCATTCCTATTTGTCTCCATATTACTTTTTCCAGTAAAAGTAAAAATTTTCATAATATAAGCATTTCCATTGCATGTGATAGAGATATTGTAATATTCTGCTGCCCTCTAGCCCACTATGTGAGTTACCTGTTGCAGCATGTGAGGTCTTAAATGATTTAGGCTTCTTGCCTTGTACATCCATGCTGCTACTGAGCTGTTATTTGACAGTTATTTTTAGATTCAGAATTCTACCTGAGCAAAGTTCATTTCCAAAATGAAATCACATCATGTGTGTACTCACATAGTCTCTGGTCCAAAGAACTTCTAAAACAAAATCTGTCAAACTGTTCTTAGAAAAGGACACGAGTATTTTTCAGTAAAAGGAGCATCAATGTTGTTTGCCTCATTGATAGCACATTAGTGTACAATGATTTTTGGTTTACTGAGTAGTTTCATTATCACATTAGCATGTATTTTATATTGGGCAATGGATGAAAATCATAAATTGTGTCACTTGTTCAATCTTCAGTGCAAGTCACTCACACTGATGTTAAATCTGTTAGATTAGCTATAGGCAAAGAAGGTGCTAGAATTCCACTAGAGGGTATTGAGAAGGTATTTAATAGCATTACACTTCATTTGAAGGAATCCAAATAATTCAAATATTTTTATAGGGTCATAAAATTATTAGGACTTTATGAAGCATTCTGGTTGGTTCTCTAAGTTGTTTGGTGTTAGATTTTTTGCTAACTGTTTTAACATTTCACATTTCAATAACTCATATATGAATGAAACTAAATTTGAAGACATCAGATGTGTATGACAGTTGCTGCTTGTGAACTGGTGTTTCTCACATTCCTGGGACTGTAGAATCACAGAGTATCCTGAACTGAAAGGGACTCACAAGGATCATTGATTCCGAATGTTTACTCCACACAGGGCAAGCTTAACAATAAAATATGTGTTTAAGAGCATTGTCCAAACACTTCTTGAACACTTGCCTCTTTACTTTATATTGCCTTTTGTTTACTAGGAATCATGTTCCTAACATACAGTGACATTCATCTGGCTCCTTTTTCTGATGAGCAGCTGTACATGGAACACTACTCCAGAGCCAATTTTTCATAATTACTATTAATGTTATTTTATTTTATCAAAGATTCAATAGAGGTTAAAAGTTACATCAGTTCTTTGATTCAGCATAAACTATCTGTCAGCATTGGAAGAGAGTGATTTTGTTTTCCATGTTCACTTCTGCTCTGGCCTACAGTCATAATGATGCAAGTCTGAAGGATCTCTCAGAAGTGATAGACTGGGTATCTTTTTGAAAGAGAAATTTTCTCCATGGGGCATCCATTGTGAGAAAAAGAGTTGACTGTGAATCAGAATCAGAGAATCATTAAGGTTGGAAAACACCTCTAAGATCACCAAGTCCAGCTGTTAACCTAACACTGCTGGTTCCACTGCTAAATCATGTCTCCAAGTGCCATATCTGCACATGTTTTGAACACTTCCAGGGCCAGTGATTCCACCACTTCCATGGGCATTCTGTTCCAGTGCTTGATAACCCTTTCAGTGAAGAAATTTTTTTGAATATCCAATCTAAACCTGCCCTAGTGCAACTTGAGGCTATTTCCTCTTGCCCTGTCAGATACTAGTGTGCCCTTTGCTCCACCGAAGCATGGCAAGCTGTGGATGGTGATCTTAGTATTGCCTGAAGTCTCAGGTGTGTGAGCACAGGAAAGATTCCTTGTTAATCTTCATGGAGATTAAGTATAATTCCCTTGTCTTGAAGAATTTCCAATTTGATAGTTACTTTCTGCCCACCTAAATTTTTCATGCAGCTCTAGCTAGAAGTTGTGCTGCTTTTGCCTTGAACTGTCCTACTGCTACCATCCACTGTTGAGCTGTTGCTGTGCTATCTATAGGAGGAAACATTTGCAGCAATATTCTAATGAGGAGAAATAGAGATTATTCCATTCCAGCAGAGGACAGGTTTATTTTTAAACATCTCCAATCCTTCATGTGATACAGATCAGTTAATTCATAAATCAGTGGCTTACAGAATATTATTTAAAAGTTTCGGATAAAAGATACTGTGGAACTCTGGGGTTAACTGTTTTTAAATCTGGAGGGTTATAAATGTAGTCTTTCAACTGTTCTTTCAGCTTGTGTAGAAAGACAGACTGCTCTCTTTGCTGGCAAAAACCTGGCAAAGATAGCAAGCATAAATAGGCAGCAAGTGGTTAAAAATAGTATACATTTTGTCTGTGGTTCTCTTCAGTGATAAATAAGCAACTCAGTTATACAATGCAGCAAATATATGGAAAAGGGTAAAAGATCACTTGCAGTGACTGGTGTCAGCTGATTTCCTCTGTTGTACTTAGTGGAGTTCTTTCCTTAAGGATATGTCCTCAGATATCTTTAAGGCATAAAGTCATCTGGGCATCTTCCCTTTAAGCAAGTAGCATTATGGCAGAATTCATGCATACTTAATTGCAGAATTAATTGCATAATTAATGCAGAATTTTTCAATATTAAAGGGGTATTGCCAGATTGGTTTAGACTATCTCATCCATGTTGCGTAGGAGTTGTATGATGTTGTAACAATCAGAACAAACATTTAAAGTTTCCCTTTTTATGTGCTTCTGAAAACTTGGAAGGCTTGGCCATGGTATTTTATCTAGATGGCACTTCCATTACAAGGAGTTGAGCTTCATTGCTGTTTCCCCTTTACATCTACTTTTATTTATCTGCAAGTAAAGAGACCTATTAAACTTTTCGATGAGTTGATAAAAGAGTTATATGCAGGAGGAAGATCAAGCATGTATATTTTCATTTCAAATTTCATACTGGAAATAGTCTGAATATAGATTAAATGCACAATTTCACAAATTTGTAATATGAAAATAATATTTTCCCTATTCCTTTTGTATAAGATGACCTTTATTTTCCTCTTTAATGTCAATAAAAAGGAACTGACCTGTAATACAGTTATCTCCACCACTCTTGATTTATACAAGGTCCACCTCCAATTCTGGAAAAGCTCAAAATTACAAAAGTAGCTTAAAAGTGCCTCAGCCCTTCTCCCTATTCTCTGCTTGCTGTGTGAATTCTTGCATTCTCTCTGCCAAGAGGAGAAAGGGAAAGAAGTGCTTAGCCACATCTCACCTGCCATTGATATATGCCATTTACAGTTACTCTACCCAGGTCTGGTTGAAACACAGAAAAAACATTTTCCCCTGAACATTGTGTGTGTTACTACTTCTAGAGACCAAGAATGCTTTTAAGGGGTCAACCTGTCCAGTCTGCACACTGTGGTTGAGTATTTTTGACAACCTGTTGTGGTACATTTGTATGTCTGGCATTCGTTTTTGTGTTTTTTTCTCTCCCTCTCTCATCTTCTTGACCAAATCCTACAGCCACAGTAGCCTCTTTGCTTAACAGAGCTCTGTAGTTGTTGATTAGAAAGTCAGGAACTAACTCTACAAGTGCGAACAAAACTGCTGGAAAAAGCTAACTATGATATTTAATATTCCTGGTTTTCTATGAATAACAGATGTCTAGAGATATGCACACATTAGGAATCCTAGAATCATTTAGGTTGGAAAAAACCTTTAAGTTCATCAAGCCTAACCTTCAATCTAACACTCCCATGTTCACCTCTAAACCATGTCCCTAAGCACCACATCCACAGGTTTTTTAAATACCTCCAGGTATGTTGACTTAACCACTTTCATGGGCAGCCTGTTTCAATTCTTGGCAACCCTTTCTGTGAAGAAATTTTTGTTAATGTCCAATTTAAACTTCTCCCTGGCACTACTCAAAGACATTTCCTTTTGTCCTATTGCTTGTTACCTGGGAGAAGAGACCAACATCCAACTGTCTACAGCTGCCTTTCAGGTAGTTGTAAAGAGCAAGAAGGTCCCGCCTGGAACTCCTTTTCTCCAGGCTGAGCACTCCCAGCTCCCTCAGCTCCCTCACAGGACCTTGTGCTCCAGACTCATCTTCATTCCTCATGTAAAGGAAGGCCTGCTGCTGTTCTAAAGCAAGGGCTGCTGCTCAGAAGGCAGCCTTTGGGGTGCTGGCCCTGAGGAAGTCCCCATGCCCAGGAGGCCCAGAGGCTGCCCCTGCAATGGCCATGCAATGGGCACAGCTGAAAACACCTGGAAATGGTGGTCAGATGGCGTTACTGATGAGGTTATTCAGCAGCAAAGGAACTTTTTTTTCTTTTAAATTAAGGAAACTATGAAAAACAATCATAGAATCATAGAATCAGCTGGGTTGGAAGGGACCTCTGAGATCATCAAGTCCAACCCTTGATCCACTACCACTGCGGTTACCAGACCATGGCACTGATGCCACATCCAGTCTCTTCTTAAAAACCTCCAGGGACGGAGAATCCACCACTTCCCTGGGCAGCCCATTCCAACGTCCTTTAGTACATGCTTGGCAATTAATTGTTCTGCAAAACTGGTGCAATGAATGCAGAAACCTGCCAGACTGTTCAACAGAGTTAAAGAATCTCAGCATTTTGATGCCAGCTGTGTGTGATGTGTCCAGATGAAGATCTGATGGATCAGCAGGCAGAGTGAGGCTAGAGACAAACTGCCTTGCCAGAGTGCCCCCTCTCCAGAGGGCTGTTGGGAAAAAGACCATCTGTCAGAAGGAACAGCTTCAAACCATCTTTAATATATCAGCTAAACCTGTGTTTTGAATCCCACTTGAAAATGAAGCAGTAGCCAGAGTATTTAAAGACCATTCTTTCCTCTTTGCAAAGGGCCCTGCAAAGCAAAGGGGTGCTGAAATAGCACATCCTGAAAAAAGTAGCTCTAGCTGTCCTAATTGCATCACCATTTAGTGCTGTATCTAGTAACAATCCAGACTGAAGTCATACATTCCCTGATAATTGCACTGACTGCCACATCTAAAAAGACGGGTCATGCTTTTTAGATAATATAGATGGATTTTTTTTTTTTTTTTGGAAGTGCAGGTATAACTTGGCTGTCTTCTTGCTTTAACGTTTCTTCCCATTTCTTTTTTTATCTTCTTTTCTTTTCTTTAGCCCCCCCCCCCCCCCTTATTGGTGAGAGAAACACCAACAAGGAGTCCTGTCCTGCCAACGCAGACAGGGACAAGCTGGTGTTTCAGGCCCTCCCCACGGCAAGGAAAAGATCCACAGTCAGCATTTGATGACATGTGTCTGGTTCAGCTGCTGGCGCTGCTGGATCCAAAGACGAGCAATCAAGAGAGTTAAAAACCAGCTCTTTTCAGGGAAAATGCAAGAAAACAGAAATATTTACAAAGTATCTTCTGCCCTATTACACTCCAGCAAGTTTAACAGAGCCAAAACTGACAACTCAGCTCGGCTCAGCCATTCCCTCACTGCTCCACTTGTGGGACTGGAGAGAGAATTGCAAGAGTAAAAGTGAGAAAAACCATGGGTTGAGATAAAGACAGTTTAGTAGGGACTCTAAATCATAGTTTCTTTCAACACTTAGAGCTTTGCTTATCTTAAAAGAAAAAAAGCATTTGGGGAAAATAGCATTTTAAATGTATTGTTCAAAGAAAAGATTTCTTAATATGCCAAGAATAAATGGGTGTTTTGTTCTGTGTAAGCTCTTTTCAGATTGTTGTAAAGGTATTAGACTTTTCACAATTGTAATAAGGAAAAAAATTAGTAGAAGTTGCATTAAGTACAAAGCTCTGACACTGAAAAAGGCATTGGAAGGAGCTTTATGAGTCAGGGCTATTCAGACAATTCCCTGTCTTTTACTCGAAGATCCATGTGACCAAATATAGTCTTTGTGGGCTTGACTGGGGAGGGGGTAGAAAAAGGAAGGATGAGAAATGGATTGGATAACCTCACTCTAATCACTATTTTTTTCTTGAGAGGAGAAAATATAATCTAATTATTCCAAAATGGAATATTATGATCTTTCAATAATATCTTTATAGCAGGCACTACTATTTTAATAAATATATTTGAGAACTGGGTCTGGGTTTGTCTGAGTTTTCCTTTTTCACTTACCCTACATTTAGTTGCCAGCTGCACTGGAAGAGTCTTTATCGAAGTCTACACTGTAAGGAAATTATTCAAAGAACAGACCTACAGCTTTTGTGCAAAGATCACCATGTTTTTAGTAAACCAGAAATTCACTAACTAAGTTATGGCAAGGCCTGGTAAAAAATGACAGACTGTTAATATTCTTGATTTCATTAGTTCCAAAGTGAGCAAAGAGTAATTAAAACTATTACCTACATTGGGATTAGATGATTTAAAGATTTTTTTTTTTAAAGGTAAGAATTTTGTCCTTGAAGTTTACTCATGAAAGAGTGGTATTGAGCTCTAGGGCATTCACAACAACTTTTATAATTCTTAAATAAACCGGAGACTATGTCCTTCTTGCTACTTTTTCAGACCTTAAAACATGTTTCTCATAGTGAAATATAAAATTTGTCAAATAGAGTATGAGTAATAGTTCTGAATTGTCGGGGGCATTGCTTTTTCTCTGATAAACCTTGGAGTAATGGTAGTTACTCCAAACCAAAGGGTAATGGTAGTTAAATGAAAATGTTACCAAGAATATGCCTCCATCTTTATTTTTAATAACTACCTATAAATCAATTAAGAGGATAAAAAAGATTTGGGTGTTCCTTGAAATAATTAATTGTTCCAACATCTTCCATTTGTGTGGCCTTACTTTACAAATCGCTTAAAAGAGGAGTACTTCATAAAATATCACAGACATTAAACCTAAAGAGTAACCATTGGAGGGCAATCTTTTCTGACCTGAGGAACTCAGCTTGCTTTTCTAGTGTATTGTGAGAATTTGACTAACAGCTCATAAAAACAACACCCATGAAGAGTATCATGGTTAATGATCCATAGCCATATTCTTGAGGTGCTTAGTGTCTTTGGTGAACTGAAGACTAATTTTTATATCAATATAAAAATAAAGATATAAACACAAATATAATATGAGTATGACTATAAATATGAAATATAAATAAGAAATATAAATATGACTCTTCTTTACAAAGTTTGAACTGAAGAGGGATGAGGCTCTTTGCTTGCCATATGGTACAGTACTGTAGCCCAAGAGTGGCTATTGTGAGTGGCAAATGAGCTTTCCTACACAGAGATAGTGTGTTACACTGTGTGCATCACATAAAGGTTGAAAATTGTTGTAGAAAAGCTTGCTAATTATTGTGACACAGTGACTTACCTTTCTTGACCATAGGCATAAATTCTAGTCACTAATCCCTGTGACTAAAAGAGTGCAAGAAATCGTGCAATGCTTTACCAGTAACTAATTTTTAAACTTCAAAGGCTGCAGTGCAATGCAGAATTGTTAAATATTATGCATATTGCAAAATGCTGAAGGGGTTTTAAAGGGGTTTGAAAAGGAAATATTCTTAAATTGTTTTTGCTTAAAAGGCAAGCACATTACGGTTAATAGAGCCCAGATGCTGACTGGTTTTGAAAAGCTGAGCAAGCTAAAACAAAAAGTGTTTTGGTGTATGTCAGCCTGAAATGTGAGCTCTTTTAAAAGGATGTTTTTGCTGTTACAACATAGCATTAAAACACTTTACAAATTTTAGAACAGTAACTTTCTCAAATGACATTTTTATAACATGACTTTGAAATGTAGCTATGGCTAAATATTCATAAGGAAAGTTTTGGACTTGCCTTGTGGTCTGGTGGGCAGTGCCAAATTAAAATCACAATCCTGCCTGGTTCATGCTGAAAACCATGACCACTGAACAAGCGTATCCTCAAGCAGTCCTGTTTTCAACTCCCTGGGAGATGGTAGAAGAGAAAAGAGGTAGTAGGTAGACAGCCTGACTTTGAATGAACCATCAGCAGGAGTCCAGACACTTCTCCAAAGGCATAAAGAAAATGCCCAAGCCTTCCAGGTCATCTTATTTCATATTTCCCTGTGGGGCTATCACTGGATTTCTGTTGGACTAGCTTGCCTTTATGGGCTGATGAAATCGAGCATCTTCTCATCTGTGAACTTTCCATTGTGATTTTTTTTTTTAGCCACAAAGAAATGCAGTTCTCACCCTGGGCACCAGGCAACCTCTTCTGGTAGAGGATACGGGAAAGAAAGAATGAGTATTAAGGGGGGGGATGGGGGGAGAATAAAATAGTACGGAAATGTAAGGACAAAAGGCAACTCTGTATGCAATAAAAAAGAGAGATTGGATAGGATATTTGATGAGAAAATTGCCCCAGAATTAGTGGAAGTGCTAGATTTGCTGTGGTTTGACTGACTGTGGGGAGCCCTTCTGAGAGTAACTGCAAAAGCAAGTAAGGTCTTGTGGCCTGGAGAAAATTGCTGAACTAGAAACATGATTATCAGTCTAAGGAAATTTGCTTGTAAGCCACCTTTATCCTGGGAAAAAAGATGCAGTTCATAAAGTATGGGAGGAAAAGCAAGGGGAAAAGTATGTCTGCTTGACACTGAACTTCAAAAAGGAAAAGATGATTGTCAAAGGAGGTGATTATGCTCCTCTGTCCACTTTCATGAGACTGCACCTGGAGTCCTCCATCCTGCTCTGGGGCCCTAACACAGGAAGGATGTGGACTTGCTGCAGAGAGTCCAGAAGTGAGCCACAAAGATGATCTGAGGGCTGGAGCACCTCTGCTATGAACACAGGCTGAGAGGGTTGGGGTTGTGCAGCCTGGAGAAGAGAAGGCTCCAGGAAGACCTTAGAAAAGACTTCCAGTGCCTAAAGGGGGCTTACACCAAAAGGGGCTTTTTACAAGGGCATGTAGTGATAGGACAAGGGGTAGTGGCTTCCAACTGAAAGAGGGCAGATATAGGTTAGATATTAGGAAGAAATTCTTTACTGTAAGGGTGGTGAGGCACTGGAAAAGGTTGCTCAAAGAAGTTGTGGATGCCCCATTCCAAACAGTGTTCAAGGCCAGGTTGGATGGGGCTGAGCAATCTGATCTAATGGAAAGTGTCCCTGTCCATGGCAGAGCGGTTGGAACTGGATGATCTTTAAGCTCCCTTCCAACCCAAACTGTTTTATGATTCTATGGTCTGATTCTCTATTCATTGAAGAAGGAACACCATGGTAAACACATTCACTCTTGGAATAGGAGAAACTGCATCAGGCATATCTATCACATTTAGTAAAACTGAGCTTGTTTGGGGGAAAAGTTTGATGAAATATTTTTCTTTATAAATATAAACTATATGACAACAGGGTAAGATGATGTGACAAGTCAGGGTGTCCTATTTCATCTGTGAAATGGTTGTAACAGGCATCACTGGTGAAATCATTGCAGCATTACATCCCATTTCCCAAGTTCCTGTGCTCCTTCCTACTGGGGGCAAGAGCGGACTTTAGCTCAAGTTTCAGTATAAAACCTTGGCCCTTTTGAATTCAGTGAGAACTTTACCATTGCCTTCAGAGGGACCAGGATTTCACCACACTATGTGCATTAATTCTCATTGAAACATTCAGTGAGAAAGCTAATTATGATAGTGGCCTCTGTGATGTGGGCAGCTACAAACTCATTTGTTGAGCAGTCATCTTCTTTTAAAAGCTTTTCCTCATTAGGGACTTTGGTTCTGGATCTACAAAAGATCCCATTGACTCCACTTGAACTTGGGGCACAGTTCAAACATAGAGTGACTTTGGCACTCGCTGCCAGTTTCATGAGCTCCAGATGCTGTCCCTTGCTGTCTTGTGGACTGACACAACTCGTGAAGCCGAGCTACCAACTAAACCAGGGAACTTACTGGAGTATAAAAATAATCCTACGAAAGCTCCTGTTTCATTGAGCTGCCACCTAAGTTCAAAGGTAAGGGTAAAGCTGTGCAGGTTTCTTAGCCTCAACCAGATTTGAGCAAGCAAACCAAGGTTTCTCTTTCTAAGGTGAATGAAAATAACTGCAACCAACAAGGTTGCAGTTTTACTAAAATATTTACTAAAATAAAAGAAACAGTCCCTCTCCACTGCCATTTACTATGACTTTAAGCTCAAATAAAGGAGCAGAGAAGCCATGCCTGTTGAAGGCTTTTCTTTGTGCAGTAATCTTGCCTCCTATTTTACTTTGTAAAAGCCTCTGCCGTGGAGTTAATTCTACATGTATGAATTAGAACTAAAGCGGACACACTCTTAGGAGATAGGCTTGGTCTTGAACCCTAAGCATTGATGGCAAAAGGATTGGAAAAAGGCTACTTTTCCAGAGGGTAGTGGTCAACGCCTTAAAGACCTGATGGACATTAGTGACAAGTGGTGACCCTCAGGGGTCCATACTGGGACCAGTGTTATTTAACATCTTCATTAATGACAGAAATGAAGGGATCGAATGCACCCTCAGCAGATTTGCAGATGACACCATGCTGAGTGGTGAAGCTGACACTCGTGAAGGACAGGACAATCTAGAGGGTCCTGGACAAGCTCAAGAGGTGGGTCCATGGGAATCTCATGAGGTTCAACAAGACCAAGTGCTGGTGCTGCACCTGGGTTAGGGCAACCCCTGGTATCAATCCAAGGTGAGGATGAACAGATCGAGGGCAGCCCTGGGGAGAAAGACTTAGGGGTGCTGGTGGGTGAGAGGCTGGACCTGCCCTGGCTGTGTTCGCTGGCACCCAGAAACCCCCCGTGTCCTGGGCTGCACCCAAAGCAGCGTGGGCAGCAGGGGAGGGGGGGATTCTACCCCTCTGCTCTGCTGTCATAGGCTTGAAAAGAGATGATGGAATTTTTTCCCAATGTCGCCCCCCCCCCCACACTTCCCCGTCCTTCCCCGTCTGTTTCTCCGGGATGGGGGTGGGGGCGGAGCGGGGCAGGAGCAGGGAGAGGGGGAGGTCTCGTGGGAAAGCGCGGTGACCGCAGGGACAGCTGGGGGAGTCCTTTGTTCGGTGGGTTTTGGGTTTTGGTCCGGGACCGGACAGAGCGGGAGCCCGGGTTTTGGCCGCCTCTTTCTCGTTTCCTGAGAGGAAGTTTTTTCCCCACGGGACACCTCGCGGAGAACGACCGAGAGAGAGAGACCGACCCATCTCAGAGCGAGGTATTCTGCTACTGCCTGTGGGAAAAAAGGGACTCCATTTCTGGCTGCGAGCAGCTTTTGAACTGCCGGAACAGTCCTGCCTTTCCCCCACCCCCTCCCCGGGTTGCCGCGGGTTTCTCTCCCCCCCCCTTCCCCCCCCACACCTGGGGATTTGGGACTTTGTTTTGTTTCTTCTGAAAGTTTTTGGTTGCACCATTTGTTGTTTATTCAGATTTTGTTAATAAAAAGCTGTTTCTTTTTCCTTTTTCACACTTCCACCTGAAGTCTCTTTAATTTCCAAGTTGTAATCTTGTTGAACTAAGACATCTGCTCATGTGAGACCTCACCTGCAGTGCTGCCTCCAGCTCTGGGGTCCCCAGCACAGGAAGGACATCAGCCTGTTGAAGCGAGTCCAGAGGAGGCCACCAAGATGATTAAAGAGATGGAGCACCTCTCCTATATTGGGATTGTTCACCCTGGAAAAGAGAAGGCTGAAAGCTGAGGGGTGACTGTCTTGGTTCCAATCCAGGATAGAGTTAATTTTTGCAGTAGCCAGAAGGGGGCATGGCCAGGACTTGGAGGTTATTCTATAAGGTCTGGGGTGGGGGAAGGGAGTCTCTTCCTAGGAGACTGGGTTCCTTCCAGTCAACTAAGTGAGCTGGGGACAGCAGTGGCCCTGCTTCCAAGCCAGAGGCAGCTGTGGGGGGAGCGTGGTGGAGGGAGCAGTTGGGTATTGCCTATTGTCGGGGGGTTTCACGGTGAGCAATAACCTTTCTTTTCTTGTACCCTCTGTCATTATTATTGTTGCTGTTACCGCTGGTTTTCTTATCTCATTACTGTCCACAGTAAATTGTTCTTATCTCAAGAACCCATGATCTTTACCTTTCGTGCCTCCAATTCTTTTCTCCAACCCTGCTGCAGAGGGGAGGGGAAGGGGACGAGGGGAGCAAATGAGCAGCAGTGTGGTTTGGAGAGTCTCAGTGGGAGCACTAAATTGGGGAGCACCATTCCTAAAACATAACAGCCTTATTTGGCACCCCATGTGAGGCTCCAAGGGTTGAGATAACAACAGATCTGCCCAGAGCAGGTTGGAAACAAATTTATCTAAGCATCTGTTGTATTAAGTACAGAACCGCTGGTCATGGTGTTGCTTAGTCTGTTCACGTGGATGTGGTACCTAACCTGTGTCTGCCACAGGCTCCGTGGCCACTCCAACTGCAGCTGAACAACTGTGCCAGTAGCAGTTGCCCCTGTATAAAAGAAGAAATCCAAGACAAAATCAGTTTGCTGAAGAGGAAGTAGGGCCCTCAGAACGGGAGGAACAGGCAGAGCCAGAGATAATCACCCAATCCCTGTCCCTGGGGGAGCTGCGGGATACGCAAAAGGATTTCAGCTGCCACTCAGGTGAGCCTCTGGTGACCTGGCTGCTCCAGTGCTCAGGTATCATGGCCCACAATATGGAACTAGATGGTAGTGAAGCCAAGTGACTGGAATCCCTGTCCTGGGATGTGGGCATTGGGAAGAGGACAGAAACACTCAGCCTCTGAAGGCAACTCCTGTCAAGCGCAAGGTAAAGGTATTCTCTCAAGGATGACCTAGTAGTGTGCCCAAGCAGGTGGAATGCCATGGAGAAAGATATCGTTCCTGAGAGAATTAGCTGTGCTGGAGGTAATCTAGAGGGATTCAAATAACCAACTCTGGAGATCCAGATGAGGTCCAGTGTACACAATCCACGTGGTGGAAGTTTGTACAGAGCACACCATCATTGTATGCCAGCTCATTGGCACTGATGTCAACAAAAGAAGGAGAACAAGCAGTGCTTCAGGGGGAAATGTCCCACGCCCTGTCAGGATGGACCACAGCCTCTGCTATTGGGAACAAGCCTGCTCGAGAGAGAGGGTACACACCACAAGATAACCTGTGGCTTTGCCTGCATGACACAGAGAGAACAAGAGGAAGTGGGATGGGAAACCCACCTCTGCCCCAGCAGTTGAGAGGAAGAACAACCACTGCAGGAAATTCTTCAAGGGTAAATGCTGCTTTGGTTTCCAGTGGGCAAGTCCTCAGACAGAATAGGAGAGCTCACGTTACTTCAGATCCTCTTGAAGGGACCTCCAGGTCATATTTAAAAGAAGTGAGCAACAAGTGCTATGACCAGGACTAAAGGGGCCCTGTCTCCAGCCAGGTAAAGGGACAATTGGATCTATTGGACTGTGTGGATCCCATGGCACATCAGACCCACAAAAGTATAAGGCTTTAGTTGACACCAGAGCACAATGTACCCTTATGCCATTGAGATATGCAGGGGCAGAACCCACCTCTTTTTCTGGGATAACGGGGATCCCAACAGCTGATTCTACTGGAAGCTGAAGTGAGCCTGACCAGGAACAAATGGCAAAGACATCCCATTGTGAGTGGCCCAGAGGCCCCATGCATCCTTGGCACAGATTACC